>NC_090653.1:26122686-26722686 GCF_040937935.1 Hyperolius riggenbachi | reverse complement strand
CACAAAGCGGTGCAGTGCAGGAATGGCCTTGCGGGCGAAGAAGTGTCTGCTGGGGAGCTGCCAGTCTGGGGCTGCACAAGCAAGCAGCGCACGCATGTCTCTCCCCTCCTGCACGAGCGTGTACGGCAGGAGTTGGGAGCACATGGCCCGTGCCAGCAAGCCATTCAGCTGCCGCACGCGACGGCTGCTGGGAGGCAGAGCCCTAACCACCCCCTGGAAGGACTCGCTCAAAAGGCTCTGGCGTGGCCTTTTGCTTGCACGGGAATCAGCAGACACAGCAGTGGAGGCCACTGAGGACTGGCTGCCAGAACAGGCCTCAGTGTCGGCGGCAGGAGTTGCAGAGGGGGGAGGAGCAGTGCGTTTCCGCACTCCTGCTGGTGCTGCTGGAGGAGCAGGAGGGCGGGTGGCTGCTGTTGCTGCTGCTGCTGCTGCTGAAGGCTGTGCAGTGATGGGTGTGGTGCCACTGCCAGCACCAGATGCCTTCAGCCTCTGGAACTCCTCATGCTGGTGGAAATGTTTCGCAGCAAGGTGGTTGATGAGCGAGCTGGTGCTAAACTTTAAGGGGTCTGCACCTCTGCTCAACTTCCGCTGACAGTGGTTGCAAGTGGCGTACTTGCTGTACACTGTGGGCATGGTGAAAAACCGCCAGATTGGTGACAAAAACAACCCCCTACGGCCTGGAGCCGCTGCTGCCTGTCTCCCTGTGGTGGTTGGGGCGGGGGCTTGGGTGCAGCTGGTGGTGGTACTGGCAGATGCTGCTGCTGCTGCTGCTGAGCCTGAGACACCAGCAGGCTGTGGGACCTGCCTACTGCTGCCAATGCTTGCAATGATGCGCCTCCTTGCAAGGCCCACAAGCGCATCCTCCTCCTCCTCAGAGCTGCTGATGACGACATCCCCTGGAGCTGGTGGCACCCAGTCTTTGTCTGTCACCGTGTCATCATCATCCTCCCCCTCCTGAAATATGTCCTGCTGGGATGATGACCCCCCAAACTCCTCTCCTGATGCATGGATGTGCTGCTTGACTGTCGCCACAGTCTTGCTGTCCAATCCCTCCTCCCCCAAAGTGCCCATCAGCGTCTCCTCCTCAAAATCGCCAACAACAGCAGACAATACCCTGATGGTGCCTGGGGTCAAAAACAGGTCGGCGACTGACGGTGAACTGGCCTCCTCCCCAGGCCCTGCTGGGCGGCTGCTGCGAACAGGGGTGGTGGTGGTGGTGGTGGTGGTGGTGGTGGTGAGGGTGGAGGCCTCGGATGCAGAGCTGATGGCGGGCTGCTCATCCTCTGTCATCAGTTGCACCACAGTGGCTGCATCCTTTTCCTCAATGGGACGTTTCCGACCCGGCTGGAGGAAAATCGGAGCAGGTGCTACACGCTGCTGCTGCTGTGTCTCTGCAGCGTGAGTTGCAGATGCTCCTGCTGGGCGGCGCCCAAGGCGTCCACGGCCAGTGGCTATAGGAGGAATGTTAGCCACTGACGCTGCTGCTGCTGCTGCGGAACTGTGCATGGTGGCGCGGCCGCGGCCTGCCACAATGCTGCTCCCTCTCCTCCTGATTCCCTTGCTGCCCTTCCCCTTGCCCAAACCGCGCTGGCTGCCACTTCCAGACATCTTAGATGTTTTGGGCGTAAACACAAAAGTTTTTAAAAAGGGCGGGTGAAAAGTGGGGTACTTTAATGGAGTGGGTTGTTGGGTGAGGTGACACTAATCACTAAGTGATTAGATCGCTAACTGATTAGTACAGTACAAATACAAAATACAATAATCGGTAATCAGTAAGTGTGAACAGTGAACAGTGAGTGTGTCCCCTAGTACACTAACTAGAAAATACAATAATCAGTAGTAATCACTCAGATTCAGTAGAAGGAAATAGAGTGTGCGTACACTACAGACAGTGAGTGCACGCACGCGCACACATGCGCAGGAGCTAGCCTATGAAAAGTGACTTAGTGAGTGTCCCTACCCTAGTACAGTAAGTAAGTAGTAACAGTCAGGAAGTACAACTAGAAATTACAATAATCAGATTCAGTAGTAATCACAAGGAAATAGAGTGTGTGTACACTACAGACAGTGCACGTGCACACACACGCAGGAGCTAGCCTATGAACAGTGACTGAGTGAGTGTCCCTAGTACAGTAAGTAAGTAGTAACAGTCAGGAAGTACAACTAGTAATTACAATAATCAGTAGTAATCACAAGGAAATAGAGTGTGTGTACACTACAGACAGTGAGTGCACGCACGCACACACACGCGCAGGAGCTAGCCTATGAACAGTGACTGAGTGAGTGTCCCTAGTACAGTAAGTAAGTAGTAACAGTCAGGAAGTACAACTAGAAATTACAATAATCAGATTCAGTAATCAGTAGTAATCACAAGGAAATAGAGTGTGTGTACACTACAGACAGTGAGTGCACGCCAGGGGCGCCTCTAGCCATTTTGTCACTCCAGGCGAGAAAACCTGTGGCGCCCCCCCCCCCCCCCCCCCCCTTAAGCCCCGTTAGGGCTGCTCATCTCTTGCCATCTCCCTGGGTGACTCCTGTCACCTGCCGTTGTCTCGGAAAGCCTGGCCAAGTTACGCTCCATCGCACAAGAGCGGCTAGGCCAGGCACGCTCCCGTCCCTGTACTTGTACTGCACAAGCGCAGATTGCTCCCAGGGACAGGAACGCGCCTAAGCGGGCCGCACATGTGTGACAGAGCGCGACTCGAACAGGCTTTCAGGGACAATTGCGTGTAACTGGAGTCACCCAGGGAGATGGTAAGGGAGGAACAGCCCTAACGGTGTTTAAGGAAGCCTCAGGTAAATATTATACCAAAGATGCTGCTCGTCTCTGGTACACTTTAAACAAAAACATTTCTTTATTACAGCTGATACAAATCTTAAAATAACTGCACTTTTTCTACTTCTTGCTTTCATGGAAGCATATTGTTAACATCCTGTGCTATCTAATGAGCTTATCTGCCGTGGCATGGCAGTCAGGTGACATGTGGAGGATCAAATTACCACTTGCGATTAGTAACAAATGAGGGGGAATAAAACTGGGTAAATCACATGATACATGTTTTCCTTCTGTCCTGTATTAGTTTAGGTCCACTTTTTTTTTTAATATATGCAGCCAGCAAGCAATATGATTACAACTTTAGTATAGCTAGGCTTACCTCCTAGGCTGCGTGCACTCGTCTCTCAGTTAATGCAGGAGGCTGCAGCCACATGTTTGGGGGATCACCGCCGGGGAGATAGGGGAACACACGCAGGGCTGGCTAAGGTGGGCTCAGCAGGGGGTACGCAGACAGTCAGTGACGGTGCTTTCCCCTTAGAGTCTAAGCAGATATGTCCCCAATATGCAAATATAACCCCAATAAGCACAAATCGTTAGCAGATATGTCCCCAATATGCACAAATCGTTAGCAGATATGACCCCAATATGCAAATATAACCCCAATAAGCACAAATCGTTAGCAGATATGTCCCCAATATGCACAAATCGTTAGCAGATATGTCCCCAATATGCACAAATCGTTAGCAGATATGACCCCAATATGCAGATATAACCCCAATAAGCACAAATCGTTAGCAGATATGTCCCCAATATGCACAAATCGTTAGCAGATATGTCCCCAATATGCACAAATCGTTAGCAGATATGTCCCCAATATGCACAAATCGTTAGCAGATATGACCCCAATATGCAGATATAACCCCAATAAGCACAAATCGTTAGCAGATATGTCCCCAATATGCACAAATCGTTAGCAGATATGTCCCCAATATGCACAAATCGTTAGCAGATATGTCCCCAATATGCACAAATCGTTAGCAGATATGACCCCAATATGCAGATATAACCCCAATAAGCACAAATCGTTAGCAGATATGTCCCCAATATGCACAAATCGTTAGCAGATATGACCCCAATATGCAGCTATGACCCCAATATGCACAAATCGTTAGCAGATATGACCCCAATATGCACAAATCGTTAGCAGATATGTCCCCAATATGCAGAAATGACCCCCAATATGCACAAATCGTTAGCAGATATGACCCCAATATGCACAAATCGTTAGCAGATATGTCCCCAATATGCAGATATGTCCCCAATATGCACAAATCGTTAGCAGATATGTCCCCAATATGCAGATATGTCCCCAATATGCACAAATCGTTAGCAGATATGTCCCCAATATGCACAAATCGTTAGCAGATATGACCCCAATATGCACAAATCGTTAGCAGATATGTCCCCAATATGCAGAAATGACCCCCAATATGCACAAATCGTTAGCAGATATGACCCCAATATGCACAAATCGTTAGCAGATATGTCCCCAATATGCAGATATGTCCCCAATATGCACAAATCGTTAGCAGATATGTCCCCAATATGCAGATATGTCCCCAATATGCACAAATCGTTAGCAGATATGTCCCCAATATGCAGATATAACCCCAATATGCACAAATCGTTAGCAGATATGTCCCCAATATGCAGATATGTCCCCAATATGCACAAATCGTTAGCAGATATGTCCCCAATATGCACAAATCGTTAGCAGATATGTCCCCAATATGCACAAATCGTTAGCAGATATGACCCCAATATGCACAAATCGTTAGCAGATATGTCCCCAATATGCAGATATGTCCCCAATATGCACAAATCGTTAGCAGATATGTCCCCAATATGCACAAATCGTTAGCAGATATGTCCCCAATATGCACAAATCGTTAGCAGATATGACCCCAATATGCACAAATCGTTAGCAGATATGTCCCCAATATGCACAAATCGTTAGCAGATATGACCCCAATATGCAGATATGTCCCCAATATGCACAAATCGTTAGCAGATATGACCCCAATATGCAGATATAACCCCAATATGCACAAATCGTTAGCAGATATGACCCCCATATGCACAAATCGTTAGCAGATATGTCCCCAATATGCACAAATCGTTAGCAGATATGACCCCAATATGCAGATATGTCCCCAATATGCACAAATCGTTAGCAGATATGACCCCAATATGCAGATATAACCCCAATATGCACAAATCGTTAGCAGATATGACCCCCATATGCACAAATCGTTAGCAGATATGTCCCCAATATGCACAAATCGTTAGCAGATATGACCCCAATATGCAGATATGACCCCAATATGCACAAATCGTTAGCAGATATGTCCCCAATAAGCACAAATCGTTAGCAGATATGTCCCCAATATGCACAAATCGTTAGCAGATATGTCCCCAATATGCACAAATCGTTAGCAGATATGACCCCCATATGCACAAATCGTTAGCAGATATGACCCCCATATGCACAAATCGTTAGCAGATATGACCCCCATATGCACAAATCGTTAGCAGATATGACCCCAATATGCACAAATCGTTAGCAGATATGACCCCAATATGCAGATATAACCCCAATAAGCACAAATCGTTAGCAGATATGACCCCCATATGCACAAATCGTTAGCAGATATGTCCCCAATAAGCACAAATCGTTAGCAGATATGTCCCCAATATGCACAAATCGTTAGCAGATATGACCCCAATATGCAGATATAACCCCAATAAGCACAAATCGTTAGCAGATATGACCCCCATATGCACAAATCGTTAGCAGATATGTCCCCAATAAGCACAAATCGTTAGCAGATATGTCCCCAATATGCACAAATCGTTAGCAGATATGACCCCAATATGCAGATATGACCCCAATATGCACAAATCGTTAGCAGATATGTCCCCAATATGCACAAATCGTTAGCAGATATGACCCCCATATGCACAAATCGTTAGCAGATATGTCCCCAATAAGCACAAATCGTTAGCAGATATGTCCCCAATATGCACAAATCGTTAGCAGATATGACCCCAATATGCACAAATCGTTAGCAGATATGACCCCAATATGCAGATATGACCCCAATATGCACAAATCGTTAGCAGATATGTCCCCAATATGCACAAATCGTTAGCAGATATGACCCCCATATGCACAAATCGTTAGCAGATATGTCCCCAATAAGCACAAATCGTTAGCAGATATGACCCCAATATGCAGATATAACCCCAATAAGCACAAATCGTTAGCAGATATGACCCCCATATGCACAAATCGTTAGCAGATATGACCCCAATATGCAGATATGACCCCAATATGCACAAATCGTTAGCAGATATGTCCCCAATATGCACAAATCGTTAGCAGATATGACCCCCATATGCACAAATCGTTAGCAGATATGTCCCCAATAAGCACAAATCGTTAGCAGATATGTCCCCAATATGCACAAATCGTTAGCAGATATGACCCCAATATGCAGATATGACCCCAATATGCACAAATCGTTAGCAGATATGTCCCCAATATGCACAAATCGTTAGCAGATATGACCCCCATATGCACAAATCGTTAGCAGATATGTCCCCAATAAGCACAAATCGTTAGCAGATATGACCCCAATATGCACAAATCGTTAGCAGATATGACCCCAATATGCAGATATAACCCCAATAAGCACAAATCGTTAGCAGATATGACCCCAATATGCAGATATGACCCCAATATGCACAAATCGTTAGCAGATATGTCCCCAATATGCACAAATCGTTAGCAGATATGTCCCCAATATGCACAAATCGTTAGCAGATATGTCCCCAATAAGCACAAATCGTTAGCAGATATGACCCCAATATGCAGATATAACCCCAATAAGCACAAATCGTTAGCAGATATGTCCCCAATATGCACAAATCGTTAGCAGATATGACCCCAATATGCAGATATAACCCCAATATGCACAAATCGTTAGCAGATATGACCCCAATATGCAGATATGACCCCAATATGCACAAATCGTTAGCAGATATGACCCCAATATGCAGATATAACCCCAATATGCACAAATCGTTAGCAGATATGACCCCAATATGCAGATATAACCCCAATATGCACAAATCGTTAGCAGATATGACCCCAATATGCAGATATGACCCCAATATGCACAAATCGTTAGCAGATATGACCCCAATATGCAGATATAACCCCAATATGCACAAATCGTTAGCAGATATGACCCCAATATGCAGATATGACCCCAATATGCAGCTATGACCCCAATATGCACAAATCGTTAGCAGATATGACCCCAATATGCAGATATAACCCCAATATGCAGATATGACCCCAATATGCAGCTATGACCCCAATATGCACAAATCGTTAGCAGATATGACCCCAATATGCAGATATGACCCCAATATGCAGATATGACCCCAATATGCAGCTATGACCCCAATATGCACAAATCGTTAGCAGATATGACCCCAATATGCAGATATGACCCCAATATGCACAAATCGTTAGCAGATATGACCCCAATATGCAGATATGACCCCAATATGCACAAATCGTTAGCAGATATGACCCCAATATGCAGATATAACCCCAATATGCACAAATCGTTAGCAGATATGACCCCAATATGCAGATATGTCCCCAATATGCAGAAATGACCCCCAATATGCACAAATCGTTAGCAGATATGACCCCAATATGCACAAATCGTTAGCAGATATGACCCCAATATGCAGATATGACCCCAATATGCACAAATCCTTCAGCAGAAATGACCCCAATATGCACAAATCCTTCAGCAGATCTGAAAAGAAAACCCCATTTACTCACCTAGTAAGAAGACCTCCTGTCACGATCTCCTCCTGTCCCGACCTCCGGTCCCGACCTCCTTGTGGCGCGCAACTCTGTCGGCTCCTCTTCCTGCCCGACGTCACGTCCTGCCTGCACTACACTGCAGGGCTACGGGAAAATGGCCGCCCGAAGCCCTGCACTGGTCCGGCGGCCTCTCTGATAGGCTGCCGGCCAGCGGCAGCACACGTGACGTCACACGCGCAAACGTCACACCACTGACACCCACTACCGGTGTAGTGTCAGAATGGGCAGCCCTGCAGCACCGGAGCCGGGACTGAGCCACGGCAAAGGGGAAAAAGAGCCGCTTGCGGCTCCGGAGCCGCGGGTTGCCGACCACTGCCTTAGACATCCGGCGCCGGCCGGGTGAGTCACGCTGCCTTCAGGGGGGCGGAGTTAAAGGCGGCGCCGTACCGCACACACGCAGTAAACAACTCGTGCGGCTGCTGCTAGGGAGAGAGGCGGGCCAGGCACTTAGGAGGAGGTGGAGTGGGCGGAACTCCAGTGAGAGTTTTGTTCATTCTATTGGCTGGGCCTGGGCGGGGGCGTACATAAAGGCAGCAGAGCACGTGGTGTAAATAAACCACGATCGGACACAAGCGCAGCCGGCGCTGATGGTAATAATGGCAATCAGCCGCAGTCTCGCTCCCGCAACAGCGCGCCCCTCCCCCTTCATGCCGCTCCAAGCAGCTGCTTGTAGTGCCATGTGCTAAAGGCGCCCCTGGTGCACGCACACACACACGCAGGAGCTAGCCTATGAACAGTGACTGAGTGAGTGTCCCTAGTACAGTAAGTAAGTAGTAACAGTCAGGAAGTACAACTAGAAATTACAATATTCAGTAATCAGAAGGAAATAGAGTGTGTGTACACTACAGACAGTGAGTGCACGCACGCGCACACACACGCAGGAGCTAGCCTATGAACAGTGACTGAGTGAGTGTCCCTAGTACAGTAAGTAAGTAGTAACAGTCAGGAAGTACAACTAGAAATTACAATATTCAGTAATCAGAAGGAAATAGAGTGTGTGTACACTACAGACAGTGCACGCACACACACACGGTCACACGCAGGAGCTATGAACAAACAGTGACAGTGAGTGTCCTAGTACAGTTATATAACTACAATACAAAATACAATCACGCAGTACTAGTAAAGGACAGCAGAAATACTGGTATAGATGAGAAATAAACTAACAGAGGACAGGAGAGAACAGCTGAGCTGCCCACACAGGCAGGCCCTGAGGCCTAAAGCAGTGTAAGCTTGCCTGCAGCAGCTGGCTCTCTAGTAACACACAAGCTACTAACTAAAATACAATGTCTATCTAACTAACAACAATATAGGTGTATATAGGAGGTGTATGTGAGCAAAAACGCTAGGTGAATGACCACAATAAAGCTCTTGCTAAGCCAAAGCACAAAGGAGCAGATCTCTCTCTGTACAAAGTCAGGCAAGGACGGAAAAACCGAACATGGCGGCCGCTATTTATAGGGTAGGGGCTGGCCAGGGTCCCCCTCAGTGATTGGCTGCCGTCAGAGGGCCTGGGAGCCCTCTGATTGGCTCTGAGGACATCAATCTGGGCTATGACGCTATTCGAGCTCGGTATTCGAGCTCGAATAGCGCCGGGTTGCTCGAATAGCGCGAATAGTGAATGTGCTATTCGAGTTTACTCGAATAGCCCATTCGAATATCTCCAGCTATTTGGAGCTCGAATACCGAGCTCGAATAGCTGAAAAAGAGCTCGAATATTCGAGCTACTCGAATATTCGAGCTCTGTTGAGCACCACTGATGGGAAATACGTCTGCATTCCGCCATCGTCTTTCCTGCTCACACGGTATGCGGATTTCATGCAACTGCAAAGTCCCGATCAATTTAATTGAATGGGGTGGAAAGGCAATCGCTTAAAGGACAACTGAAGTTAGAGGTATATGGAGGCTGCTATATTTATTTCCTTTTAAACAATACCGGTTGCCTGGCAGTCCTGCTGTTCAATTTGCCTCTGTAGTGTCTGAATCACACCAGTAACAAGCATGCAGCTAATCGTGTCAGATCTGACAATAATGTCAGAAACACCTGATCTGCTGCATGCTTGTTCAGGGGCTATGGCTAAAGGTATTAGAGGCAGAGGATTAGTAGCGCTGCCAGGCAACTGGTATTGTTTAAAAGGAAATAAATATGGAAGCCTCCATATTCTTCTCACTTCAGTTGCCTTTTAAAGTGGTATAAAACTCAGCATTTCCTCGTTTGCTCTATAAGATTATTTACAGCATAAATTCTACTATCACAAAATAAATTGTAGCAGAACAGCATTCAAACAGTTAAACACAGCACTTTGTTCTTCGGTGGAAAGTTCCTTGCTTCAGTGGGCAGCTTCTGACTGCATCCGAAGTGGTGATAACATCTTATATTCATCATATCTTTTGTTTACATTCCTTTGTTTGCTACAATTAGTATCCAGCCAGCAGCTTGCTGACACTGAACTGCACACATTGTAGAGCCAGAGAGAGCTGAGAAGTGATCACTGGATACATTATAATATATAAATATAGCAGCTATGCAGTAAAATGCAAAAAATGCAGCAGGCACTGGATTGGTTATTCACTCAGTAAATATAGTTTTTAGGCAGCATTTATATTAGCGGAGGAGGTTTTTAGCAGTGAAGGCTGTGCAGATATTGGTGCATATTGCGGAGGGGGATTAGGTTTAGGCATCAACAATAGTAAAATATTGGCAAAACTTATCAATGTTCTACTTTCGTATTATTCATTGCCCAATAGTAGAATATCGGTAATTTTACCCGTATTCCACTAGCGGCTATCCCTGGCGCCTAAATTACCATGCCACCTTTTTTACACGTGCACTGGAAAAATCCCTGAACAATTTTGCTATTAAAATGGACCTGTAGTCACAGAACCAAGTCTTCAACTCATATTATAGATCGTATAAATAATTGAAAGTGGAATCGGATATGATGTCATCTAATTCCTGACACTGGATTGGGCGGAACTCATTCCCTGACATGCCCTCTTCAGCTCCTGCTCAGTGATTGGCTGGGAGGTTATATGGGAAGAGGAGGAGCTTAGGTGCAGACAGTTCTGCAGCTGCCTCTCTTTGAATCACTTATGCTCTTTTTGTTTGGGGTCACTCCCAAACAGAAGGTGTCCTGAGGCCGAACAATGGTTATTTTGGCCCCTAAAATAGATATTTGGGCTGCATTTCTCCCTTCAGCTGTTGCGGTATTCACACTGAAGCAGGAGGAGGTTACTAGAGGTAAAAATACAGTGAAATCAGCTCCTATAACATCACCATAGTTTATCAGAATCCAGCCCTTGTGTTGTGTCTGCAACAGTCCAGCTGACTGCAGACTGACTGAATAACCTGCCCTGACCCAGCAAACCGCTGCCAGGAGGAACCCGCCCCGGCAAACCGCTGCCAGGAACCATGGGACTCAGTTTATAATCACAGTTACGTATTTGCAATTGAGGGTAATGTGGATTTTCAATAAACTTTATTTTCTGACAGCAGCACCTCATTGATAAGAGTATAAATTCCAAAACTCACTACGCAATGAGAACGCCGTCCCCATTCCCACCCTGCTACATTATAATTCTGGTATTAGAACATCAGAAAGCAGAAGTCCTGGCACACAAATCATCGGGGAAGGATTAGAGTATCTGGATAAGAAACAACTCTGTGGAATCTCTCTCTCTCTCTCTCTCTCTCTCTCTCTCTCTCTCTCTCGCTCTGTCCCTAGCTTAGCGTAGCTAAGAAGTTGTGGGCCCCGGTGCAAGTTTTAAACGGGGCCCCCCAAGTGCTATATACATAAGAACTTATACGGCATACCCAAAACCAATCAAGGACAACCACAGTGTCAGAGGTGCAAGAAGGGGCTGGGGAACAATTTGTTAAAGGATACCACAACTGACATGTGGCATAATGAGATAGACATAGGTATGTACAGTGCCTAGCACACAAATAACTATGCTGTGTTCCTTTTTTTTTCTTTCTCTGCCTGAAAGAGTTAAATATCAGTTATGTAAGTGGCTGACTCAGTCCTGACTCAGACAGGAAGTGACTACAGTGTGATCCTCACTGATAAGAATTTCCCCCTTTTTTATCTCTTTCTTGCTCTCAGAAGCCATTTTCTGCTAGGAAAGTGTTTTATAGTTGGAATTTCTTATCAGGGAGGGTCACACTGTAGTCACTTCCTGTCTGAGTCAGGACTGAGTCAGCCACTTACATACCTGATATTTACCTCTTTCAGGCAGAGAAAGAAAAAAAGGAACACAGCCTAGTTATTTGTGTGCCAGGCACTGTACATACCCATGTTTATCTCATCATGTCACATGTCAGTTGTGGTATCCTTTAATGATTACTATTATTCAAGGCAACTTTAGAAGTGAATATTATCAGCACAGGACCAATAAAGAGCAAATACTGTGGTTGAGGGTGGGCCCCTCTAGCCCAAGGGCCCCGATGCAGTCGCTACCTCTGCACCCCCTATTGCTACGCCACTGTTACACACCGTTGTCAATATAATGCCTTTTAAACTACCAGCAAGCAAGAAAATATTAAAAATAATTTTAAGAGTACTTTGTCATCTACTTTTTAATATTTTTCTAAAACTCAGGAGAAAAAGGGAACCGCATGTGTACTATAATGTTACTACCACTGCTAAATAGTCATACAGAGGAAGTCACATGACCCTCACAAGCTGGAAACCCCCTTGCTAGGTAAGTAGGAGTGGGGATGAGAGATTTTCAAGCTCGTTCTCACTTGCCCCCCCAATCTCACTTAGCGAGGTTCCCGTGAGATCAGCAGCCAATTTTACCATGAAGAAGCAATAGGCGAGAACAAGGATTTTCTGTCAAAATGATCTTAATAGAAGTAAGGAGTATTAGTCATTCTTTCAGTTGATTTCAAGGCCGGATTTATCATAAGGCAGAGTAGGCACGTGCCTAGAGGTGCCTGAAGATTAGGTGGCTCACCCCACTCCCCGAGCGCCTCCCTCCTTACTTCGCTATGCCGAGTCCCTAGCAGAGTGTAAATGAGAGGTTACTCCCCCGGATCTCAGCACTCCACTGATGAGATCTCCCTTCTGTTGGGGGTACCTCTAGCTACTTAATACCGAAGAGAGCTCTGGCTACCTAATACTAAGGGGCACCTGTAGCTACCTATGATGGGCAAGGGAAGTAAGGGAGAAGTGACAGCTGGAGCAGCCAGCACAGTGGTGCAGTTCGGTGGGGGTTATAGGTACATGGAGGGTGGAGTCTAGGGTGCCAGGACATCTGTGCCTATAGGCCCCTGTGATGTAAATCTGGGCCTGCATGCATGGAGGGCGGAGTCTAGGGTGCCAGGACATCTGTGCCTATAGGCTCCTGTGAGGTAAATCCAGGTCTGCATGCATGGAGGGCGGAGTCTAGGGTGCCAGGACATCTGTGCCTATAGGCTCCTGTGATGTAAATCTGGGCCTGCATGCATGGAGGGCGGAGTCTAGGGTGCCAGGACATCTGTGCCTATAGGCTCCTGTGAGGTAAATCCTGGCCTGCATGCATGGAGGGCGGAGTCTAGGGTGCCAGGACATCTGTGCCTATAGGCTGCTGTGATGTAAATCCGGGCCTGCATGCATGGAGGGCGGAGTCTAGGGTGCCAGGACATCTGTGCCTATAGGCTCCTGTGAGGTAAATCCAGGTCTGCATGCATGGAGGGCGGAGTCTAGGGTGCCAGGACATCTGTGCCTATAGGCCCCTGTGATGTAAATCTGGGCCTGCATGCATGGAGGGCGGAGTCTAGGGTGGCAGGACATCTGTGCCTATAGGCTCCTGTGAGGTAAATCCTGGCCTGCATGCATGGAGGGCGGAGTCTAGGGTGCCAGGACATCTGTGCCTATAGGCTGCTGTGATGTAAATCCGGGCCTGCATGCATGGAGGGCGGAGTCTAGGGTGCCAGGCAGTGGCGTACCTAGGGCATTTGACACCCGGTGCTGGGTATTAAAAAGACACCCCCCCCCCCCCCCCAATAAAAAAACCAAAAAACAGCAAATGTGGCATGCTAAACGTGACACGGCGGGTAATGCCAGGTGTAGGCTCGCTCCCCCCCCTAAAGTTGTCCTTAGTATAGTATAGTGGCACCAGTATAGCTAACAAAAAATGGGTGCGGCTATAACATGCGGCGCGCATTGCGCGCCGCGGCGAAAAATGGGCGTGGCCATGACCGGATGAGGGCAGAGCTAACTAATTTAAAGTGAACCCGGGATAAGAGTGATATGGAGGCTGCCATATTCATTTCCTTTTAAACAATAGGCAGCCCTGCTGATCTATTTGGCTGCAGTAGTGAACTGAATTACACCAGAAACAAGCCATGCAGCTAATCTTGTCAGTTCTGACAATATTGTCAGAAACCCCTGACCTGCTGCATGCTTATTCAGGGTCTATGGTTGAAAGAATTAGATGCAGAGGACCAGCACAGCAGCCAGGCAGCTGGTATTGCTTAAAAGGAGATAAATATTGCAGCCCAATATTATTCTCACCTCGGGTTCCCCTTAAAAGTGCAACACAAAGACAGTGGGCCTTTCCCCAGAAAATTCACATAATTGTTCAGGTTTTCTCAAGAAAATACACGTAATGTGAACAGATTTGACCAGAAAATAGTTCAATCATGTCGGCAGATTTGCCCAAAAAACACGTTCAATCATGTCGGCAGATTTGCCCAAAAAACACGTTCAATCATGTCGGCAGATTTGCCCAAAAAACACGTTCAATCATGTCGGCAGATTTGCCCAAAAAACACGTTCCATCATGTCGGCAGATTTGCCCAGAAAATACATGCAATCATGTCGGCAGATTTGCCCAGAAAATACATGCAATCATGTCGGCAGATTTGCCCAGAAAATACATGCAATCATGTCGGCAGATTTGCCCTGAAAATACATGCAATCATGTCGGCAGATTTGCCCAGAAAATACATGCAATCATGTCGGCAGATTTGCCCAGAAAATACATGCAATCATGTCGGCAGATTTGCCCAGAAAATACATGCAATCATGTCGGCAGATTTGCCCAGAAAATACATGCAATCATGTCGGCAGATTTGCCCAGAAAATACATGCAATCATGTTGGCAGATTTGCCCAGAAAATATATGCAATCATGTGGCCAACCTGGCCAGAAAACACTTCAATCATGTAGCAGACCTGGCCAGAACAGTCGATACACCTGCTAATATAAATTAAATAAAAGTTTACTCACCTGAAGCAGCAGCAGACCTCCTGTCCCGGCCTCCGTCCGGCGCGCAGCTCTCACGATCCTCTGCAGCCAGCCAGCAACTGAAACTCCCGCGCTGAGAGCAGGGCTACGGGAAAATGGCGCTCGAAGCCCTGCATTGCAGACTCCGTCTCCAGAGCAGGGCTTCGGACGCCATTTTACTGTAGCCCTGCTCTGCCGCTGTTGGAGCTGCGGGCTGCTGCTGTCAGTGAACTGACACAGCGTCTATTAGACGCCGAATAGCAGTTCACGCTGGGGGTGCTTCAGCACCCAAACCACCCCCCTGGCACCGCCACTGCCCCAGTATAGCTAGTATAGTTGCCCCAGTATAGCATAGTGGCCCCAGTATAGTTTAGTGTAGCATAGTGGCCCCAGTGTAGCATAGTGGCCCCAGTGTAGCATAGGTGCCCCCAGTGTAGCATAGGTGCCCCCAGTGTAGCATAGGTGCCCCCAGTGTAGCATAGGTGCCCCCAGTGTAGCATAGGTGCCCCCAGTGTAGCATAGTGGCCCCCAGTGTAGCATAGTGGCCCCCAGTGTAGCATAGTGGCCCCCAGTGTAGCATAGGTGCCCCCAGTGTAGCATAGTGGCCCCCAGTGTAGCATAGTGGCCCCCAGTGTAGCATAGTGGCCCCCAGTGTAGCATAGTGGCCCCCAGTGTAGCATAGTGGCCCCCAGTGTAGCATAGTGGCCCCCAGTGTAGCATAGGTGCCCCCAGTGTAGCATAGTGGCCCCCAGTGTAGCATAGTGGCCCCCAGTGTAGCATAGTGGCCCCCAGTGTAGCATAGTGGCCCCCAGTGTAGCATAGTGGCCCCCAGTGTAGCATAGTGGCCCCCAGTGTAGCATAGTGACCCCCAGTGGAGCATAGTGGCCCCCAGTGTAGCATAGTGGCCCCCAGTGTAGCATAGTGGCCCCCAGTGTAGCATAGTGGCCCCCAGTGTAGCATAGTGGCCCCCAGTGTAGCATAGTGACCCCCAGTGGAGCATAGTGGCCCCCAGTGTAGCATAGTGGCCCCCAGTGTAGCATAGTGGCCCCCAGTGTAGCATAGTGGCCCCCAGTGTAGCATAGTGGCCCCCGGTGTAGCATAGTGGCCCCCGGTGTACACATAGTGGCCCCCGGTGTAGCATAGTGGCCCCCGGTGTAGCATAGGTGCCCCCGGTGTAGCATAGGTGCCCCCCGGTGTAGCATAGTGGCCCCCGGTGTAGCATAGTGGCCCCCGGTGTAGCATAGTGGCCCCCGGTGTAGCCAAGGTGCCCCCGGTATGAGGGAAGCTTGGAAGGTGGGGTGGCGGGGTCCCCTCCTTCCGGCGCTTCCCCCTCCTAATTAGCAGCAGCCAGCAGCTTAGCGAAGCGGGCGGGGAGGACTTACTCACCTGCTCCAGGCGATGGCGCATAACGTTATCCTCACGTGACGCTGGTCTCTCTGTCGCTCACTGTGCTTCCGCAAATCAGGAAGCACAGTGGGCGGTGGAGAAGGTGGAGACCAGCGTCAGGTGACGATGACGCTATGCGCCATCGCCTGGAACGCAGGAAGTAGGTGAGTAAGGCCCGCTCCTGCCCGCTCATCAAGCTGCTGCTAATTAGGAGGGGGAAGCGCCAGAAGGAGGGGACCCAGGTGAGGGAGGTGGGGGGTCCGGCCCCCCTCCCCGCCGCTTTCCCCGCCACCCCTCCTTTCCGGGTTGCTTCCCCCTCCTGTCCTGCCTGCATAGTGCCCAGGCCTCTGTGGGAGGCCTTGGTGACACCCCCTGGGGCACCCGACACCCGGTGCGGGGCGCCCCATGCCGCCCTATGGTAGGAACGCCACTGATAAGGAGTCAATCCAGCGGTAAAGACAAGCATCTCAAGGAAGTGTCGCTGCTGCGTGAGAGATTAAGAAAGAGGCCTTCCCTGACCGGGAATCGAACCCGGGCCGCGGCGGTGAGAGCGCCGAATCCTAGCCACTAGACCACCAGGGAGAGATGAAAGAACATCCACATGAACGCTGAGGAGAAAAGTGACAGGATGAAAGCTGGCTGCTAATTTGTGCTGCGTGTTTTTTTCCAGAAAGTTGGAATCTCCCTTGAGAGCTTTGCATGTCTTCCAAATAGTCCAACTTCCTCCTTGGTCTTATGCCTGGTACACACCATGCAATTTCCCATTCGTGAAAGCACAGAGCTCTCTGATGAAGGTCTGGCAGGAAGGAGCAGTGGGAAGAGGAAGAGGGTAATAATGGGAAAGAGTGACATGAGTGACGGCAAAGCAATTCATCACGGCATGGATCGTTCGGGTGCCGCCGCGTGCTGTTCTCTGTGGAGTTGACTTATTTTACCGTCAGAAGGCTTGGGAGCATTCATCTCTCCCTGGTGGTCTAGTGGCTAGGATTCGGCGCTCTCACCGCCGCGGCCCGGGTTCGATTCCCGGTCAGGGAAGGCCTCCTTCTTTTTTCTTGATCTCTCACGCAGCAGCGGCACTTCCTTGAGTCGCTTGTCTTAACCGCTGGATTGACTCCTTATGCAGGCTCCATTGCCTGCAACAGTAAGATGGTAAGAGCAGTAAAGCCTGGTACACACCATGCAATTTCCCATCAGATAGATGGGTCGAATAGATCATTTCTGGCAGGTCCGATCTGATTCCCGATCATTTTTCTGATCGATTTGCATACAAGTGACCGGAATATCGATCAGAAAAACGATCGGAAATCCGATCGGATCTGTCCGAAATTATCTATTGACTCATCTATCTGATGGGAAATTGCATGGTGTGTAACAGGCATAAGACCAAAGAGGAAGGTGGACCATTTGGAAGACATGCAAGACTGCAAAGCTTTCAAGGGAGATTCCAACTTTCTGGAAAAAACATGCAGCACACATTATCAGCCAGGTTTCACCCCGTCATTTTTCTCCTCAGCGTTCATGTGTATGAAAAAGAAAATGTAAAAACCCCTTTAACTCAGATCCAGATCATGGAATCATCCCTAGGAGGCAGTGTGCGACTGCCAAGAGGCATGCAGGGAGACCTCCATCAGCAGAAGCTGCACACAGTCTCCCTTTCCAAACAGCTATGCGACAGAAGAAAGCGGTTTGGTTCTTTTTGTTTTTTCCGAGTCAGCCTATAGTGAACAGACTGAAGACTTAACAAAGATGGCCAGCCAAGTGCAGGACTCCTGCATAAGGAGTCAATCCAGCGGTAAAGACAAGCATCTCAAGGAAGTGTCGCTGCTGCGTGAGAGATTAAGAAAGAGGCCTTCCCTGACCGGGAATCGAACCCGGGCCGCGGCGGTGAGAGCGCCGAATACTAGCCACTAGACCACCAGGGAGAGATGAAAGAACATCCACATGAACGCTGAGGAGAAAAGTGACAGGATGAAAGCTGGCTGCTAATTTGTGCTGCGTGTTTTTTTCCAGAAAGTTGGAATCTCCCTTGAGAGCTTTGCATGTCTTCCAAATAGTCCAACTTCCTCCTTGGTCTTATGCCTGGTACACACCATGCAATTTCCCATTCGTGAAAGCACAGAGCTCTCTGATGAAGGTCTGGCAGGAAGGAGCAGTGGGAAGAGGAAGAGGGTAATAATGGGAAAGAGTGACATGAGTGACGGCAAAGCAATTCATCACGGCATGGATCGTTCGGGTGCCGCCGCGTGCTGTTCTCTGTGGAGTTGACTTATTTTACCGTCAGAAGGCTTGGGAGCATTCATCTCTCCCTGGTGGTCTAGTGGCTAGGATTCGGCGCTCTCACCGCCGCGGCCCGGGTTCGATTCCCGGTCAGGGAAGGCCTCCTTCTTTTTTCTTGATCTCTCACGCAGCAGCGGCACTTCCTTGAGTCGCTTGTCTTAACCGCTGGATTGACTCCTTATGCAGGCTCCATTGCCTGCAACAGTAAGATGGTAAGAGCAGTAAAGCCTGGTACACACCATGCAATTTCCCATCAGATAGATGGGTCGAATAGATCATTTCTGGCAGGTCCGATCTGATTCCCGATCGTTTTTCTGATCGATTTGCATACAAGTGACCGGAATATCGATCAGAAAAACGATCGGAAATCCGATCGGATCTGTCAGAAATTATCTATTGACTCATCTATCTGATGGGAAATTGCATGGTGTGTAACAGGCATAAGACCAAAGAGGAAGGTGGACCATTTGGAAGACATGCAAGACTGCAAAGCTTTCAAGGGAGATTCCAACTTTCTGGAAAAAACATGCAGCACACATTATCAGCCAGGTTTCACCCCGTCATTTTTCTCCTCAGCGTTCATGTGTATGAAAAAGAAAATGTAAAAACCCCTTTAACTCAGATCCAGATCATGGAATCATCCCTAGGAGGCAGTGTGCGACTGCCAAGAGGCATGCAGGGAGACCTCCATCAGCAGAAGCTGCACACAGTCTCCCTTTCCAAACAGCTATGCGACAGAAGAAAGCGGTTTGGTTCTTTTTGTTTTTTCCGAGTCAGCCTATAGTGAACAGACTGAAGACTTAACAAAGATGGCCAGCCAAGTGCAGGACTCCTGCATAAGGAGTCAATCCAGCGGTAAAGACAAGCATCTCAAGGAAGTGTCGCTGCTGCGTGAGAGATTAAGAAAGAGGCCTTCCCTGACCGGGAATCGAACCCGGGCCGCGGCGGTGAGAGCGCCGAATCCTAGCCACTAGACCACCAGGGAGAGATGAAAGAACATCCACATGAACGCTGAGGAGAAAAGTGACAGGATGAAAGCTGGCTGCTAATTTGTGCTGCGTGTTTTTTTCCAGAAAGTTGGAATCTCCCTTGAGAGCTTTGCATGTCTTCCAAATAGTCCAACTTCCTCCTTGGTCTTATGCCTGGTACACACCATGCAATTTCCCATTCGTGAAAGCACAGAGCTCTCTGATGAAGGTCTGGCAGGAAGGAGCAGTGGGAAGAGGAAGAGGGTAATAATGGGAAAGAGTGACATGAGTGACGGCAAAGCAATTCATCACGGCATGGATCGTTCGGGTGCCGCCGCGTGCTGTTCTCTGTGGAGTTGACTTATTTTACCGTCAGAAGGCTTGGGAGCCTTCATCTCTCCCTGGTGGTCTAGTGTAGTGTTGGGCGAACATCTAGATGTTCGGGTTCGGGCCGAACAGGCCGAACATGGCCGCGATGTTCGGGTGTTCGACCCGAACTCCGAACATAATGGAAGTCAATGGGGACCCGAACTTTTGTGGTTTGTAAAGCCTCCTTACATGCCACATACCCCAAATTTACAGGGTATGTGCACCTTGGGAGTGGGTACAAGAGGAAAAAAAAATTAGCAAAAAGAGCTTATAGTTTTTGAGAAAATCGATTTTAAAGTTTCAAAGGGAAAACTGTCTTTTAAATGCGGGAAATGTCTGTTTTCTTTGCACAGGTAACATGTTTTTTGTCGGCATGCAGTCATAAATGTAATACATATAAGAGGTTCCAGGAAAAGGGACCGGTAACGCTAACCCAGCAGCAGCACACGTGATGGAACAGGAGGAGGGTGGCGCAGGAGGAGAAGAAGGCCACGCTTTGTGAGACACAACAACCCCGGCCTTGCATGAGGGCAAGAAGCGTGCGGATAGCAGGCTTTGTACCGCCATGCAGTCATAAATGTAATAAAGATAAGTGGTTCAATAAACAGGGACCACGCGGCAACGCTAACCCAGCAGCAGCAGACGTGATGGAACAGGAGGAGGCGCAGGAGGAGAAGGCCACGCTTTGTGAGACACAACAACCCAGGCCTTGCATGAGGGCAAGAAGCGTGCGGATAGCATGCTTTGTACCGCCATGCAGTCATAAATGTAATAAAGATAAGTGGTTCAATAAACAGGGACCACGCGGCAACGCTAACCCAGCAGCAGCACACGTGATGGAACAGGAGGAGGGTGGCGCAGGAGGAGAAGAAGGCCACGCTTTGTGAGACACAACAACCCCGGCCTTGCATGAGGGCAAGAAGCGTGCGGATAGCAGGCTTTGTACCGCCATGCAGTCATAAATGTAATAAAGATAAGTGGTTCAATAAACAGGGACCACGCGGCAACGCTAACCCAGCAGCAGCAGACGTGATGGAACAGGAGGAGGCGCAGGAGGAGAAGGCCACGCTTTGTGAGACACAACAACCCAGGCCTTGCATGAGGGCAAGAAGCGTGCGGATAGCATGCTTTGTACCGCCATGCAGTCATAAATGTAATAAAGATAAGTGGTTCAATAAACAGGGACCACGCGGCAACGCTAACCCAGCAGCAGCAGACGTGATGGAACAGGAGCAGGCGCAGGAGGAGAAGGCCACGCTTTGTGAGACACAACAACCCAGGCCTTGCATGAGGGCAAGAAGCGTGCGGATAGCATGCTTTGTACCGCCATGCAGTCATAAATGTAATAAAGATAAGTGGTTCAATAAACAGGGACCACGCGGCAACGCTAACCCAGCAGCAGCAGACGTGATGGAACAGGAGCAGGCGCAGGAGGAGAAGGCCACGCTTTGTGAGACACAACAACCCAGGCCTTGCATGTGGACAAAAAGCGTGCGGATATAGCAGCAATGCTTTTTGCCGCCATGCAGTCATAAATGTAATACAGATGAGAGGTTCAATAAACAGGGCCCGGAAACGCAACACCATCCCAGATGTTCATTGGTCATGTTACTTGGTTGGGGTCCTGGAGTGTTGCGTAGTCATTTCCAATCCAGGATTGATTCATTTTAATTTGAGTCAGACGGTCTGCATTTTCTGTAGAGAGGCGGATACGCCGATCTGTGACGATGCCTCCGGCAGCACTGAAACAGCGTTCCGACATAACGCTGGCTGCCGGGCAAGCCAGCACCTCTATTGCGTACATTGCCAGTTCGTGCCAGGTGTCTAGCTTCGATACCCAATAGTTGAAGGGTGCAGATGGATGGTTCGACACAGCTACGCCATCTGACATGTAGTCCTTGACCATCTTCTCCAGGCGATCGGTGTTGGAGGTGGATCTGCACGCTTGCTGTTCAGTGGGCTGCGGCTGCATGGGTGTCAGAAAATTTTCCCACTCCAAGGACACTGCCGATACCATTCCCTTTTGGGTACTAGCTGCGGCTTGCGTTGTTTGCTGCCCTCCTGGTCGTCCTGGGTTTGCGGAAGTCAGTCTGTCTGCGTACAACTGGCTAGAGGAGGGGGAGGATGTCAATCTCCTCTCTGAAGTCTCCACAAGGGCCTGCTGGTATTCTTCCATTTTGACCTGTCTGACTCTTTCTTCAAGCAGTTTTGGAACATTGTGTTTGTACCGTGGATCCAGAAGGGTATAAACCCAGTAATTGGTGTTGTCCAGAATGCGCACAATGCGTGGGTCACGTTCAATGCAGTCTAGCATGAATTGAGCCATGTGTGCCAGAGTCCTACCAGAATCCTCATCATCCTCTTGTGAGCGTTGTGATAGTTGTTGTGATGCATCATAGTCGTCACCTTCCTCCTGGTCTGCTTCTGCTGACCATTCGCGTTGAATTGTGGAAGTCCAACGTGCACCGCTCTGGCCCTCGTCAGTGGTGGCATGAAATTCCTGCTCCAACTCCAGCTGTTCCTCCTCCTCTTCTTCGTCATAGCTGCTGGGGCCAGCGTTCCCTGAGGCGGATGGCCTGATGTTGGTACCATCACGCTGATCGTTTTCTCCTTCAGATTCCCCCAGTTGCATCATGACAGCTGTTTCCTTGATTTTTAACATCGACCTCTTCAGTAAACACAGCAGTGGTATGGTAATGCTGACTGAAGAGTTGTCACTGCTCACAAGCAACGTGGATTGCTCAAAATTTTGGAGGACTTGGCAGAGGTCCAACATGTTGGCCCAATCGGATCCACAGAAGCTTGGCAGCTGGCCGGATGCGCCTCGGTACTGCGCCGTCATGTACTGGACCACTGCACTCTTCTGCTCGCAAAAGCGGGCTAGCATGTGCAGCGTAGAATTCCAGCGCGTAGGGACATCACACAGCAAGCGATGGTGGGGGAGATTGAAGCGCTCCTGCATCTTGGCGAGTGCCCCCGAAGCAGTACTGGAATTTCTACAATGTTTGGACACTCGACGCACCTTCAACAGCAGATCGGGCACGCCTGGGTATGTCCTCAGGAACCGCTGAACTACTAGGTTCATCACGTGCGCCAGGCAAGGGATGTGTGTCAGCTTAGCCAACCTTAAAGCGCGAATGAGATTACTCCCATTATCACACACAACCATGCCCGGTTTCAGGTCCAGCGGTGCCAGCCACAAATCCGTCTGTTCCTTTATTCCCCTCCAAATTTCCTCCCCTGTGTGCTGCTTATCCCCAAGGCAGATTAGCTTCAGCAACGCTTGCTGACGCATGCCAACAGCTGTGCTGCACTGCTTCCACGATCCTACTGCTGCTGGGTTAGCGTTTCCGGATGAGGTACAGCTTTGAGATGCGTTGGAGGAGAAGGAGTCAGAGAGGTAGGTGCTGCTGTTGTTATCCAGTGGGAGGGACGGCGGTGCAGCTGTTTGTGGCGTGGGCAACACCCGTGCCGTAGCAGGTGAGGAATCGCTGCCAGGCTCCACAAGGTTCACCCAGTGCGCGGTAAGGGAGATGTATCGACCCTGGCCGAACGCACTCGTCCAGGTGTCAGTGGTGAGGTGAACCTTGCAGGCAACGGCATTCTTCAAGCTTCGGGTTATTTTGCTGACCACGTGCTCATGCAACTCAGGCACTGCAGAGCGTGCAAAGTGGTAGCGGCTGGGAACCACGTAACGTGGGATGGCCACTGACATCATGCCCTTGAAGCTGTTTGTCTCCACCAATCGATATGGCAGCATTTCGCAGGCCAGAAGCTTGGCTATGCTGGCTGTTACTGCCACGGCCCGGGGGTCATTTGCTGGCAATTTCCTCTTGCGCTCAAACATCTCCGACACAGACAACTGAACCGTAGCGCTGCACACGGAAGGGCTGTTGGTTGTTGTGTTTGATGAACACTGGGAGACCTCAAGAGCACTACTCCGGAAAGTGACAGTGTCAGCGTCGTCTGATGTTTGTGAATGTTGTGAACCACGCAATGGCTGGGCTACTGCTGCTGCTGAGGCGGGTCTGGTGAACCCAAGGGAGGCAGTGTTGTTTCTGGTACCCTGTCCTGACGCGTTTGCCCAAAGAGTGGGATGTTTGGATAGCATGTGACGGCTCATGCTGGTGGTGGAGAGGTTGTTAATATTTTTCCCCCTGCTCAGGCGGGTCTTGCACACCTTGCAAATCGCCATGGTAACATCCTCAGTGCAGTCTTCAAAGAAAGCCCAGACTTTGGAGCACCTGCCTCCTTGCTGGCGATTTCTGTTTGCTCCTCTTTTGCCTCTCACTTGAACTTCCACGCTTGTGGTGCCTGAAATTGCGCGCCGCCTACCTTGTGGCACAAGGCGAACTCGTGCAGCAGTGTGTTCTTCAACAGACTCATCTGTGCTGCTGCTACGACGGCGATGTTCTCGTTCACAAACAAAATCTGGGTCTCTGTCCACATTGTCCATACCCTCCTCTTCCATCTCCTCAAACTCGTCATATGTCATTGTGGGCCACCGCCGTGGAGTAGAGCTCCCCACAACAACCTCTGCGCAGCACACTCCAACGTCGTCTTCCAGATCTTGTCGGCCGACCTCCTGCAATTGCAACCCCTCCTGCCCAAATTGCTCTGGGATTTGGGTTTCCGAGTCCTCTTCGGACTCGCCTTGTATTTCAGTGCGCGGTGCATTTCCCACAGTTAACGGTTGTGAATCCAGGCACAACATTTCTGGCTGTTCCTCCATTGACCTTTGAAAGGTGGAAGTTTGTTGGGCTGGGAATAGCTCCTGCGAATACCCCATTGTGTCCTGAGGTAATTCATCGGACTGGTTATCTGGCAGTTGTGTGCGTGGTGTCGCTGCCGGTTGTGTCAGCTTTGTGCCCACTGGCTCCTTGTAACTGGCTGAGGACTCGGACCTCGTGCGTGATGTGCTGGTGCTGCTTAACCCACTGCTGGACGCTTGAGAGGTCATCCAAGTAATTATCTGGTCCTGTTCTTTTGGATTTGTGAGGGTTGTTGTCCTGGACAACATGGGCGGTATTGAGTGGGTTTTCTTGGGTGCTCCCCTGTGGCCTGTACGTGAACCGTCAGGGGAAACACCTCTTCCCTTGCCCCTCCCTCTTTCACCGGATTTCTTCCTCATTTCACTTATCCTTACAGTACACGCTGACTGGCAGCAGTACAGTGGCAGTACAGAAATGCTATACAGTACCACTATTCCCAGCAGCGACACAGAGCACAATGCTATACAGTGACGGGTGAGCGGTGTACCACTATTCCCAGCAGACACAGAACAGTACACAGAATGCTATATAGTGTGGCTGAACGAGCGGTGTACCACTATTCCCAGCAGACACAGAACAGTACACAGAATGCTATATAGTGTGGCTGAACGAGCGGTGTACTACTGTTCCCAGCAGACACAGAACAGTACACAGAATGCTATATAGTGTGGCTGAACGAGCGGTGTACTACTGTTCCCAGCAGACACAGAACAGTACACAGAATGCTATATAGTGTGGCTGAACGAGCGGTGTACCACTATTCCCAGCAGACACAGAACAGTACACAGAATGCTATATAGTGTGGCTGAACGAGCGGTGTACTACTGTTCCCAGCAGACACAGAACAGTACACAGAATGCTATATAGTGTGGCTGAACGAGCGGTGTACTACTGTTCCCAGCAGACACAGAACAGTACACAGAATGCTATATAGTGTGGCTGAACGAGCGGTGTACTACTGTTCCCAGCAGACACAGAACAGTACACAGAATGCTATATAGTGTGGCTGAACGAGCGGTGTACTACTGTTCCCAGCAGACACAGAACAGTACACAGAATGCTATATAGTGTGGCTGAACGAGCGGTGTACTACTGTTCCCAGCAGACACAGAACAGTACACAGAATGCTATATAGTGTGGCTGAACGAGCGGTGTACCACTATTCCCAGCAGACACAGAACAGTACACAGAATGCTATATAGTGTGGCTGAACGAGCGGTGTACTACTGTTCCCAGCAGACACAGAACAGTACACAGAATGCTATATAGTGTGGCTGAACGAGCGGTGTACTACTGTTCCCAGCAGACACAGAACAGTACACAGAATGCTATATAGTGTGGCTGAACGAGCGGTGTACTACTGTTCCCAGCAGACACAGAACAGTACACAGAATGCTATATAGTGTGGCTGAACGAGCGGTGTACTACTGTTCCCAGCAGACACAGAACAGTACACAGAATGCTATATAGTGTGGCTGAACGAGCGGTGTACTACTGTTCCCAGCAGACACAGAACAGTACACAGAATGCTATATAGTGTGGCTGAACGAGCGGTGTACTACTGTTCCCAGCAGACACAGAACAGTACACAGAATGCTATATAGTGTGGCT
This sequence comes from Hyperolius riggenbachi, assembly GCF_040937935.1. Taxonomy (NCBI): domain Eukaryota; kingdom Metazoa; phylum Chordata; class Amphibia; order Anura; family Hyperoliidae; genus Hyperolius; species Hyperolius riggenbachi. The sequence goes on along the minus strand of NC_090653.1, from coordinate 26,696,344 downwards.
GAACGAGCGGTGTACTACTGTTCCCAGCAGACACAGAACAGTACACAGAATGCTATATAGTGTGGCTGAACGAGCGGTGTACTACTGTTCCCAGCAGACACAGAACAGTACACAGAATGCTATATAGTGTGGCTGAACGAGCGGTGTACTACTGTTCCCAGCAGACACAGAACAGTACACAGAATGCTATATAGTGTGGCTGAACGAGCGGTGTACTACTGTTCCCAGCAGACACAGAACAGTACACAGAATGCTATATAGTGTGGCTGAACGAGCGGTGTACTACTGTTCCCAGCAGACACAGAACAGTACACAGAATGCTATATAGTGTGGCTGAACGAGCGGTGTACTACTGTTCCCAGCAGCGACACACAATGACTGGGGGGGACCCTGGCTAGCGTGGCTGGAGCGCGAACTACCCTGCCTGCCTACCCAAAGCTAAACCCACAGACAAATGGCGGAGATATGACGTGGTTCGGGTATTTATTTACCCGAACCACGTGACAGTTCGGCCAATCAGAGCGCGTTCGGGTCCGAACCACGTGACCCGTTCGGCCAATCACAGCGCTAGCCGAACGTTCGGGGAACGTTCGGCCATGCGCTCTTAGTTCGGCCATATGGCCGAACGGTTTGGCCGAGCACCGTCAGGTGTTCGGCCGAACTCGAACATCACCCGAACAGGGTGATGTTCTGCAGAACCCGAACAGTGGCGAACACTGTTCGCCCAACACTAGTCTAGTGGCTAGGATTCGGCGCTCTCACCGCCGCGGCCCGGGTTCGATTCCTGGTCAGGGAAGGCCTCGTTCTTTTTTTCTTGATCTCTCACGCAGCAGCGGCACTTCCTTGAGTCGCTTGTCTTAACCGCTGGATTGACTCCTTATGCAGGCTCCATTGCCTGCAACAGTAAGATGGTAAGAGCAGTAAAGCCTGGTACACACCATGCAATTTCCCATCAGATAGATGGGTCGAATAGATCATTTCTGGCAGGTCCGATCTGATTCCCGATCGTTTTTCTGATCGATTTGCATACAAGTGACCGGAATATCGATCAGAAAAACGATCGGAAATCCGATCGGATCTGTCAGAAATTATCTATTGACTCATCTATCTGATGGGAAATTGCATGGTGTGTAACAGGCATAAGACCAAAGAGGAAGGTGGACCATTTGAAAGACATGCAAGACTGCAAAGCTTTCAAGGGAGATTCCAACTTTCTGGAAAAAACATGCAGCACACATTATCAGCCAGGTTTCACCCCGTCATTTTTCTCCTCAGCGTTCATGTGTATGAAAAAGAAAATGTAAAAACCCCTTTAACTCAGATCCAGATCATGGAATCATCCCTAGGAGGCAGTGTGCGACTGCCAAGAGGCATGCAGGGAGACCTCCATCAGCAGAAGCTGCACACAGTCTCCCTTTCCAAACAGCTATGCGACAGAAGAAAGCGGTTTGGTTCTTTTTGTTTTTTCCGAGTCAGCCTATAGTGAACAGACTGAAGACTTAACAAAGATGGCCAGCCAAGTGCAGGACTCCTGCATAAGGAGTCAATCCAGCGGTAAAGACAAGCATCTCAAGGAAGTGTCGCTGCTGCGTGAGAGATTAAGAAAGAGGCCTTCCCTGACCGGGAATCGAACCCGGGCTACGGCGGTGAGAGCACCGAATCCTAGCCACTAGACCACCAGGGAGAGATGAAAGTACATCCACATGAACGCTGAGGAGAAAAGGGACAGGATGAAAGCTGGCTGCTAATTTGTGCTGCGTGTTTTTTTCCAGAAAGTTGGAATCTCCCTTGAGAGCTTTGCATGTCTTCCAAATAGTCCAACTTCCTCCTTGGTCTTATGCCTGGTACACACCATGCAATTTCCCATTCGTGAAAGCACAGAGCTCTCTGATGAAGGTCTGGCAGGAAGGAGCAGTGGGAAGAGGAAGAGGGTAATAATGGGAAAGAGTGACATGAGTGACGGCAAAGCAATTCATCACGGCATGGATCGTTCGGGTGCCGCCGCGTGCTGTTCTCTGTGGAGTTGACTTATTTTACCGTCAGAAGGCTTGGGAGCCTTCATCTCTCCCTGGTGGTCTAGTGGCTAGGATTCGGCGCTCTCACCGCCGCGGCCCGGGTTCGATTCCCGGTCAGGGAAGGCCTCCTTCTTTTTTCTTGATCTCTCACGCAGCAGCGGCACTTCCTTGAGTCGCTTGTCTTAACCGCTGGATTGACTCCTTATGCAGGCTCCATTGCCTGCAACAGTAAGATGGTAAGAGCAGTAAAGCCTGGTACACACCATGCAATTTCCCATCAGATAGATGGGTCGAATAGATCATTTCTGGCAGGTCCGATCTGATTCCCGATCGTTTTTCTGATCGATTTGCATACAAGTGACCGGAATATCGATCAGAAAAACGATCGGAAATCCGATCGGATCTGTCAGAAATTATCTATTGACTCATCTATCTGATGGGAAATTGCATGGTGTGTAACAGGCATAAGACCAAAGAGGAAGGTGGACCATTTGGAAGACATGCAAGACTGCAAAGCTTTCAAGGGAGATTCCAACTTTCTGGAAAAAACATGCAGCACACATTATCAGCCAGGTTTCACCCCGTCATTTTTCTCCTCAGCGTTCATGTGTATGAAAAAGAAAATGTAAAAACCCCTTTAACTCAGATCCAGATCATGGAATCATCCCTAGGAGGCAGTGTGCGACTGCCAAGAGGCATGCAGGGAGACCTCCATCAGCAGAAGCTGCACACAGTCTCCCTTTCCAAACAGCTATGCGACAGAAGAAAGCGGTTTGGTTCTTTTTGTTTTTTCCGAGTCAGCCTATAGTGAACAGACTGAAGACTTAACAAAGATGGCCAGCCAAGTGCAGGACTCCTGCATAAGGAGTCAATCCAGCGGTAAAGACAAGCATCTCAAGGAAGTGTCGCTGCTGCGTGAGAGATTAAGAAAGAGGCCTTCCCTGACCGGGAATCGAACCCAGGCCGCGGCGGTGAGAGCGCCGAATCCTAGCCACTAGACCACCAGGGAGAGATGAAAGAACATCCACATGAACGCTGAGGAGAAAAGTGACAGGATGAAAGCTGGCTGCTAATTTGTGCTGCGTGTTTTTTTCCAGAAAGTTGGAATCTCCCTTGAGAGCTTTGCATGTCTTCCAAATAGTCCAACTTCCTCCTTGGTCTTATGCCTGGTACACACCATGCAATTTCCCATTCGTGAAAGCACAGAGCTCTCTGATGAAGGTCTGGCAGGAAGGAGCAGTGGGAAGAGGAAGAGGGTAATAATGGGAAAGAGTGACATGAGTGACGGCAAAGCAATTCATCACGGCATGGATCGTTCGGGTGCCGCCGCGTGCTGTTCTCTGTGGAGTTGACTTATTTTACCGTCAGAAGGCTTGGGAGCCTTCATCTCTCCCTGCTGGTCTAGTGGCTAGGATTCGGCGCTCTCACCGCCGCGGCCCGGGTTCGATTCCCGGTCAGGGAAGGCCTCCTTCTTTTTTCTTGATCTCTCACGCAGCAGCGGCACTTCCTTGAGTCGCTTGTCTTAACCGCTGGATTGACTCCTTATGCAGGCTTCATTGCCTGCAACAGTAAGATGGTAAGAGCAGTAAAGCCTGGTACACACCATGCAATTTCCCATCAGATAGATGGGTCGAATAGATCATTTCTGGCAGGTCCGATCTGATTCCCGATCGTTTTTCTGATCGATTTGCATACAAGTGACCGGAATATCGATCAGAAAAACGATCGGAAATCCGATCGGATCTGTCAGAAATTATCTATTGACTCATCTATCTGATGGGAAATTGCATGGTGTGTAACAGGCATAAGACCAAAGAGGAAGGTGGACCATTTGGAAGACATGCAAGACTGCAAAGCTTTCAAGGGAGATTCCAACTTTCTGGAAAAAACATGCAGCACACATTATCAGCCAGGTTTCACCCCGTCATTTTTCTCCTCAGCGTTCATGTGTATGAAAAAGAAAATGTAAAAACCCCTTTAACTCAGATCCAGATCATGGAATCATCCCTAGGAGGCAGTGTGCGACTGCCAAGAGGCATGCAGGGAGACCTCCATCAGCAGAAGCTGCACACAGTCTCCCTTTCCAAACAGCTATGCGACAGAAGAAAGCGGTTTGGTTCTTTTTGTTTTTTCCGAGTCAGCCTATAGTGAACAGACTGAAGACTTAACAAAGATGGCCAGCCAAGTGCAGGACTCCTGCATAAGGAGTCAATCCAGCGGTAAAGACAAGCATCTCAAGGAAGTGTCGCTGCTGCGTGAGAGATTAAGAAAGAGGCCTTCCCTGACCGGGAATCGAACCCGGGCCGCGGCGGTGAGAGCGCCGAATCCTAGCCACTAGACCACCAGGGAGAGATGAAAGAACATCCACATGAACGCTGAGGAGAAAAGTGACAGGATGAAAGCTGGCTGCTAATTTGTGCTGCGTGTTTTTTTCCAGAAAGTTGGAATCTCCCTTGAGAGCTTTGCATGTCTTCCAAATAGTCCAACTTCCTCCTTGGTCTTATGCCTGGTACACACCATGCAATTTCCCATTCGTGAAAGCACAGAGCTCTCTGATGAAGGTCTGGCAGGAAGGAGCAGTGGGAAGAGGAAGAGGGTAATAATGGGAAAGAGTGACATGAGTGACGGCAAAGCAATTCATCACGGCATGGATCGTTCGGGTGCCGCCGCGTGCTGTTCTCTGTGGAGTTGACTTATTTTACCGTCAGAAGGCTTGGGAGCATTCATCTCTCCCTGGTGGTCTAGTGGCTAGGATTCGGCGCTCTCACTGCCGCGGCCCGGGTTCGATTCCCGGTCAGGGAAGGCCTCCTTCTTTTTTCTTGATCTCTCACGCAGCAGCGGCACTTCCTTGAGTCGCTTGTCTTAACTAGTGTTGGGCGAACAGTGTTCGCCACTGTTCGGGTTCTGCAGAACATCACCCTGTTCGGGTGATGTTCGAGTTCGGCCGAACACCTGACGGTGCTCGGCCAAACCGTTCGGCCATATGGCCGAACTAAGAGCGCATGGCCGAACGTTCCCCGAACGTTCGGCTAGCGCTGTGATTGGCCGAACGGGTCACGTGGTTCGGACCCGAACGCGCTCTGATTGGCCGAACTGTCACGTGGTTCGGGTAAATAAATACCCGAACCACGTCATATCTCCGCCATTTGTCTGTGGGTTTAGCTTTGGGTAGGCAGGCAGGGTAGTTCGCGCTCCAGCCACGCTAGCCAGGGTCCCCCCTGTCATTGTGTCACTGCTGGGAACAGTAGTACACCGCTTGCTCAGCCACACTATATAGCATTCTGTTTACTGCCACTCTGTGTACCTCGCTCAGCCACACTATATAGCATTCTGTTTACTGCCACTCTGTGTCTGCTGGGAATAGTAGTACACCCCTTGCTCAGCCACACTATATAGCATTCTGTTTACTGCCACTCTGTGTACCTCGCTCAGCCACACTATATAGCATTCTGTTTACTGCCACTCTGTGTCTGCTGGGAATAGTGGTACACCGCTCGCTCAGCCACACTATATAGCATTCTGTTCACTGTTCTGTGTCTGCTTGGAATAGTGGTACACCGCTCGCTCAGCCACACTATATAGCATTCTGTTTACTGTTCTGTGTCTGCTGGGAATAGTGGTACACCGCTCGCTCAGCCACACTATATAGCATTCTGTTTACTGTTCTGTGTCTGCTGGGAATAGTGGTACACCGCTCGCTCAGCCACACTATATAGCATTCTGTTCACTGTTCTGTGTCTGCTGGGAATAGTGGTACACCGCTCGCTCAGCCACACTATATAGCATTCTGTTCACTGTTCTGTGTCTGCTGGGAATAGTGGTACACCGCTCGCTCAGCCACACTATATAGCATTCTGTTTACTGTTCTGTGTCTGCTGGGAATAGTGGTACACCGCTCGCTCATCCACACTATATAGCATTCTGTTCACTGTTCTGTGTCTGCTGGGAATAGTGGTACACCGCTCGCTCAGCCACACTATATAGCATTCTGTTCACTGTTCTGTGTCTGCTGGGAATAGTGGTACACCGCTCGCTCAGCCACACTATATAGCATTCTGTTCACTGTTCTGTGTCTGCTGGGAATAGTGGTACACCGCTCGCTCAGCCACACTATATAGCATTCTGTTTACTGTTCTGTGTCTGCTGGGAATAGTGGTACACCGCTCGCTCAGCCACACTATATAGCATTCTGTTTACTGTTCTGTGTCTGCTGGGAATAGTGGTACACCGCTCGCTCAGCCACACTATATAGCATTCTGTTTACTGTTCTGTGTCTGCTGGGAACAGTAGTACACCGCTCGCTCAGCCAGAGTATATAGCATTGTGTTTACTGCCACTCTGTGTACACCGCTCAACCAGACTATATACCATTGTTTACTGACACTCTGTGTACACCGCTCAGCCAGACTATATACCATTGTTTACTGACACTCTGTGTACACCGCTCAGCCAGACTATATACCATTGTTTACTGCCACTCTGATTCTGCTGGGAACAGTAGTACACCGCTCGCTCAGCCAGACTATATACCATTGTTTACTGACACTCTGTGTACACCGCTCAGCCAGACTATATACCATTGTTTACTGCCACTCTGATTCTGCTGGGAACAGTAGTACACCGCTCGCTCAGCCAGACTATATACCATTGTTTACTGACACTATATAGCAGACTATATAGCATTGTGTGTACACCGCTCAGCCAGACTATATACCATTGTTTACTGACACTCTGTGTACACCGCTCAGCCAGACTATATACCATTGTTTACTGCCACTCTGATTCTGCTGGGAACAGTAGTACACCGCTCGCTCAGCCAGACTATATACCATTGTTTACTGACACTCTGTGTACACCGCTCAGCCAGACTATATACCATTGTTTACTGCCACTCTGATTCTGCTGGGAACAGTAGTACACCGCTCGCTCAGCCAGACTATATAGCATTGTGTTTACTGCCACTCTGTGTACACCGCTCAGCCACACTATATAGCATTGCGTACTCTGCCAGTCAGTGTGTATATTGCTGGGATCAGTAATACTCCACTCACCGTCAACCACTATATGAGCTCAACATGAGTTCCCCAGAGACCTCCGCTGTGAGCAGCACTCCCAAGAACAGCAACAGCCAACGCCCCACGCAAGCTATAACATCCACCCCAGCAGCCAGTGTTCAGCAGCAGCCCTCCCCGGAGGAGAACGTTGTGTCCATCAGTCCGTCGCCAGAGCGATTAATGAGGGCTGCCATTGAGGAGATGATGGGGCCTGATGTGGAGGAGGAGGTCTGGCTCAGGCCAGCATCCCAAGTTAATGTTGAGGACGATGAGGGGTCTGTGTCTGGGGATGTTGGGGTGGCAGAGGTGGTGGGTGGGTCAGACTCAGGAGAAGAGTTGTATGATGAGGATGATGATCGGGACCATCTGTATGTGCCTCAGAGTCCGACCCCGGAAAACATGTTGTATCGTGTGTTTAGGTACTAAAATCTGCGTTCCCTCCCAGTAGTGTTGGGCGAACAGTGTTTGCCACTGTTCGGGTTCTGCAGAACATCACCCTGTTCGGGGTGACTATATAGCAGACTATATAGCATTGTGTTTAATGCCACTCTGTGTACACGGCTCAGCCACACTATATAGCTGTAAGGAAACGCGGAAAAGCCGCCATCTCTCGAGGTGAGGCGGCTGTTTCCGCGTCCAGCATGGCGTCACAACGCGGAAAAAACGCCGCGTGCCGCATAGGCAGTGCGGCGGAATCCGCATCAGAGGCGGCCCCTGCACTAGATACATTGCATGACAGTACTGGTGTGGCTGGGACTGATAGTCCACCAAGATTCAGACTTACACGCGCGCGAGCAGAGAGGCAGAGTTTAAATAGCAGTTAGAAGGGTGTCGGCTGACCAGCTGGGTCAGCTGACAAATTCCACTGCTCTCATTGGACCAGCAATTAGGGAGGTCCTGGAAAGGTCCTAGAGTATATATACTGCTGGTTGTTCACTTGCTCTTTGTCTGGCGTGCGATCACATACGTGGGAGCACCCAGATCCGTAGTCAGATCCTGAAGTGTGCCGGGACCAGCTGGAGCTGTAATCCTACACTTAGCTAGATATTTGATAGCTAAAGTACTAGTTTGATTGTGATTATATGTTATGACTTTTGCCTGCCTCGACTATCCTCCTGAACTCTGACCTTGTACCTCGATATTTCTGATACTCTGTTGCCGAACCTCGGCTCGTTCCTAGACTCTGTTTCTGCCTCCTGATTTTGTACCCCGATATATCTGATACCCCGTTGCCGAACCCTGCCTGTACTTTGACTCCGCCTTTGCCTACTGTATTTGTACTTTATCTGTCCGTGTGTGTACGACCTGGCTTGTCTGACCTCGAGAACCGACCTCACGATTGGAGGCGGTTCCCAGTCCTGTTAGTGACACTTCTTCCTGAGTGTCACTCTCGGACTTTCCTTCCTACTGTCAGTCTGACTCCTCCCGTCTTGGAGAGCTCAGGTCTGCGGAAGGAATCCGTGCAGTTCTCCTTGCTGCACTGAGGCCTAGGCCTCCTAGTGTTACTGTTACACCAAAACACTACACTCTACTCAGGCGAACAGAGGTTAGTTTGTATATCGGATTATCGGTGAGACTGCAGATCACTTATAATCTGGTATATATCTGTATTTCCGGCGATACTGCAGATCACCGGTAATCAGATACTCTCTGCGCCCACCGATCGTTACAGAACGCCAGACCAAAAAATGCAAATGGACGCACACACTGACCGTCTGGGCGCACTTGCCACTTCGGTGGAAAACATCAACCAAGTGCTGGGTAGCCACAAGACTATGATTGATGTCCTATCAGGCTCTGTGCGAACCCTCCAGACGTCAGTTGATTCAGTGCGATCCCCTCCTAGTGCTGACATACGCATGCCCGTACCAGATAAATTTTCCGGCCACAAGTCTGACTTCCGGAATTTTCAGAGTAGAGTGTTATCGTACTTCGAGTTGAGACCCCGATCCTCGGGGACTGAGACCCAACGGGTCACCTTTATTAAAACTTTACTGACTGGTGACTCCCAGTCATGGGCATACAACCTGCCTCCTACCGATACTGCTCTGACCTCGGTAGAGGAATTCTTTAAGGCCATGGCCGTAATTTACGACGACCCTGATCTTGCGGCAACCTCTGAGCGGAAGCTCAAACTTTTGCGGCAAGACAGGGGTTCAGTCGAGGATTACGCGGCTGAATTTCGCAGATGGTCAGTCACGGCCAGATTTGATAATTTTGCCCTCATGGATTACTTCTTGTCTGGGTTGTCGGAGGAGGTCTCCGATTTAATGCTAACCTTGCCTGAGCCCAGGACAGTCGATGAGGCCATCACATCGGCCATTCGAGTCGACCGTCGATTACGCCATCAGAGGCAGATTCGGGGCAGTCACCGTGCCAGGGTAACATCATATGTGGCACCCTCCGCTGCACACTTAGTAACGCCACCTCCGTCTGTCTCATCTCCTCCGGCCTTGCCTCCACCCGAACCAATGCAGATTGGTTGTTCGAAATTGACCCAGGTGGAGCGAAGGCGGAGAATGATGGATCAACTGCCCGAACAAGTCGGGGAACGAATTTGCCTAGGAGTAGTGGGGGGTGACACCCTAGGCACTCCACTTGCACCCCTTAAAGAAAAGAAATTGCTTCTCCCTTGTACAGTTACATGGGAGAAGAAATCTGTGGCCACTGAGGCTTTTATTGACTCAGGCTCAGCGGCCAATTTTATGAACTTTAAGTTTGCTCAGGAGTTGGGTATTCCGCTCACTCCTGTGACACCCCCCATTCAGGTCACGGCAGTAGACGATTCCCCTCTACAACGGAATCATGCTCTGTCACAGACCCCGGAGATGAAGGTCACCATAGGGGCACTGCATGGGGAACAATTATCGTTTTTTGTATTGCACATGTCTACCTCAACTATTATCCTTGGCATGCCGTGGTTGCAACTTCATTCACCTCAAATAGACTGGGCCACGGGTCAGTTAACCACTTGGTCACCTCGTTGTTTTCAGCGGTGTTTGGGGAAGTTGACCTTGGGGCAAACCAGATTTCAGGTGGAAGGGGTACCAGATCAGTATTCTGAATTTTCCGATGTGTTCTGTCCCAAGGCAGCTGATAAATTGCCCCCACATCGTCCTTTCGATTGTCCCATTGATCTCCGTTCAGGTTGTGTTCCCCCCCGGGGTCACTTGTACAATCTGTCAGGGCCCGAAAAATTGGCCATGCAGGAGTACATCCGTGAAAATTTGGCCAAGGGTTTCATTCGCCCGTCCCGGTCACCTGCCGGAGCAGGGTTCTTTTTTGTCAAAAAGAAAGACGGAGGCTTGCGACCCTGCATCGATTATCGCGGTCTCAACAAGATTACTATAAAGAATCGCTATCCGTTGCCACTGATAGATAATTTGTTCACTCAGGTTACTGACGCTAAGATTTTTTCTAAGCTAGATTTGCGGGGCGCGTACAATCTGATACGTATAAGAAGGGGCGATGAGTGGAAGACGGCCTTTAATACACCAGACGGGCATTATGAGTACCTGGTGATGCCCTTCGGGTTATGTAATGCTCCGGCCGTTTTTCAGGAACTCATTAACGAGGTATTCCGGGAGGTGTTGGGGAAATTTGTACTAGTTTATCTTGATGATATTCTTATCTTCTCCAACAACCTCACTGAACATAGAAACCATGTGAGGTTTGTGTTAAATCAGTTAAGGCAGAACTCGTTATACGCAAAGCTTGAGAAGTGCATCTTCGAAGTAACATCTGTTGCGTTCTTGGGGTACATAATTTCCACCACAGGCCTGTCTATGGATCCTGCCAAGGTCTCCGCTGTTCTGGAGTGGCCACAGCCGGTTGGGTTGAAATCCCTTCAGCGCTTTCTTGGCTTCGCCAACTACTATAGACGGTTTATAAAGGGGTACTCCACTGTCATTGCTCCCCTTACCTGCCTCACTAAGAAGGGGGCGGATACCACTCACTGGTCTCCTGAGGCTTTACATGCTTTTGCCACCCTGAAGGGCCTATTCTGTTCAGCACCCATCCTCAGACATGTGGATGCCTCTTTCCCATTCATTGTGGAGGTAGATGCCTCGGAGGTTGGGGTGGGGGCTGTGCTGTCACAGCGGTCAGGCTTGCAGGGTAGAATGCACCCGTGTGCGTATTTCTCTCGCAGGTTCTCCCCTGCAGAGAGGAATTACAATATTGGAAACAGGGAGCTCTTGGCCATCAAATTGGCTTTCGAGGAATGGCGACACTGGTTAGAGGGAGCTGAACATACCATCACGGTTTACACCGATCACAAAAACCTAGAGTACATCGAGGGGGCTAAACGGTTGAGCCCTCGCCAGGCTCGATGGTCGTTGTTCTTCTCCAGGTTTACTTTCATTATTACGTACACCCCAGGGAGCAAGAATGTTAATGTCACGGTCAGTTACCTGTTCAGAGGAGGCGGCCAGTACGCACGAATGCTGGCGGTCGTCCTGGTGGGTCTCGGCGGGGCGACCTGTCGGTGCTCACCAGTGTGCGCTGCATCGCACGGCGTAAACGTTGGCGTCAGGAGGCGCTGGCGTGAGCGTTGTGTGGCGTTGCGTGCACAGGGGCGGCTACTGTGCATCTTGTTCTGGCGTTTGTGCGCGCGGGCGTTTGCGCGCGTGCGCGTGCGCGCGCATTTTGCGTGCGTGCGTGCGCGTTTACGTGCGCGACTGCGCATGCGCGCGCAGCGCGGGGCGTTGTGCGCATGCGCGCGCGGTGCGTCGTGCTGGGCGCGCCAAAGTTGGCCTATTTAAACCTGGAGAGTGCACGGCTTCCTTGCTGTAGTATTGCAGCTAGTGTTGTACTCCCGTGCCGTGACCCAGTGTCTGCCCGTTTGCTGTTTATTCCGGAACCCGACCTTGGCCTGTCTGACTGCCCGCTTGTTGATGATCTCTGCCTGTCTGACTACCCGCTCTGTTGCCGAACCCTGCCTGTATGAGAACCTGCTCCGTTGCCGACCTCCGCCAGTCCTGATTACCCGCTCTGTTGCCGAACCCTGCTTGTATGAGGACCTGTATTGCTGCCGACTTCTGCTTATCCTGAGAGTATCCCTGCTTCTGTCTACACTGGTTGCTGAGTCCTTGCACTACCCGACTCAGACCAGAGGAGTGCCGTGGTTTCATCCTGCTCAACAGTCCCTCGGATTCCGCGAGCACTCCTGCCTCCTGCACACCTCGGTGCCCCTGTTCCCACTCCAGGGGTGTCAGGTGTCAAGCTGCAAGAGTTGCTACCCTCAGCACAACGGTCTCCGCCACTACAAAGTGCGTGACAGTTAAGGCGGATGCTCTATCCAGATGTTTTGAGTCAGAGACAGCACAGCCCTCCATTCCAGAGACCATTATTCCCCAGAAATTAATACTGGCAGCCACTGAAACTTGGGAGGATTGGAGGGAGACATTGGCTCCCTTTCAGCAAGACATTCCGGAAGGGAAGCCCGCAGGGGTCCTGTTTGTTCCTCTGCCTTTTCGCCTGCAGGTTCTTGAGATGTTTCATGCACATAAGAACGCAGGGCATCCTGGGGCATCCAGGACACAGGATTTGATAGCCAGATGCGCCTGGTGGCCTTCCTTGGCAGCGGATTGTAAGGAATACGTAAAAGAGTGTTTGATATATGCCAAGAGTAAACCCTCCCGGCTGGCACCTGTCGGTACGTTGCAGCCTTTGCCCACCCCGAATGAGCCGTGGACCCACCTGTCCATGGATTTTGTGGGCGAGCTTCCCAGGTCTGAAGGTATGGCGGTCATTTGGGTGATAGTCGACCGTTTTAGTAAGATGGCCCACTTTGTGCCTTTGAAAGGACTCCCCTCAGCTCAGGAATTGGCCGAGTTGTTTATCACTCATGTCTTCCGTTTACATGGCATTCCCGAAGACATAGTTTCAGACAGGGGAGTCCAATTCGTCTCACGGTTTTGGAAAGCTTTTTGCCACCTCATGGGCATAAAGCTATCTTTTTCATCGGGCTATCACCCACAGACCAACGGCCAGACTGAGAGAATAAATCAGTCTTTAGAGCAATTTTTAAGGTGTTATGTGGCAGAGGCGCAGGACGATTGGGTCAGATTTCTGCCCTTCGCAGAATTTGCCCAGAATAATTTAAAAAACTCGTCCTCCGGATTCTCTCCCTTTCAGGTGGTGACGGGGAGATCACCCAAATTTTCCCCATTACCTATAGCCTCCACTCCTTTCCCAGCCCTGGAGGCCTGGCAAAAGTCATTGAAGGACCTTTGGGGGACGGTTAGAAGTAACCTGGAGAAGGCATTTTTGAGTCAGAAGGGTCAAGCTGACAAAAGACGGTCGCTGGAGTGGAAGTTCCGACCAGGAGACTTGGTCTGGGTGTCCACACGTCACTTGACCCTAAGACAACCTTCGAAGAAGCTTGGTCCCAGGTTTGTGGGTCCATTCCCGGTTGTCAGGAAAGTCAATGATGTTACTTACACCGTTGATCTTCCCTCTAACATGCGGGGGGTGAGGTCTTTCCACGTGTCCCTTCTTAAGCCAGCAGTCCAGGTGGGTCCCACTCCTCCTCCTCCTGTCTTGGTAGATGCCCAACACGAATATGAGGTGGAGAAGATTCTAGATTCACGCTCTGTACAAAACTCGGTACAATACCTCGTGCACTGGAAAGGGTATGGCATTGAGGAGAGGCAATGGGTACCGGGGACGCGCATGCATGCAGACGAATTAAAAAGGGAGTTTCATGCCTTACACCCCGAGAAACCTGGTGGGAGTTGTCCGGAGTCCACTCCTCGGGGGGGGGGGTACTGTAAGGAAACGCGGAAAAGCCGCCATCTCTCGAGGTGAGGCGGCTGTTTCCGCGTCCAGCATGGCGTCACAACGCGGAAAAAACGCCGCGTGCCGCATAGGCAGTGCGGCGGAATCCGCATCAGAGGCGGCCCCTGCACTAGATACATTGCATGACAGTACTGGTGTGGCTGGGACTGATAGTCCACCAAGATTCAGACTTACACGCGCGCGAGCAGAGAGGCAGAGTTTAAATAGCAGTTAGAAGGGTGTCGGCTGACCAGCTGGGTCAGCTGACAAATTCCACTGCTCTCATTGGACCAGCAATTAGGGAGGTCCTGGAAAGGTCCTAGAGTATATATACTGCTGGTTGTTCACTTGCTCTTTGTCTGGCGTGCGATCACATACGTGGGAGCACCCAGATCCGTAGTCAGATCCTGAAGTGTGCCGGGACCAGCTGGAGCTGTAATCCTACACTTAGCTAGATATTTGATAGCTAAAGTACTAGTTTGATTGTGATTATATGTTATGACTTTTGCCTGCCTCGACTATCCTCCTGAACTCTGACCTTGTACCTCGATATTTCTGATACTCTGTTGCCGAACCTCGGCTCGTTCCTAGACTCTGTTTCTGCCTCCTGATTTTGTACCCCGATATATCTGATACCCCGTTGCCGAACCCTGCCTGTACTTTGACTCCGCCTTTGCCTACTGTATTTGTACTTTATCTGTCCGTGTGTGTACGACCTGGCTTGTCTGACCTCGAGAACCGACCTCACGATTGGAGGCGGTTCCCAGTCCTGTTAGTGACACTTCTTCCTGAGTGTCACTCTCGGACTTTCCTTCCTACTGTCAGTCTGACTCCTCCCGTCTTGGAGAGCTCAGGTCTGCGGAAGGAATCCGTGCAGTTCTCCTTGCTGCACTGAGGCCTAGGCCTCCTAGTGTTACTGTTACACCAAAACACTACACTCTACTCAGGCGAACAGAGGTTAGTTTGTATATCGGATTATCGGTGAGACTGCAGATCACTTATAATCTGGTATATATCTGTATTTCCGGCGATACTGCAGATCACCGGTAATCAGATACTCTCTGCGCCCACCGATCGTTACAATAGCATTGTGTTTACTTCCACTCTGTGTCTGCTGGGAACAGTAGTACACCGCTCACCCGCCACTGTATAGCATTGTGCTCTGTGTCACTGCTGACAATAGTGGTACACCGCTCACCCACCACTGTATAGCATTTCTGTACTGCCACTGTACTGCTGCCAGTCAGCGTGTACTTTAAGGATAAGTGAAATGAGGAAGAAATCCGGTGAAAGAGGGAGGGGCAAGGGAAGAGGTGTTTCCCCTGACGGTTCACGTACAGGCCACAGGGGAGCACCCAAGAAAACCCACTCAATACTGCCCATGTTGTCCAGGACAACAACCCTCACAGATCCAAAAGAACAGGACCAGATAATTACTTGGATGACCTCTCAAGCGTCCAGCAGTGGGTTAAGCAGCACCAGCACATCACGCACGAGGTCCGAGTCCTCAGCCAGTTAAAGTCTGGGCTTTCTTTGAAGACTGCACTGAGGATGTTACCATGGCGATTTGCAAGGTGTGCAAGACCCGCCTGAGCAGGGGGAAAAGTATTAACAACCTCTCCACCACCAGCATGAGCCGCCACATTCTATCCAAACATCCCACTCTGTGGGCAAACGCGGCAGGACAGGGTACCACCAGCAACACTGCCTCCCTTGGGTTCACCAGACTCACCACCAGACCCGCCTCAGCAGCAGCAGTAGCCCAGCCATTGCGTGGTTCACAACATTCACAAACATCAGACGATGCTGACACTGTCACTTTCCGGACTAGTGCTCTTGAGGTCTCCCAGTGTTCATCAAACACAACAACCAACAGCCCTTCGGTGTGCAGCGCTACGGTTGAGTTGTCTGTCTCTGAGATGTTTGAGCACAAGAGGAAATTGCCAGCAAATGACCCCCGGGCCGTGGCAGTAACAGCCAGCCAGCATAGCCAAGCTTCTGGCCTGCGAAATGCTGCCATATCGAGTGGTGGAGACAAACAGCTTCAAGGGCATGATGTCAGTGGCCATCCCACGTTACGTGGTTCCCAGCCGCTACCACTTTGCGCGCTCTGCAGTGCCTGAGTTGCATGAGCACGTGGTCAGCTAAATAACCCGAAGCTTGAAGAATGCCGTTGCCTGCAAGGTTCACCTCACCACTGACACCTGGACGAGTGCGTTCGGCCAGGGTCGATACATCTCCCTTACCGCGCACTGGGTGAACCTTGTGGAGCCTGGCAGCGATTCCTCACCTGCTACGGCGCGGGTGTTGCCCACGCCGCAAACAGCTGGATAACAACAGCAGCACCTACCTCTCTGACTCCTTCTCCTCCAACGCATCTCAAAGCTGTACCTCATCCGGAAATGCTAACCCAGCACCAGCAGCAGTAGGATCGTGGAAGCAGTGCAGCACAGCTGTTGGCATGCGTCAGCAAGCGTTGCTGAAGCTGATCTGCCTTGGGGATAAGCAGCACACAGGGGAGGAAATTTGGAGGGGAATAAAGGAACAGACGGATTTGTGGCTGGCACCGCTGGACCTGAAACCGGGCATGAAGCTAGACACCTGGCACGAACTGGCAATGTACGCAATAGAGGTGCTGGCTTGCCCGGCAGCCAGCGTTATGTCGGAACGCTGTTTCAGTGCTGCCGGAGGCATCATCACAGATCGGCGTATCCGCCTCTCCACAGAAAATGCAGACCGTCTGACTCAAATTAAAATGAATCAATCCTGGATTGGAAACGACTACGCAACACTCCTGGACCCCAACCAAGTAACATGACCGATGAACATCTGGGATGGTTTAGCGTTTCCGGTCCCTGTTTATTGAACCTCTCATCTGTATTACATTTATGACTGCATGGCGGCAAAAAGCATTGCTGCTATATCCGCACGCTTTTTGTCCTCATGCAAGGCCTGGGTTGTTGTGTCTCACAAAGCGTGGCCTTCTCCTCCTGCGCCTCCTCCTGTTCCATCACGTGTGCTGCTGCTGCTGCTGCTGCTGCTGGGTTACCGTTGCCGGTCCCTGTTTATGGAACCTCTTATCTTTATTACATTTATGACTACATGGCGGTACAAAGCATGCTATCCGCACGCTTTTTGTCCTCATGCAAGGCCTGGGTTGTTGTGTCTCACAAAGCGTGGCCTTCTCCTCCTGCGCCTCCTCCTGTTCCATCACGTGTGCTGCTGCTGCTGCTGCTGCTGCTGGGTTACCGTTGCCGGTCCCTGTTTATGGAACCTCTTATCTTTATTACATTTATGACTACATGGCGGTACAAAGCATGCTATCCGCACGCTTTTTGTCCTCATGCAAGGCCTGGGTTGTTGTGTCTCACAAAGCGTGGCCTTCTCCTCCTGCGCCTCCTCCTGTTCCATCACGTGTGCTGCTGCTGGGTTAGCGTTGCCGCGTGGTCCCTGTTTATTGAACCACTTATCTTTATTACATTTATGACTGCATGGTGGTACAAAGCATGCTATCCGCACGCTTTTTGTCCTCATGCAAGGCCTGGGTTGTTGTGTCTCACAAAGCGTGGCCTTCTCCTCCTGCGCCTCCTCCTGTTCCATCACGTGTGCTGCTGCTGGGTTAGCGTTGCCGCGTGGTCCCTGTTTATTGAACCACTTATCTTTATTACATTTATGACTGCATGGTGGTACAAAGCATGCTATCCGCACGCTTCTTGTCCTCATGCAAGGCCTGGGTTGTTGTGTCTCAAAGCGTGGCCTTCTCCTCCTGCGCCACCCTCCTCCTGTTCCATCACGTGTGCTGCTGCTGGGTTAGCATTACCGGCAGGCATGGTCGGAATAGCCCATTTCCGTTTCCGTCACAATTCCGCATTCCGTCATATAGAAATTCCGTTACCGTTCCATTCCGACGGTATACCGGAGTAATTCCGCGGAATTCCGTTTAATTCGGAATTCCGCCGGAAAAATTTTAAAATTCTCTCTCTCTCTCTCTCTCTCTCTCTCTCTCTCTCTCTCTCTCTCTCTCCCTCCCTCCCTCCCTCCCTCCCTCCCTCCCTCCCTCCCTCCCTCCCTCCCTCCATCCCTCCATCCATCCATCCATCCATCCATCTCATCCATCCATCTCATCCATCTCATCCATCTCATCCATCTCATCCATCTCATCCATCTCATGCATCCATCTCATGCATCCATCCATCCATCTCATGCATCCATCCATCCATCCATCTCATGCATCCATCCATCCATCCATCCATCCATCCATCCATCCATCCATCCATTCCATCCATCTCATCCATCTCATCCATCTCATCCATCCATCCATCCATCCATCCATCCATCCATCTCATCCATCTCATCCATCTCATCCATCTCATCCATCTCATCCATCTCATGCATCCATCTCATGCATCCATCCATCTCATCCATCCATCCATCCATCCATCCATCCATCCATCCATCCATCCATCCATCCATCCATCCATCCATCCATCCATCCATCCATCCATCCATCCATCCATCCATCCATCCATCCATCCATCCATCCATCCATCCATCCATCCATCCATCCATCCATCCATCCATCCATCCATCCATCCATCCATCCATCCATCCATCCATCCATCCATCCATCCATCCATCCATCCATCCATCCATCCATCCATTCCATCCATCCATCCATTCCATCCATTCCATCCATCCATTCCATCCATCCATTCCATTCCATCCATCTCATCCATCTCATCCATCTCATCCATCCATCCATCCATCTCATCCATCTCATCCATCTCATCCATCTCATCCATCTCATCCATCTCATCCATCTCATCCATCTCATCCATCTCATCCATCTCATCCATCTCATCCATCTCATCCATCTCATCCATCTCATCCATCTCATCCATCTCATCCATCTCATCCATCTCATGCATCTCATGCATCTCATGCATCTCATCCATCTCATCCATCCATCTCATGCATCCATCTCATGCATCCATCTCATGCATCCATCCATCCATCTCATGCATCCATCCATCCATCTCATGCATCCATCCATCCATCTCATGCATCCATCTCATGCATCCATCCATCCATCCATCCATCTCATGCATCCATCTCATGCATCCATCTCATGCATCCATCTCATGCATCCATCTCATGCATCCATCTCATGCATCCATCTCATGCATCCATCTCATGCATCCATCTCATGCATCCATCTCATGCATCCATCTCATGCATCCATCTCATGCATCCATCTCATGCATCTCATGCATCTCATGCATCAGGGAATTGCAGATTTTCAAAACAGCTTATATACCATAGCTGGGATTTGAACCCAGAACCTAGTGTGTAGTAGGTATGTGTCTTAACCTCTAGACCATGACCCACACTACATGTTAAAGCTGGCAGTAGCATAAACCATACTTCCATTATGATCAATTCGATAGAAAAAGTAGCATGATTAAGGATTTGTACTTTTTGAAAAGCATGCCTATATACCATAGCTGGGATTTGAACCAAGGACCTTGTGTATAGTAGGTATCTGTCTTAACCTCTAGACCATGACCCACACTTCATGTTAAAGCTGGCAGTAGCATAAACCATACTTCCATTATGATCAATTCGATAGAAAAAGTAGCATGATTAAGGATTTGTACTTTTTGAAAAGCATGCCTATATACCATAGCTGGGATTTGAACCAAGGACCTAGTGTATAGTAGGTATCTGTCTTAACCTCTAGACCATGACCCACACTACATGCTAAAGCTGGCGGTAGCATAAACCATACTTCCATTATGATCAATTCGATAGAAAAAGTAGCATGATTAAGGATTTGTACTTTCTGGCTTCCATGTGGATGGGGGGTGCTGCACTGCTATTCCATATGTGGACCACCAATATTTAAAGATGTAGCTGACTGCATTTATAAGCAATACATTTTCTGTGTGGGGGGCCGGTAAGAAAGCCTTAGGGGGCCACATTCGGCCTGCGGGCCTTAGTTTGAGGACCACTGCTCTAGACCATCAACCACACTCAGGGCCAGGCTTTAGCATGTAGTGTGGTCAGAGGTGGGACAAGGTCCTTCAGCACCCAAGGCTGAGACAGCAAAGTGCGCCCCCCCATCCCTCCCACCCCAGCTGTCACACACTGATTGCTATTACACTAAGAGGTGCCCCAGGGCCCCCCCCCCCCACCCCCAACACCTTAATCTCTACTTATCTGGCTTGCAGTCGCTGCCATGTATCACCTTTTCTTATTTCTTTCTGCTTCAAACACAATTGGGAATGACAGCTGAATGAATTGTGCACCCCCTCCTACACTGCGCCCTGAGGCTGCAGCCTCTCCCTTACTAGTGGGTAAGACAGGTACCTACTACTATGCAGTGTGGGTCATGGTCTAGAGGTTAAGACAGATACCTACTACACACTAGGTCCTGGGTTCAAATCCCAGCTATGGTATGTAGGCATGCTTTTCAAAAAGTACAAATCCTTAATCATGCTACTTTTTCTATCGAATTGATCATAATGGAAGTATGGTTTATGCTACCGCCAGCTTTAGCATGTAGTGTGGGTCATGGTCTAGAGGTTAAGACAGATACCTACTATACACTAGGTCCTTGGTTCAAATCCCAGCTATGGTATATAGGCATGCTTTTCAAAAGTACAAATCCTTAATCATGCTACTTTTTCTATCGAATTGATCATAATGGAAGTATGGTTTATGCTACCGCCAGCTTTAGCATGTAGTGTGGGTCATGGTCTAGAGGTTAAGACAGATACCTACTATACACAAGGTCCTTGGTTCAAATCCCAGCTATGGTATATAGGCATGCTTTTCAAAAAGTACAAATCCTTAATCATGCTACTTTTTTCTATCGAATTGATCATAATGGAAGTATGGTTTAATGGTTTATGCTACCGCCAGCTTTAGCATGTAGTGTGGGTCATGGTCTAGAGGTTAAGACAGATACCTACTATACACTAGGTCCTTGGTTCAAATCCCAGCTATGGTATATAGGCATGCTTTTCAAAAAGTACAAATCCTTAATCATGCTACTTTTTCTATCGAATTGATCATAATGGAAGTATGGTTTAATGGTTTATGCTACCGCCAGCTTTAGCATGTAGTGTGGGTCATGGTCTAGAGGTTAAGACAGATACCTACTATACACAAGGTCCTTGGTTCAAATCCCAGCTATGGTATATAGGCATGCTTTTCAAAAAGTACAAATCCTTAATCATGCTACTTTTTCTATCGAATTGATCATAATGGAAGTATGGTTTAATGGTTTATGCTACCGCCAGCTTTAGCATGTAGTGTGGGTCATGGTCTAGAGGTTAAGACAGATACCTACTATACACAAGGTCCTTGGTTCAAATCCCAGCTATGGTATATAGGCATGCTTTTCAAAAAGTACAAATCCTTAATCATGCTACTTTTTCTATCGAATTGATCATAATGGAAGTATGGTTTATGCTACTGCCAGCTTTAACATGTAGTGTGGGTCATGGTCTAGAGGTTAAGACACATACCTACTACACACTAGGTTCTGGGTTCAAATCCCAGCTATTGGTATATAAGCTGTTTTGAAAATCTGCAATTCCTACTGGATGGATGAGAGAGAGAGAGAGAGAGAGAGAGAGAGAGTAGAGAGAGAGAGAGAGAGAGAGAGAGAGAGAGAGAGAGGAGAGAGAGAGAGAGAGAGAGAGAGAGAGAGAGAGAGAGAGAGCAGAGAGAGAGAGAGAGAGAGAGAGAGAGAGAGAGAGAGAGAGAGAGAGAGAGAGAGAGAGAGAGAGAGAGAGAGAGAGAGGAGAGAGAGAGAGAGAGAGAGAGAGAGAGAGAGAGAGAGAGAGAGAGAGAGAGAGAGAGAGAGAGAGAGAGAGGAGAGAGAGAGAGAGAGAGAGAGAGATTTTTTTTGTGGTATTCTGGAAAATTCCGTCGGAATTATAAAATTTCCGCGGAATTCCGTTTGAGAGTTATAGGAATTCCGATTGACTACCGGAATCGGAATTAACCTAATTCCGGCCGGAATCACGGAATTTATAATTCCGCGGAATTTTCCGAGCATCCCTAATTACCGGTCCCTTTTCCTGGAACCTCTTATATGTATTACATTTATGACTGCATGCCGACAAAAAGCATGTTACCTGTGCAAAGAAAACAGACATTTCCCGCATTTAAAAGACAGTTTTCCCTTTGAAACTTTAAAATCGATTTTCTCAAAAACTATAAGCTCTTTTTGCTAAATTTTTTTTTCCTCTTGTACCCACTCCCAAGGTGCACATACCCTGTAAATTTGGGGTATGTAGCATGTAAGGAGGCTTTACAAACCACAAAAGTTCGGGTCCCCATTGACTTCCATTATGTTCGGAGTTCGGGTCGAACACCCGAACATCGCGGCCATGTTCGGCCTGTTCGGCCCGAACCCGAACATCTAGATGTTCGCCCAACACTAGTCTTAACCGCTGGATTGACTCCTTATGCAGGCTCCATTGCCTGCAACAGTAAGATGGTAAGAGCAGTAAAGCCTGGTACACACCATGCAATTTCCCATCAGATAGATGGGTCGAATAGATCATTTCTGGCAGGTCCGATCTGATTCCCGATCGTTTTTCTGATCGATTTGCATACAAGTGACCGGAATATCGATCAGAAAAACGATCGGAAATCCGATCGGATCTGTCAGAAATTATCTATTGACTCATCTATCTGATGGGAAATTGCATGGTGTGTAACAGGCATAAGACCAAAGAGGAAGGTGGACCATTTGGAAGACATGCAAGACTGCAAAGCTTTCAAGGGAGATTCCAACTTTCTGGAAAAAACATGCAGCACACATTATCAGCCAGGTTTCACCCCGTCATTTTTCTCCTCAGCGTTCATGTGTATGAAAAAGAAAATGTAAAAACCCCTTTAACTCAGATCCAGATCATGGAATCATCCCTAGGAGGCAGTGTGCGACTGCCAAGAGGCATGCAGGGAGACCTCCATCAGCAGAAGCTGCACACAGTCTCCCTTTCCAAACAGCTATGCGACAGAAGAAAGCGGTTTGGTTCTTTTTGTTTTTTCCGAGTCAGCCTATAGTGAACAGACTGAAGACTTAACAAAGATGGCCAGCCAAGTGCAGGACTCCTGCATAAGGAGTCAATCCAGCGGTAAAGACAAGCATCTCAAGGAAGTGTCGCTGCTGCGTGAGAGATTAAGAAAGAGGCCTTCCCTGACCGGGAATCGAACCAAGGCCACGGCGGTGAGAGCGCCGAATCCTAGCCACTAGACCACCAGGGAGAGATGAAAGAACATCCACATGAACGCTGAGGAAAAAAGTGACAGGATGAAAGCTGGCTGCTAATTTGTGCTGCGTGTTTTTTTCCAGAAAGTTGGAATCTCCCTTGAGAGCTTTGCATGTCTTCCAAATAGTCCAACTTCCTCCTTGGTCTTATGCCTGGTACACACCATGCAATTTCCCATTCGTGAAAGCACAGAGCTCTCTGATGAAGGTCTGGCAGGAAGGAGCAGTGGGAAGAGGAAGAGGGTAATAATGGGAAAGAGTGACATGAGTGACGGCAAAGCAATTCATCACGGCATGGAACGTTCGGGTGCCGCCGCGTGCTGTTCTCTGTGGAGTTGACTTATTTTACCGTCAGAAGGCTTGGGAGCCTTCATCTCTCCCTGGTGGTCTAGTGGCTAGGATTCGGCGCTCTCACCGCCGCGGCCCGGGTTCGATTCCCGGTCAGGGAAGGCCTCCTTCTTTTTTCTTGATCTCTCACGCAGCAGCGGCACTTCCTTGAGTCGCTTGTCTTAACCGCTGGATTGACTCCTTATGCAGGCTCCATTGCCTGCAACAGTAAGATGGTAAGAGCAGTAAAGCCTGGTACACACCATGCAATTTCCCATCAGATAGATGGGTCGAATAGATCATTTCTGGCAGGTCCGATCTGATTCCCGATCGTTTTTCTGATCGATTTGCATACAAGTGACCGGAATATCGATCAGAAAAACGATCGGAAATCCGATCGGATCTGTCAGAAATTATCTATTGACTCATCTATCTGATGGGAAAATTGCATGGTGTGTAACAGGCATAAGACCAAAGAGGAAGGTGGACCATTTGGAAGACATGCAAGACTGCAAAGCTTTCAAGGGAGATTCCAACTTTCTGGAAAAAACATGCAGCACACATTATCAGCCAGGTTTCACCCCGTCATTTTTCTCCTCAGCGTTCATGTGTATGAAAAAGAAAATGTAAAAACCCCTTTAACTCAGATCCAGATCATGGAATCATCCCTAGGAGGCAGTGTGCGACTGCCAAGAGGCATGCAGGGAGACCTCCATCAGCAGAAGCTGCACACAGTCTCCCTTTCCAAACAGCTATGCGACAGAAGAAAGCGGTTTGGTTCTTTTTGTTTTTTCCGAGTCAGCCTATAGTGAACAGACTGAAGACTTAACAAAGATGGCCAGCCAAGTGCAGGACTCCTGCATAAGGAGTCAATCCAGCGGTAAAGACAAGCATCTCAAGGAAGTGTCGCTGCTGCGTGAGAGATTAAGAAAGAGGCCTTCCCTGACCGGGAATCGAACCAAGGCCGCGGCGGTGAGAGCGCCGAATCCTAGCCACTAGACCACCAGGGAGAGATGAAAGAACATCCACATGAACGCTGAGGAGAAAAGTGACAGGATGAAAGCTGGCTGCTAATTTGTGCTGCGTGTTTTTTTCCAGAAAGTTGGAATCTCCCTTGAGAGCTTTGCATGTCTTCCAAATAGTCCAACTTCCTCCTTGGTCTTATGCCTGGTACACACCATGCAATTTCCCATTCGTGAAAGCACAGAGCTCTCTGATGAAGGTCTGGCAGGAAGGAGCAGTGGGAAGAGGAAGAGGGTAATAATGGGAAAGAGTGACATGAGTGACGGCAAAGCAATTCATCACGGCATGGAACGTTCGGGTGCCGCCGCGTGCTGTTCTCTGTGGAGTTGACTTATTTTACCGTCAGAAGGCTTGGGAGCCTTCATCTCTCCCTGGTGGTCTAGTGGCTAGGATTCGGCGCTCTCACCGCCGCGGCCCGGGTTCGATTCCCGGTCAGGGAAAGCCTCCTTCTTTTTTCTTGATCTCTCACGCAGCAGCGGCACTTCCTTGAGTCGCTTGTCTTAACCGCTGGATTGACTCCTTATGCAGGCTCCATTGCCTGCAACAGTAAGATGGTAAGAGCAGTAAAGCCTGGTACACACCATGCAATTTCCCATCAGATAGATGGGTCGAATAGATCATTTCTGGCAGGTCCGATCTGATTCCCGATCGTTTTTCTCTGATCGATTTGCATACAAGTGACCGGAATATCGATCAGAAAAAACGATCGGAGAATCCGATCGGATCTGTCAGAAATTATCTATTGACTCATCTATCTGATGGGAAATTGCATGGTGTGTAACAGGCATAAGACCAAAGAGGAAGGTGGACCATTTGGAAGACATGCAAGACTGCAAAGCTTTCAAGGGAGATTCCAACTTTC
The DNA here is from genome assembly GCF_040937935.1 of Hyperolius riggenbachi. NCBI lineage: Eukaryota > Metazoa > Chordata > Amphibia > Anura > Hyperoliidae > Hyperolius > Hyperolius riggenbachi. The sequence goes on along the minus strand of NC_090653.1, from coordinate 26,670,994 downwards.
TGGAAAAAACATGCAGCACACATTATCAGCCAGGTTTCACCCCGTCATTTTTCTCCTCAGCGTTCATGTGTATGAAAAAGAAAATGTAAAAACCCCTTTAACTCAGATCCAGATCATGGAATCATCCCTAGGAGGCAGTGTGCGACTGCCAAGAGGCATGCAGGGAGACCTCCATCAGCAGAAGCTGCACACAGTCTCCCTTTCCAAACAGCTATGCGACAGAAGAAAGCGGTTTGGTTCTTTTTGTTTTTTCCGAGTCAGCCTATAGTGAACAGACTGAAGACTTAACAAAGATGGCCAGCCAAGTGCAGGACTCCTGCATAAGGAGTCAATCCAGCGGTAAAGACAAGCATCTCAAGGAAGTGTCGCTGCTGCGTGAGAGATTAAGAAAGAGGCCTTCCCTGACCGGGAATCGAACCAAGGCCGCGGCGGTGAGAGCGCCGAATCCTAGCCACTAGACCACCAGGGAGAGATGAAAGAACATCCACATGAACGCTGAGGAGAAAAGTGACAGGATGAAAGCTGGCTGCTAATTTGTGCTGCGTGTTTTTTTCCAGAAAGTTGGAATCTCCCTTGAGAGCTTTGCATGTCTTCCAAATAGTCCAACTTCCTCCTTGGTCTTATGCCTGGTACACACCATGCAATTTCCCATTCGTGAAAGCACAGAGCTCTCTGATGAAGGTCTGGCAGGAAGGAGCAGTGGGAAGAGGAAGAGGGTAATAATGGGAAAGAGTGACATGAGTGACGGCAAAGCAATTCATCACGGCATGGAACGTTCGGGTGCCGCCGCGTGCTGTTCTCTGTGGAGTTGACTTATTTTACCGTCAGAAGGCTTGGGAGCCTTCATCTCTCCCTGGTGGTCTAGTGGCTAGGATTCGGCGCTCTCACCGCCGCGGCCCGGGTTCGATTCCCGGTCAGGGAAGGCCTCCTTCTTTTTTCTTGATCTCTCACGCAGCAGCGGCACTTCCTTGAGTCGCTTGTCTTAACCGCTGGATTGACTCCTTATGCAGGCTCCATTGCCTGCAACAGTAAGATGGTAAGAGCAGTAAAGCCTGGTACACACCATGCAATTTCCCATCAGATAGATGGGTCGAATAGATCATTTCTGGCAGGTCCGATCTGATTCCCGATCGTTTTTCTGATCGATTTGCATACAAGTGACCGGAATATCGATCAGAAAAACGATCGGAAATCCGATCGGATCTGTCAGAAATTATCTATTGACTCATCTATCTGATGGGAAATTGCATGGTGTGTAACAGGCATAAGACCAAAGAGGAAGGTGGACCATTTGGAAGACATGCAAGACTGCAAAGCTTTCAAGGGAGATTCCAACTTTCTGGAAAAAACATGCAGCACACATTATCAGCCAGGTTTCACCCCGTCATTTTTCTCCTCAGCGTTCATGTGTATGAAAAAGAAAATGTAAAAACCCCTTTAACTCAGATCCAGATCATGGAATCATCCCTAGGAGGCAGTGTGCGACTGCCAAGAGGCATGCAGGGAGACCTCCATCAGCAGAAGCTGCACACAGTCTCCCTTTCCAAACAGCTATGCGACAGAAGAAAGCGGTTTGGTTCTTTTTGTTTTTTCCGAGTCAGCCTATAGTGAACAGACTGAAGACTTAACAAAGATGGCCAGCCAAGTGCAGGACTCCTGCATAAGGAGTCAATCCAGCGGTAAAGACAAGCATCTCAAGGAAGTGTCGCTGCTGCGTGAGAGATTAAGAAAGAGGCCTTCCCTGACCGGGAATCGAACCAAGGCCGCGGCGGTGAGAGCGCCGAATCCTAGCCACTAGACCACCAGGGAGAGATGAAAGAACATCCACATGAACGCTGAGGAGAAAAGTGACAGGATGAAAGCTGGCTGCTAATTTGTGCTGCGTGTTTTTTTCCAGAAAGTTGGAATCTCCCTTGAGAGCTTTGCATGTCTTCCAAATAGTCCAACTTCCTCCTTGGTCTTATGCCTGGTACACACCATGCAATTTCCCATTCGTGAAAGCACAGAGCTCTCTGATGAAGGTCTGGCAGGAAGGAGCAGTGGGAAGAGGAAGAGGGTAATAATGGGAAAGAGTGACATGAGTGACGGCAAAGCAATTCATCACGGCATGGAACGTTCGGGTGCCGCCGCGTGCTGTTCTCTGTGGAGTTGACTTATTTTACCGTCAGAAGGCTTGGGAGCCTTCATCTCTCCCTGGTGGTCTAGTGGCTAGGATTCGGCGCTCTCACCGCCGCGGCCCGGGTTCGATTCCCGGTCAGGGAAGGCCTCCTTCTTTTTTCTTGATCTCTCACGCAGCAGCGGCACTTCCTTGAGTCGCTTGTCTTAACCGCTGGATTGACTCCTTATGCAGGCTCCATTGCCTGCAACAGTAAGATGGTAAGAGCAGTAAAGCCTGGTACACACCATGCAATTTCCCATCAGATAGATGGGTCGAATAGATCATTTCTGGCAGGTCCGATCTGATTCCCGATCGTTTTTCTGATCGATTTGCATACAAGTGACCGGAATATCGATCAGAAAAACGATCGGAAATCCGATCGGATCTGTCAGAAATTATCTATTGACTCATCTATCTGATGGGAAATTGCATGGTGTGTAACAGGCATAAGACCAAAGAGGAAGGTGGACCATTTGGAAGACATGCAAGACTGCAAAGCTTTCAAGGGAGATTCCAACTTTCTGGAAAAAACATGCAGCACACATTATCAGCCAGGTTTCACCCCGTCATTTTTCTCCTCAGCGTTCATGTGTATGAAAAAGAAAATGTAAAAACCCCTTTAACTCAGATCCAGATCATGGAATCATCCCTAGGAGGCAGTGTGCGACTGCCAAGAGGCATGCAGGGAGACCTCCATCAGCAGAAGCTGCACACAGTCTCCCTTTCCAAACAGCTATGCGACAGAAGAAAGCGGTTTGGTTCTTTTTGTTTTTTCCGAGTCAGCCTATAGTGAACAGACTGAAGACTTAACAAAGATGGCCAGCCAAGTGCAGGACTCCTGCATAAGGAGTCAATCCAGCGGTAAAGACAAGCATCTCAAGGAAGTGTCGCTGCTGCGTGAGAGATTAAGAAAGAGGCCTTCCCTGACCGGGAATCGAACCAAGGCCGCGGCGGTGAGAGCGCCGAATCCTAGCCACTAGACCACCAGGGAGAGATGAAAGAACATCCACATGAACGCTGAGGAGAAAAGTGACAGGATGAAAGCTGGCTGCTAATTTGTGCTGCGTGTTTTTTTCCAGAAAGTTGGAATCTCCCTTGAGAGCTTTGCATGTCTTCCAAATAGTCCAACTTCCTCCTTGGTCTTATGCCTGGTACACACCATGCAATTTCCCATTCGTGAAAGCACAGAGCTCTCTGATGAAGGTCTGGCAGGAAGGAGCAGTGGGAAGAGGAAGAGGGTAATAATGGGAAAGAGTGACATGAGTGACGGCAAAGCAATTCATCACGGCATGGAACGTTCGGGTGCCGCCGCGTGCTGTTCTCTGTGGAGTTGACTTATTTTACCGTCAGAAGGCTTGGGAGCCTTCATCTCTCCCTGGTGGTCTAGTGGCTAGGATTCGGCGCTCTCACCGCCGCGGCCCGGGTTCGATTCCCGGTCAGGGAAGGCCTCCTTCTTTTTTCTTGATCTCTCACGCAGCAGCGGCACTTCCTTGAGTCGCTTGTCTTAACCGCTGGATTGACTCCTTATGCAGGCTCCATTGCCTGCAACAGTAAGATGGTAAGAGCAGTAAAGCCTGGTACACACCATGCAATTTCCCATCAGATAGATGGGTCGAATAGATCATTTCTGGCAGGTCCGATCTGATTCCCGATCGTTTTTCTGATCGATTTGCATACAAGTGACCGGAATATCGATCAGAAAAACGATCGGAAATCCGATCGGATCTGTCAGAAATTATCTATTGACTCATCTATCTGATGGGAAATTGCATGGTGTGTAACAGGCATAAGACCAAAGAGGAAGGTGGACCATTTGGAAGACATGCAAGACTGCAAAGCTTTCAAGGGAGATTCCAACTTTCTGGAAAAAACATGCAGCACACATTATCAGCCAGGTTTCACCCCGTCATTTTTCTCCTCAGCGTTCATGTGTATGAAAAAGAAAATGTAAAAACCCCTTTAACTCAGATCCAGATCATGGAATCATCCCTAGGAGGCAGTGTGCGACTGCCAAGAGGCATGCAGGGAGACCTCCATCAGCAGAAGCTGCACACAGTCTCCCTTTCCAAACAGCTATGCGACAGAAGAAAGCGGTTTGGTTCTTTTTGTTTTTTCCGAGTCAGCCTATAGTGAACAGACTGAAGACTTAACAAAGATGGCCAGCCAAGTGCAGGACTCCTGCATAAGGAGTCAATCCAGCGGTAAAGACAAGCATCTCAAGGAAGTGTCGCTGCTGCGTGAGAGATTAAGAAAGAGGCCTTCCCTGACCAGGAATCGAACCAAGGCCGCGGCGGTGAGAGCGCCGAATCCTAGCCACTAGACCACCAGGGAGAGATGAAAGAACATCCACATGAACGCTGAGGAGAAAAGTGACAGGATGAAAGCTGGCTGCTAATTTGTGCTGCGTGTTTTTTTCCAGAAAGTTGGAATCTCCCTTGAGAGCTTTGCATGTCTTCCAAATAGTCCAACTTCCTCCTTGGTCTTATGCCTGGTACACACCATGCAATTTCCCATTCGTGAAAGCACAGAGCTCTCTGATGAAGGTCTGGCAGGAAGGAGCAGTGGGAAGAGGAAGAGGGTAATAATGGGAAAGAGTGACATGAGTGACGGCAAAGCAATTCATCACGGCATGGAACGTTCGGGTGCCGCCGCGTGCTGTTCTCTGTGGAGTTGACTTATTTTACCGTCAGAAGGCTTGGGAGCCTTCATCTCTCCCTGGTGGTCTAGTGGCTAGGATTCGGCGCTCTCACCGCCGCGGCCCGGGTTCGATTCCCGGTCAGGGAAGGCCTCCTTCTTTTTTCTTGATCTCTCACGCAGCAGCGGCACTTCCTTGAGTCGCTTGTCTTAACCGCTGGATTGACTCCTTATGCAGGCTCCATTGCCTGCAACAGTAAGATGGTAAGAGCAGTAAAGCCTGGTACACACCATGCAATTTCCCATCAGATAGATGGGTCGAATAGATCATTTCTGGCAGGTCCGATCTGATTCCCGATCGTTTTTCTGATCGATTTGCATACAAGTGACCGGAATATCGATCAGAAAAACGATCGGAAATCCGATCGGATCTGTCAGAAATTATCTATTGACTCATCTATCTGATGGGAAATTGCATGGTGTGTAACAGGCATAAGACCAAAGAGGAAGGTGGACCATTTGGAAGACATGCAAGACTGCAAAGCTTTCAAGGGAGATTCCAACTTTCTGGAAAAAACATGCAGCACACATTATCAGCCAGGTTTCACCCCGTCATTTTTCTCCTCAGCGTTCATGTGTATGAAAAAGAAAATGTAAAAACCCCTTTAACTCAGATCCAGATCATGGAATCATCCCTAGGAGGCAGTGTGCGACTGCCAAGAGGCATGCAGGGAGACCTCCATCAGCAGAAGCTGCACACAGTCTCCCTTTCCAAACAGCTATGCGACAGAAGAAAGCGGTTTGGTTCTTTTTGTTTTTTCCGAGTCAGCCTATAGTGAACAGACTGAAGACTTAACAAAGATGGCCAGCCAAGTGCAGGACTCCTGCATAAGGAGTCAATCCAGCGGTAAAGACAAGCATCTCAAGGAAGTGTCGCTGCTGCGTGAGAGATTAAGAAAGAGGCCTTCCCTGACCGGGAATCGAACCCGGGCCGCGGCGGTGAGAGCGCCGAATCCTAGCCACTAGACCACCAGGGAGAGATGAAAGAACATCCACATGAACGCTGAGGAGAAAAGTGACAGGATGAAAGCTGGCTGCTAATTTGTGCTGCGTGTTTTTTTCCAGAAAGTTGGAATCTCCCTTGAGAGCTTTGCATGTCTTCCAAATAGTCCAACTTCCTCCTTGGTCTTATGCCTGGTACACACCATGCAATTTCCCATTCGTGAAAGCACAGAGCTCTCTGATGAAGGTCTGGCAGGAAGGAGCAGTGGGAAGAGGAAGAGGGTAATAATGGGAAAGAGTGACATGAGTGACGGCAAAGCAATTCATCACGGCATGGATCGTTCGGGTGCCGCCGCGTGCTGTTCTCTGTGGAGTTGACTTATTTTACCGTCAGAAGGCTTGGGAGCCTTCATCTCTCCCTGGTGGTCTAGTGGCTAGGATTCGGCGCTCTCACCGCCGCGGCCCGGGTTCGATTCCCGGTCAGGGAAGGCCTCCTTCTTTTTTCTTGATCTCTCACGCAGCAGCGGCACTTCCTTGAGTCGCTTGTCTTAACCGCTGGATTGACTCCTTATGCAGGCTCCATTGCCTGCAACAGTAAGATGGTAAGAGCAGTAAAGCCTGGTACACACCATGCAATTTCCCATCAGATAGATGGGTCGAATAGATCATTTCTGGCAGGTCCGATCTGATTCCCGATCGTTTTTCTGATCGATTTGCATACAAGTGACCGGAATATCGATCAGAAAAACGATCGGAAATCCGATCGGATCTGTCAGAAATTATCTATTGACTCATCTATCTGATGGGAAATTGCATGGTGTGTAACAGGCATAAGACCAAAGAGGAAGGTGGACCATTTGGAAGACATGCAAGACTGCAAAGCTTTCAAGGGAGATTCCAACTTTCTGGAAAAAACATGCAGCACACATTATCAGCCAGGTTTCACCCCGTCATTTTTCTCCTCAGCGTTCATGTGTATGAAAAAGAAAATGTAAAAACCCCTTTAACTCAGATCCAGATCATGGAATCATCCCTAGGAGGCAGTGTGCGACTGCCAAGAGGCATGCAGGGAGACCTCCATCAGCAGAAGCTGCACACAGTCTCCCTTTCCAAACAGCTATGCGACAGAAGAAAGCGGTTTGGTTCTTTTTGTTTTTTCCGAGTCAGCCTATAGTGAACAGACTGAAGACTTAACAAAGATGGCCAGCCAAGTGCAGGACTCCTGCATAAGGAGTCAATCCAGCGGTAAAGACAAGCATCTCAAGGAAGTGTCGCTGCTGCGTGAGAGATTAAGAAAGAGGCCTTCCCTGACCGGGAATCGAACCCAGGCCGCGGCGGTGAGAGCGCCGAATCCTAGCCACTAGACCACCAGGGAGAGATGAAAGAACATCCCCATGAACGCTGAGGAGAAAAGTGACAGGATGAAAGCTGGCTGCTAATTTGTGCTGCGTGTTTTTTTCCAGAAAGTTGGAATCTCCCTTGAGAGCTTTGCATGTCTTCCAAATAGTCCAACTTCCTCCTTGGTCTTATGCCTGGTACACACCATGCAATTTCCCATTCGTGAAAGCACAGAGCTCTCTGATGAAGGTCTGGCAGGAAGGAGCAGTGGGAAGAGGAAGAGGGTAATAATGGGAAAGAGTGACATGAGTGACGGCAAAGCAATTCATCACGGCATGGATCGTTCGGGTGCCGCCGCGTGCTGTTCTCTGTGGAGTTGACTTATTTTACCGTCAGAAGGCTTGGGAGCCTTCATCTCTCCCTGGTGGTCTAGTGGCTAGGATTCGGCGCTCTCACCGCCGCGGCCCGGGTTCGATTCCCGGTCAGGGAAGGCCTCCTTCTTTTTTCTTGATCTCTCACGCAGCAGCGGCACTTCCTTGAGTCGCTTGTCTTAACCGCTGGATTGACTCCTTATGCAGGCTCCATTGCCTGCAACAGTAAGATGGTAAGAGCAGTAAAGCCTGGTACACACCATGCAATTTCCCATCAGATAGATGAGTCGAATAGATCATTTCTGGCAGGTCCGATCTGATTCCCGATCGTTTTTCTGATCGATTTGCATACAAGTGACCGGAATATCGATCAGAAAAACGATCGGAAATCCGATCGGACCTGTCAGAAATTATCTATTGACTCATCTATCTGATGGGAAATTGCATGGTGTGTAACAGGCATAAGACCAAAGAGGAAGGTGGACCATTTGGAAGACATGCAAGACTGCAAAGCTTTCAAGGGAGATTCCAACTTTCTGGAAAAAACATGCAGCACACATTATCAGCCAGGTTTCACCCCGTCATTTTTCTCCTCAGCGTTCATGTGTATGAAAAAGAAAATGTAAAAACCCCTTTAACTCAGATCCAAATCATGGAATCATCCCTAGGAGGCAGTGTGCGACTGCCAAGAGGCATGCAGGGAGACCTCCATCAGCAGAAGCTGCACACAGTCTCCCTTTCCAAACAGCTATGCGACAGAAGAAAGCGGTTTGGTTCTTTTTGTTTTTTCCGAGTCAGCCTATAGTGAACAGACTGAAGACTTAACAAAGATGGCCAGCCAAGTGCAGGACTCCTGCATAAGGAGTCAATCCAGCGGTAAAGCCAAGCATCTCAAGGAAGTGTCGCTGCTGCGTGAGAGATTAAGAAAGAGGCCTTCCCTGACCGGGAGTCGAACCCGGGCCGCAGCGGTGAGAGCGCCGAATCCTAGCCACTAGACCACCAGGGAGAGATGAAAGAACATCCACATGAACGCTGAGGAGAAAAGTGACAGGATGAAAGCTGGCTGCTAATTTGTGCTGCGTGTTTTTTTCCAGAAAGTTGGAATCTCCCTTGAGAGCTTTGCATGTCTTCCAAATAGTCCAACTTCCTCCTTGGTCTTATGCCTGGTACACACCATGCAATTTCCCATTCGTGAAAGCACAGAGCTCTCTGATGAAGGTCTGGCAGGAAGGAGCAGTGGGAAGAGGAAGAGGGTAATAATGGGAAAGAGTGACATGAGTGACGGCAAAGCAATTCATCTTTGCATACAAGTGACCGGAATATCGATCAGAAAAACGATCGGAAATCCGATGGGATCTGTCAGAAATTATCTATTGACTCATCTATCTGATGGGAAATTGCATGGTGTGTAACAGGCATAAGACCAAAGAGGAAGGTGGACCATTTGGAAGACATGCATGATAAGTGCATAGATTAGCCTTGCTACCCCACCCAACTAACCCCCCCCCCCCCCTCTTAGTACTAGAATAAAGACAGGACTGCTTCTTAGAGAATGGATTTTATTAAGGCCAAAGCAGCCCCTCAATTCCTAATACAATAAATCTGTGTAGTAATATAACAAGTAACAAAAAACTGTAAACCTGCTAGGGTAAGAGGTCCGGGGTATTTTCAAACATAATCCACAACCTTCTCTGCAATGCAGCCTGCAATCTGCCGGCCCCCGCCGCATGGACCGGCTCAGGGACAGCTGCATGCACAATCCTTCAGGGCCCGTTTCCACTATAGCGTTACGAAATCGCCGGCGAATCACCGCAGGCAAATCGCATGCGGGTTCGATTCCGCATGCGTTTTTTGCCGCGATTTCGCATGCGATTTCGCATAGGTAAGGCTGTATGCGATTTTAACCATGTCACTGCCTGTGTGAATTAACATGGGTACCTATGCGAAATCGCATGCGAAATCGCGGCAAAAAACGCATGGGGAAAACGCATGCGATTTCCCTATTAAATACATTGCATGCGATTCGCCTGCATTCCACACGCAGGCGAATTCTGAGGCCCCTACCCTGCAGATTTTTTCTGCACAGAAAAACGTGCGGGGAAACGCACAAGTGGAAACAGTCCCATCCACTTGTACTGACTGTGCGAATCCGCATGCGTTGCCCGCATGCGGATTCGCGATAGTGGAAACGGGCCCTAAATTTCTCTGAGTAGACACCCTTCGCAAACCTACAAACCCAAAGTGGGAGATTTTACTTACCCCCATCATTAATTGTGCCCAATTTCCGGAGCCCTACACCCCGCCAGCTGCAATGACGTAACCACCACCAATGCTAGAAACCAACCAACACCATAAAATAGGGAGGGTGGGTGGGAAACGCGTCCTACTGCCTCGTTGTCCCCAGCGCGTCTGCCTCCGCTGACGTCACTTCCTCCTATCCTTCCGCCGCTCCTTCCCCACTACACCGCGCTCTACGCGCGGCAATCCGTAAGGGGCTAACCCCGCCCCCTCCCCTCTACTACTATTAACCCCTCGCCTGACAATCTAGCCCTATCATGGGGCCCTCCACTCCACCTGCTGCGCTGCTCGCTATGGGCCTACTTGATAAGTACATAGATTAGCCTTGCTACCCCACCCAACTAAACCCCCCCCCCCCTCTTAGTACTAGAATAAAGACAGGACTGCTTCTTAGAGAATGGATTTTATTAAGGCCAAAGCAGCCCCTCAATTCCTAATACAATAAATCTGTGTAGTAATATAACAAGTAACAAAAAACTGTAAACCTGCTAAGGTAAGAGCTCCGGGGTATTTTCAAACATAATCCACAACCTTCTCTGCAATGCAGCCTGTAATCTGCCGGCCCCCACCGCATGGACCGGCTCAGGGACAGCTGCATGCACAATCCTTAAATTTCTCTGAGTAGACACCCTTCGCAAACCTACAAACCCGAAGTGGGAGATTTTACTTACCCCCATCATTAATTGTGCCCAATTTCCGGAGCCCTACACCCCGCCAACCCCCACAGGCGTGAAACCTTACGCCTGTGAGGCCCCCAAATACAACGCCCTCTGTATGCCATCCGACAAGGCTAATGCCCATAAGTCTATCCCTATTTCCGTGAGGTGAACCCCATCCCTAACCAAAAAAGACTCTGTGTCGGTCTCCAGGTCTAAGTGTCGTACCGCCACCCCCCCGTTCCTAGTAACAAAGCGGGAAACCTCCCTGTTCAATTTCCTTCTAGCCCTATTCACCCGGTCTACCGATCTTGCCAACCTCCAGGTATTCCTAGCAATCACCTCTGACCATACAATAATCGTAGCCGGAAATTCCGATCGGATCACCATAAAGTCTGCTTTAATGTCCTTTATGATCTGCCTCGTGGTCCGAGCGGCCAAATCATTTCCCCCCGCATGGAGGACTAGGACATCAGGGGCACGATCCCAATCCACGAACCGACGGAATTCCGGCAGCACTCCAGACCACATCATTCCCGGCACACCAATCCATCTTATGTCAGCCTGTGACCGAGGAAATCCCAGCTGTCGACCATCCGCTCTGACCCGTGCCCTTCTGGCACCTCGGGCCACGTATGAGTGACCCAAGATCCACACCAGACGCGGAGCCTCATCTGTAAAACAAAACAAAAGGCGAAAAACACCCACACCCAAACACCACCACAATAATTGTCACAGTTAAGGATTGACCCACACTCAAACCAGGTGTGGTCGTACATATGAGAGAAATCTTGCCGATTCCCACCGCCCAATCCTCTTTATGGTTCTGTCATCTAAGCCCCAACGCGCCGCTTCTGTAGCGGCCCCAATTCGGAAAGAATGGGAAGCATATTCCAACGGCGGGGCCCCCACCCGCCCGAGGCCTTTCCGGAGAATTGCCACGAATTGAAATTTGGTCAACGGGGCCCCGTTCAAGTGGCAAAGAAACGACCCTCCGCCCGCAGGACGCGCATGGGAAAACCTGCCCAGGACCTCCACTGGACACAAAGGGGAACCCTGTATGCGCTGCAGCGCAATAACCCGGCCCTTACCGGACTGGTCCGTTTTGGATCTGCGCAGAAAGATCTCCACCGATCCACCTGACAACACGACCTCCCCTTCCCTAATACCCGACGCTGTCTGCTTGTTGGGGCTCACTAGCTCACTCACCCGAAACGCCCCGAAAAAAGCTAGGACAAAAGCCGCCGTAAACAGCAAAACTTCAAAACTCGAACTGCAAATCTCCGGTAATACCGATACGAGGGATGACAGAAGCTCGAACGTAATCGGGCGTCGCCCATCCCTCTTCACTGGTTTAGCTTTAAAACCTCGCAACGCTAATTTTACCCGAAAATCCTTTGTAATATCTACTTCGCCTCGCAGCTTGAATAAAAAGGCCAAAGCCGACACCTTTTTGGACATAGCCAAGGGTGACACCCCCGCCGCGCCATTTTGCACAAGAAAGTGAAAAAACTGACCCAACCTATCCGACGTTGAGCTTCCCATTTCGGCAGACAGCGTATCCCATTGGTCCCAGACGGACGAATATGATGACCAAGTTCCGTCAGACATAGAATGAGCTATCCATCCTTCTATTTTCCGAACGGGACTTCACACAAATCCTGGGGGCAAGGAACTCCGGATAGTGCTGCACTCAGGACGAGGCCTCTGAATCTTTGCCACTGAAAGCGAGAAAGCGCATCTGCTACGTCATTCTCGGTTCCAGGCAGATGCACTGCATATAAGAACATGTTAAGTCACAGGCAGGTCAGCACCAAGTGTCGCAGCAGCCGAATGACCGGGGGGGAAGATGCGGAGACATTGTTGATTGCCGTTACGACCCCCAAATTGTCACAGTTGAATTTGATCTTTTTGTTAGATAACCGGGCACCCCAAATTTGTACTGACACCACTATAGGGAACAGCTCTAGGAGCAACAAATTTTTTGTGAAGCCAGCCCGTCTCCAGTCCTCCGGCCATTCCGCTGCGCTCCACTCTCCTGCGAAAAATGCCCCATAGCCATGGGCGCCCGACGCGTCGGTGAAAAGCTCCAGATCAATGTTCTGAACGCTCTCCTCCAACCACACCGAGCGCCCATTGAATTCAGCGAGGAAAACCTGCCACATTCTCAAATCCGCTTTGTGTTCACTGTTCAAACGTACATGATGGTTAGGCGAGGAGATCCCTGCGGTTGCCATTGCCAATTTTCTACAGAGGATTCTCCCCATGGGGATAATCCTGCACGCGAAATTTAGTTTGCCTAATAGTGACTGGAGCGTGCGCAGGGTGACCTTCCTTTGCACCAACGCCTCACCTATAACCTTCTGCAAGTCCACAATCTTATCCTCTGATAAGCGGCATTCCATTGCCATTGAATCTATGGTGATACCCAGAAATTTGATCACCGACTGGGGCCCTTCTGTTTTGTCCTCGGCTAGGGGGATCCCAAAGCTAGCACAAGTCTGACGCATGGTCGCCAAAAGGTAAGCACACGTGGGAGAGTCGCTCTTGCCCATGAATAAGAAGTCGTCCAGGTAGTGTATAACCGAACCTACCCCGGACTCCTCCTTAACCACCCACTCCAGAAAGGAGCTAAATTTCTCGAAATATGAGCAAGATATAGAGCAACCCATTGGTAAGCAGCAATCGATATAATAGCTGCCTTCCCAGAAGCAACCCAACAGATGGAAACTTTCCCTGTGAACCGGGAGCAACCGAAAGGCCGATTCAACGTCGGTTTTTGCCAGCAAGGTGCCGCGCCCCAAACGCCTAACCCACCGCACCGCCACATCAAATGATGTGTAGGCTACTGACACATCCCCTGGATCGATTCCATCATTAACTGATCTTCCCCTGAGATGTGACAGATGGTGGATAAGGTGAAAAGCGCCAGGCTCCTTTTTGGGGATGATGCCTAAAGGGGAAACAATCAAATTGTCCAAAGGAGGGGACGCAAAAGGCCCCGCCATTCGGCCCAGCCCGACCTCTTTTTGTAATTTAGCTGTCACTAATTCCGTAAAGCCTTCCACTGATTTTAGATTTCGGAAAGGAGGAAAAGAGCTAGACGCTCCTGAACTGGGAATACGAAAACCTTCCGAAAAACCTTGGCGTAAGAATTCAGCCGCGTCGGTATCCGGGTATCTATTTAGGTGCCGTTCCATCTTTCTGAGAATCACTGGGGTCCTCCCTCTTACCGGAAGACTCGCCGCCTCTATTTTTACCCTGTTTGTAGCACCGGGAACCTGGATGCCCGCCCCCGCAATTTCCACATTCATGTTTAAAGCGGCATGAACTCCCGAATTTGCATGTGTTGTCAATGTATTTCCAACACACTCCTGGACGTTTGCTGGCCAGCTGCCCTGAACTGCTGGAGCTGCTGGCCCCCCCTTGAAAGGACTGCGATCCTTTACTCGCGGGGATCATAAGCTTCATCCAAAGGATGACGTCCTTATGATCCCAGCGAATCTCGGGGCGAACCGCCTTACGTTGGCGAAACTCTTCGTCATAACGAAGCCATGCGTTGCCTCCGTATGACCTAAACGCTTCCCCAATGCTGTCCTGGTACCCAAACAGCGCTGCGCAACACTCGGGTTGTTTATCCCCGATCACACTAGCCAATATGGCGAAAGCTTGTGACCAGTTTTGGTGGGTTCGTGGGATGAGCCTGTAACGCCTGCGCTCCTCCTCCTCCTTCTTGCTTTCGTCCGGCTTTCCTTTATCCAAGTTAAATTTGGAAAGCTGCAGCAAAGAAAAAATTTCGATGTATTCCCCTCTCCAAATTTTTTCTTTCACTTCCTTTTTGAGATGCGTGCCTAAGGGGGCCTCAAGACACAGGTAAAGCTCGCTCTTCGCTGAGTCTGACAACCTCACCGAATCAACCTCTGTGCCTGTCGCAGCAATGGGCCCACTATGTGCCGGCGTGGCCGACGCCACCGAAGCGGCTACCACCGTCGCCGGAACCGAGGCAAGGATCGGTGTGGAATATGGACCTGGGGGTCCCGCTAGCGGGGCCGGTGTAATCCACGCGGACGTGGGAGGGGCAACGCTGGGCCCGCCACCCGCCTGCAAAGCCTCCCGAATCCCCAACAATAGTGTGTTGACAAAGGACAGGGCCGGGGACATGGCACTGTCCCTTGTCAGTGGTGCCGCTACCACTCCGACTTGGTCGGTTGGTACCAGGCCCCTTGTACCCCCCACATCATGCACAATAGGAAAAGCTGGAATTAAATTGCTCTCACCTGGCTGCACCGGACGCCCGTCCCGACCAGCTGATTCCCTGGGTTGATCCGTAGACTCCTCCTCCTCCGATTGTGAAGACTCCTCTTCGTATGGCGATGCGTTTCCGGGTCCACTGGCGGGGTTGGCGGTGACCGACCCCCTGTGGCCACTGGACGACCTGCTGCTGGCTGGGGACTGTTGGCTCCGCGCTCCCGAGTTGCGCGAGCTGTTGCTCCCCGCGTTGCTTGAACTGCGGCCCGGCTGCTGGCCCGCGTTGCGCTTCTGAGGCGGTTTCCCTCTGCTGTTTTTCGCCTTGGCTTGCTGGACGGGGCGTTTGGCCTGAGCCTGGGATGACACAGCCGCGACCCCAAGGTCGGCCCCCCGCCTGGAAGAGTGATGAGGCCCCTGCTGCGTATCTTTTCTCCTGGGCTGGGCTGCTTTCTTGGGGCCTGCTGGCGCGGGCTGTTGCGGATCCCCCAGCCCCGCGCCGTGATGTTCACTGCCCACCTGCTCTCTGGACGTGCCTGGTTGTTCTGAGTCCCCTGCGCCTCCTGTTGCCACTTCGCTGGGCCGGCCCTTACTCTGTTTGGCCACCCGTTTGGAGGATGGAGCTGGCGGCGTGGATATGGGGCTGCCTGCGCGCCTGCTCTGCCGCGGGGACGCAGCGGGGCTCAGCCTGTCCGGCGGGCGGGTGACCTGCGCACTAGTACGTGGCGCCGGTCCCGCTCCCATGGCTGACATTTGTATGGCCACCCACTGCGGGCCCCGGGATTCTGCCTCACTCCTCACCCTCTGCAGGAGCTCCTCTATGTCCGCCATGACGCGCTTTCTTCTTCCGAGCAGAGGAGCGGAGAGAAACGCGTCCTACTGCCTCGGTGTCCCCAGCGCGTCTGCCTCCGCTGACGTCACTTCCTCCTATCCTTCCGCCGCTCCTTCCCCACTACACCGCGCTCTACGCGCGGCAATCCGTAAGGGCTAACCCCGCCCCCTCCCCTCTACTACTATTAACCCCTCGCCTGACAATCTAGCCCTATCATGGGGCCCTCCACTCCACCTGCTGCGCTGCTCGCTATGGGCCTACTAGACTGCAAAGCTTTCAAGGGAGATTCCAACTTTCTGGAAAAAACATGCAGCACACATTATCAGCCAGGTTTCACCCCGTCATTTTTCTCCTCAGCGTTCATGTGGATGAAAAAGAAAACGTAAAAACCCCTTTAACTCAGATCCAGATCATGGAATCATCCCTAGGAGGCAGTGTGCGACTGCCAAGAGGCATGCAGGGAGACCTCCATCAGCAGAAGCTGCACACAGTCTCCCTTTCCAAACAGCTATGCGACAGAAGAAAGCGGTTTGGTTCTTTTTGTTTTTTCCGAGTCAGCCTATAGTGAACAGACTGAAGACTTAACAAAGATGGCCAGCCAAGTGCAGGACTCCTGCATAAGGAGTCAATCCAGCGGTAAAGACAAGCATCTCAAGGAAGTGTCGCTGCTGCATGAGAGATTAAGAAAGAAGAAGGAGGCCTTCCCTGACCGGGAATCAAACCCAGGCCGCGGCGGTGAGAGCGCCGAATCCTAGCCACTAGACCACCAGGGAGAGATGAAAGAACATCCACATGAACGCTGAGGAGAAAAGTGACAGGATGAAAGCTGGCTGCTAATTTGTGCTGCGTGTTTTTTTCCAGAAAGTTGGAATCTCCCTTGAGAGCTTTGCATGTCTTCCAATTAGTCCAACTTCCTCCTTGGTCTTATGCCTGGTACACACCATGCAATTTCCCATTCGTGAAAGCACAGAGCTCTCCGATGAAGGTCTGGCAGGAAGGAGCAGTGGGAAGAGGAAGAGGATAATAATGGGAAAGAGTGACATGAGTGACGGCAAAGCAATTCATCACGGCATGGATCGTTCGGGTGCCGCCGCGTGCTGTTCTCTGTGGAGTTGACTTATTTTCCTGTCAGAAGGCTTGGGAGCCTTCATCTCTCCCTGGTAGTCTAGTGGCTAGGATTCGGCGCTCTCACCGCCGTGGCCCGGGTTCGATTCCCGGTCAGGGAAGGCCTCCTTCTTTTTTCTTGATCTCTCACGCAGCAGCGGCACTTCCTTGAGTCGCTTGTCTTAACCACTGGATTGACTCCTTATGCAGGCTCCATTGCCTGCAACAGTAAGATGGTAAGAGCAGTAAAGCCTGGTACACACCATGCAATTTCCCATCAGATAGATGGGTCGAATAGATCATTTCTGGCAGGTCCGATCTGATTCCCGATCGTTTTTCTGATCGATTTGCATACAAGTGACCGGAATATCGATCAGAAAAACGATCGGAAATCCGATCGGATCTGTCAGAAATTATCTATTGACTCATCTATCTGATGGGAAATTGCATGGTGTGTAACAGGCATAAGACCAAAGAGGAAGTTGGACCATTTGGAAGACATGCAAGACTGCAAAGCTTTCAAGGGAGATTCCAACTTTCTGGAAAAAACATGCAGCACACATTATCAGCCAGGTTTCACCCCGTCATTTTTCTCCTCAGCGTTCATGTGTATGAAAAAGAAAATGTAAAAACCCCTTTAACTCAGATCCAGATCATGGAATCATCCCTAGGAGGCAGTGTGCGACTGCCAAGAGGCATGCAGGGAGACCTCCATCAGCAGAAGCTGCACACAGTCTCCCTTTCCAAACAGCTATGCGACAGAAGAAAGCGTCTCAATTCAAAGTCTTGTGCGCTCCTCCCTACACCCAATTGATATATCCACAATCTCTATCTATAATGACTAACAACACCGTTGGATCGCTATATACCTTGTTGAGTGTGTACCTCAATGAGACAAGATAAACTAAAAATGTGGCATAGCGCTCAACAACCATAAAATACAGTCCAGAATATTTAAAACATGATTCTAAAATGCAGATAAAAAGTCCAGGTACAAGAGTCCAACATTCGTCAAATCTTCTTTGCACAATGATGATAAACTTTATACGCTCACCAGATCTGTAGGCCAACCTATAATGATCGGCAAAACACGCTTGTGACACTTATGTCAGTAATCCCACACGACCATGCTGCTCCAATCACGTATCCTAAATTTTATCACATGGAAAATAAAACATACATCCATAGGGTAATACTGTGTTTAGCAAAATGAATCACCACTCCCTATATGGAATTTCTCTCCAGTGGTTCCCTGAGTTTAGAAAACATCCAGTGATACCACCACCATATTTTAATAAAGCCTCTCACAGTATGCCTGTGCTGACCCAGCACAGACCAGCCAAAAGCGCTTGTGTGTAGCAATATCAGTTGCTGTACCCCAAAAAAACGATTCTTCCCCTAGGACTCAAACAGGACCCAACATAGTGTAATACCGTTTATTTATAATTTAAAAAGTTTTAAAAGTGCACTCACAATGTCGTAGTTTTAATGCGCATATCAGAACATCAGAACAAGCCGGCTGGCGTCTCCTTCACTCCATAGGCTCCGCCCAACTAGTTTCGTCAAAAGACTCATCAGGGGCATGTCCTATCGGAGTGGGAGACGCATCTAAATACATCATTACAGTCACATGGTTTAA
Source organism: Hyperolius riggenbachi (assembly GCF_040937935.1). Taxonomy (NCBI): domain Eukaryota; kingdom Metazoa; phylum Chordata; class Amphibia; order Anura; family Hyperoliidae; genus Hyperolius; species Hyperolius riggenbachi. The sequence goes on along the minus strand of NC_090653.1, from coordinate 26,652,717 downwards.
CACGTATTGCGGACCTTCCGCCCACCTCAGCTTCTTTCATTAATCTCCATTTGCCACCTTTCATTAGTGTAGCGCCGTAGTCCGGGTAGAAAACTACAATACCCATAGTTCCTAGCTTTCCTCCACTATTCCCACCGCAAGTACTACACTGCCCAGACTCCTTTTCACATTTCCCCGCCCACCTATCTCCAATTTCTCCTATAACGGAGCTACGTATTAACACGGACTATGGGACATCCCCATACATTAATTTACTCACTCCAGCGCTCCAGTTTAACTGAAGTGGATACTGTGAGGAAACGCGGAAAAGCCGCCGTCTCTCGAGGTGAGGCGGCTGTTTCCGCATCCAGCAGCGCGTCTCAACGCGGAAAAACCGCCGCAAGCCGTCCAGGCAGAGCGGCGGAATCCGCATTGGTAACAGCGGAATCCGCATTGGTAACGGCGGAATCCGCATCAGAGGCGGCCCCCGCATTAGATACATTGCATGACAGTACTGGTGTGGCTGGGACTGATAGTCCACCAAGATTCAGACTTACACGCGCGCGAGCACAGAGGCAGAGTTTAAATAGCAGTTAGAAGGGTGTCGGCTGACCAGCTGGGTCAGCTGACAAATTCCACTGCTCTCATTGGACCAGCAATTAGGGAGGTCCTGGAAAGGTCCTAGAGTATATATACTGCTGGTTGTTCACTTGCTCTTTGTCTGGCGTGCGATCACATACGTGGGAGCACCCAGATCCGTAGTCAGATCCGCAAGTGTGCCGGGACCAGCTGGAGCTGTAATCCTACACTTAGCTAGATTCTGTTGATAGCTAAAGTACTAGTTTGATTGTGATTATCTGTTATGACTCTTGCCTGCCTTGACTATCCTCCTGAACTCTGATCTTGCACCTCGATATTTCTGATTCTCTGTTGCCGAACCCCGGCTCGCTCCTTGACTCTGCTTCTGCCTCCTGATTTTGTACCCCGATATATCTGATACCCCGTTGCTGAACCCTGCCTGTACTTTGACTCCGCCTTTGCCTTCTGATCTTGTACTTTATCTGTCCGTGTGTGTACGACCTGGCTTGTCCGACCTCGAGAACCGACCTTACCGTTAGAGGCGGTTCCTTGCTCTGTTAGCGATCCTTCCTCCTGAGGGTCACTTTCAGATATACCTTCCTACTGTCAGTCTGACTCCTCCCGTCTTGGAGAGCTCAGGTCTGCGGAAGGAATCTGTGCAGTACTCCTTGCTGCATTGAGGCCTTGTCCTCTAAGTGTTACTGTTACACCAAACACTACACTCTACTCAGGTGAACAGAGGTTAGTTTGTATATCGGATTATCGGTGAGACTGCAGATCACTTATAATCTGGTATATATCTGTATTTCCAGTGATACTGCAGATCACCGGTAATCAGATACTCTCTGCGCCCACCGATCGTTACAGATACATAGAAATTTAAATGCTGTTGGTCTTGTTCTATCAAAACCTTAAATCTAAATTACATTGAAATCCCGGCATTAGGATAGGGGAGACAGTTTCTACATCCCAGCTTGAAAATTATTTGAGGATTGGATAAAGGGGCACTCCTCAAAACATACAAAAAAGCCTGCACAAGAACATAAGGTCCCTTCCCTATCTTTACAAAAGATCCATGAATGACGCATCAGTATAAACATAAACCCAAATGACTACCCATACTCCTCCCCTCCCTTTAGAGTCCCACAAAAATCTCCCATTCAATATTATCCTTTTCCTCAAATGATGGTACTACAAGCAATGGGGTCACTCATTCTATCTACTTCTTAAAGGGCTCTCACCCTAATCATCAGCAATAAAACAATTGATGTCCAATTCAACATTAAGGCCCTTGGGGGTCAAAGTTTTTAGCTCGTATATCCATCTCGTCTCTAATTTAGAGATTTCCCTAACTTTATGGCAGCCCCTCCATCTAGTTGTCAATTTTTGTAACCCACAGAATCTCAATAATTTGGCATCTTGTCCATGCTTATCTGCAAAGTGTCTAGAGACACTGTGTCCTCTAACTCCATTGGTGATATTGTTGACATGTTCACCAATACGTGTTTTTAGAGCTCTTTTGGTCCTTCCCACATACTGCAGCCCGCACGGGCACCACAAACAGTAAACCACGTGCGTGCTGCAGCAGTGGATGAATTCTCTTATCTTATAATTTTTGCCTGTCTGAGATGACACAACCTCCCTTAGTCTTACCCCTTGTGCTCGTTCACAGCCAACACATTGTCTACATGGGAAAAAACCTACATTCCCCCACATATCAGTTTTATTGTTGACCAAGGGTCCTTCCACATAAGTTTTCACCAAGCTCTGTTGCAGATTTTTTGCTCGCCTATATATAAACCTTGGGGAGTCAGGTAAGGCTCCCCCCAATACGGGGTCATTTTTTAGCAATCCCCAATGCTTCCTATATACCCGTTCTATTTCCTTATATTGAGAATTGAAATTCATCATCACAGCAAATTCAAAGGCATTGGAGTTGGCTCTTTCTTTCTTACCCTCTTGTAAATACACCCCCCTACTTTTCTCTCCAATTTCTTCTGCCACCTGCTCCAAACGGGCCCGGTTGTACCCCTTCTCTACAAAACGATCGATCAACATGTTCGATTGTATAAAAAAATCTGCTTGGGTGGAACAGTTCCTCCGTATCCTCCCCAACTGACCTCTAGGGATGTTTTCCATCCATCTCGGATGGTGGCAACTCGTTTTAGGAACATAGGAGTTTCTGTCAGTTTTTAAAAAAAAAGTTTTAGTGCCCAAAACCCCATCATACTTCATAACCACTATGTCCAAAAATTCAATTTCCTCTCTACTATATTTCATAGTGAGGTCAATACCTAATGTATTGACATTCAACCATTGTGTGAACTGCTGCAGTTCCTCTTCACTACCCTTCCATATCCAAAATAAATCGTCAATAAATCTCCTCCATATCCCAACTTTACTACTGTTAGGTGCCCTCAAAATGTCCCTTTCCCATTGGTCCATAAAAATATTTGCAACGCTAGGGGCAAATTTTGCCCCCATAGCGCATCCTACCATCTGTAAATAAAACACACCTCCGTACCAAAAGTAATTATGTGATAGTGAAAATTCCAGTAATTCCACAATTACTGGTCTAGTGGCTAGGATTCGGCGCTCTCACCGCCGCGGCCCGGGTTCGATTCCCGGTCAGGAAAGGCCTCCTTCTTTTTTCTTGATCTCTCACGCAGCAGCGGCACTTCCTTGAGTCGCTTGTCTTAACCGCTGGATTGACTCCTTATGCAGGCTCCATTGCCTGCAACAGTAAGATGGTAAGAGCAGTAAAGCCTGGTACACACCATGCAATTTTCCATCAGATAGATGGGTCGAATAGATCATTTCTGGCAGGTCCGATCTGATTCCCGATCGTTTTTCTGATCGATTTGCATACAAGTGACCGGAATATCGATCAGAAAAACGATCGGAAATCCGATCGGATCTGTCACAAATGATCTATTGACTCATCTATTTGATGGGAAATTGCATGGTGTGTAACAGGCATAAGACCAAAGAGGAAGGTGGACCATTTGGAAGACATGCAAGACTGCAAAGCTTTCAAGGGAGATTCCAACTTTCTGGAAAAAACATGCAGCACACATTATCAGCCAGGTTTCACCCCGTCATTTTTCTCCTCAGCGTTCATGTGGATGAAAAAGAAATCGTAAAAACCCCTTTAACTCAGATCCAGATCATGGAATCATCCCTAGGAGGCAGTGTGCGACTGCCAAGAGGCATGCAGGGAGACCTCCATCAGCAGAAGCTGCACACAGTCTCCCTTTCCAAACAGCTATGCGACAGAAGAAAGCGGTTTGGTTCTTTTTGTTTTTTCCGAGTCAGCCTATAGTGAACAGACTGAAGGCTTAACAAAGATGGCCAGCCAAGTGCAGGACTCCTGCATAAGGAGTCAATCCAGCGGTAAAGACAAGCATCTCAAGGAAGTGTCGCTGCTGCGTGAGAGATTAAGAAAGAAGAAGGAGGCCTTCCCTGACCGGGAATCGAACCCAGGCCACAGCGGTGAGAGCGCCAAATCCTAGCCACTAGACCACCAGGTAGAGATGAAAGAACATCCACATGAACGCTGAGGAGAAAAGTGACAGGATGAAAGCTGGCTGCTAATTTGTGCTGCGTGTTTTTTTCCAGAAAGTTGGAATCTCCCTTGAGAGCTTTGCATGTCTTCCAAATAGTCCAACTTCCTCCTTGGTCTTATGCCTGGTACACACCATGCAATTTCCCATTCGTGAAAGCACAGAGCTCTCCGATGAAGGTCTGGCAGGAAGGAGCAGTGGGAAGAGGAAGAGGGTAATAATGGGAAAGAGTGACATGAGTGACGGCAAAGCAATTCATCACGGCATGGATCGTTCGGGTGCCGCCGCGTGCTGTTCTCTGTGGAGTTGACTTATTTTCCCGTCAGAAGGCTTGGGAGCCTTCATCTCTCCCTGGTGGTTTAGTGGCTAGCACCGAATCCACTATCCACTAGACCACCAGGACATTTTCATTTTCCTCCATAGGATCGATGTCAGTTAAAGTCGGTGTCATACCGCATATCGGTAATGCTGATTTTCTGCATTTTACATTAGTTTACAGCCGCCGACTTTAGCGGTTAATAGCAAAGCCCTCATAGGTGCTAGAAACGCGTACGTCAAAAAAGGGTGTCAGGGGGAAAAAAGGGCACGGGGTGTAAACGATAAGCATTAATAGCGTTTATAAAATATTGTGTTGTATTTCGTTTACAAATAATGTTTTACAAATGTATAAATCATTAAAAAATGTGTATGAAATCGGCAATTGTGAAAACGTTAACCTTCCCTGTTTCAAAAGTGAAACTTATAATTACGTTTCTTAAAAAAACGATAATATATGTTTAATCGTTATAATTGTATATTATTGGGAATAACCTTCATTAATTGCTTCTTCTTATAATAAAATCTGAAAATATTGTTTATAACGATGACATAAATATAACTACGTTCGTAATAAGTTGTAACGATCGGTGAAGCACAGAGAGGATCTGATTACCGGTGATCTGCAGTATCACTGGGAATACAGATGTATACCAGATTTATTTATTTATTATTTATTTATTTTTGTATTTATAAAGCGCCAACATATTACGCAGCGCGATTATAAGTGATCTGCAGTATCACCGATAATCCGATATACCAACTAACCTCTGTTCACCTGAGTAGAGTGTAGTGTTTTGGTGTAACAGTAACACTTAGAGGGCAAAGCCTCAGTGGCACAGTGCAGTCAGGATGTAAGGAAACGCGGAAAGGCCGCCGTCTCTCGAGGTGAGGCGGCTGTTTCTGCATCCAGCATGGCGTCAAAACGCAGAAAAAACGCCGCATAGGCAGTGCGGCAGAATCTGCATTGGTAACGGCGGAATCCGCATTGGTAACAGCGGAATCCGCATCAGAGGCGGCCCCCGCACTAGATACATTGCATGACAGTACTGGTGTGGCTGGGACTGATAGTCCACCAAGATTCAGACTTACACGCGCGCGAGCACAGAGGCAGAGTTTAAATAGCAGTTAGAAGGGAGTCAGCTGACAAATTCCACTGCTCTCATTGGACCAGCAATTAGGGAGTGTCACGATTGTGGAACTTTCCCCGTGATCAGCGCACAACGCGTGCGCTGACACGGCGGAGATCCTCCACAAGCGTATAATTTGCAGGAACCCAGCAAAAGGTGCTACGCACCTGTAGAGGGAAATTCCTGTCGGCAGATGGCGCTGGGGAGTGCAGAGGAACCAATCCTCTGTACCTCCACAAGTGCCAGACAGGAATTGTACGAAGCGCAGAACACAATCGCAAGAGAGGCGATTGCGAATGAGATTGAGCAAAAGGGATAGGTTGTATGTGTGTGCGCCAATCCAGTCGCCACTCCGCGACCGCGCACACACAACAGCAGATACGAAATAGGAACGCGATCGCGAGAGGTGCGATCGCGAGACGTGACACAAGGCAGAACAGAATAGAATACGAGGGTAGCAAATGCACAGCAAATACAATAAGGAGATACGGAAAATAACAACCGCTAGCTAACCGCGAACACCGCACTCATTCGCAACAGTGCACGCGGTTATGCGCGATCTCCACGTGATAAGCACAATAGAGACAAGCACGCCTAACTAACCATAAACAGACAAACATGAAACAGGGGACGCGAGCGCTTGCTTAACGGTTACCTCACCGAGCCTGTAGCAAGCGCAGCGGACAAGACAGACACACGAAACACAAGAACTAGGCAGGAAGGATCCACCGCTCTTCCGCCAGAGCAAGTGTGATCCAAGCAGGAACACAGATCAGAAAGATCCACAGCCGCTAACGCTAGCAGCTAGTGCGATCTCCGCAAGACAGAACGATTCGCTATCAACCGCCGCTGGTGACAGCGCAATCGCGACCGACAAGACAGAACAGAAGGATCCCCAGCGCTCGCACAAAGTAGCTAGCGCGATCCCAGGAGACAGAACAGAAGGATCCCCAGCGCTAGCACAAAGTAGCTAGCGCGATCCCAGAAGACAGAACAGAAGAGATAGCTGGTAGCAACCGCTGCACCAGCTATACTCCAAGAACATAGATCAGAACCATTTCCTGTCAACCACCATAGGGACAGGACAATGGCAAACAGGCAAGACAAGACAGAACAGGCAATACAGATAATACAACCTGACTGGGCTAGAAGGGGAGCCAAAAGCAACCCCCAGGAATTAACTATACTAGATAGCAATGGCTGACACTCCAGCAGTGTCCATCAGGAACTGAGCATGGAAGGGAAATGACCAGCGAAGCATTCTGGGAAACATAAAGCTCTTATAGTGCCAGTCATCAAAGAAGGCAGGTAGGGGATTTGCATAACGAATGTATGCAAATTCCCCAGCAAGAGAACAGAACAGAAACTTGCAATGAAAAGACAGGTCTCTGTTCCAGAGACCTGCAGCCCACAGACTAGAGGAATGGACAAACAGCTGTCTGCCTGTGCAGCCAGCTGAGCGGATCATCACAGTACCCCCCCTTCTAGGGATGGATTCCAGACATCCCTCAAGACTGGTAACATCACAAAACTCTAACTGAAGACTCATGAAGGTCAGGACAGCCCGACAAGGCCCAATTCCAGAGTCAGTCCATCCAAAACCGACCTCATCAGAAGCAGAAGCCACCGAAACATGCCCATCAGCACTGCAAGTCTCAGCGTAACACCCATCAGGACTGTGGACACCAGAGAAGAAGCCATCGACACCCTCCAGACAATACCCACCACCTTCCAAGGAGCGTCCAAGAATACCAAACCTGCCGCAATACCTGTTCGAAGTGTCCCTTACAACACCAAAGCCATTGCTGATCGTATTCAGGGCACCAAGCAAAACCTTTCCTGGAATCTCCCAGAACGCCTTGAAGCTCCGCAGAGATCCCAAGAAGCCAGAACGCTCACCAGGCTCACATGGAGAACCACCAAGAACCCCTATGGAACCTATGATCATTCCAGACTCAAAATTAGCAGGACACCCATCAAGATCAGGACTTTCAGGGACCACTTCTGGGCATGCAAGCAGGCAGGCTATATCAGAACATGTCTCCACTGAGGAAGCATCTGAGTACGCTGGTAACCGAGGCACACTTGGGCTTTCTGGGTCACAGAGCACATCGGGGTGCACTAGTACAGGAGAAACCTCAGGACATGTCGGGGAACTGCCAACCTCAGAGTCCGACACGACAAGGCCAAAACCAGAACCGGGCAGAAAATCATCACGAGTAAAGGTCACAGGTACTGGTCTTTCAAAAGAAGACTCGGACTCAAACTCAGAATTTTCTGTAACTGTAATATCATCATTGACTACACATGAATGAAGCTCCACAAGAGCTGCAAAAGTAGTCAGCAAGGCAGCAATGCCTACTGAAGTGGGCAACACCTCAGAAGGACCTGGGGGGCAGGAGACATCTCCTACAAGTTCTGCACCCTTTGGGAGGAACTCGGAGACCTTTAGATCATCAAACAAGACCTCAGGAACATCATTTTTCAAGTTGTCTAAGAAGGATTCTGTACTATCCATGTTACAGGGCAAAACTGGAACTTTATTTTGAGAACAGGGCAGATGTCCCAGGGAAGGTTCCACCATAAACTGAGACTGAATTTCATCATCATGAGTGGAACGTACAGGAATATTCACTGGACCACACACTGACTCCCTAACTTTAATCTCGCTGCACCCAGAACTCTGCGTAGTAGTCAAACTAGCTTGCAATTCCAAAACTGCAGAAAGACAGGTAAAAATAGCAGCAATACCTAGACGAGCCTCTAGGGGCAGGGCAGGAGATATTGTACAAGGCAATATTGACTCATCCAGAGTACTGGGTGGAGAGTCAATACTTTCTTCAGAATCAGACTCGCAAATGTCAATGCAAGTGGACATCATGCCTTCATTCATGGTACAGGGCAGGTTCAGAGAAAGCTTCTCTGGACAAGGCAAGGAAGCTTCAGCATCAGATTCACAAAACAGAAGCGCTGTCTCACTCTTAGATTCGGCTAACAATGTCGAATCCGAGGAGTCAGAACGCAAAATTTGCGGATCCAAGATCGCTTTAGGTTGCGAAACTGACGCTTCCATATCGCAAACCTCCGCGATCTGCGGAGCAGACTGCAAGGCATCTAGGACAGAAACACTGGAGCAACTGTCATCAGGCAACAGGCCTGCACAGGTGCGAACAGAATAAGACATAGATTCATTTGCAAAAGAAATGGCGACATCAACAGGATAAACTTTATTAGGCATACAAATTTTACTTTTGACGCTGCATAGTCGAGAAATTTTCCCCATAGCAGGGTCACAGACAGAAGATCTCAAAGATCTGTTTCTAACTGACAAAGGATCCCACACATCCTTGAGGAAACCGGCAGACTCATGCCGATCACAATCTGCAGGAACATCCGAGAAACAGGCATCAGATCGCACAGATTCAAACTGCACACTGTCAGGAGAGAATCCTTCGGGATTCGCACAGGAACCAACCACAGCGGCACACTCATTCATTTCAGATTGCACAAAGTCAAGACTCTCATGCTTTACCCCAGAAAGGCAGGAACAATCATCCGACAACGATGTCTCTTTATTGGAATCAATTGGTTGGTGTGTGTGCAACTCATCCAAAATCGTTTGCCATACATAGATCACCAGATCCACATCATCCTTGTCACATTCATCGGAATCAATCAGAAGGTACATAGAATCGAGACAAGCATTCAAGACATCTTCGCTTTTTGCGATGTAAAAATCGCAAAAGGCTTTCCAATCAAAATCGAATTCTTCCAGCAAGGCCCCAATATCCCAGGAAGCAAATGGGGGTTCAAACAGGCCAGTATCCAAATAATCTCCATAGGGGTGGAGTTCAGGAACAAGAACAGATTTTTTAACTGCTTTAATGTAGTGTGCGATCCTACCTATAGCAGGATCCACATAAGCTTTGGATTGGGGCAAAAAACCTGGAAACTGATTAGCAGATGCATTATAAACATCATTATCATACTGCATGGTTTTGCCCATTTCAGACTTGACAGAAATAACCTCTTTATTTGTGGTTGCTAGGGGCAACGGATCTTTCCGCTGGGAAGCCTTCCTAGATCTTTTACGTTTAGACTTAGGGTACGTACAGACATACGATAACGATCGTTCGTTCTGAACGATGAACGATGTTAAAGGAGGTATCGGACGATGATCGTTTGAAGAAAGGCTACTTTGAACATCGTTCGTGTACGAACGATCTTGGAACGAGCGTTGCGTGCGCAACATGATGTATAAACTGATTTCAAACACAAGTGTCAAAAAGAACTGTTTGAGCATGTGCAAAGCTTTGAGAACAAACGATCAACGACCGATCGTTGTACAGACATTACTTTTTGAACGATGGTCGTTGAAAAAGATCTGGCAGAATGGATCGTTCTTTACCAACGACATATCTCGTTGGTCGGTCGTTTTAATGATCGTTTGTGCACTTTTTACAAACGATCGTCGGGCAATGCCGTCGGTAACGATCGTTTCAAACGACTATAGTCGCATGTCTGTACGCACCCTTAGAGGCTTTGGATGGCTGCTTTGTGGATGAAAGAGTAGATGGAACAGCTGATTGAGCTGCTGACAACAACTCATTAAGGGGGTATGGTAATTGAGGTAATCTCAGCCAATTGTGAATTAAAAAGGCCAAGAATTCCAGGGGTCTTTGACTCAGGGTGGTATGATTTAACACATCATAACCCCACATTGACATTTCGCCCCCCAACAGAATGTAGACCATTTGGGGGGCCCAGGTAGACACTGGGGTGCATTGGAATTCAGGGTTCGCTAACAGTTTCGTACACTCAGACAAAAATTCGTCTGCTGATTCAGGTTCAAGTTTTTTAAATCTCTTAAAGGTACAAGAGCCATATTCGACAAAATCGTACAAATCGGAAATTCCGTCTACACTGGGGTTTTGGGTTGGGCTGGTCATTCTGTCACGATTGTGGAACTTTCCCCGTGATCAGCGCACAACGCGTGCGCTGACACGGCGGAGATCCTCTTCAAGCGTATAATTTGCAGGAACCCAGCAAAAGGTGCTACGCACCTGTAGAGGGAAATTCCTGTCGGCAGATGGCGCTGGGGAGTGCAGAGGAACCAATCCTCTGTACCTCCACAAGTGCCAGACAGGAATTGTACGAAGCGCAGAACGCAATCGCAAGAGAGGCGATTGCGAATGAGATTGAGCAAAAGGGATAGGTTGTATGTGTGTGCGCCAATCCAGTCGCCACTCCGCGACCGCGCACACACAACAGCAGATACGAAATAGGAACGCGATCGCGAGAGGTGCGATCGCGAGACGTGACACAAGGCAGAACAGAATAGAATACGAGGGTAGCAAATGCACAGCAAATACAATAAGGAGATACGGAAAATAACAACCGCTAGCTAACCGCGAACACCGCACTCATTGGCAACAGTGCACGCGGTTATGCGCGATCTCCACGTGATAAGCACAATAGAGACAAGCACGCCTAACTAACCATAAACAGACAAACATGAAACAGGGGACGCGAGCGCTTGCTTAACGGTTACCTCACCGAGCCTGTAGCAAGCGCAGCGGACAAGACAGACACACGAAACACAAGAACTAGGCAGGAAGGATCCACCGCTCTTCCGCCAGAGCAAGTGTGATCCAAGCAGGAACACAGATCAGAAAGATCCACAGCCGCTACCGCTAGCGGCTAGTGCGATCTCAGCAAGACAGAACGATTCGCTATCAACCGCCGCTGGTGACAGCGCAATCGCGACCGACAAGACAGAACAGAAGGATCCCCAGCGCTCGCACAAAGTAGCTAGCGCGATCCCAGGAGACAGAACAGAAGGATCCCCAGCGCTAGCACAAAGTAGCTAGCGCGATCCCAGAAGACAGAACAGAAGAGATAGCTGGTAGCAACCGCTGCACCAGCTATACTCCAAGAACATAGATCAGAACCATTTCCTGTCAACCACCATAGGGACAGGACAATGGCAAACAGGCAAGACAAGACAGAACAGGCAATACAGATAATACAACCTGACTGGGCTAGAAGGGGAGCCAAAAGCAACCCCCAGGAATTAACTATACTAGATAGCAATGGCTGACACTCCAGCAGTGTCCATCAGGAACTGAGCATGGAAGGGAAATGACCAGCGAAGCATTCTGGGAAACATAAAGCTCTTATGGTGCCAGTCATCAAAGAAGGCAGGTAGGGGATTTGCATAACGAATGTATGCAAATTCCCCAGCAAGAGAACAGAACAGAAACTTGCAATGAAAAGACAGGTCTCTGTTCCAGAGACCTGCAGCCCACAGACTAGAGGAATGGACAAACAGCTGTCTGCCTGTGCAGCCAGCTGAGCGGATCATCACAGGGAGGTCCTGGAAAAGTCCTAGAGTATATATACTGCTGGTTGTTCACTTGCTCTTTGTCTGGCGTGCGATCACATATGTGGGAGCACCCAGATCCGTAGTCAGATCCGCAAGTGTGCCGGGACCAGCTGAAGCTGTAATCCTACACTTAGCTAGATTCTGTTGATAGCTAAAGTACTAGTTTGATTGTGATTATCTGTTATGACTTTTGCCTGCCTTGACTACCCTTCTGAACTCTGATCTTGTACCTCGATAATTCTGATACTCTGTTGCCGATCTCTGGCTCGTTTCTAGACTCCGCCTCAGCCTCCTGATTCTGTACCTCGATATATCTGATACCCCGTTGCCGAACCCTGCCTGTACCTAGACTCCGCCTTTTGTCTCCTGATCTTGTACTTTATCTGTCCGTGTGTATACGACCTGGCTTGTCCGATCTCGAGAACCGACCTTACCGTTGGAGGCGGTTCCTCGCTCTGTTAGCGACCCTTCTCCTGAGGGTCACTTTCAGACATCCTTCCTACTGTCAGTCTGACTCCTCCCGTCTTGGAGAGCTCAGGTCTGCGGAAGGAATCTGTGTAGTACTCCTTGCTGCACTGAGGCCTAGTCCTCAAAGTGATACTGTTACACCAAACACTACACTCTACTCAGGTGAACAGAGGTTAGTTGGTATATCGGATTATCGGTGAGACTGCAGATCACTTATAATCTGGTATATATCTGTATTTCCGGTGATACTGCAGATCACCGGTAATCAGATACTCTCTGCGCCCACCGATCGTTACACAGGAGTACTGCACGGATTCCTTCCGCAGACCCGGTGTAACGATCGGTGAAGCACAGAGAGGATCTGATTACCGGTGATCTGCAGTATCACGGGAAATACAGATGTATACCAGATTATAAGTGATCTGCAGTATCACCGATAATCCAATATACTCGCTAACCTCTGTTCACCTGAGTAGAGTGTAGTGTTTTGGTGTAACAGTAACACTTAGAGGACTGGGCCTCAGTACAGCAAGGCGTACTGTACAGATTCCTTCCGCAAACCTGAGCTCTCCAAGACGGGAGGAGTCAGGCTGCCAGCAGGAAGGATATACTGAAAGTAACCCTCTGGCGGAAGGGTTACTAACAGAACGAGGAACCGCCTCCAACAGTAAGGTCGGTTCTCGAGGTCGGACAAGCCAGGTCGTACACACACAGACAGATAAAGTACAAGATCAGGAGGCAAAGGCGGAGTCAAAGTACAGGCAGGGTTCGGCAACGGGGTATCAGATATATCGGGGTACAAAATCAGGAGGCAGAAGCAGAGTCTAGGAACGAGCCGAGGTTCGGCAACAGAGTATCAGAAATATCGAGGTACAAGATCAGAGTTCAGGAGAATGATCGAGCAGGCAATAGGTCATAACAGATAATTAGAGTTGGGCCGAACCTCCGATTTTAGGTTCGCAAACCGGGTTCGCGAACTTTCGCGGAAGGTTCGGTTCGCGTTAAAGTTCGCGAACCGCAATAGACTTCAATGGGGATGCAAACTTTGAAAAAAAAAATATTTATGCTGGCCACAAAAGTGATGGAAAAGATGTTTCAAGGGGTCTAACACCTGGAGGGGGGCATGGGGGAGTGGGATAGATGCCAAAAGTCCCCGGGAAAAATCTGGATTTGACACAAAGCAGCGTTTTAAGGGCAGAAATCACATTGAATGCTAAATGACAGGCCTAAAGTGCTTTAAAACATCTTGCATGTGTATACATCAATCAGGTAGTGTAATTAAGGTACTGCTTTACACTGACACACCAAACTCACCGTGTAACGCACCGCAAACAGCTGTTTGTGTAGTGATGGCCGTGCTGGACTGGTGCGCACCATGGCGAGAGTGCAGGTTTTGGTGGCTTTACAGCCCATATGGTCGGCCTGGCTGATGTAGCTGAATGACAGAACAGTGACTGTCCAGCTGATCAAATTTGGTCTGACCACAATGAAGCAACGACCTTATTATCTTTTGTGTGCCCCCCGAGACACTCATCTAGGCGCCGGTCATTGCTTCATTGTGATACGCAAGCCCCTTCACCACGGCAAGGTAATGATCACGAAGGGGAATGGGCGCATGTACATGCCTTTTCTTTTGTTGTTGCAGCTGCCCGCAGTGCAGCCAGAAAAATTAGGCAGTCATGTACACGCAACCGAAAAATTATTACAGCGGCCGCTGCTAGCAGCGGCCTAAAAAATTCAGCAATCCGCCTGGAGTCCCGGACCCTGTTGGTGGTGGCGGAGTAGGTAGTGAAGCGGCCTGCAGGCAGACATGCTGTGTGGAGGGACTGGGAGCGACTTAGTCTTCTTGGGGCATGCCAGGCAGCCAGTCACACGGCGTGCAGGCAGAGATGCTGTGTGTGCGGGGACTGACTTAGTCTTGGGGCGGGCAGCAGCCCTCCGGGATCCATGCCTCATTCATTTTGATAAAGGTGAGGTACTTAACACTTTTGTGACTTAGGCGACTTCTCTTCTCTGTGACAATGCCTCCAGCTGCGCTGAAGGTCCTTTCTGACAGGACGCTTGCGGCAGGGCAGGAGAGAAGTTGGATGGCAAATTGGGACAGCTCTGGCCACAGGTCAAGCCTGCGCACCCAGTAGTTCAAGGGTTCCTCATCGCTGTTCACAGCAGTGTCTACATCCACACTTAAGGCCAGGTAGTCGGCTACCTGCCGTTCCAGGCGTTGGTGGAGGGTGGATCTGGAAGGGCTACGGCGAGGCGTTGGACTAAAGAACGTCCGCATGTCCGACATCACCATGAGAGCGTCCTGTCTTTGACTGCGTGGACACGGGAGGAGGATTAGTGGCCGTGGTACCTTGCTGGCGTTGTGCTGTCACATCACCCTTAAAGGCATTGTAAAGCATAGTTGACAGCTGGTTCTGCATGTGCTGCATCCTTTCCACCTTCAGGTGAGTTGGTAACAGGTCCGCCACTTTGTGCCTGTACCGAGGGTCTAGTAGTGTGGCCACCCAGTACAGCTCATTCCCCTTGAGGTTTTTTATACGGGGGTCCCTCAACAGGCAGGACAGCATAAAAGACGACATCTGCACAAAGTCGGATCCAGTACCCTCCATCTCCTCTTGCTCTTCCTCAGTGACGTCACGTAAGTCAACCTCCTCCCCCCAGCTGCGAACAATACCACGGGAAGGTTGAGCAGCACAAGCCCCCTGCGACGCCTGCTGCGGTTGTTCTCCTGCCGCTGTCCCCTCCTCCTCCTCCTCCCCCAAAGAAACACCTTGCTCATCATCCTCTGAGTCTGACTCATCTTCTGCACACAACCTCTCTTCTTCCTCCTCCTCCCCCCTCTGTGCTGCCGCAGGTGTTGAGGAAACAGCTGGGTCTGATGAAAATTGGTCCCATGCCTGTTCCTGCCGTAACGGTTCCTAGTCACGCTCATTCGCAGCTTCATCCGCCACTCTACGCACAGCACGCTCCAAGAAGTAAGCGTCGGGAATTAAGTCGCTGATGGTGCCCTCACTGCGGCTCACCAGGTTGGTCACCTCCTCAAACGGCCGCATGAGCCTGCATGCATTTTTCATCAGTGTCCAGTTGTCGGGCCAGAACATCCCCATCTTCCCAGACTGTTTCGTTCTACTGTAGTTGTAGAGGTACTGGGTGACGGCTTTCTTCTGTTCTAGCAGGCGGGAGAACATGAGCAGGGTCGAGTTCCAGCGAGTCGGGCTATCGCAAATGAGGCGTCTCACCGGCATGTTGTTTTTCCGCTGAATTTCCGCAAAGCGTGCCATGGCTGTGTAAGACCGCCTCAAATGCCCACAGAACTTCCTGGCCTGCTTCAGGACATCCGCTAAGCTAGGGTACTTTGCCACAAATCTTTGAACAACTAGATTCATGACATGTGCCATGCAGGGTATGTGTGTCAGCTTCCCCATATGCAAAGCGGCAAGCAGATTGCTGCCGTTGTCGCACACCACGTTGCCTATCTCCAGGTGGTGCGGGGTCAGCCACTCATCCACCTGTTTCTTAAGAGCAGCCAGGAGAGCTGCTCCAGTGTGACTCTCCGCTTTGAGACAAGCCATGTCTAAGATGGCGTGACACCGTCGTACCTGGCATGCAGCATAGGCCCTGCGGAGCTGGGGCTGTGTAGCTGGAGAGGAGAACTGCCACAGTGCCACTCAGCCAAGGAGGAGGAGGACAGCGAAGAGCATGTAGCAGGAGGAGAGGAGGTGGCAGGAGGCCTGCCTGCAAGCCGTGGAGGTGTCACACTTTGGTCCGCTGCACCCTGCTTGCCATCGTTCACCACCAGGTTCACCCAATGGGCTGTGTACGTAATGTAGCGGCCCTGCCCGTGCTTGGCAGACCAGGCATCCGTGGTCAGGTGTACCCTTGACCCAACGCTCTTCGCAAGAGATGACACCACTTGCCTCTCAACTTCACGGTGCAGTTGGGGTATGGCCTTTCTCAAAAAATAAGTGCGGCCTGGCATCTTCCACTGCGGTGTTCCGATGGCCACAAATTTAAGGAAGGCCTCAGAGTCCACCAGCCGGTATGGTAACAGCTGGCGAGCTAACAGTTCCGCCACGCCAGCTGTCAGACGCCGGGCAAGGGGGTGACTGGCCAAAATTGGCTTCTTCCGCTCAAACATTTCCTTCACGGACACCTGACTGCTGCTGTGGGCAGAGGAGCAGGAACCGCTCAAGGGCAGAGGCGGAGTGGAGGAGGGTGCCTGTGAAGGTGCAAGGGAGAAAGCGGCAGAAGCAGATGATGCACCTGAAGGAGGAAGAGGAGAAGGAGGGTGACTTTTCTTTTGTGTGCTGCTGCTGCTTTTGCTCAGGTGGCCATCTGTAACGATCAGTAGAGTTGGGCCGAACGGTTCGCCGGCGAACGTGGTTCGCGCGAACGTAGGTGGTTCGCGTGCGGGTACCGCACGCGAACCTTTTGCGGAAGAAGTTCGGTTCGCCCCATAATGCACTGAGGGTCAACTTTGACCCTCTACATCACAGTCAGCAGGCCCAGTGTAGCCAATTAGGCTACACTAGCCCCTGGAGCCCCACCCCCCCTTATATAAGGCAGGCAGCAGCGGCCATTACGGCCACTCGTGTGCCTGCATTAGTGAGAGTAGGGCGAGCTGCTGCAGTCTCTCATATAGGGAAAGATTAGTTAGGCTTAACTTCTTCCTGGCTGCATACCTGTTCTGTTCAGTGAGCCCTCAGCCCACTGCATACCTGTACTGTGATCCTGCCACTGCATACCTGTTCAGTGATCCTGCCACTGCATACCTGTTCAGTGATCCTGCCACTGCATACCTGTTCTGTTCAGTGAGCCCTCAGCCCACTGCATACCTGTACTGTGATCCTGCCACTCCATACCTGTTCAGTGATCCTGCCACTGCATACCTGTTCTGTTCAGTGAGCCCTCAGCCCACTGCATACCTGTACTGTGATCCTGCCACTGCATACCTGTTCAGTGATCCTGCCACTGCATACCTGTTCAGTGATCCTGCCACTGCATACCTGTTCTGTTCAGTGAGCCCTCAGCCCACTGCATACCTGTACTGTGATCCTGCCACTCCATACCTGTTCAGTGATCCTGCCACTGCATACCTGTTCTGTTCAGTGAGCCCTCAGCCCACTGCATACCTGTACTGTGATCCTGCCACTCCATACCTGTTCAGTGATCCTGCCACTGCATACCTGTTCAGTGATCCTGCCACTGCATACCTGTTCTGTGAACCCGCCACTGTATACCTGTTCTGTTCAGTGGACCCGCCACTGTATACCTGTTCTGTGAACCCGCCACTGTATACCTGTTCTGTTCAGTGGACCCGCCACTGTATACCTGTTCTGTTCAGTGGACCCGCCACTGTATACCTGTTCTGTTCAGTGGACCCGCCACTGTATACCTGTTCAGTGAACCCGCCACTGCATACCTGTTGTGTTCAGTGAACCTGCCACTGCATACCTGTTGTGTTCAGTGAACCTGCCACTGCATACCTGTTCTGTGAACCCGCCACTGTATACCTGTTCTGTTCAGTGGACCCGCCACTGTATACCTGTTCAGTGAACCCGCCACTGCATACCTGTTCTGTTCAGTGGACCCGCCACTGTATACCTGTTCAGTGAACCCGCCACTGCATACCTGTTGTGTTCAGTGAACCTGCCACTGCATACCTGTTGTGTTCAGTGAACCTGCCACTGCATACCTGTTCTGTGAACCCGCCACTGTATACCTGTTCTGTTCAGTGGACCCGCCACTGTATACCTGTTCAGTGAACCCGCCACTGTATACCTGTTCTGTTCAGTGGACCCGCCACTGTATACCTGTTCTGTGAACCCGCCACTGTATACCTGTTCTGTTCAGTGGACCCGCCACTGTATACCTGTTCTGTTCAGTGGACCCGCCACTGTATACCTGTTCTGTTCAGTGGACCCGCCACTGTATACCTGTTCAGTGAACCCGCCACTGCATACCTGTTGTGTTCAGTGAACCTGCCACTGCATACCTGTTGTGTTCAGTGAACCTGCCACTGCATACCTGTTCTGTGAACCCGCCACTGTATACCTGTTCTGTTCAGTGGACCCGCCACTGTATACCTGTTCAGTGAACCCGCCACTGTATACCTGTTCTGTTCAGTGGACCCGCCACTGTATACCTGTTCTGTGAACCCGCCACTGTATACCTGTTCTGTTCAGTGGACCCGCCACTGTATACCTGTTCTGTTCAGTGGACCCGCCACTGTATACCTGTTCTGTTCAGTGGACCCGCCACTGTATACCTGTTCTGTTCAGTGGACCCGCCACTGTATACCTGTTCTGTGAACCCGCCACTGTATACCTGTTCTGTTCAGTGGACCCGCCACTGTATACCTGTTTAGTGAACACGCCACTGCATACCTATTGTGTTCAGTGATCCTGCCACTGCATACCTGTTCTGTGAACCCGCCACTGTATACCTGTTCTGTTCAGTGAACCCACCGCATCAGTGCGCATACCTGTGCAGTTAAGTGAACCCACCTACCTACGTGAGTGCACGCAGTGTGATATACCACTCCGTGCATACCCAATATGGACAAAACAGGTAGAGGAAGAGGAAGAGGTAGTGGCAGAGGCAGAGGAAGGCCACCCGGCAGGTCTGCGCGAGGTCGTGTAAATGTAATTTCGTGTGGACCTGGCCCACAGTACAGTGCTCGGAAGAAGGCACGTCCCATCACCTCCCAAGATTGTCAGGACGTGGTTGAGTATTTAGCGACACAGAACACCTCATCTTGCTCAGCCACCAGCGCTACTACTAGCACCACTTCCGCTGCATTTGACACTTCGCAAGAATTATTTAGTGTTGAAATCACTGATGCACAGCCATTGTTGTTACAGCCAGATGAATTTTCACCAGCTAATATGTCTGAGTTACGCGGCAACACTATGGATGTAACGTGTCAGGAGGATGAAGGACCTACTGATGGTGCAAGTTTGGATTTGTCTGGGGCAAGCGAAGCTGGGCAGGATGACTACGATGATGACGGTAATAGGGATCCTCTGTATGTTCCCAATAGAGGAGATGAAGAGGGGGACAGTTCAGAGGGGGAGTCAGAGAGTAGTAGGAGGAGAGAAGTTGCTGAAAGAAGCTGGGGCAGCTCTTCATCAGAAACAGCTGGTGGCAGAGTCCGGCACCATGTATCGCCACCTATGTACAGCCAGCCAACTTGCCCTTCAGCATCAGCTGCTGAGGTCCCCATAGTGCCCACATCCCAGGGTGGCTCAGCGGTGTGGAAATTTTTTAATGTGTGTGCCTCAGATCGGACCAAAGCCATCTGTTCGCTCTGCCAACAAAAATTGAGCCGTGGAAAGGCCAACACTCACGTAGGGACAAGTGCCTTACGAAGGCACCTGGAGAAAAGGCACAAACAGCAATGGGATGGCCACCTGAGCAAAAGCAGCAGCAGCACACAAAAGAAAAGTCACCCTCCTTCTCCTCTTCCTCCTTCAGGTGCATCATCTGCTTCTGCCGCTTTCTCCCTTGCACCTTCACAGGCACCCTCCTCCACTCCGCCTCTGCCCTTGAGCGGTTCCTGCTCCTCTGCCCACAGCAGCAGTCAGGTGTCCGTGAAGGAAATGTTTGAGCGGAAGAAGCCACTTTTGGCCAGTCACCCCCTTGCCCGGCGTCTGACAGCTGGCGTGGCGGAACTGTTAGCTCGCCAGCTGTTACCATACCGGCTGGTGGACTCTGAGGCCTTCTGTAAATTTGTGGCCATCGGAACACCGCAGTGGAAGATGCCAGGCCGCACTTATTTTTCGAGAAAGGCCATACCCCAACTGCACCGTGAAGTTGAGAGGCAAGTGGTGTCATCTCTTGCGAAGAGCGTTGGGTCAAGGGTACACCTGACCACGGATGGCTGGTCTGCCAAGCACGGGCAGGGCCGCTACATTACCTACACAGCCCATTGGGTGAACCTGGTGGTGAACGATGGCAAGCAGAAAGCGGCGGACCAAATTGTGACACCTCCACGGCTTGCAGGCAGGCCTCCTGCCACCTCCTCTCCTCCTGCTACATGCTCTTCGCTGTCCTCCTCCTCCTCCTCCTTGGCTGAGTGGCAGTTCTCCTCTCCAGCTACACAGCCCCAGCTCTGCAGGGCCTATGCTGCATGCCAGGTACGACGGTGTCACGCCATCTTAGACATGGCTTGTCTCAAAGCGGAGAGTCACACTGGAGCAGCTCTCCTGGCTGCTCTTAAGAAACAGGTGGATGAGTGGCTGACCCCGCACCACCTGGAGATAGGCAACGTGGTGTGCGACAACGGCAGCAATCTGCTTGCCGCTTTGCATATGGGGAAGCTGACACACATACCCTGCATGGCACATGTCATGAATCTAGTGGTTCAAAGATTTGTGGCAAAGTACCCTGGCTTAGCGGATGTCCTGAAGCAGGCCAGGAAGTTCTGTGGGCATTTGAGGCGCTCTTACACAGCCATGGCACGATTTGCAGAAATTCAGCGTAAAAACAACATGCCGGTGAGACGCCTCATTTGCGATAGCCCCACTCGCTGGAACTCGACCCTGCTCATGTTCTCCCGCCTGCTAGAACAGAAGAAAGCCGTCACCCAGTACCTCTACAACTGGAGTAGAACGAAACAGTCTGGGAAGATGGGGATGTTCTGGCCCGACAACTGGACACTGATGAAAAATGCATGCAGGCTCATGCAGCCGTTTGAGGAGGTGACCAACCTGGTGAGCCGCAGCGAGGGCACCATCAGCGACTTAATTTCCTACGCGTACTTCTTGGAGCGTGCTGTGCGTAGAGTGGCGGATGAAGCTGCAAATGAGCGTGACCAGGAACCGTTACGGCAGGAACAGGCATGGGACCAATTTTCATCAGACCCAGCTGTTTCCTCAACACCTGCGGCAGCACAGAGGGGGGTGGAGGAGGAAGAAGTGAGGTCGTGTGCAGAAGACGAGTCAGACTCAGCGGATGATGAGCAAGGTGTTTCTTTGGGGGAGGAGGAGGGGACAGCGGCAGGAGAACAACCGCAGCAGGCGTCGCAGGGGGCTTGTGCTGCTCAACCTTCCCGTGGTATTGTTCGCGGCTGGGGGGAGGAGGTTGACTTACCTGACGTCACTGAGGAAGAGCAAGAGGAGATGGAGGGTACTGGATCCGACTTTGTGCAGATGTCGTCTTTTATGCTGTCCTGCCTGTTGAGGGACCCCCGTATAAAAAACCTCAAGGGGAATGACCTGTACTGGGTGGCCACACTACTAGACCCTCGGTACAGGCACAAAGTGGCGGACCTGTTACCAACTCACCGGAAGGTGGAAAGGATGCAGCACATGCAGAACCAGCTGTCAACTATGCTTTACAATGCCTTTAAGGGTGATGTGACGGCACAACGCCAGCAAGGTACCACTGCCACTAATCCTCCTCCCGTGTCCACGCAGTCAAAGACAGGACGCTCCAGCGATCTCATGGTGATGTCGGACATGCGGACGTTCTTTAGTCCAACGCCTCGCCGTAGCCCTTCCGGATCCACCCTCCACCAACGCCTCGACCGGCAGGTAGCCGACTACCTGGCCTTAAGTGTGGATGTAGACACTTCTGTGAACAGCGATGAGGAACCCTTGAACTACTGGGTGCGCAGGCTTGACCTGTGGCCAGAGCTGTCCCAATTTGCCATCCAACTTCTCTCCTGCCCTGCCGCAAGCGTCCTCTCAGAAAGGACCTTCAGCGCAGCTGGAGGCATTGTCACAGAGAAGAGAAGTCGCCTAAGTCACAAAAGTGTTAAGTACCTCACCTTTATCAAAATGAATGAGGCATGGATCCCGGAGGGCTGCTGCCCGCCCCAAGACTAAGTCAGTCCCCGCACACACAGCATCTCTGCCTGCACGCCGTGTGACTGGCTGCCTGGCCTGCCCCAAAAAGACTAAGTCGCTCCCTGTCTCTCCACACAGCATGTCTGCCTGCAGGCCGCTTGACTACCTTCTCCGCCACCACCAACAGGGTCCGGGACTCCAGGCGGATTGCTGAATTTTTTAGGCCGCTGCTAGCAGCGGCCGCTGTAATAATTTTTATGGTGCGTGTACATGACTGCCTAATTTTTCTGGCTGCACTGAGGGCAGCTGCAACAACAAAAGAAAAGGCATGTACATGCGCCCATTCCCCTTCGTGATCATTACCTTGCCGTGGTGAAGGGGCTTGCGTATCACAATGAAGCAATGACCGGCGCCTAGATGAGTGTCTCGGGGGGCACACAAAAGATAATAAGGTCGTTGCTTCATTGTGGTCAGACCAAATTTGATCAGCTGGACAGTCACTGGTCTGTCATTCAGCTACATCAGCCAGGCCGACCATATGGGCTGTAAAGCCACCAAAACCCAGCACGGCCGTCACTAGTACAAACAGCTGTTTGCGGTGCGTTACACGGTGAGTTTGGTGTGTCAGTGTGAAGCAGTACCTTAATTACACTACCTGATTGATGTATACACATGCAAGATGTTTTAAAGCACTTTAGGCCTGTCATTTAGCATTCAATGTGATTTCTGCCCTTAAAACGCTGCTTTGCGTCAAATCCAGATTTTTCCCGGGGACTTTTGGCGTGTATCCCACTCCGCCATGCCCCCCTCCAGGTGTTAGACCCCTTGAAACATCTTTTCCATCACTTTTGTGGCCAGCATAATTATTTTTTTTTTCAAAGTTCGCATCCCCATTGAAGTCTATTGCGGTTCGCGAACTTTAACGCGAACCGATCACTGAACAGGTATGGAGTGGCAGGATCACAGTACAGGTATGCAGTGGGCTGAGGGCTCACTGAACAGAACAGGTATGCAGTGGCAGGATCACTGAACAGGTATGCAGTGGCAGGATCACTGAACAGGTATGCAGTGGCAGGATCACAGTACAGGTATGCAGTGGGCTGAGGGCTCACTGAACAGAACAGGTATGCAGCCAGGAAGAAGTTAAGCCTAACTAATCTTTCCCTATATGAGAGACTGCAGCAGCTCGCCCTACTCTCACTAATGCAGGCACACGAGTGGCCGTAATGGCCGCTGCTGCCTGCCTTATATAAGGGGGGGTGGGGCTCCAGGGGCTAGTGTAGCCTAATTGGCTACACTGGGCCTGCTGACTGTGATGTAGAGGGTCAAAGTTGACCCTCAGTGCATTATGGGGCGAACCGAACTTCTTCCGCAAAAGGTTCGCGTGCGGTACCCGCACGCGAACCACCTACGTTCGCGCGAACCACGTTCGCCGGCGAACCGTTCGGCCCAACTCTACTGATCGTTACAGATGGCCACCTGAGCAAAAGCAGCAGCAGCACACAAAAGAAAAGTCACCCTCCTTCTCCTCTTCCTCCTTCAGGTGCATCATCTGCTTCTGCCGCTTTCTCCCTTGCACCTTCACAGGCACCCTCCTCCACTCCGCCTCTGCCCTTGAGCGGTTCCTGCTCCTCTGCCCACAGCAGCAGTCAGGTGTCCGTGAAGGAAATGTTTGAGCGGAAGAAGCCAATTTTGGCCAGTCACCCCCTTGCCCGGCGTCTGACAGCTGGCGTGGCGGAACTGTTAGCTCGCCAGCTGTTACCATACCGGCTGGTGGACTCTGAGGCCTTCCTTAAATTTGTGGCCATCGGAACACCGCAGTGGAAGATGCCAGGCCGCACTTATTTTTTGAGAAAGGCCATACCCCAACTGCACCGTGAAGTTGAGAGGCAAGTGGTGTCATCTCTTGCGAAGAGCGTTGGGTCAAGGGTACACCTGACCACGGATGCCTGGTCTGCCAAGCACGGGCAGGGCCGCTACATTACGTACACAGCCCATTGGGTGAACCTGGTGGTGAACGATGGCAAGCAGGGTGCAGCGGACCAAAGTGTGACACCTCCACGGCTTGCAGGCAGGCCTCCTGCCACCTCCTCTCCTCCTGCTACATGCTCTTCGCTGTCCTCCTCCTCCTTGGCTGAGTGGCACTGTGGCAGTTCTCCTCTCCAGCTACACAGCCCCAGCTCCGCAGGGCCTATGCTGCATGCCAGGTACGACGGTGTCACGCCATCTTAGACATGGCTTGTCTCAAAGCGGAGAGTCACACTGGAGCAGCTCTCCTGGCTGCTCTTAAGAAACAGGTGGATGAGTGGCTGACCCCGCACCACCTGGAGATAGGCAACGTGGTGTGCGACAACGGCAGCAATCTGCTTGCCGCTTTGCATATGGGGAAGCTGACACACATACCCTGCATGGCACATGTCATGAATCTAGTTGTTCAAAGATTTGTGGCAAAGTACCCTAGCTTAGCGGATGTCCTGAAGCAGGCCAGGAAGTTCTGTGGGCATTTGAGGCGGTCTTACACAGCCATGGCACGCTTTGCGGAAATTCAGCGGAAAAACAACATGCCGGTGAGACGCCTCATTTGCGATAGCCCGACTCGCTGGAACTCGACCCTGCTCATGTTCTCCCGCCTGCTAGAACAGAAGAAAGCCGTCACCCAGTACCTCTACAACTACAGTAGAACGAAACAGTCTGGGAAGATGGGGATGTTCTGGCCCGACAACTGGACACTGATGAAAAATGCATGCAGGCTCATGCGGCCGTTTGAGGAGGTGACCAACCTGGTGAGCCGCAGTGAGGGCACCATCAGCGACTTAATTCCCGACGCTTACTTCTTGGAGCGTGCTGTGCGTAGAGTGGCGGATGAAGCTGCGAATGAGCGTGACTAGGAACCGTTACGGCAGGAACAGGCATGGGACCAATTTTCATCAGACCCAGCTGTTTCCTCAACACCTGCGGCAGCACAGAGGGGGGAGGAGGAGGAAGAAGAGAGGTTGTGTGCAGAAGATGAGTCAGACTCAGAGGATGATGAGCAAGGTGTTTCTTTGGGGGAGGAGGAGGGGACAGCGGCAGGAGAACAACCGCAGCAGGCGTCGCAGGGGGCTTGTGCTGCTCAACCTTCCCGTGGTATTGTTCGCGGCTGGGGGGAGGAGGTTGACTTACCTGACGTCACTGAGGAAGAGCAAGAGGAGATGGAGGGTACTGGATCCGACTTTGTGCAGATGTCGTCTTTTATGCTGTCCTGCCTGTTGAGGGACCCCCGTATAAAAAACCTCAAGGGGAATGACCTGTACTGGGTGGCCACACTACTAGACCCTCGGTACAGGCACAAAGTGGCGGACCTGTTACCAACTCACCGGAAGGTGGAAAGGATGCAGCACATGCAGAACCAGCTGTCAACTATGCTTTACAATGCCTTTAAGGGTGATGTGACGGCACAACGCCAGCAAGGTACCACTGCCACTAATCCTCCTCCCGTGTCCACGCAGTCAAAGACAGGACGCTCCAGCGATCTCATGGTGATGTCGGACATGCGGACGTTCTTTAGTCCAACGCCTCGCCGTAGCCCTTCCGGATCCACCCTCCACCAACGCCTCGACCGGCAGGTAGCCGACTACCTGGCCTTAAGTGTGGATGTAGACACTTCTGTGAACAGCGATGAGGAACCCTTGAACTACTGGGTGCGCAGGCTTGACCTGTGGCCAGAGCTGTCCCAATTTGCCATCCAACTTCTCTCCTGCCCTGCCGCAAGCGTCCTCTCAGAAAGGACCTTCAGCGCAGCTGGAGGCATTGTCACAGAGAAGAGAAGTCGCCTAAGTCACAAAAGTGTTAAGTACCTCACCTTTATCAAAATGAATGAGGCATGGATCCCGGAGGGCTGCTGCCCGCCCCAAGACTAAGTCAGTCCCCGCACACACAGCATCTCTGCCTGCACGCCGTGTGACTGGCTGCCTGGCCTGCCCCAAAAAGACTAAGTCGCTCCCTGTCTCTCCACACAGCATGTCTGCCTGCAGGCCGCTTGACTACCTTCTCCGCCACCACCAACAGGGTCCGGGACTCCAGGCGGATTGCTGAATTTTTTAGGCCGCTGCTAGCAGCGGCCGCTGTAATAATTTTTATGGTGCGTGTACATGACTGCCTAATTTTTCTGGCTGCACTGAGGGCAGCTGCAACAACAAAAGAAAAGGCATGTACATGCGCCCATTCCCCTTCGTGATCATTACCTTGCCGTGGTGAAGGGGCTTGCGTATCACAATG
This sequence comes from Hyperolius riggenbachi, assembly GCF_040937935.1. Lineage (NCBI taxonomy): Eukaryota > Metazoa > Chordata > Amphibia > Anura > Hyperoliidae > Hyperolius > Hyperolius riggenbachi. Next base: position 26,626,247 of record NC_090653.1, on the reverse strand, counting down.
AAGCAATGACCGGCGCCTAGATGAGTGTCTCGGGGGGCACACAAAAGATAATAAGGTCGTTGCTTCATTGTGGTCAGACCAAATTTGATCAGCTGGACAGTCACTGGTCTGTCATTCAGCTACATCAGCCAGGCCGACCATATGGGCTGTAAAGCCACCAAAACCCAGCACGGCCGTCACTAGTACAAACAGCTGTTTGCGGTGCGTTACACGGTGAGTTTGGTGTGTCAGTGTGAAGCAGTACCTTAATTACACTACCTGATTGATGTATACACATGCAAGATGTTTTAAAGCACTTTAGGCCTGTCATTTAGCATTCAATGTGATTTCTGCCCTTAAAACGCTGCTTTGCGTCAAATCCAGATTTTTCCCGGGGACTTTTGGCGTGTATCCCACTCCGCCATGCCCCCCTCCAGGTGTTAGACCCCTTGAAACATCTTTTCCATCACTTTTGTGGCCAGCATAATTATTTTTTTTTTCAAAGTTCGCATCCCCATTGAAGTCTATTGCGGTTCGCGAACTTTAACGCGAACCGATCGTTCCGCGAAAGTTCGCGAACCCGGTTCGCGAACCTAAAATCGGAGGTTCGGCCCAACTCTAACGATCAGTGAAGCACAGAGAGGATCTGATTACCAGTGATCTGCAGAATCAGTGGGAATACAGATGTATACCAGATTATACGTGATCTGCAGTATCACTGATAATCCGATATACTAGCTAACCTCTGTTCACCTGAGTAGAGTGTAGTGTTTGGTGTAACAGTAACACTTTAGAGGACTAGGCCTCAGTACAGGAAGGAGTACTGTACGGATTCCTTCCGCAGACCTGAGCTCTCCAAGACGGGAGGAGTCAGACTGACAGTAGGAAGGAAAGTCTGGAAGTGACCCTCAGGAGGAAGGGTCGCTAACAGAGCGAGGAACCGCCTCTAATGGTAAGGTCGGTTCTCGAGGTCGGACAAGCCAGGTCGTAAACACACGGACAGATAAAGTACAGAAACAGTAGGCAGAGGCGGAGTCTAGGTACAGGCAGGGTTCGGCAACAGGTATCAGAAATATCGAGGTACAAGATCAGGAGGCAGAAACAGAGTCTAACGACAAGCCGGGGTTCGGCAACGGAGTATCAGAAATATCGAGGTACAAGATCAGAGTTCAGGAGGATAGTCAAGCAGGCAATAAGTCATAACAGATAATCACAATCAAACTAGTACTTTAGCTATCAACAGAATCTAGCTAAGTGTAGGATTACAGCTCCAGCTGGTCCCGGCACACTTGCGGATCTGACTACGGATCTGGGTGCTCCCACATATGTGATCGCAACGCCAGACGCCAGAGAAGTGACCAGCCAGCAGTATATATACGCTGGTATTCCCCCAGCACCTCCCTCAGTGATGGACCAATGAGGAGCATAGTCAGGGTCAGCTGACCAGGCTGGTCAGCTGACTCCTCACAGACTGTCATAAATTCTCCCTGAGTGCGCGCGCGCGCGCGCGTCACTCTAAACTCTGAGGGACTACGAGTCCCAGCCCCAGCAGCCCCGCTCTGCGGTGTCTCCGCAGCGGGGAAGTGCGCGCCAACCGCCGCATCCATCGCGGCGGCTTCACCGCTCTCACCACCATCCTGTACGGAGACAGCCGCCTCATACTGAGAGGAGGCGGCTGCCTCTCCGTGAGCTGACACTCTGCGCGCGGAAAGAGCCGCCCGCCGCTGACTCATGGCGGCGGCTCTTCCGCGTTTTCTGACAGTACCCCCCCCCCCCCCCCCCCCCCCGAGGAGTGGACTCCGGACAGCTCCTTCCAGGCTTTTATGGATGTAAAGCATGAAACTCCTTCACTAACTCGTCCGCATGCATGCGGTTCCCGGGTACCCATTGCCTTTCTTCAATGCCATACCCTCTCCAATGTAACAGATACTGCGTAGAATTTTGTACTACCCGAGAATCTAAAATCTTCTCGACTTCATATTCCGGTTGATCATCAATTATTACAGGAGGAGGAGGAGTGAGACCCACATGCACTGCAGGTTTCAGTAGGGATACATGGAAGGACCTAACGCCACGCATGTTCGTGGGAAGGTCAATGACATATGTGACATTGTTGATCTTTTTTGCTACCCGGAATGGACCCACGAATCTGGGCCCCAACTTGGCTGAAGGCTGCCTCAAGGTCAAGTGGCGGGTGGACACCCAGACCAAGTCTCCTGGTTGAAACCTCCACTCTAAAGAGCGTCTCTTGTCCGCCTGACCTTTCTGACTCTGAAATGCTTTCACTAGGTTGTCTTTTATGGTCCACCACATGTCCCTAAATGACCTCTGCCAGGCCTCCAAGGCTGGGAATGGATTGGACGCAATCGGCAACGGAGAAAACTTAGGTAATTTCCCGGTCACTATCTGGAATGGACAGAAACCCGAGGAAGAACTCTTTAAGTTATTGTGCGCAAACTCTGCGTAGGGTAAAAACTTGACCCAATCGCTCTGCGCTTCAGCAACGTAACATCGTAAAAATTGCTCTAGAGATTGGTTGACCCTCTCAGTTTGGCCATTTGTCTGTGGGTGGTAGCCCGACGAAAATGACAGACCCATGCCCATCTGGTGACAGAATGCCCTCCAAAATTTTGAGACAAACTGGACTCCCCGATCGGATACTATGTCTTCCGGAATGCCATGCAACCGAAAGATATGGATGATGAATAGGTCGGCCAATTCCTGGGCCGAGGGGAGTCCTTTCAAGGGCTCGAAATGGGCCATTTTACTAAAGCGGTCGACTACCACCCATATGACCGACTTGCCTTCTGACCTAGGAAGCTCCCCCACAAAATCCATGGACAAGTGGGTCCATGGCTCACTCGGGGTGGGCAAAGGCTGCAGAGTACCTACAGATGCTAGCCGGGAGGGTTTGCTTCTTGCGCACACCGCACATTCCCTAACAAATTCTTTGCAGTCAGCTGCCAGAGAGGGCCACCACGCACACCTGGCCACGAGATCCTGTGTTCTAGACGCCCCAGGATGTCCCGCATTCTTGTGTGAGTGGACCATCTCCAAAATCTGGAGACGGAAGGGCAATGGGATAAACAAAACTCCCTCAGGCTTCCCTTCTGGGACATCCTGTTGGAAAGGACCCAAAATTTCTTTCCAGTTCTCCCAAGTTTCGGTAGCGGCTAACACCAACTTCCGTGGAACAATGGATTCGGGAATCGAGGGCTGTGCTGTCTCTGGCTCGAAACACCTAGAAAGTGCGTCTGCCTTGGTATTTTTACTGCCTGGAGTGTACGTAATCAAGAATGTGAACCTCGAAAAAAATAACGACCATCGAGCTTGTCGAGGGCTTAACCTTTTAGCCCCCTCGATGTACTCGAGATTCTTGTGGTCGGTATAAACCGTAATCGTGTGCTTCGCTCCTTCCAGCCAGTGACGCCACTCTTCGAAGGCTAGTTTGATAGCTAGAAGCTCCCTATTGCCTATATCGTAGTTTCTCTCTGCCGGAGAGAACCTCCGAGAAAAATAGGCACACGGGTGTAATCTCCCCTGAAGACCTGAACGTTGAGACAGCACAGCCCCCACCCCAACCTCTGAGGCGTCTACCTCGACTATAAACGGAAACGAAGTGTCCACGTGCCTCAATATGGGCGCCGAGCAGAACAACCCCTTTAAAGTAGCGAATGCCTGTAAAGCCTCGGGAGGCCAATGAGTGGTGTCTGCCCCTTTCTTTGTAAGGCTGGTGAGGGGTGCCACTACTGTGGAATACCCCTTAATAAACCTTCTGTAGTAGTTTGCAAACCCTAGGAACCATTGTAAGGACTTCAACCCCACCGGCTGCGGCCAGTCCAGGACCGCGGAGACCTTGGCAGGGTCCATAGAGAGGCCTGAGGTGGAGATTATATACCCCAGAAAGGCCACGGACGTGACTTCGAAAATGCACTTTTCTAGTTTAGCATATAACAAATTCTGCCTCAGTTTGTTCAATACCCATCTAACATGGGCTCTGTGATCCGAGAGATTGTTAGAAAAGATAAGAATATCGTCGAGGTAAACTAAAACGAACTTCCCCAACACCTCCCTAAAGACCTCAATAATAAGTTCCTGAAAAACGGCCGGGGCATTACATAACCCGAAGGGCATCACCAGGTACTCGTAATGCCCGTCCGGAGTATTGAAGGCCGTTTTCCATTCGTCACCCTTTCTTATCCGCACAAGATTGTATGCCCCCCGTAAATCCAGTTTCGAGAATATCCTAGTGTAATGATCGCTGCTGCAGCAGGCATTGCTGGAAGTAGTAGTGCTGCAGCTCAGGTAGTTCTGATCTCTTTTCATGCAAGCTGCATAGCTTTGTCTGCCTTTCCCTGCTGTCAGCTTGTGACTGATTATCATTCACCTGTGTGGGAATCTGCATGTCTGCTCCCATTGGATGACCTCAGTATAAAGATCTGCTTCCTGCAGGGTTTCCTTGGGTTTTCATAGCTTCAGTTTAAGCCTGTCTTGCTGTCGCTTCAGCCCCCGATCGTGTTTCTTGTTCTAAAAGATACTTTGCTGGTTTTGCATCATATATTGGTTCATTGCCCATATATATGCATACCAGCACGTTTATTATTTTCCTTGTATTCGTGTTACGTTGATACATCAGTGTCGCTGATGTATACGTACACGAACTGTTTATATCCTGTGTGCAGTTAGTCAGCTTTCCAGCACGTTTTGGTAGTTTGCGCGTATCGTGAGCACCCGTGCTGAGCTAGTATCCTGCTGCTGGTCCTGTTTGTGGATTGCGTTCATCTCTGCGAAGAGATAACGAATCCTTCTGAATCCTGTTCTGTTACTGTTTGTGGATTGCGTTCATCTCTGCGAAGAGATAACGAATCCTTCTGAATCCTGTTCTGTTACCGTTTGTGGATTGCGTTAATCTCTGCGAAGAGATAGCGAATCCTTCTGAGTCCTGTTCCCTGTATTACTCCAGTCTTAGTCAGTGTTCCTGCTTATGTCATATATCGGTTCATTGCCGATATATACATATGTTAGTCAGACGTTACAAATAGTTTCATTGATAGCTGTAATTGTAATACGCTAGGAAAACATACTTATTGTATATTTGTCTGTGTTACGTTCATCTATCTTGATCCTGCTATTTCCTGACTATCCTGTCCTGTCTTTGTGAGGCACGCCATCGCTGCAAACGCATTGGCTGCCTCATTCCAGTCTGTCTTGTTTTGGACGCTTGCTGTCACTAAGTAGCGGCTAGCTAGCAAGCGTTCATTCTGTCTACCTGTCCTGATCTCCTCAGTTCTGGTTTGTGCGCTCAGCGCTACTTTGCGCTGAGACGTTATAACGAAAGTATTGTTTGTGGCTGTCGGATCTGCACCGGCTCTGTGCGCCACAATCTCCTATTGGAGTCAGTCCTCCCCTCCACTATACTAGGGATAGCCTGTTTCCTTGTGCTAGTGTGTGTACCTCCTCCACGTCAGCTCATGCGTTGCATGCTGACTGTGGAGAATACACCACCAAGCCTCACATTATGAAAACCCCAGGAAACCCTGCAGGAAGCAGATCTTTATACTGAGGTCATCCAATGGGAGCAGACATGCAGATTCCCACACAGGTGAATGATAATCAGTCACAAGCTGACAGCAGGGAAAGGCAGACAAAGCTATGCAGCTTGCATGAAAAGAGATCAGAACTACCTGAGCTGCAGCACTACTACTTCCAGCAATGCCTGCTGCAGCAGCGATCATTACAGTAATACAGTACAGATTCAGAACACAGAGGCGGAGACTAATAAACAAGCAGGAACACTGACTAAGACTGGAGTAATACAGGGAACAGGACTCAGAAGGATTCGCTATCTCTTCGCAGAGATGAACGCAATCCACAAACGGTAACAGAACAGGATTCAGAAGGATTCGTTATCTCTTCGCAGAGATGAACGCAATCCACAAACAGTAACAGAACAGGATTCAGAAGGATTCGTTATCTCTTCGCAGAGATGAACGCAATCCACAAACAGGACCAGCAGCAGGATACTAGCTCAGCACGGGTGCTCACGATACGCGCAAACTACCAAAACGTGCTGGAAAGCTGACTAACTGCACACAGGATATAAACAGTTCGTGTACGTATACATCAGCGACACTGATGTATCAACGTAACACAAATACAAGGAAAATAATAAACGTGCTGGTATGCATATATATGGGCAATGAACCAATATATGATGCAAAACCAGCAAAGTATCTTTTAGAACAAGAAACACGATCGGGGGCTGAAGCGACAGCAAGACAGGCTTAAACTGAAGCTATGAAAACCCAAGGAAACCCTGCAGGAAGCAGATCTTTATACTGAGGTCATCCAATGGGAGCAGACATGCAGATTCCCACACAGGTGAATGATAATCAGTCACAAGCTGACAGCAGGGAAAGGCAGACAAAGCTATGCAGCTTGCATGAAAAGAGATCAGAACTACCTGAGCTGCAGCACTACTACTTCCAGCAATGCCTGCTGCAGCAGCGATCATTACACCTAGCCTCCGTGACCTGTGTGAAAAGGTCATCTATTAATGGCAACGGGTAGCGATTCTTCACTGTGATTTTATTAAGCCCCCGGTAGTCGATACATGGCCGTAAGCCCCCATCTTTTTTCTTAACAAAAAAGAAACCTGCCCCGGCGGGTGACCGGGAAGGCCGAATGAAGCCCTTGGCCAGATTCTCACGGATATAATCCTGCATGGCCACTTTTTCGGGCCCCGACAAATTGTACAAATGGCCCCGGGGAGGTACACAACCTGAACGGAGATCAATGGGACAGTCGAAGGGCCGATGTGGGGGCAGTTTGTCAGCTGCCTTGGGACAAAATACGTCGGCATATTCAGAGTACTGGTCTGGCACACCTCCCACCTGAACTCTGGTTTGCCCCAATGTCAACTTCCCCAGACACCGTTGGAAACAATGAGGTGACCAGGTAGTTAACTGACCCGTGGCCCAGTCTATTTGAGGTGAATGGGTTTGCAACCACGGCATGCCTAGGATAATAGTGGAGGTGGACATGTGTAACACAAAAAAACGTAACTGTTCCCCATGCAGTACCCCTATGGTGACCTTCACCTCCGGAGTCTGTGACAGTGGGCGCTCCAGTTGCAGAGGGGAATTGTCCCCTGCCGTGACCTGAATGGGGGGACTCACAGGAGTGAGAGGAATAACCAACTCCTGAGCAAATTCAAGGTTCATAAAATTAGCCGCTGAGCCGGAATCAACAAACGCTTCAGTGGCTACGGACTTGTTCTCCCATGTAATGGTACAGGGGAGAAGCAATTTTTTCTCTTTAAGGGGTGAAAACTGTGTGCCTAGGGTGTCACCCCCCACTACTCCTAGGCAAACTCGTTTCCCGACTTGTTAGGGCAGTTTCGCACCCTATGCCCTGCTGCTGCACAGTACAGGCACAGCTGTTCCATCATTCTCCGCCTTCGCTCCACCTGGGTCAGTTTCGAACGACCAATCTGCATTGGTTCGGGCGGAGGCAAGGCCGGAGAGGGTGAGACAGGCGGAGAAGGTGTTACTAGGGGTGTAGCGGATGGTGCCGCGTAAGATGTCACCCTGACGCGGTGACTGCCCCTAGCCTGCCTCTGATGGCGTAGCCTACGATCAACTCGAATGGCCGATGATATGGCCTCATCGACTGTCTTGGGCTCGGGTAAGGTTAACATTAGATCAGAGACTTCCTCCGACAACCCAGACAGGAAGTAATCCATCAGGGCAAAGTTATCGAATCTAGCGGTGACTGACCACCTACGGAACTCTGCCGCATAATCCTCGACCGAACCTCTGCCTTGCCGCAAAAGTTTGAGCTTCCGCTCAGAGGACACGGCAAGGTCAGGGTCGTCGTAAATTACGGCCATGGCCTTAAAGAATTCCTCTACCGAGGTTAGAGCTGTATCGGTAGGAGGCAGGTTATATGCCCAGGACTGGGAGTCACCAGTCAGCAGGGTTTTAATAAAGATGACCCGTTGGGCCTCAGTCCCCGAGGATCGGGGTCTCAACTCGAAATACGACAACACTCTACTCCTGAAATTCCGGAAGTCAGACTTGTGGCCGGAAAACTTATCAGGTACAGGCATACGTATGTCATCACTAGGAGGGGATCGCACTGAATCAACTGACGTCTGTAGGGTTTTCACAGAGCCTGAAAAGGCATCAATTAAGGCTTTGTGCTGGCCCAGTGCTTGATGAATGTTATCCACCGAAGTGGCAAGCACAGTCAGAGGATCAGTGCGTGATTCCATCGTTTTTGTGGTCTGGCGTTCTGTAACGATCGGTGAAGCACAGAGAGGATCTGATTACCAGTGATCTGCAGAATCAGTGGGAATACAGATGTATACCAGATTATACGTGATCTGCAGTATCACTGATAATCCGATATACTAGCTAACCTCTGTTCACCTGAGTAGAGTGTAGTGTTTGGTGTAACAGTAACACTTTAGAGGACTAGGCCTCAGTACAGGAAGGAGTACTGTACGGATTCCTTCCGCAGACCTGAGCTCTCCAAGACGGGAGGAGTCAGACTGACAGTAGGAAGGAAAGTCTGGAAGTGACCCTCAGGAGGAAGGGTCGCTAACAGAGCGAGGAACCGCCTCTAATGGTAAGGTCGGTTCTCGAGGTCGGACAAGCCAGATCGTAAACACACGGACAGATAAAGTACAGAAACAGTAGGCAGAGGCGGAGTCTAGGTACAGGCAGGGTTCGGCAACAGGTATCAGAAATATCGAGGTACAAGATCAGGAGGCAGAAACAGAGTCTAACGACAAGCCGGTGTTCGGCAACGGAGTATCAGAAATATCGAGGTACAAGATCAGAGTTCAGGAGGATAGTCAAGCAGGCAATAAGTCATAACAGATAATCACAATCAAACTAGTACTTTAGCTATCAACAGAATCTAGCTAAGTGTAGGATTACAGCTCCAGCTGGTCCCGGCACACTTGCGGATCTGACTACGGATCTGGGTGCTCCCACATATGTGATCGCAACGCCAGACGCCAGAGAAGTGACCAGCCAGCAGTATATATACGCTGGTATTCCCCCAGCACCTCCCTCAGTGATGGACCAATGAGGAGCATAGTCAGGGTCAGCTGACCAGCCTGGTCAGCTGACTCCTCACAGACTGTCATAAATTCTCCCTGAGTGCGCGCGCGCGCGTCACTCTAAACTCTGAGGGACTACGAGTCGCAGCCCCGCTCTGCGGTGTCTCCGCAGCGGGGAAGTGCGCGCCAACCGCCGCATCCATCGCGGCGGCTTCACCGCTCTCACCACCATCCTGTACGGAGACAGCCGCCTCATACTGAGAGGAGGCGGCTGCTTCTCCGTGAGCTGACACTCTGCGCGCGGAAAGAGCCGCCCGCCGCTGACTCATGGCGGCGGCTCTTCCGCGTTTTCTGACACCATCCCATTGCTGTTTGTGCCTTTTCTGCAGGTGCCTTCGTAAGGCACTTGTCCCTACGTGAGTGTTGGCCTTTCCACGGCTCAATTTTTGTTGGCAGAGCGAACAGATGGCTTTGGTCCGATCTGAGGCACACACATTAAAAAATTTCCACACCGCTGAGCCACCCTGGGATGTGGGCACTATGGGGACCTCAGCAGCTGATGCTGAAGGGCAAGTTGGCTGGCTGTACATAGGTGGCGATACATGGTGCCGGACACTGCCACCAGCTGTTTCTGATGAAGAGCTGCCCCAGCTTCTTTCAGCAACTTCTCTTCTCCTACAACTCTCAGACTCCCCCTCTGAACTGTCCCCCTCTTCATCTCCTCTATTGGGAACATACAGAGGATCCCTATCATCGTCATCATCGTAATCATCCTGCCCAGCTTCGCTTGCCTCAGAAAAATCCAAACGTGTAGGTCCTTCATCCTCCTTACACGTTACATCCATAGTGTTGCAGCGTAACGCAGACATATGAGCTGGTGAAAATTCATCTGGCTGTAACAACAATGGCTGTGCATCAGTGATTTCACCACCACTAAATAATTCTTGCAAAGTGTCAAATGCAGCGGAAGTGGTGCTAGTAGTAGCGCTAGTGGCTGAGCAAGATGAGGTGTTCTGTGTCGCTAAATACTCAACCACGTCCTGACAATCTTGGGACGTGATGGGACGTGCCTTCTTCCGAGCACTGTACTGTGGGCCAGGTCCACACGAAATTACATTTACACGACCTCGCGCAGACCTGCCGGGTGGCCTTCCTCTGACTCTGGCACTACCTCTTCCTCTACCTGTTTTGTCCATATCGGGTATGCACGGAGTGGTATATCACACTGCGTGCACTCACGTAGGTTCACTTAACTGCACAGGTATGCGCACTGATGCGGTGGGTTCACTGAACAGTACAGGTATACAGTGGCGGGTTCACTGAACACAACAGGTATGCAGTGGCGGGTTCACTGAACAGGTATGCAGTGGCGGGTTCACTGAACAGGTATGCAGTGGCGGGTTCACTGAACAGGTATGCAGTGGCAGGTTCACTGAACACAACAGGTATGCAGTGGCGTGTTCACTAAATAGGTATACAGTGGCGGGTCCACTGAACAGAACAGGTATACAGTGGCGGGTTCACAGAACAGGTATACAGTGGCGGGTCCACTGAACAGAACAGGTATACAGTGGCGGGTTCACAGAACAGGTATGCAGTGGCAGGTTCACTGAACACAACAGGTATACAGTGGCGGGTCCACTGAACAGAACAGGTATACAGTGGCGGGTTCACAGAACAGGTATGCAGTGGTGGGTTCACAGAACAGGTATGCAGTGGTGGGTTCACAGAACAGGTATGCAGTGGCAGGATCACTGAACAGGTATGTAGTGGTGGGTTCACAGTACAGGTACGCAGTGGTGGGTTCACAGAACAGGTATGCAGTGGTGGGTTCACAGAACAGGTGTGCAGTGGCAGGATCACTGAACAGGTATGCAGTGGCAGGATCACTGAACAGGTATGCAGTGGTAGGATCACTGAACAGGTATGCAGTGGCAGGATCACTGAACAGGTATGCAGTGGGATCACTGAACAGAACAGGTATGCAGTGGTGGGTTCACAGAACAGGTATGCAGTGGCAGGATCACTGAACAGGTATGCAGTGGTGGGTTCACAGTACAGGTATGCAGTGGTGGGTTCACAGAACAGGTGTGCAGTGGCAGGATCACTGAACAGGTATGCAGTGGCAGGATCACTGAACAGGTATGCAGTGGCAGGATCACTGAACAGGTATGCAGTGGCAGGATCACTGAACAGGTATGCAGTGGGATCACTGAACAGAACAGGTATGCAGTGGTGGGTTCACAGTACAGGTATGCAGTGGTGGGTTCACAGAACAGGTATGCAGTGGTGGGTTCACAGAACAGGTATGCAGTGGCAGGATCACTGAACAGGTATGCAGTGGCAGGATCACTGAACAGGTATGCAGTGGCAGGATCACTGAACAGGTATGCAGTGGTAGGATCACTGAACAGGTATGCAGTGGGCTCACTGAACAGAACAGGTATGCAGTGGGCTCACTGAACAGAACAGGTATGCAGTGGTGGGTTCACAGTACAGGTATGCAGTGGTGGGTTCACAGAACAGGTATGCAGTGGCAGGATCACAGAACAGGTATGCAGTGGCAGGATCACTGAACAGGTATGCAGTGGCAGGATCACTGAACAGGTATGCAGTGGCAGGATCACTGAACAGGTATGCAGTGGCAGGATCACTGAACAGGTATGCAGTGGGCTCACTGAACAGAACAGGTATGCAGCCAGGAAAAGCTAAGCCTAACTAATCTTTCCCTATGAGAGACAGACAGCAGCTCGCCCTACTCTCTCTAATGCAGGCACACGAGTGGCCGTAATGGCCGCCGCTGCCTGCCTTATATAAGGGGGGTGGGGCTCCAGGGGCTAGTGTAGGCTAATTGGCTACACTGGGCCTGCTGACTGTGATGTAGAGGGTCAAAGTTGACCCTCAGGTGCATTATGGGGTGAACCGAACTTCCGCAAACGTTCGCCTGCGGCACCCGCACGCGAACCACCGGAGTTCACGCGAACCCCGTTCGCCGGCGAACCGTTCGGCCCAACTCTACAGATAATCACAATCAAACTAGTACTTTAGCTATCAACAGAATCTAGCTAAGTGTAGGATTACAGCTCCAGCTGGTCCCGGCACACTTGCGGATCTGACTACGGATCTGGGTGCTCCCACATATGTGATCGCAACGCCAGACACCCGAGAAATGACCAGCCAGCAGTATATATACCCCTCTCACTCCCCAGCACCTCCCACAGTGCTGGACCAATGGGGAGTGAAGCCAGAGTCAGCTGACCAGCCTGGTCAGCTGACTACCTCCGGCTACTACATATGCCCTGCCTGAGTGCGTGCGCGCGCGTCACTCTAAATCCGGAGGGACTACATGTCCCAGTCACAGCAGCCCTGCTCTGTGCCTCCACAGCGGAGGTATGCGCGCTAACCGCCGCGTCACCCGCGGCGGTTTCTCCGCGCTCCGCACGCTTCTTCACGGGGGCAGCCGCCTCATGCTGGGAGGAGGCGGCTGCCTCTCCATGTGTGTGGCCGCTGTACGCGGAAAGAGCCGCCGGCCGCTGGCTCATGGCGGCGGCTCTTCGGCGTTTTCTCACAGTACCGCCCCCCCCCGAGGAGTGGACTCCGGACTGCTCCTTACAGGTTTTTATGGATGTACAGCATGAAATTCCCTCACTAACTCGTCCGCATGCATGCGGTTCCCAGGTACCCATTGCCTCTCCTCAATGCCGTACTCCTTCCAATGTACGAGATACTGCACCGAGTTTTGTACAGTACGTGAGTCTATGATCTTCTCCACCTCATATTCGGGTTGGGCATCGACTAAGACAGGAGGAGGAGGAGTGGGACCCACCTGGACTGCGGGTTTGAGAAGTGATACGTGGAAGGACCTCACTCCCCGCATGCTGGTGGGAAGATCAACGGTATATGTGACATTGTTGATTTTCCTAGTAACCGGGAATGGACCCACGAACCTGGGACCAAGTTTGTCAGAAGGTTGTTTCAGGGTCAGGTGACGGGTTGACACCCAAACCAAATCTCCTGGTTGAAATTTCCACTCTAACGAGCGTTTCTTGTCAGCCTGACCTTTCTGACTCTGAAATGCTTTTACGAGATTATTCTTAATGGTCCACCACATGTCCTTAAATGACCTTTGCCAAGCCTCCAAAGCTGGAAATGGAGTGGACGCAATTGGCAACGGAGAGAATTTGGGTAGTTTACCGGTTACTATCTGAAATGGACAGAAACCTGAGGAAGAACTCCGGGAACAGAGGGCTGTGCTGTCTCCGGCTCGAAACACCTAGAGAGTGCATCTGCCTTGGTATTCTTACTACCTGGCATGTACGTAATCAAGAATGTAAACCTCGAGAAAAATAGAGACCATCGAGCCTGCCTCAGGCTTAACCTTTTAGCCCCCTCGATGTATTCCAGGTTCTTGTGGTCGGTATAAACCGTGATAGTGTGCTCAGCTCCCTCTAGCCAATGACGCCACTCTTCGAAGGCCAATTTGATGGCCAGGAGCTCCCTGTTGCCTATATCGTAGTTTCTCTCTGCCGGAGAGAACCTTCGGGAAAAATAGGCACACGGGTGTAATCTACCCTGGAGACCAGAACGCTGAGACAGCACAGCCCCCACCCCGACCTCTGAGGCGTCTACCTCAACAATAAATGGGAAGGAAGTGTCCACGTGTCTCAGTATGGGCGCCGAGCAGAACAACCCTTTTAGAGTAGAAAATGCCTGTAAGGCCTCGGGAGGCCAATGAGTGGTGTCTGCCCCTTTTTTAGTAAGGCTAGTGAGGGGTGCGACTACTGTGGAGTACCCCTTTATAAACCTTCTATAATAGTTCGCAAACCCCAAGAACCGTTGTAGCGATTTTAACCCCACCGGCTGCGGCCACTCCAGGACCGCGGAGACCTTGGCAGGGTCCATAGACAGACCTGAGGTGGAGATTATATATCCCAGAAAGGCAACCGACGTCACCTCAAAAATACACTTCTCGAGTTTAGCGTATAACATATTCTGCCTCAGTTTGTCTAATACAATTCTGACATGGGTTCTGTGTTCAGAGAGGTTGTTAGAAAAGATGAGAATATCATCTAAGTAGACTAAAACGAACTTCCCTAACACCTCCCTAAAAACCTCATTGATGAGTTCTTGGAAGACGGCCGGGGCATTACATAACCCGAAGGGCATCACCCTGTACTCGTAATGCCCGTCAGGGGTATTGAAGGCCGTCTTCCATTCATCGCCCTTTCTTATACGCACCAGATTGTATGCCCCCGTAAATCTAGCTTTGAAAATATCCTAGCCTCCATGACCTGTGTGAATAAATCGTCTATAAGTGGCAACGGGTAGCGATTCTTCACTGTGATCTTGTTAAGGCCACGATAATCGATACAAGGCCGTAAGCCCCCGTCTTTTTTCTTAACAAAAAAGAAGCCTGCCCCAGCGGGTGACCGGGACGGCCGAATGAAGCCCTTGGCCAGGTTCTCACGAATATACTCCTGCAAGGCTAGTTTTTCAGGGCCAGATAGATTATACAAATGGCCTCGAGGAGGCATACAACCAGAACGAAGGTCAATTGGACAGTCAAACGGACGATGCGGGGGCAGTTTATCCGCAGCCTTGGGACAGAACACATCCGCATAATCCAAGTACTGTTCCGGTACACCTTCCACCTGCACCCTGGTTTGACCCAATGTCAGCTTCCCCAAACACTGCTGGAAACAATGAGGTGACCATGCTGTTAACTGCCCTGTGGCCCAGTCTATCTGCGGAGAATGAATTTGTAACCATGGCATGCCCAGGATAATAGTGGAGGTTGACATGTGTAACACAAAAAATTGTAACTGTTCCCAATGCAATACCCCTATGGTGAGCTTCACCAGCGGAGTCTGTGACAGGGCCCGGTTCCGTTGCAAAGGGGAATCGTCCACTGCCGTGACCTGGATGGGGGGTCTCACGGGAGTGAGTGGTAGACCCAACTCCTGAGCAAATTCGAAGTTCATAAAATTAGCCGCTGAGCCGGAGTCGATAAAAGCTTCAGTGGCTACGGACTTATCATCCCATGTGACAGTACAAGGGAGAAGCAATTTTCTTTCTTTAAGGGGTGAGGATTCTGTGCCTAGGGTGTCACCCCCCACTACTCCTAGGCAGACCCGTTTCCCGACCTGTTAGGGCAGTTTCGCACCCTATGCCCTGCTGCAGCACAGTACAGGCACAATTGTTCCGTCATTCTCCGCCTTCACTCCACCTGGGTCAGTTTCGATCGACCAATCTGCATTGGTTCGGGCGGAGGCAAGGCCGGAGAAGGTGAGACAGGCGGAGAAGGTGGTACTAGGGGTGCAGCGGATGGCGCTGCGTATGATGTCACCCTGACACGGTGACTACCCCTAGTCTGCCTCTGATGGCGTAGCCTACGATCTACTCGAATGGCCGATGATATGGCCTCATTGACGGTCTTAGGCTCGGGTACAGTTAACATTAGGTCGGAAACCTCCTCCGACAACCCAGACAGGAAGTAATCCATCAGGGCAAAGTTGTCGAATCTGGCGGTGACTGACCATCTGCGAAATTCTGCCGCATAATCCTCGACCGACCCTCTGCCTTGCCGCAAAAGTTTGAGCGGCAGCAAGGTCAGGGTCATCGTAAATTACGGCCATGGCCTTAAAGAATTCCTCTACCGAGGTTAGAGCAGTATCGGTAGAAGGCAGGTTGTATGCCCATGACTGGGAGTCACCAGTCAGTAAAGTTTTAATAAAGGTGACCCGTTAGGTCTCAGTCCCCGAGGATCGGGGTCTCAACTCGAAATATGATAACACTCTACTCCTGAAATTCCTGAAGTCAGACTTGTGACCGGAAAATTTATCTGGTACAGGCATACGTATGTCATATATGACGTCTGGAGGTTTTTCACAGAGCCTGATAAGGCATCAATTAAGGCTTTGTGCTGGCCCAGTGCTTGATGGATGTTATCCACCGAAGTGGCAAGCACAGTCAGAGGATCAGCGCGTGATTCCATCTGTTTTTTGGTCTGGCGTTCTGTAATGATCGGTGAAGCACAGAGAGGATCTGATTACCGGTGATCTGCAGTATCACGGGAAATACAGATGTATACCAGATTATAAGTGATCTGCAGTATCACCGATAATCCAATATACTCGCTAACCTCTGTTCACCTGAGTAGAGTGTAGTGTTTTGGTGTAACAGTAACACTTAGAGGACTCGGCCTCAGTACAGCAAGGCGTACTGTACAGATTCCTTCCGCAAACCTGAGCTCTCCAAGACGGGAGGAGTCAGGCTGCCAGCAGGAAGGATATACTGAAAGTAACCCTCTGGCGGAAGGGTTACTAACAGAACGAGGAACCGCCTCCAACAGTAAGGTCGGTTCTCGAGGTCGGACAAGCCAGGTCGTACACACACGGACAGATAAAAAACAAGATCTGGAGGCAAAGGCGGAGTCAAAGTACAGGCAGGGTTCGGCAACGGGGTATCAGATATATCGGGGTACAAAATCAGGAGGCAGAAGCAGAGTCTAGGAACGAGCCGAGGTTCGGCAACAGAGTATCAGAAATACCGAGGTACAAGATCAGAGTTCAGGAGAATGGTCGAGCAGGCAATAGGTCATAACAGATAATCACAATCAAACTAGTACTTTAGCTATCAACAGAATCTAGCTAAGTGTAGGATTACAGCTCCAGCTGGTCCCGGCACACTTGCGGATCTGACTACGGATCTGGGTGCTCCCACATATGCAGTGGCGTAGCTAAGGAGCTGTGGGCCCCGATGCAAGTTTTACAATGGGGCCCCCCAGGCACTCTATACATAACAATTGATACGGCGCCCCAAAACCTGCCAATGGCAACTACAGTGTCAGAGGTGCAAGAAGGGGATGGAGAAGAGCTTGTTAATGTTTACCACTACTCAATGTATATATAGAAGTGATTATTATGAGCACAGGACCAATAGAGAGCTAATACTGTAGTTGAGGGAGGGCCCTTCGGGGCCCCTCTGGGCCAAGGGCCCCGATGCGGTCGCTACCGCTGCACCCCCTATTGCTACGCCCCTGCACATATGTGATCGCAACGCCAGACACCCGAGAAATGACCAGCCAGCAGTATATATACCCCTCTCGCTCCCCAGCACCTCCCACAGTGCTGGACCAATGGGGAGTGAAGCCAGAGTCAGCTGACCAGCCTGGTCAGCTGACTACCTTCGGCTACTACATATGCCCTGCCTGAGTGCGCGCATGCGCGTCACTCTAAATCCGGAGGGACTACATGTCCCAGTCACAGCAGCCCTGCTCTGTGCCTCCACAGCGGAGGTATGCGCGCTAACCGCCGCGTCACCCGCGGCGGTTTCTCCGCGCTCCGCACGCTTCTTCACGGGGGCAGCCGCCTCATGCTGGGAGGAGGCGGCTGCCTCTCCATGTGTGTGGCCGCTGTACGCGGAAAGAGCCGCCGGCCGCTGGCTCATGGCGGCGGCTCTTCCGCATTTTCTCACACCCGGACTCTCCAAGACGGGAGCAGTCGGGCTGACGGCAGGAAGGATAGTCTGAAAGTAACCCTCAGGAGGAAGGGTCACTAACAGAGCGAGGAACCGCCTCTAACAGCAAGGTCGGTTCTCGAGGTCGGACAAGCCAGGTCGTACACACACGGACAGATAAAGTACAAGATCAGGAGGCAAAGGCGGAGTCTAAGTACAGGCAGGGTTCGGCAATGGGGTATCAGATATATCGAGGTACAGAATCAGGAGGCAGAAGCAGAGTCTAGGAACGAGCCGGGGTTCGGCAACAGAGTATCAGAAATATCGAGGTACAGGATCAGAGTTCAGGAGGATAGTCAGGCAGGCAATAGGTCATAACAGATAATCACAATCAAACTAGTACTTTAGCTATCAACAGAATCTAGCTAAGTGTAGGATTACAGATCCAGCTGGTCCCGACACACTTGCGGATCTGACTACGGATCTGGGTGCTCCCACGTATGTGATCGCAACGCCAGACAAGGAACAAGTGAACAGCCAGCAGTATATATACCCAAGGACCTTTCCAGGACCTCCCTAATTGCTGGACCAATGAGATTGGTGAAACATGTCAGCTGACCCGCCTGGTCAGCTGACTCCCTTCTGGCTGTTATTTAAGCTCTGCCTCTGTGCGCGCGCGCGTGTCACTCTGAATCCAGGTGGACTAGCAGTCCCAGCCACACCAGTACTGTTTTGCAATGTGTCAAGTGCGGATTCCGCCGTTACCAATGCGGATTCTGCGGTTACCAACGCGGATTCCGCCGCTCTGCCTATGCGGCATGCGGCGTTCTTTCCGCGTTGTGACGCCATGTTGGACGCGGAAACAGCCGCCTCACCCTGAGAGGCAGCGGCTTTTCCGCATTTTATCACATAAGTGTTATAAAACATTAGTAAGTATTACTAAAATTTTACTAAAACTATACCTAACCCTACTCTCACACATAACCCTCCCTGTATCTATCCCTAACCCCTAGACCCCCCCCTGGTGGTGCCTAACCCTAAGACTCCCCTGGTGGTGCCTAAGACCCCCCTGGTGGTGCCTAATCCTAAAACCCCCCTGGTGGTGCCTAAACCTAAGACCCCCCCGGTGGTGCCTAAACCTAAGACCCCCCTGGTGGTGCCTAATCCTAAGACCCCCCTGGTGGTGCCTAAACCTACGACCCCCCCTGGTGGTGCCTATACCTAAGACCCCCCCCCCTGGTGGTGCCTAAACCTAAGACCCCCCCTGATGGTGCCTAAACCTAAGACCCCCCTGGTGGTGCCTAAACCTAAGACCCCCCCCCTGGTGGTGCCTAAACCTAAGACCCCCCTGGTGGTGCCTAAACCTAAGACCCCCCCTGGTGGTGCTTAAACCTAAGACCCCTCTGGTGGTGCCTAACCCTAACCACCCCCCTTAGTGATCGCTTTTTTATGTGGATAATAATGTTTTACAAATAGTGTGTGAGAAAACGCGGAAAAGCTGCTGCATATGCCAAGAGCAAGGCGGCTGACTCTGCGTCCAACGCTGCGGTTTGCACGCATAGACACCCGTCTGGTAGTATGGTGGAATGCGGAAATGCCGCCGCATGTCCTGACAGCAAAGCGGCTGTTTCCGCGTCCAACGCGGCGGTTTGCATGCAGCAGCGTGCGCTTGGTGTGGCTGGGTCTGTTAGTGCACATAGGCAGATGGAGAGCTACGCGCGCGCGGGCCTGAACTCAGGACCTTTATACCAGCAGGGGAAGTGTCAGCTGATCAGGAAGATCAGCTGATTCCTGCAGGACTCATGATTGGCTGAATGGCTCGGGCGGGGCGGCAGAGTCCAGCAACTATATATTCTGCTGCTTGTCAGTTGCTGGTTGTCTGCCATTGCTAACACTTACGTGAAGGCACTCAGACCATAGTCAGATCCCAAAGTGTGCTAGAACCGTCCGGAGCCGGGGATCCACACTTAGACAGATTCTGTTGATAGCTTAAAGTACAAATTGAATTGTATTATCTGTGTTCTAGCATAGTTTCCAAAGGTGTTGACGATCAAGGAACTCACACCTTAGCGTTAGGAATATTGAACTGTATGATTTGTTATGACCTTCTGCCTGCCTGACTATTTTTCTGAACTCTGATTTTGTACCTTTGTCATTCTGATACTCTGTTGCCAAACTCTGCTTGTCTTAGGATTCCGCATCTGTCTCCTGTCTCTGTACCTGATCTGTCTGTCTGTTGTCGACCTGGCTTGCCCGACATCGAGAACTGTCTCCCCAGTTGAGAGATAGCTCACAGATCTGTTAGTGACATCCTTTCTTGGTGTCACTCACACTCTGTCCTTCCTACTCCCAGCCTGACCCCTCCCTCGGGAGCCTCCCAGGCTAGTGGAAGGAACTTGAGATTGTGCAGTCCTCCTTACTGCCTTGCACCTGCTCCACAGGTGCTGTACTCTAAGTATTACTGTTGCACCAAACACTTACACTCTCTCTGGTGTCTAGAGGTTAGACATATCTGATTATTGGCGATTCCGCAGATCCTCAATAATCGGGTATATCTGTATTCTTGGGGATACTGCGGATCGCCAAGGATCAGATTCTCTCTCTGGTTGCTGACACCAATCGTTACAGAATGGCAGACCGAACCCAAATGGACGCACTGTATAGCCATGTTGACGTCCTGACCACCGCGGTAAACCAACTTTCCGCGGCAGTTTTGAACCAACAGACCCAGATATGTCAGATATTTGGGGCTATTTCAGAACTTCAATCAGTGCGATCTCCTCTTAGCACAGACATACGTATGCCTGAAACTGAAAAATTTTCTGGCGACAGATCTGATTTTCGGAACTTTAGAAATAGAGTGTTGTCATACTTTGAGTTAAGGCCTAATTCGTCTGGAACTGAGGCACAGAGAATTACGTTCATTAAGACTCTGTTGTCAGAGGATTCCCAGACCTGGGCATATGGTCTTCCTACTGGGCATCAGGCTCTGACCTCGGTCGATGATTTTTTTGAGGCTATGGCTATGATTTACGATGACCCGGACATCGCTTCGACTTCTGAACGGAAGCTCAGGCTTCTGCGTCAGGACAAAGGTCCGGTAGAGAATTATGCTGCGGAATTCAGGAGATGGGCGGTCTCGGCAAGATGGGACGAATTCACCCTCCTAGACTGTTTTTTGGCCGGATTGTCAGACACTATTCATGAGGTAATGATAGGTCATCCTGAACCTGAATCATTGGATGAGGCAATCTCTTTGGCCATACAGATAGATCGCCGGTTGCGCCACCAGAGGCAGATTCGTGGTAGAGTGGCCAGAAGGTCTATCTTACACGACTCTTCTCGGTCTCCCTCACCCCCTGGCGAACCTATGCAAATTGGGTACACAAGGTTGAGTCTGGGGGAAAAGAGTCACAGGAGCCCAAAAAAGAACGCCTTACATGGGTCCACCAGGCCAGACAAATGCTATCGCCTAGGGTTAGTCAAAACCATAGGTGAGCAGGGCTCATCCCTGAACGACGGTCGGCTGATCCTTCCTTGTTCAGTTACGTGGGAAGTAGTGTTGGGAGAACACCTAGATGTTCGGGTTCGCGAATGTTCGCCGAACATCGCCGCGATGTTCGGGTGTTCGCGCCGAACTCCGAACATAATGGAAGTCAATGGGGACCCGAACTTTCGTGCTTTGTAAAGCTTCCTTACATGCTACATACCCCAAATTAGCAGGGTATGTGCACCTTGGGAGTGGGTACAAGAGGGAACAAAATATTTGAAAAAGAGCTTATAGTTTTTGAGAAAATTGATTGTAAAGTTTCAAAGGAAAAACTGTCTTTTAAATGTGGAAAATGTCATGTTTCTTTGCACAGGTAACATGCTTTTTGTCGCCATGCAGTCATAAATGTAATACAGAGAAGAGGTTCCAGGAAAAGGGACCGGTAACGCTAACCCAGCAGCAGCAGCACACGTGATGGAACAGGAGCAGGCGCAGGAGGAGAAGGCCATGCTTTTTGAGACACAACAACCCAGGCCTTGCATGAGGACAAGAAGCGTTCGGATAGCATGCTTTTTACCGCCATGCAGTCATAAATGTAATAAAGATAAGAGGTTCAATAAACAGGGAGCGGGCGTCAACGCTAACCCAGCAGCAGCAGACGTGATGGAACAGGAGGAGGCGCAGGAGGAGAAGGCCACGCTTTCAGGTGCAACTCAGGCCTTGCATGAGGACAAAAAAATGTGTGCGCAAAGCAATGCAATGAGTAGTTTTCAGGACACAATGGGCTATTCGGAGGAGCTATTCCCACCCCCACAATCTTCTACCTGTGAAAGGTCAATGGAACAGCCACAAATGTTGTGCCCGGATTCACAACATTTTTCTGTGGAAAATGCACCTCGCACTGAAATGCAAGGCGAGGCCGAGGATGAACATGACGTCAACAACTCAACATGACGCAAAATGGGGGCGGAACAGAAAGCTGCTTTCAATGTTTTGAAGGCCTTAATTGCCTCCGGTGGCCAGTTAGATGCATCATTCATCACACCCAAATCCCAGAGCAATGTGTGCAGGAATTTGAATCTCAGGAGGTGTACCGAGATCATCTGGACAAGTGACCAAGTGACCAAGTGACCAAGTGAAAAGTGACAAAGTGGCCAGTGACAAAGTGACAAAGTGACAAAATGACAAAGTGACAAAATGACAAAGTGACAAGTGACAAAGTGACAAGTGACAAGTGACAAAGTGACAAGTGACAAAGTGACAAAATGACAAAGTGACAAGTGACAAAGTGACAAGTGACAAAGTGACAAGTGACAAAGTGACAAAATGACAAAGTGACCAGTGACAAAGTGACAACTGAGAGGTTGTTCTGGGGAGCTCCACTGCACTCAGTCGCATATGAGGAGAGGTCTCGTCGGGACTGCTGATCCTCCTCAGCTTGCTCAAAGCCTTGAGGGTTCCTGAAGATCCTCTGCTTGGAGTTCGCCGGGGTTCAGCTTGGTGTCGGGGTCGGCGGCGTCCTCCTCACTCCAACGTGGCAGATCTTCTGTTGAAGGGAAAAAAAAAACATTGTTAAAAGTCCAGTACCGCTTCTGAAGGACTCACCAAGAGATGCAGGAGCGCTTTAATCTAGCGCACCATCACTCGCTGGGTGATGTCCCTCCCTACGCGCTGGAATTCTACGATGCACATGCTAGCACGCTTTTGCGCAGTGCCGAGGCGCATTCCAGCAGCTAGCTACCAAGCTTCTGTGGATCTGATTGGGCCACCATGTTGGATCTCTGCCAAGTCCTCCAAAATTTTGAGCAATCCACGTTGCGTGACTGAGCAGTGACAACTCTACAGTCAGCATTACAATACCACTGCTGTGTTTACTGAAGAAATCAATGTTGAAGATGGAAACCGCTGGCATGATGCAAGTGGGGGATTCTGAAGATGAAAACGATCAGCGTGATGATACCAACATCAGGCAACCTGCCTCAGGAAACGCTGGTCCCAGCTATGACAAAGAACAGGACGAGGAACAGCTGGAGTTGGAGCAGGAATTGGATGCCCCCACTGCCGAGGGACAGAGCGGTGCACGTTGGACTTCCACAATTTAGCGGGAATGGACAGCAGAAGAGGAAGAAAGTGATGCTGGTGACGAATATGGTGCATCACAACAATCACAACGCTCACAAGAACATGAAGACAGAGGAGTCTGGCAGGACTCTCTGGCACACATGGCTCAATTCATGCTAGACTGCATTGAACGCGGCCCGCGCATTATTCACTATTCATTATTATTCATTATTCTGGACAACACCAATTACTGGGTTTATACCCAGTTTATACAAACACAATGTTAAAAAACTGATTGAAGAAAGTGTCAGACAGGTCAAAAATGGAACAATTCCAGCAGGCCCTTGAGGATGGAGACTTTAGAGAGGAGATTGACATCCTCCTCCTTCTCTAGCCAGTTGTACGCCGACAGACTGACTTCAGCAAACCCAGGAGGACCAGGAGGGCAGCAAAGAACACAAGCTGCTGCTAGTGCCCAAAAGGGAATGGTATTGGCAGTGTCCTTGGAGTGGGAACATTTTCTGACACCCATGCAGCAGCCCACAGAACAGCAATCGGGCAGTTCCACGTCCTCCAACACCAATCGCCTGGAGAAGATGGTCAAGGTCCAGGACTACATGTCAGATGGCGTAGCTGTGTTGAACAATCCATCTGCAGACAGACGGTGAGTGTGACAGGCAGCACAGAAGGACCAATGCAACTCACTCATAGTACCACAGTTTGATAGTGCTGCCCAAAAAATTATATGGATCCGTGGACCCGGGCACTGCGGGCAGTACTGGGAAGTGGGAACGCAGATTTTGGTACCTAAACACACGATACAACATGTTTTCCGGGGTCGGACTCTGAGGCACATACAGATGGTCCCGATCATCATCCTCATCATACAACTCTTCTACTGAGTCTGACCCACCCACCACCTCTGCCACCCCAACATCCCCAGACACAGACCCCTCATCGTCCTCAACATTAACTTGGGATGCTGGCCTGAGCCAGACCTCCTCCTCCACATCAGGCCCCATCATCTCCTCAATGGCAGCCCTCATTAATCGCTCTGGCGACGGACCGATGGACACAACGTTCTCCTCCGGGGAGGGCTGCTGCTGACCACTGGCTGCTGGGGTGGATGTTATAGCTTGCGTGGGGCATTGGCTGTTGCTGTTGTTGGGAGTGCTGCTCACAGCGGAGGTCTCTGAGGAACTCATGGTGAGCTCATATAGTGGTTGGCGGTGAGTGGAGTATTACTGATCCCAGCAATATACACACTGACTGGTAGAGTACGCAATGCTATATAGTCTGGCTGAGCGGTGTACACAGAGTGGCAGTACACACAATGCTATATAGTCTGGCTGAGCCGTGTACACAGAGTGGCAGTACACACAATGCTATATAGTCTGGCTGAGCGGTGTACACAGAGTGGCAGTAAACACAATGCTATATATAGCGTGGCTGAGCGAGGTACACAGTGGCAGTACACACAATGCTATATAGTCTGGCTGAGCCGTGTACACAGAGTGGCAGTAAACACAATGCTATATATAGCGTGGCTGAGCGAGGTACACAGTGGCAGTACACACAATGCTATATAGTCTGGCTGAGCCGTGTACACAGAGTGGCAGTAAACACAATGCTATATATAGCGTGGCTGAGCGAGGTACACAGTGGCAGTACACACAATGCTATATAGTCTGGCTGAGCCGTGTACACAGAGTGGCAGTAAACACAATGCTATATATAGTGTGGCTGAGCGAGGTACACAGTGGCAGTAAACAATGCTATATATAGTGTGGCTGAGCGAGCGGTGTACTACTGTTCCCAGCAGCGACACACAATGACTGGGGGGGACCCTGGCTAGCGTGGCTGGAGAGTGAACTACCCTGCCTGCCTACCCAAAGCTAAACCCACAGACAAATGGCGGAGATATGACGTGGTTCGGGTATTTATTTACCCGAACCACGTGACCGTTCGGCCAATCAGAGCGCGTTCGGGTCCGGGGAACGTTCGGCCATGCGCTCTTAGTTCGGCCATGTGGCCGAACGGTTTGGCCGAACACCATCAGGTGTTCGGCCGAACTCGAACATCACCCGAACAGGGTGATGTTCTGCAGAACCTGAACAGTGGCAAACACTGTTCGCCCAACACTAGTGGGAAGGTCGGACCAAGTCCGCAGATGCCATGGTGGACTCGGGTTCGTCCACAAACCTTATAGATTATGATTTTGCCAAAAGTTTGGGGATACCGTTATCTGCACTCGACCGTCAGATTTCGGTCACTGCAGTAGATGACTCTCCATTGCGCAGTACCCAGTCTCTTTCCCAAACCCCCCTACTGTCATGTTGTTTAGGGGCAGTGCATGAAGAGAGTTTACAGTTCCTGGTCCTGCCAATGAAAGGCTTTGCTGTTCTCGGTATGCCCTGGTTACAACTTCACTCTCCACTGATTGACTGGGCTTCAGGACAGCTACTGAACTGGTTAGCCTAGAGTGACCAGACGTCCCGGATTGCCCGGGACACGTCCCGGATTCGGGGTCCGCTGTCCCAGGCTTAATGAGGTCCCGGGAAACGTCCCGCTTTCAGCAGCGGGACGTCCCGGCCTCGGGACTCTGGCCACTCTCTCCTCAATGAACTGGCAGCGGCGTCTATAGATGCCGTGCCAGTTCATTGCCTGCAGCCCCACTCCAGCCTCCTCTTCCGGTGTCTGTTTCCGACACCGGCAGGCGAGCAGGGCTACGGCAAGATGGCTGCCGAAGCCCTGTACTGGAGACCTATTTGTGTCTCCAGTACAGGGCTTCGGGCGCCATCTTGCCGTAGCCCTGTCAGCGCGGGAGAGAAGAGCAGGAGGAACAAGACGGTCCCGGGACGGAGCAGCGCGCCAGAGGCCGGACACTTCTGCCAGGTGAGTAAATGCTTTCTTTTCCAGGTGAAATGTTTGCCCGCATTAGGTTTCTTTTCCAGGTGAAATGTTTGCCCGCATTGTTTCTTTTCTAGCGAAATGTTTGCCCGCATTGCATTTCTTTTCTAGCGAAATGTTTGCCCGCATTGTTTATTTTCTTGCGAAATGTTTGCCCGCATTGTTTCTTTTCTGGTGAAATGTTTGCCCGCAGTGCGTTTCTTTTCTAGCGAAATGTTTGCCCGCAGTGCGTTTCTTTTCTAGCGAAATGTTTGCCCGCATTGTTTCTTTTCTAGCGAAATGTTTGCCCGCATTGTTTCTTTTCTGGTGAAATGTTTGCCCGCATTGCGTTTCTTTTCTGGTGAAATGTTTGCCCGCATTGTTTCTTTTCTAGCAAAATGTTTGCCCGCATTGCGTTTCTTTTCTGGTGAAATGTTTGCCCGCATTGTTTCTTTTCTAGCGAAATGTTTGCCCGCAGTGCGTTTCTTTTCTAGCGAAATGTTTGCCCGCATTGCGTTTCTTTTCTGGTGAAATGTTTGCCCGCATTGTTTCTTTTCTAGCGAAATGTTTGCCCGCATTGCGTTTCTTTTCTGGTGAAATGTTTGCCCGCATTGCGTTTCTTTTCTGGTGAAATGTTTGCCCGCATTGTTTCTTTTCTAGCGAAATGTTTGCCCGCAGTGCGTTTCTTTTCTAGCGAAATGTTTGCCCGCATTGCGTTTCTTTTCTGGTGAAATGTTTGCCCGCATTGTTTCTTTTCTAGCGAAATGTTTGCCCGCAGTGCGTTTCTTTTCTAGCGAAATGTTTGCCCGCAGTGCATTTCTTTTCTGGTGAAATGTTTGCCCGCATTGTTTCTTTTCTAGCGAAATGTTTGCCCGCAGTGCGTTTCTTTTCTGGTGAAATGTTTGCCCGCATTGTTTCTTTTCTAGCGAAATGTTTGCCCGCAGTGCGTTTCTTTTCTGGTGAAATGTTTGCCCGCATTGCGTTTATTTTGTACCGACATGTTGCCCGCATTGCGTTTATTTTGTACTGACATGTTGCCCGCATTGCGGTTATTTTGTGCTGACATGTTGCCTATTGCGTTTATTTTCTGGTGTCCGGGGTAACTGTTACTACATTTATTATTTAATGGTCATAGATGGCTATGTTTGCTGCTTTGTGGTTACGGTATACTATTAGCATCACACAGTTTCTGCACACCCATGATGCAAAGTCTCGTTTGTCCACATCATGGCGTAAACACTGCTTTCTTATGCCTCGCTGTTACATCATTACGTTAGCTCCGCCCATACAATGTCATGACCACGCCCATTTTTTCTTCGCCGCTGCGCGCTCAGTCCTCCCCACTTTTCGACGCGGCGCGCGCCGCCCCCCCCCCCCCCCCACGCCCCCCTCCCCGTCCCAAGTTGGACCCACAAAAATATGGTCACTCTAGTTAGCCTATTGTCATGAGCACTGTTTAAAGAAGGGTGAGGTGGATAAAACCAGGATACAGGTCGCAGGAAAGGCAGGACAGTGTACAGCTGTTTCTAATGGTTCCTGTTCCTCACGGTTACCTCTCATGCATAAATCTGATAGCAAAAGTCCCAAAGCAGACACTTTAGACAGGGGTTTTGGGCCCAAAACCATTCTACCACCAAAAAGACAGGCTGACAAGAAATCATTTCCTGTGTCCCTGCCCGGGTCAGTACTGCAGGTGGATTCCACTCCCTCCATCCCTGGGTTGATTGATGGCCGGCCTGAGTATGAGATAAAAAGAAAATTCTCTAACTTACATCCTGGAAAGCCAGGAAGGAGATGTCCGGAGTCCACTCCTCAGGGGGGGGGGGGGGGTACTGTGAGAAAATGCGGAAAAGCCGCTGAATATGCCAAGAGCAAGGCGGCTGACTCCGCGTCCAACGCGGCGGTTTGCACGCATAGACACGCGTCTGGTAGAATGGTGGAATGCGGAAAAGCCACCGCATGTCCTGACAGCAAAGCGGCTGTTTCCGCGTCCAACGCGGCGGTTTGCATGCAGCAGCGTGCGCTTGGTGTGGCTGGGTCTGTTAGTGCACATCGGCAGATGGTGAGCTACGCGCGCGCGGGCCTGAACTCAGGACCTTTATACCAGCAGGGGAAGTGTCAGCTGATCAGGAAGATCAGCTAATTCCTGCAGGACTCATGATTGGCTGAATGGCTCGGGCGGGGCGGCAGCAGGGATGGATCTAGACCAAGTTGCCCCAAGTTGTGCCTGGGGCAAGGTCAGGTTTTGGCGCCTAAACTGCCATTCCCCATCCACATTTTGCCGCCTTTTTAAGAATTCAACAAACTGCGCCTGGGGCAAGAGACCCGCTTGCCCCCCCCCTAGATCCGTCCCTGGGCGGCAGAGTCCAGCAACTATATATTCTGCTGCTTGTCAGTTGCTGGTTGTCTGCCATTGCTAACACTTACGTGAAGGCACTCAGACCATAGTCAGATCCCAAAGTGTGCTAGAACTGGCCGGAGCCGGGGATCCACACTTAGCCAGATTCTGTTGATAGCTTAAAGAGACTCCGTAACAAAAATTTCATGCGGTTTTCTTCCATCCTACAAGTTCCAAAATCTATTCTAATGTGCTCTGGCTTACTGCAGCACGTTCTACTATCACCATCTCTGTAATAAATCAACTTCTCTCTCTCTTGTCAGACTTGTCGGCCTGTGTCTGGAAGGCTGCCAAGTTCTTCAGTGTTGTGGTTCTGTGATGCATCTCCCCCCTCCAGGCCCCTCTCTGCACACTGCTGTGTGTTATTTAGATTAGTGCAGCTTCTCTCTGCTCTATTATCTTTTACAAGCTGGATAAATCCTCCTCTGAGCTGGCTGGGCTTTCACATACTGAGGAATTACATACAGGCAGAGCTGTCTGCACTCTGCAGGAAGAAACAGCCTGACACTTCAGTGGAAGATAGCTGCAGGGGGAAAGAAACACACAAATTATCTCTTGAGATTAAAAAGGAAGGGTGTATACAGCCTGCTTGTGTATGAATGTATTTTCTATGTGTGGACATACTGTACATCAACCTACTTCCTGTTTTGGTGGCCATTTTGTTTGTTTATAAACAAACTTTTTAAAACTGTTTTTAACCACTTTTAATGCGGCGAGGAGCATCGAAATTGTGACAGAGGGTAATAGGAGATGTCCCCTAACACACTGGTATGTTTACTTTTGTGTGATTTTAACAATACAGATTCTCTTTAAAGTACAAATTGAATTGTATTATCTGTGTTCTAGCATAGTTTCCAAAGGTGTTGACGATCAAGGAACTCACACCTTAGCGTTAGGAATATTGAACTGTATGATTTGTTATGACCTTCTGCCTGCCTGGCTATTCTTCTGAACTCTGATTTTGTACCTTTGTCATTCTGATACTCTGTTGCCAAACTCTGCTTGTCTTAGGATTCCGCATCTGTCTCCTTTCTCTGTACCTGATCTGTCTGTCTGTTGCCGACCTGGCTTGCCCGACCTCGAGAACTGTCTCCCCAGTTGAGAGATAGCTCACAGATCTGTTAGTGACATCCTTTCTTGGTGTCACTCACACTCTGTCCTTCCTACTCCCAGCCTGACCCCTCCCTCGGGAGCCTCCCAGGATAGTGGAAGGAACTTGAGATTGTGCAGTCCTCCTTACTGCCTTGCACCTGCTCCACAGGTGCTGTACTCTAAGTATTACTGTTGCACCAAACACTTACACTCTCTCTGGTGTCTAGAGGTTAGACATATCTGATTATTGGCGATTCCGCAGATCCTCAATAATCGGGTATATCTGTATTCTTGGGGATACTGCGGATCGCCAAGGATCAGATTCTCTCTCTGGTTGCTGACACCAATCGTTACATAGTGACTGTAAAAATTATATTGCAATTTATGTTACGTACTGATCGCTTTATTTTGTGAATAATAATGTTTTACAAACAGTAAGGGATAAAATTTTAAATAATGTTTTAGTTAAAGGGAACCAGAGAGGATGCAATATACATACCTGGGGCTTCCTCCAGCCCCATACGCACGGATCGCTCCCACGCCGCCGTCCTCTGCTGCCTGGATCTGCCGCCACCGGGTCCCGTCATTGCCGCGAGTCGGCAAGTCGGCCAGCGGACGCGGCCAATTCTCCGCATCACAGGGTGCTCTCCCCATACAGATACGCATGTGGCTGCTTACTGCGCAGCCGCATGCGTACATGTATGGAGGGAGCCCTTGTGATGCGGACAATTGGACGCGTCCACCGGAAGTGACGGGCCCGGTACCGGCGGATCCAGGAAGCTGAGGACGGCGGCGTGGGAGCGATTCAGGCTTATGGGGCTGGAAGAAGCCCCAGGTATGTATAAAATATTTTTCTTTTTTCACCCCCCGTTCCTCTCTGGTTCCCTTTAAATAGGATAAATATGTTTAGTATTTTTATAAACGTTAATTCGTCACGAGCACAGTTATAAAACATTAAAAATCTCCGGGTGCCGTTTGTAAAACTTTATTAATCTCCGACGCCCTTTTTTCCTGTTCGGTGCCCATTAAAAGATATTTATAAATAAATGTTCAGGGTATATTAAGCGAAAGATTGGGAACAAGAGGAAAAAAAATCTTTCAAAAAGACTTTTTGAGAAAATTGATGTCAAAGTCAGTGGAAATTACAGTGAAAAACCGCATCGGAATGTGGAAATTGGTAGCGGAAAGCAGAATTGATAGCAGTAGCGGTAAACGGCAATGGTGGAAAAACACAAATTGCCATTTCCGATCATCCCTACGATGTTACGTCACGTGCTGCCGGGTCACATGAGGCGCCACTGTAGTCAGAGAGGAAGCAGGACTTCACGTGCGGCTGGTGATCCCATCGTTAATCTGCTGACAGCGGGTGAGTGATGTGGCGCCGGTGCAGCACATACCCAGCATCCTGGGGATCAGATGCTGCAGGCCAGCAATGAGGAGATGCTATGGGAGGAGGTGCAGCACATACCCGGCATCCTAGGGATCAGACGTCGCGGGGCAGCAGGGAGGAGATGCAGCACATACCCGGAATCCTGGCGATCAGATGCTGTGGGCCAGCAGAGAGGAGATGCTATGGGAGGAGGTGCAGCACATACCCGGAATCTTGGGGATCAGACGCTGTGGGCCAGCAGGGAGGAGATGCTATGGGAGGCGGGGCAGCACATACCCGGCATCCTGGAGATCAGATGCTGCGGGCCAGCAGGGAGGAGATGCTATGGGAGGAGGTGCAGCACATACCTGGCATCCTGGGGATCAGATGCTGCGGGCCAGCAGGGAGGAGATGCTATGGGAGGAGGTGCAGCATATACCCGGCATCCTGGGGATCAGATGCTGCAGGCCAGCAGGGAGGAGATGCTATGGGAGGAGGTGCAGCACATACCCGGCATCCTGGGGATCAGATGCTGCGGGCCAGCAGCGAGGAGATGCTATGGGAGGAGGTGCAGCACATACCTGGCATCCTGGGGATCAGATGCTGCGGGCCAGCAGGGAGGAGATGCTATGGGAGGAGGTGCAGCACATACCCGGCATCCTGGGGATCAGATGCTGTGGGCCAGCAGGGAGGAGATGCTATGGGAGGAGGTGCAGCACATATCCGGCATCCTGGGGATCAGATGCTGTGGGCCAGCAGGGAGGAGATGCTATGGGAGGAGGTGCAGCACATACCCGGCATCCTGGGGATCAGATGCTGCGGGCCAGCAGGGAGGAGATGCTATGGGAGGAGGTGCAGCACATACCTGGCATCCTGGGGATCAGATGCTGCGGGCCAGCAGGGAGGAGATGCTATGGAAGGAGGTGCAGCACATACCTGGCATCCTGGGGATCAGATGCTGCGGGCCAGCAGGGAGGAGATGCAGAGGGAGGAGGTGCAGCACATACCTGGCCTCCTGGGGATCAGATGTCACGGGGCAGCAGGTAGGAGATGCTATGGGAGGAGGTGCAGCACATACCCGGCATCCTGGGGATCAGATGCTGCGGGCCAGCAGGGAGGAGATGCTATGGGAGGAAGTGCAGCACATACCCGGCATCCTGGGGATCAGATGCTGCGGGCCAGCAGGGAGGAGATGCTATGGGAGGAGGTGCAGCACATACCTGGCATCCTGGGGATCAGATGCTGCGGGCCAGCAGGGAGGAGATGCTAGGGAGGAGGTGCAGCACATACCCGGCATCCTGCGGATCAGATGCTGCGGGCCAGCAGGGAGGAGATGCTATGGGAGGCGGGGCAGCACATAACCGGCATCCTGGGGATCAGATGCTGCGGGCCAGCAGGGAAGAGATGCTATGGGAGAAGGTGCAGCACATATCCAGCATCCTGGGGATCAGATGCTGCGGGCCAGCAGGGAGGAGATGCTATGGGAGGCGGGGCAGCACATACCCGGCATCCTGGGGATCAGATGCTGCAGGCCAGCAGGGAGGAGATGCTATGGGAGAAGGTGCAGCACATATCCAGCATCCTGGGGATCAAGTGCTGCTGGCCAGCAGGGAGGAGATGCTATGGGAGGAGGTGCAGCACATACCCGGCATCCTGGGTATCAGATGCTGCGGGCCAGCAGGGAGGAGATGCTATGGGAGGAGGTGAAGCACATACTCGGCATCCTGGGGATCAGATGCTGTGGGCCAGCAGGGAGGAGATGCTATGGGAGGAGGTGCAGCACATACCCGGCATCCTGGGGATCAGATGCTGCGGGCCAGCAGGGAGGAGATGCTATGGGAGGAGGTGCAGCACATACCCCGCATCCTGGGGATCAGATGCTGCGGGCCAGCAGGGAGGAGATGCTATGGGAGGAGGTGCAGCACATACCCGGCATCCTGGGGATCAGATGCTGTGGGCCAGCAGGGAGGAGGTGCTATGGGAGGAGGTGCAGCACATACCCGGCATTCTGGGGATCAGATGCTGCGGGCCAGCAGAGAGGAGATGCTATGGGAGGAGGTGCAGCACATACCCGGCATCCTGGGGATCAGATGCTGCGGGCCAGCAGGGAGGAGATGCTATGGGAGGAGGTGCAGCATATACCCGGCATCCTGGGGATCAGATGCTGCGGCCCAGCAGGGAGGAGATGCTATGGGAGGAGGTGCAGCACATACCCGGCATTGTGGGGATCAGATGCTGCGGGCCAGCAGAGAGGAGATGCTATGGGAGGAGGTGCAGCACATACCCCGCATCCTGGGGATCAGATGCTGCGGCCCAGCAGGGAGGAGATGCTATGGGAGGCGGAGCAGCACATACCCAGCATCCTGGGGATCAGATGCTGCAGGCCAGCAGGGAGGAGATGCTATGGGAGGAGGTGCAGCACATACCCGGCATCCTGAGGATCAGATGCTGTGGGCCAGCAGGGAGGAGATGCTATGGGAGAAGGTGCAGCACATACCCGGCATCCTGGGGATCAGATGCTGCGGGCCAGCAGGGAGGAGATGCTATGGGAGGAGGTGCAGCACATACCCGGCATCCTGGGGATCAGATGCTGCGAGCCAGCAGGGAGGAGATGCTATGGGAGGAGGTGCAGCACATACCCGGCATCCTGGGGATCAGATGCTGTGGGCCAGCAGGGAGGAGATGCTATGGGAGGCGGGGCAGCACATACCCGGCATCCTGAGGATCAGATGCTGCGGGCCAGCAGGGAGGAGATGCTATGGGAGGAGGTGCAGCACATATCCGGCATCCTGGGGATCAGATGCTGTGGGCCAGCAGGGAGGAGATGCTATGGGAGGAGGTGCAGCACATACCCGGCATCCTGGGGATCAGATGCTGCGGGCCAGCAGGGAGGAGATGCTATGGGAGGAGGTGCAGCACATACCTGGCATCCTGGGGATCAGATGCTGCGGGCCAGCAGGGAGGAGATGCTATGGAAGGAGGTGCAGCACATACCTGGCATCCTGGGGATCAGATACTGCGGGCCAGCAGGGAGGAGATGCAGAGGGAGGAGGTGCAGCACATACCTGGCCTCCTGGGGATCAGATGTCGCGGGGCAGCAGGTAGGAGATGCTATGGGAGGAGGTGCAGCACATACCCGGCATCCTGGGGATCAGATGCTGCGGGCCAGCAGGGAGGAGATGCTATGGGAGGAAGTGCAGCACATACCCGGCATCCTGGGGATCAGATGCTGCGGGCCAGCAGGGAGGAGATGCTATGGGAGGAGGTGCAGCACATACCTGGCATCCTGGGGATCAGATGCTGCGGGCCAGCAGGGAGGAGATGCTAGGGAGGAGGTGCAGCACATACCCGGCATCCTGGGGATCAGATGCTGCGGGCCAGCAGGGAGGAGATGCTATGGGAGGAAGTGCAGCACATACCCGGCATCCTGGGGATCAGATGCTGCGGGCCAGCAGGGAGGAGATGCTATGGGAGGAGGTGCAGCACATACCTGGCATCCTGGGGATCAGATGCTGCGGGCCAGCAGGGAGGAGATGCTAGGGAGGAGGTGCAGCACATACCCGGCATCCTGCGGATCAGATGCTGCGGGCCAGCAGGGAGGAGATGCTATGGGAGGCGGGGCAGCACATAACCGGCATCCTGGGGATCAGATGCTGCGGGCCAGCAGGGAGGAGATGCTATGGGAGAAGGTGCAGCACATATCCAGCATCCTGGGGATCAGATGCTGCGGGCCAGCAGGGAGGAGATGCTATGGGAGGAGGTGCAGCACATACCCGGCATCCTGGGGATCAGATGCTGTGGGCCAGCAGGGAGGAGGTGCTATGGGAGGAGGTGCAGCACATACCCGGCATTCTGGGGATCAGATGCTGCGGGCCAGCAGAGAGGAGATGCTATGGGAGGAGGTGCAGCACATACCCGGCATCCTGGGGATCAGATGCTGCGGGCCAGCAGGGAGGAGATGCTATGGGAGGAGGTGCAGCATATACCCGGCATCCTGGGGATCAGATGCTGCGGCCCAGCAGGGAGGAGATGCTATGGGAGGAGGTGCAGCACATACCCGGCATTGTGGGGATCAGATGCTGCGGGCCAGCAGAGAGGAGATGCTATGGGAGGAGGTGCAGCACATACCCCGCATCCTGGGGATCAGATGCTGCGGCCCAGCAGGGAGGAGATGCTATGGGAGGCGGAGCAGCACATACCCAGCATCCTGGGGATCAGATGCTGCAGGCCAGCAGGGAGGAGATGCTATGGGAGGAGGTGCAGCACATACCCGGCATCCTGAGGATCAGATGCTGTGGGCCAGCAGGGAGGAGATGCTATGGGAGAAGGTGCAGCACATACCCGGCATCCTGGGGATCAGATGCTGCGGGCCAGCAGGGAGGAGATGCTATGGGAGGAGGTGCAGCACATACCCGGCATCCTGGGGATCAGATGCTGCGAGCCAGCAGGGAGGAGATGCTATGGGAGGAGGTGCAGCACATACCCGGCATCCTGGGGATCAGATGCTGTGGGCCAGCAGGGAGGAGATGCTATGGGAGGCGGGGCAGCACATACCCGGCATCCTGAGGATCAGATGCTGCGGGCCAGCAGGGAGGAGATGCTATGGGAGGAGGTGCAGCACATACCCGACATCCTGAGGATCAGATGCCGCGGGGCAGTAGGGAGGAGATGCTATGGGAGGAGGTGCAGCACATACTCGGCATCCTGGGGATCAGATGCTGCGGGCCAGCAGGGAGGAGATGCTATGGGAGGAGGTGCAGCACATACCCGGCATCCTGGGGATCAGATGCTGCGGGCCAGCAGGGAGGAGATGCAGAGGGAGGAGGTGCAGCACATACCAGACATCCTGGGGATCAGATGCTGCAGGCCAGCAGGTAGGAGATGCTATGGGAGGAGGTGCAGCACATGCCGGCATCCTGGGGATCAGATGCTGCGGCCCAGCAGGGAGGAGATGCTATGGGAGGAGGTGCAGCACATACCCGGCATCCTGGGGATCAGCTTCTGCAGGCCAGCAGGGAGGAGATGCTATGTGAGGAGGTGCAGCACATACCCGGCATCCTGGGGATCAGATGCTGCGGGCCAGCAGGGAGGAGATGCTATGGGAGAAGGTGCAGCACATATCCAGCATCCTGGGGATCAGATGCTGCGGGCCAGCAGAGAGGAGATGCTATGGGAGGAGGTGCAGCACATACCCGGCATCCTGGGGATCAGATGCTGCGGGCCAGCAGGGAAGAGATGCCTCTTTGGAGGAAAGAGAGAGGCAAGCGTAGTGCCAGTGCCTGCAATGCATGGCGCAACGTGTCTCTCCTCTCCATCCAGCTTTGCACACATACATGCACATCGTGGGGGGGTCCTCACAATGTATTGCTTCAGGCAGCAAAAAGCCTAGAACGGGCATTGGTTGCCACTAGATGCCACTGTTGCCGAATAAAATCCAGCACAGCATTAACCACTTCAGATCAAAGTGGTGTTGACCACATCCCCCACTGCTGTGTCCCATAATACAAATATTACATGTGGGATTAGAGCTAATCACTAGTGGTGGATCTTGTCCAGAATGGCGTCACCCTATGTAAATCAAAATCTGACACTTTAATCCTCTCCAGCACCACTGCACAAAAACAAAATTACGCTGGTACATGTGCAAGGGTGGGTGGAGCTATAGCATGAGCTGGTACTTGCCACGCGGAAGCAGGAGATTTGGGCGCATGAGACAAGTGGACAAAAAGGGCGCCCCATTCACTCCCATTATAAATATCGTTTACCGGGCGCCGAACAGGGAAAAAAAGGCTCCGGAGATTATTAACGTTTTAACAAACGGCGCACGTAGATTTTTAAGGATTTATAACTATGTTTGTGATGATTTAACTTTACAAAATGAGCCCGTGACGAATAACGTTTATAAAGATACTAAATCACTATTTCTAAAACATTATTATTCACCCAAAAAAATTAATTACATTTTTTTATTTACATTTTTTATTTATTAATGTCTGTAAAACATTATTATCCATAGGGGGTCTTAGGTTTAGGCACCAACAGGGGGGTCTTAGGTTTAGGCACCAACAGGGGGGTCTTAGGTTTAGGCACCAACAGGGGGGTCTTAGGTTTAGGCACCAACTGGGGGGGGTCTTAGGTTTAGGCACCAACAGGGGGTCTTAGGTTTAGGCACCAACTGGGGGGTCTTAGGTTTAGGCACCAACAGGGGGGTCTTAGGTTTAGGCACCAACAGGGGGTCTTAGGTTTAGGCACCAACAGGGGGTCTAGGGGTTAGGGATAGGTACAGGGAGGGTTTTAACAAACGTAAATATAAGTTTCAGTTTACAAATACGGAAGATTAACGTTTTAAGAATTGCCGATCTCATCTATATATATAATAGACTAAGTGCCTCAACCTTGGAGCAAGAAGAAGAAGTACTTTGCATGAGAAAATTTATGCGTGCTCAATTACCAAGTTTAAGGCCTCTTTTCCACGGCCTGTTGAGCTGTGTGCTCAGCAAGCAGTTACCAGGCAGCAGTGAGCAGTTACCAGGCAGCAGTGAGCAGTTACCAGGCAGCAGTGAGCAGTTACCAGGCAGCAGCGAGCAGTTACCAGGCAGCAGCGAGCAGTTACCAGGCAGCAGCGAGCAGTTACCAGGCAGCAGCGAGCAGTTACCAGGCAGCAGCGAGCAGTTACCGGGCAGCAGCAAGCAGTTACCGGGCAGCAGCAAGCAGTTACCGGGCAGCAGCAAGCAGTTACCTGGCAGCAGCAAGCAGTTACCAGGCAGCAGCCAGCAGTTACCAGGCAGCAGCCAGCAGTTACCAGGCAGCAGCCAGCAGTTACCAGGCAGCAGCCAGCAGTTACCAGGCAGCAGCCAGCAGCTGAGTTACCAGGCAGCAGCCAGCAGTTACCAGGCAGCAGCCAGCAGTTACCAGGCAGCAGCCAGCAGTTACCAGGCAGCAGCCAGCAGTTACCAGGCAGCAGCAAGTCTGGCCTACCCTAGCAAGTCTGGCTTTGCAAATCTGGCCTAATTGGCTATTCATGAGGCAATGCTAATGCAAATTTGCTTTTGCATGCCAAACTATGCAGGGTCAAAAAACCAATACCGCAAAGCGGTCGCCCTGCTACATGCCAGTGATGAGCGAAAATGCAAAAATTTGTTTCGACAAATTTTTACCGAATTTTCGCCTAATTACGTTTTGACAAGCAAATTTTCCATCTAATTTGCGTTAATTTTTGCCTAATGCCAGTCATTTTCGCGTTACTTGCGTATTATTGCTGACATTTTCCGCATAAGGGCATTAGCGACCGCATTCAGAGCAGTTTCTTGCGCATCATTGCGGACATTTTTCCGTATAAACTTCCGCATAGACTGAATTTCCATGCGGATTATTGTGGAAATTTTTCCGCATAAGGGCATAAGCATCCGCATACAATGAATTTTCGATGCTGGTCGAAAACGAAAATATTTCTGAAGATTTTCGTGAAAATTCGCCAAAAACGAAAACGGGATTTTCGATGCGAAACTGCTACATGCTACATTAGCACTATCCAGGAGCGCCACAGGGAGGATTTCCAATGCCCCCTTTTTTATACAACCGGGGGGACCGCAGGTCCCAGGCTCTCTCACTGCCTGGGAACCACAACGGCATCCCGGAGGGGGAGGCTAGGTGGTGCAGGCGACCCCCCCCCCCAAGCGTGGCCAGTGCCGGGAGAGCCGTCTGCACCCACCTCCCAATATTAGAAACAGGCACTTACCTTAACGTCCATTGCGTTCTGCTACATGCGCATTAACTTGGGGGCACCACATGAGAAAGGAGTGAAGCATGGGTCACCCCAAGCTTTAGGACTCGTTCCCACTATCGCGAATCCGCATGCGTCCAACGCATGCGGATTCGCACATGTAGTGTAAGTGGATAGGCCTGTTTCCACTCCTGCGTTGGTGTTGTGCGTTTTTTGGTGCGGAAAAAAAACGCACAAAAGAGCCAACGATTTCGCCTGCGAGTGGAATGCATGCGAATCGCATGCAATGTATTTAATAGGGAAATCGCATGCGTTTTCCCCATGCGTTTTTTGCCGCGAATTCGCATAGGTACCAATGTAAATTCACACAGGCAGTGACATGGTTAAAATCGCATATACCCTCACCTATGCGAATTCGCATGCGAATTCGCGGCAAAAAACGCATGGGGAATCGCATCCGCATGCAATTTCATCAGCGTTGGAATCCAGGCGATTCCGCACCGCAACAGTGGAAACAAGCCCTTAGAGCTCAGGGCTGGCTCACATACAACACTCCAGATGGGGGGGGGGGGGGGGGGACAGGCGCAGACTACTCACTCCAGGGCTCACACCACCAGAGCAAGCCATCCACCACCTGCCTCCAAAGGATACAAACTGCAAAAAATGCTTTCCATGAGAAAATTAATGCGCATGTAGCAGAACGCAATGGACGTTAAGGTAAGTGCCTGTTTTTAATATTGGGAGGTGGGTGCGGACGGCTCTCCCTGGCGCTGGCCACACTTGGGGGGGGTCGGCTGTGCCACCCAGCCTCCCCCTCCGGGGTGCCACTGTGGTTCCCAGGCAGTGAGAGAGCCTGGGACCCTGCGGTCCCCCCGGTTGTATAAAAAGGGGGGCATTGGGAATCCTCCCCGTGGCGCTCCTGGATAGTGCTAATGTAGCATGAACTTATTCCCGCAGGGCGACCGCTTTGCAGTATTGGTTTTTTGACCCTGCATAGTTTGGCATGCGAAAGCAAATGCATATTTGCATGAGCATTGCCTCATTAATAGCCAATTAGGCCAGATTTGGAAAGCCAGACTTGCTAGGGTTAAACTTGGTGTTTGAGCACGCATACATTTTCTAATGGAAAGCCTAAAGGTGGGTACACACATCAGATAAAAGTCTTTGGAAAATGAAAGATCACAGACCAATGTTACCCCCTTCCATGTAGTATGAGAGCCATACCTACACAGTCTATTCTATGGAGCTGAACTCCCCGTCAGATAAAATTTTTTGCAAGATGCTGCACACAAAGATGCTGTACACATGCAACAGATCAGTATCTGCAAAAGATCTGTTCCTGCAAAAAATCAGTTTCTGCAAAATGCATTCATAGTCTATGATATCTGCAGATCTCATGCTGGGCATACACGGTATGTTTTCTACCATGTAATCGAGCCGCTGATGGCTCGATTGATAATTTCCGACGTGTCCGATACCCCGCCGGATCGATTCTGCGCTCGATACCGGCGGGCAGGACAAAAGAAGAAACGAGTGGAAAATAAGAAAGCGCTCGATTACACGGTAGAAAATGTACCATGTATGCCCAGCATAATACACACCTTGTTTGACGGACATTCATCTGCAGATCAGACAATCATCTGCAGATCCAAAGGTCCATCCTGGTTGATCTGATCTGCAGATGATTGTCCGTTAAACAAGGTGTGTATGAGATCTGCAGATATAGACTATAAATGTATTTTGTAGGTACTGATCTTTTGCAGATACTGATCTTTTGCAGATACTGATCTTTTGTGTCTGTACAGCATCTGTGTGTGCAGCATCTTGCAAAGATTTCTATCTGATGGGGAGTTCAGCTCCATAGAATAGACTGTGTAGGTATGGCTCTCATACTACATGAAGGGTGGTAAGATTGGTCTGTGATCTTTGATTTTCCAAAGACTTTTATCTGATGTGTGGACCCACCTTTATTCTTCTTGCTTCAAGGTTGAGGCACGTACTCTATTAGATAGATAGAAGATGCGGCGTATGCTACGATGCGGGTCGGCTAGTACACATTATTTAGTGATTTATAAATTCTTAAAACACTATTTCTAAACGAAATTCTACACAATATTTCAATAAACAATAATACTGTTTATCGGTTACACCACGCGCCCTTTTTTCCCGACGCCCTTTTTTGATGTACGCTTGCCACGCACCCCCAATGCTGATGTCGAGCCACCTCTTCGCTGTAGTGCAAGGAGGTACAGATCCTCCAGCTCCCTGCCACAACACATCTCCATCCCCTGCACCCCCCAAAAAGCATTGGAAAGGGTTGATAACCTTATGAAGAGAATTTTGCAGCACTAACACATCTACAGGAAATATTGAGTAAATTTCACTTAACAACAATAAATCATAAAAGATTGTTGCATTTATTTAGACATGCCGATAATTCAATTCTGAAAGGTAGGGTTGATGGCTGTTTAATGGTAGCAAACAATCACATCAATTTGCAAGACTAACATCATAATAATTCAGTAGAGCCTTAGCTAAGATAGCAGCAAACTTGGAGCGTTCTGCGCTTTCTCGAATCCACTTGGGAAGCTCAATCTGAACGGCATCAACGTCGCCAGAAACCTTAGACCCATGGGTGGCAACGATATAGCCTCCTGAGAAATAATTACCACCGTTGGGACCAGGGTTTGATGGCGAGGGTACAGAAACATAGCTGGCATTCTGCTGCTCAATCAATTTTCCCAAACTTTGGCCACCACGCAGAAGATCACTGAACGTTGTACCCTGACGTTTTTTGGACAAGGCGTATATTGAAGTGTCGGCAGCTGAGAATTTCCCAGAATCCAGGTTGGCCTTGGAAATGAGATAACCAAGTTCGACCCAGTTCTCAGCATGGGAGTGACCATGGATATCAATGAGAAGTCCATGGGTCATGTGGGACTTAGCAGTCTGGATAAAACCCATAAATTCATCCCAGGCTTGACTTGCTGCAGGAACAGCAAAGGCAGCTTCATCCTTGTCTCTATTGGGGTCCAATTTAGACCTATGAAGGTTGTTGAGCACAATATGAGGACAATATCCAGACGTGAGCTGACATATCTCTTTGGCCACCGCCAACACCATTTCTTGGGTATACAGGTCCTTCACAGTTGTAACCTTGCAGTTAGCTATGTCGGTTGCTGTTCCCACTGGACAGGAATGGGTGTAGTAACACTTTCCTGAAGCTCTTTCCCAGCAGCCAGCCTCTCGAGAAGGTATAGAGGATGGTGTCAAAGATCCTCCATGGGGAGCAGTCAGAATAAGATTCAAGTTTCCAACATGATACTCGATGTACTTGTTCTGACCAAAAATGACTTCTTGAGCTTCACTTGTATCGAGGAAGAAAAGCAAGAAAACACACCACCACATTCTGGATAAAAGAACTGGATCTCCAGCTGTAAAATAAAAAAACATCCAAAAAGATTAATTTGTATGATGCTTTATCTTATCTTCAGACATGTTACAAAAATGCTTCCCCTGGGCAACAGTTTTCTCTTTTTGTTTTCTTTGCAGCTTTCTTCTTCCTAGGCACAGCTGTGAGTTGTTCAGTGAATGTTCCATAACCTGATGTCGGCCCCGTTCGGTCACAGGAAACACAAGTGGGTGTCAAATGAAGCCACTCCCTTTACTTAGCCATAGTTTGTCAGGGGTGTATCTACAAATCATGCCCCCCCCCCAGCCCCCAATGCTCACACCCTTTCCCCCAGTGAGCCTCACAGCCTGGGGAACATAATAAACTTCACACTCATAACAAGAGTAGCCACAAAAACACCTGATCTGAGGAAGTGAAGTAGAAATTGGGGCCACTTTAACGTTCTGCCCCCCCTGTAGTTATGCCCAGGGGCGCACCTAGAAATCTCCGGGGCCCCCTGCAAAAAAAAAAATCCGCCCCCCCCCCTAGGGCCCACTCAGGGACTTTTGGGGGGCAGGAGGGGTCGCAGCATAAGAGGAGACTGTGGCAGATTGGTGGGGAGGGGGGAAATTCCCCCTTCCTCCCTCACTTTGGGCTCTCCTCTCAGCGCTCCCCCTCCTGCAATCATTGGTGGTGTTCATGGCAGCAGCAACGGCGGTGGTGGCAGGATGAATACATTACCGCCTTCTCGCTGGAGGACTTCCGTTCTCTAAGTGCTTCATGCAACTTCCTGTGTAAACAGGAAGTTGCACTTAGAGAACGGAAGTCCTCTAGCTAGAAGGAGGTAATGAGTCATCCTGCCGCCACTGCCGCTGCTGCCACGAACACCACCAATTATTGCAGGAGGGGGAGCGCTGAGAGGAGAGCCCGAGGTGAGGGGGGGGGGGAGAATTTCCCCCCTCCCCACCAATCTGCCACACTCTCCTCTTATGCTGCGACCCCTCCTGCCCTCCAAAAGTCCCTGAGCGAGCCCTAGGGCCCCCCCCCCCCCCCCGCGACGGCAGGGGTCGCATCCCCTATTGTTACTCCAGTGGTTATATGCCCCTGGTTCCTGTCACCGGAAGTGGTGGACCATGGTGGAATACAAAGCTGAAAAACCTGCTCTGCTGTCGAGGAAGAAAGACACCTGCAAAGTAAGAAAAAAAAAAAAAGAACCAGGGATCAGAAGAAGCCCTCGAGAAAATGACCATGTGCTTTTGTTCCTACAGGAAACGTAAAACGTAGTTACTAGGGATGATCAATGAGATGCAGATATTTCTGAGTTCATGTGTGATTATGTACATTTTTATGCAAATAAATGCACCTTGAAAATGGACCAAAATAAGTTCCAGCCAAATTAAGGCTTGAGACACACTGAGCACTTTCTGAGCGCTTTTCTGACCATAAGTGCTGTCTGAGCATTTTTTAAAAAAAAACGGTCTGATTGACTTGCATTAACCACTTGAGGACTGTGGTGTTAAACCCCCCTAGTGACCAAGCCATTTTTACTTAATCTCCCTGGCGGTATGCCCGAAAGTGTCAGGCAACCCGCCGCAGGGGATCGCATGGCCCCGGGAGGATTTTTTTTTTTAATAAAACGTGTGCAGTAGTCTTCAGCTAGCACTAGGCTAGCTACCTATGCCCCCCAAGTGCCTCCGCTCTCCCCACCAATCCCCGCCACAATATATACCCCCCAGGGATCCCGCGATGGCGCATCCTCCCGATCAGCTCCAGGCTTTGCTATGGGGAGGAACGGGACTGCGCATGACATCATGACGTCGTAGATGGGTGAGTGTTGCCGGTGGCGATCGGCGGGAGCAGATAGATGCCGGGGGACTCGGGGGCCACAGGTAGCTAGCCTGGTGCTAGCTACGAAGCTTAACCCTCTGGGGGATAATCCCGAGCTGAGCTTGGGGTAAGCCACCACAGAGGTTTTCTCAGGCCCTGGTGGGCCGATTTGCATAATTTTTTTTTTGTTGCACGCAGCTAGCACTTTGCTAGCTGCGTGTATATACCGATCGCCGCCGCTCCGCGCTGATTCGCCGCTACTCGCCGTGCCGTGCCGCTCCCCCCCCCCAAGACCCCCTGCGCAGCCTGGCCAATCAGTGCCAGGCAGCGCTGAGGGGTGGATCGAGACTCCCTATGACGTCACGCCGTCGTTGACGTCGATGACGTCATCCCGATCGTCGCCATGGCGACGGGGGAAGCCAAACAGGAAATCCCATTCTGAACG
This sequence comes from Hyperolius riggenbachi, assembly GCF_040937935.1. Lineage (NCBI taxonomy): Eukaryota > Metazoa > Chordata > Amphibia > Anura > Hyperoliidae > Hyperolius > Hyperolius riggenbachi. The sequence continues at coordinate 26,582,056 of NC_090653.1, read as the reverse complement.
GGATTTCCTGTTTGCTTTGTATGCCGGAGGCGATCGGAGGGGGTGGGGGGATGCCGCTGCACAGCGGCTATCATGTAGCGAGCCCTGGGCTCGCTACATGATTTAAAAAATAAAAAAAAATTAAAAATAGTGCTGCGCCACCTCCTGGGCGATATAATTGTATCCCCCAGGAGGTTAAAACATGTTTTATTTAAAAAAAAATCCCCCCCGCGGACGCAGCCTCATAAACTGCATACCGCCAGGGAGGTTAATTGGGCCACTGCAGCTTTAAGGCAAAAGTGCAGGGCCGCACAACTCAGCACACAAGTGATTTCCCCCCCCCCCCCCCCTTTTCCCCCACCAATAGAGCTCTCTGTTGGTGGGGTCTGATCGCTCCCCCTATGTTTATTTTTCTTTTTTATGTAAATATTTTTATTAATATTTTTTAAATAAAAAAAAACATATTGCTTTAAATGTTTTCCCTCACTCCCTACCTCCCTCCCCAGTCAGCCAATGATTGCCATCAGCTGTGATAGGCTTCAGCCTATCACCGCTGATTGCTTCTGTGTCACCCAGGGGGACAGCCGTGTCACACAGCTGTCCACAGTGCAGCGCTGCCTTAGATCGCAGCGTTGTACTACCCTATTAGACGGCGGTTTTGCCGTCCAACAGTCTTCAGCGTGCGCGCAATCTCCTGCTAGCCCCATAGAAGACCGTTCACACCAAGCAGCGTGGAGCGGTCCTGGGGCTGCTGCACTGCTCACACCACTTGGCGTGGAGCAGTCGGCAAGTAGTTAAAACTTCAATAAAATTGTTGCGATCAGACTACGCCAATGGTCAGAAATGCGCTCGGTCAGCACTCACAGTGTGTCTCAGGCCTTAAATGGATAGGTCCATTTTCAAGCTGCAAATATTTGCATAAAAATGTGCATACATATGCATGAACTCAGAAATATTTGCATCTCATTGATCATCCCTAGCAACTACCACTAAGCATCATAACAATAGCCCCCCTGACCCCTACTACAGCTGAAGCTATGGGGACCTGCTCCCTCTTCCACCCACCTTGCAGAGTATTATGTGACTATATAATGTTATGTGACTATATAATATTACTAATAATATAGTTACCTGATCCCGCTGTGTCACATGTTATCTTCCTCCTAGCAGCCACTCGCCCTGTGCTGCATACATGACTTCCAGTCATTTGGCATCATGTGTATGCAGCACAGAGTGATGAGGACAGTCAACGCAATGGGTTTAACCTCCCTGGTGTTCTATTGAGATCGCCAGGGCGGCTGCGGGAGGGTTTTTTTTTAAATAAAAAAAAAAACTGTTTCATGCAGCCAACTGAAAGTTGGCTGCATGAAAGCCCACTAGAGGGCGCTCCGGAAGCGTCATTCTGATCGCCTCCGGCAACCAGAATAAACAAGGAAGGCCGCAATGAGCAGCCTTCCTTGTTTTGCTTACCTCGTCGCGATCGGAGTGACGTCATGGACGTCAGCCGACTTCCTGACATCAGCCGCCTCCGATCCAGCCCTTAGCGCTGGCCGGAACTTTTGTTCCGGCTGCGCAGGGCTCGGGGGGCTGGGGGGACCCTCTTTTGCCGCTGCTCGCGGCGGATCGCCGCAGAGTGGCGGCGATCAGGCAGCGCACGCGGCTGGCAAAGTGCCGGCTGCGTGTGCTGCTTTTTATTTTGCACAAATCGGCCCAGCAGGGCCTGAGCGGCGACCTCCGGCGGTGATGGACGTATATAGTCGTCCATACCGCTAAGGAGGTTAAAGAGAGTCTGAAGCGAGAATAGATCTCGCTTCAGACCTTATATATAGCAGGGGCACGTGTGCCCCTGCTAAAACGCCGCTATCCCGTGGCTTAACGGGGGTCCCTGTCCCCCCAAATCCCCTCCGTAATGCGGGGGAGCGCTTCCGCATTGGGGCAGGGCTAACCGCCGCAGCCCTGCCCCACGCGCGTCTTTCAGCGCGTATCTCCGCCTCTCCCCCGCCCCTCTCAGTCTTCCTTCACTGAGAGAGGCAGGGGAGAGGCGGCGATGCGCGTCTGATAGACGCGACTGGAGGCAGGGCTGCAGCCGTTAGCCCTGCCTCCAGGAAGCCATAAATCACGACCAAATCTGCGACCAAGGTATGCGGGGGGTGGGTTGGGGGGTCAGGGACCCTCGTGCAACCGCGGGATAGCGGCGTTTTAGCAGGGGCACACATGCCCCTGCTATATATGAGAGCTGAAGCGAGATTTAGTCTCGCTTCAGTGTCTCTTTAAACCGCGCTAATACTCTGCCAGGGGGGCAGTGTTTTGGTTGTGGCCAATAATTTAGTCACTGGTCACTCCCACCAGGGGAAATAGGGGGGGGGGGCATCTGCAGGGGGGGGGGCCCAGGTAATTTTGCGCGCCTGAGGCCCGGGCATATGTTACCACTGCTCAGAGTTGTGCTTTAAAGGAAAGGTGAGAGGGATATAGAGGCTGACATGTTTATTTCCTTTTACACAATGCACATTGCCTGGCTGTCCTGCTGATCCTCTGCCGGTAATACATTAAGCCATAGACCAGTAATGACTAACCTTGACACTCCAGCTGTGACAAAACTACAAATCCCATCATGCCTCTGCCTCCCTGAGTTATGCTTAGAGCTGTCAGAGTATTGCAATGCCTCATGAGACTTGTAGTTCCACCACAGCTGGAGTGCCAAGGTTAGCCATCACTGCCATAGACCCTGAACAACCACTGGATTGTCTTATAGACATAATTATTCATTTATATTGTTTGTTTATGCTCGGATGTTCTGTGCCCTACTCAATATTTAATTATTTATTTATTTTCCTTACGACTGGTGCGTGTGTGTCGGGTGCAGGGAAAAACACAGACTTAGAGCCCGTTTTTAAACGGGCTTAGGTCCGCCAGTTTACATATAAATGTTACACCTCAGTCGATAGGCACAGGCGCGGAGCTAGGGGGGGTCGGGGTAGGACAAGTGCCCCGGGGCGCCTGGTCCCCAAGGGCGCCCAGCTGAGCTTCGGGGTTTTTTTTTTTTTTTTTGCGGGGGTGAGGGGAGCAGCGCAGAGAAGAGAGAGAGCTGTGCGGACGGTGGGGAAGGGGGGCCATCTCCCCCCTCCTTCCCTCACCTTAGGTGCTCTCTCTCTCCCTCGCTGTCCCCTCCAATGTCTGTCCGGTGGCTGGCAGCGGCGGGCGGAACTCACCTCCGTCTCGCTCCAGCGCCGGCCGGAAGTTCGGGTGCGCAGCCGCTGCTCTGGTCTGGACCAGACCAGAGTAGCGGCAGATCCATCCGGCGCTGCAACGAGACGGAGGTAAGTTCCGCCCGCCGCTGCCAGCCACCGGACAGACATTGGAGGGGACAGTGAGGGAGAGAGAGCAGCTCTTCCTCTTCTCTGCGCTGCTCCCCTCCTGCTGGGGAGGGGGACACCTGGCTACCTACTCTGGGCACCTATACCTCTGGCTACCTACTCTGGGCACATATACCCCTGGCTACTGGCTACCTACTCTGGGCACATATACCCCTGGCCACTGGCTACCTACTCTGGGCACATATACCCCTGGCTACCTACTCTGGGCACATATACCCCTGGCTACCTACTCTGGGCACATATACCCCTGCCTACATATAATGGGCACATATACCCCTAACTACATATACTGGGCATATACCCCTGGCTACCTACTCTGGGCACATATACCCCTGCCTACATATACTGGGCATATATACCCCTGGCTACATATACTGGGCATATATACCCCCTGGCTACGTGGACTGGGCATATATACCCCCTGGCTACATATACTGGGCATATATACCCCTGGCTACATATACTGGGCATATATACCCCCTGGCTACGTGGACTGGGCATATATACCCCTGGCTACATATACTGGGCATATATACCCCTGGCTACATATACTGGGCATATATACCCCCTGGCTACGTGGACTGGGCATATATACCCCCTGGCTACATATACTGGGCATATATACCCCTGGCTACATATACTGGGCATATATACCCCTGGCTACATATACTGGGCACATATACGCCTGACTATATATACTGGGCACATATTATTCTCCTGGCTACATATACTGGGCATATATACCACTGGCTACATATACTGGGCACATATACCTCTGGCTACATATACTGGGCACACATACCCCTGCCTACATATACTGGGCACATATACCCCTGGCTACCATCTATACTGCTGGCCACCTATTCTGGGGACAACTATAGACCTGGGGCTACCTATTTTTGGGGAACCACGTCAGATTGAGTGTATTTTGGAGAACTGCTGCCAGGTGAGAGGTGTCTACCATATTAAGGGGGCATTCTACCTATTTATGTGAAATGCTGTCTATTTATGTGACTCATGACTGCTGAATTTGTCTTTTTGGGGGCCTCATGGTTACTGAATTTGTCTTGTTGGGGGCCTCATGATTTGTTGGGGGCCTCAAGATCGCTGAATTTGTCTTGTTGGGGGCCTCATGATTGCTGAATTTGTCTTGTTGGGGGCCTCATGATTGCTAAATTTGTCTTGTTGGGGGCCTCATGATTGCTGAGTTGGTTATGTTGGGGGCCTCATGATTGCTGAATTTGTCTTGATGGGGGGGGGGGGGCTCATGATTGCTGAATTTGTCTTGGAACATGCTGGAAGGTACATACTGAGGGAGGGTGGGTGAGTGTGAGCCTGCTAACCTCCATATACATTTGGCTCCACCCATAACCACGCCCACATTTATTGTGTGACCACGCCCCTTTTTGGTGCGGCGCAACCTTGACTTTGGGGGGGGGGGGCGCATTAATAGTCTTTGTCCCCGGGCGCTGAAAATCCTAGCTACGCCTCTGGATAGGCACCCTGGTGAGGGTATCCGTGTGCTAAGCTGATATGGCGCTGTAGTCCAGCAGCTCCCAAAGCATAAGTAGTAGAGATCAGCAGCACCACGTAGACGTATTTAAAGAGAATCTGTATTGTTAAAATCGCACAAAAGTAAACATACCAGTGTGTTAGGGGACATCTCCTATTACCCTCTGTCACAATTTCACCACTCCCCGCCGCATTAAAAGTAGTCAAAAACAGTTTTAAAAAGTTTGTTTATAAACAAACAAAATGGCCACCAAAACAGGAAGTAGGTTGATGTACAGCATGTCCACACATAGAAAATACATCCATACACAAGCAGGCTGTATACAGCCTTACTTCTGAATCTCAAGAGATCACTTGTGTGTGTTTACCTTCTGTCCCCAGCTTCTCTCATGCACTGAACATTACAGGCTTCCTGCAGACAGCTCTACCTATGTCGTTAATTCCTTAGTATGTGACAGACCAGCTCCTTTCACAGCCTCCAGAGGAGGATTTTTATCCAGCTCTCTTCTATCACTGATAAGATAGCAGAGAAGCTGCTGGACTATGTAAATAAAACACACACTGGAGTGTGCATAGAGGAACAGTTCAACACTGAAGAACTTGGCAGCCTTCCAGACACAGGCCGACAAGTCTGACAGGGGAAAGATACATTGATTTATTACAGAGATGGTTATAGTAGAAAGAGCTACAGTAAGCCAGAACACATAAGAATAGGTTTAGGAACTTGTAGGATGGTAGAAAAAACGTTGTAATTTTTGTTACAGAGTCACTTTAAGCTCTTTATTGCATAAAGATAACGCCCAGGGACAGCGACAGACGCTGTTTTGGAGGCAAACTCCTTCCTCAAGCTGTATAGGCTCACTCAAAGAGATAACAACCACAATGGCATTTATATACAGTTTCAATAAGGTCACATGGACCAATCAGATAACATCACAATACAAAAAAACATAACCATAATGTTTACTAGGACGCTTCCCCCCCCCCTCCCCCGGAGAAAAGTTTGGTCAGAAAGTGGTCCCCGGGCCGGAAAAGGTTGGGGACCCCTGCCATAATGGATAACCACCCTCATAAATAAATCATTGTATTAGATGTAAAAATACAATAGCAATAAAGAGACCCACACATCAAAGAACAGCAACTCCCAGTATACTCAAAGTGTAACCCACAAGGGAAACACACATAGCTGGACTCGGCAGTCAGCACACCGCCAACGCGGCATAGCAGACCGCACAAAAATATGTAAGGGCACAATATATCAATGAATCTTACACTCAATTTGAATATAAAGGTTTAAATGCAAAAAGAAAGGTCATAATCCCGGTTCCGCATCTGACCTGATGCGTACGTTTTTACGCATTGTCAGGACGCTTTTACGCATGGAAACGACGTCATTTGCTCCGTTTTTCGGCAGTACGTTCCTTGCATTGCCCTCTGGGAGATTGGGAGGAGCGTTATGGCAGTGTGGTTTCCCATCAGGTCCTCCTGACTTGGTAAGTGCTGATTGGCCACTAAGGATATGACACTTTTTAAATTCTGCTGTGGTAACGGCTGCTGATTTGCATATCTGTTCCCCATCAGGTCCTCTCATTATGTTTTGCCCTGTGATTGGACATTCATGTTTTTTGTATTGTGAGGTTATCTGATTGGCCCATGTGACCTTATTGAAACTGTATATAAATGCCATTGTGGTTGTTATCTCTTTGAGTGAGCCTATACAGCTTGAGGAAGGAGTTTGTCTCCGAAACAGCGTCTGTCGCTGTGCCTGGGATTTATCTTTATGCAATAAAGAGCTTAAATACATCTACGTGCTGCTGCTGATCTCTTCAGTTTACATATAAAAACATCCTCTGTGGGTGATTCAGTCACAGAGGCGCTTTGCTTTGTACTAGACTTACATGAGGTAAGCTTCCTTTTAACACCATACCACCTCGATTGTATTTATTTGCTGTTCATTTGATTTACTGCTACATATCACTTCTTATGCAATTCCCCCTTCTTGTTTACTATTCACCCCTCCCTTGACATATAGCATCATATGGTGTCACTAGGGGCTTGATTCACAAAGCGGTGCTAACTGTTAGCACACTTGTGAAAAGCCCCTAAAGTGACTTTGTGCATGCTAACTAGCGCTCACGCGCAAAGTCCCATGTGCAAAACTTTAAAGGCGCATTAAGTGCGACCTTATCGTCGCACTGTGCGATGTTAAAGGACTTCCGAGGCCAAAATTAAGAAAATCACACTGTACCTTTTTATTAGCAGAATCCACGGAGGACGTCCTCCGCTCCGTTCCGCCATCAATGCAGGTCTTTCCGTTCCCCTATGGCTTGGCCCGACCCCACCGAACGGGTCGCATCGATTCCACCTCTAAGATGGCCGCCGCCATGCTCCGCGGCTGCGCAGTATGCAGTATTAAAGTTGCTCCCAATGCACCCTTATAGTCACATCGGGTGCACCGTTTTCGTCGCACCAAGATGCGACGTTTCGAGCGCACCACGCTGTGCGAGCGCAATGGTTTGCGCGCGGGACTTTGCACGCGAGCTGATTCACTTTTCTTGGTGCTAACTACTTACCACCCTAGCACGCCTTTGCAAAGCCTTTGGGCGTGCTAACTAGGTTAGCACCGAATAGTGAATCAGGCCCTAGGTATTTATACTGATGACCCCACATTTATCACTATCAGTACCAACACTGTTATCACTGTCATTGTATGAATGTGGTATGCTGCACAAAAAAATAGACTATAATATTGTGAGGAAATTACATGCAATTTTATGCAATTGTATGTTAATACCAAGCATGTTTCCTTTATCACCATACCACTTTGATTGTATTTATTTGCTGCTCATTTGATCTACTGCTGCGCAGCACTTATTATGCAATTCCCCTTTCTTGTTCACTATACACATATGTGATTCTGCCAAGTGTATTGCTACCCTTTAAGTCACTTGTGAAAAAAAGGGGGTAACTTACAAGAGGAGGGTAAAGGGGGGGAGGGGGGAGAGGATTTTTTTGGCAGGTAATTATGGCATACTTTTAAATATGTTTGAAATGAATAAAGTATGATTTTTTTTTATTTTTTTCTTCTTGTATTGTTGGTACGTACCACTCACTTTCATTATTATCATTCATAATTGGTTTTCAACTTACAAGAGTAGATTTTCAAGGCTGCCGAGCTGAATTCACAGAGATCGCTATATCTCAGGCCTCCTGGGCTAAATAGCCCGTCTGTGTGTAATCACCCACAGGCAGAAAACCTGGAAGTGATCCAGGAGACCAGTGAACCCACCCATCTCGTCCCTGGCCAGCTCCAGGATCCACAACTGGTTTTCTTTCCCCCTAAAATCATGATGGAAAACACAACCTAGCCTTTTCATGAAGCCTATTAACTCATAAAGTGCCATACTCTAGCTGGCCCAGTGGCGTAGCTAAGGAGCTGTGGGCCCCGATGCAAGTTTTACATGGGGCCCCCCAAGCACTCTATACATAACAATTGATATGGCGCACCAAAACCTGCCAATGGCAACTACAGTGTCAGAGGTGCAAGAAGGGGATGGGGAACAGTTTATTAATGATTCCCACTATTCAAAGTATCTATAGAAGGGATTATTATGAGCACAGGACCAATAGAGAGCTAATACTGCAGTTGAGGGAGGGCCCTTTGGGGCCCCTCTGGCCCAAGGGCCCCGATGTGGTCGCTACCTCTGCACCCCCTATTGCTACGCCCCTGAGCTGGCCTATAGGCCTATGGTGTCCTACACTTTCCCTAAGCAGATAGATTGACACTATCATCACAGGGGCTAAAACGTATACTATAAACTTATAGTATAAACTATAGGGGACATCATGGCACTACAAGCGGAGGGGCTGCCATTCAAAGACTTCTCTCTTGCGCAGAGCTGTGAAATCTATTATACGTCTTCACAAATAAAAAAAAATATGATACTGGGAGATGAAGCGGCTCTTGCTGATGCTCAGGGGACCAATTATTTCAGACACAGGTCTCCTGCGGACCCCAAATTTGTAGGAGATGGGGGGGGGGGGAGCAGGAAATTTGGGTTCCCTCTAACGGCCAGGGTTGCCAACTCATCCCTTTAAATACTGACACATCCAAGTTATACAGGTTCTGGGGCTTCTCACAGATAATCATTCCCCAAACTGCATCTAACTGTCCACAAGACATGTATAATTCATAAGCGTCCGTATTTAAAGGGAGTAATTTGGGCAGCGCGGTAGGTGCTCATTGAAATAACAGTATTGAGAGGAAATTTTGGCGCCCGCACAGCCCAATAAATAGCGGGCACTCAAATCGCCACTCAATGCTGCTATTTCAATGGGTGCCTATGTCAGCGCCCCCATTTTTTTCTTTCTTTGCTGCAATTGGTGGCGTTTGGAGGTGGTTAAGGTTAAGCGTGGGGAGTTAAGGTTGAGAGTGGGGTGGGTGGTTAAAGGGGAACTTCAGCCTAAACAAACATACTGTCATGAAGTTACATTAGTTATGTTAATTAGAATAGATAGGTAATATAATCTCTTACCCACCCTGTTTTAAAAGAACAGGCAAATGTTTGTGATTCATGGGGGCTGCCATCTTTGTCATGGGGGCAGCCATATTTTTGGTTGAAAGGATGTGACAAGGAGCAGAAGACACAGTTCCAACTATCCTGTGTCCTGATAACTCCTCCGAGCTGCACACGCTAGGCTTCAAATGTCAAATTCAAAGTGTAAAAAAAAAAAATTGCACCGAAAACAGCAGAACAAGAACAACAAAATCAGAAATCCCATCATGCTTTGCACAGCATCAGGGGAAAAAAGCCCGACGGGCAGTTTTCTTCTGTGCAGCTAAAAATGAGGCTTGTATAAGAGAAACAAAGTTCTGATGCTGTGACACTGTTAAAGAAACACAAAGCCTTTTCAGTGCTGCTGAGTTGATTTTTAGTCCGGAGGTTCACTTTAAGGTTAGGCATAGGGGTGTGGTTAAGGTTTGGAGCAGGGGGTGGGTGGTTAAGGTGAGGGGTGGGGGGTTAAGGTTAGGCATAGGGGGGTGGTTAAGGTGAGAAGTGGGGGGTGGTTAAGGTTAAGTGTGGGGAGGGGGTGGTGAAGGTTAGGTGTGAGGGGTGGTTCATGTTAGGCAACAGGTATTGGAAGTCGATTGGTTAAGGTTAGGCATAGAAGGCGATTGGGGGGTCCCCTTGCTCCACTCCTAATTTAGGAGTCCATACAAGACATGGTTGCACAAATGCTATGGCTCAAATGGAATCAATTAGGGGTGCCTCTTTTACATGCATGGCAAGAACTCTTGCTGCAGAACAGCAAAGACCAATACAGAATGGCCCTGCAGCACATGCCTCTGAAACAGCTTTTCCTCAGTCATTTCAGAACCCAGAAATATCGCACTGCCATACCTCCCAACTTTTTGAGATAAAAAAAGGACACTTAAAGGGATACTTAAGTAAAAAAAATGATTTTTACTCACCTGGGGCATCCCTCAGCCTCCTGAAGCTGTATGGTGCACTCGCACCCTGGCTCTGATCCTCCTGTCCCCGCCGGCGGCTACTTCCGGTTTCGCCATCAGGACCCGACAGGCTGGGAACGCGAGTGATTCTCCGCATTCCCAGCCGCTATATCACTCTCTATGCTGCTATAGCGCATATGCTATACGCTATAGCAGCATAGAGGGTGATAGAGCGGCTGGGAACGCGGAGAATCACTCACGTTCCCAGCCTGTCGGCGAACCCGGAAGTAGCCGCCGGCGGGAACAGGAGGATCGGAGCAAGGCTGCGTTTTTTTTTACTTAAGTATCCCTTTAAGCCACACCCCTGCCACACCCCTAATCACGACCCAAGCATACCATAAATAGAGATAACCCGAACTGTTCTACAGCGAACAGTCCATGGGGAATGACCTCGGGGTCACTTCCTTGTTCGCCTGCTTCCGCATTTCTGCGCAGACTCTTTCCCGGCGGCCACACATCCTTGATCGTGCACCCACAGCCGGGAGCGCTCTGTGCATGCGTGTGACATCAATGCGCATGCGCAGATCGCTGCGGGCGCACGATCGAGAATGCGCGGCCACCAGGAAAGCGTCTGCGGGGTAATGCGGAAGCAGGCGAACAAGGAAGTGACCCCGAGGTCATTCCCCAATCCCCATGGACTGTTCGCTGTAGAACAGTTCGGGCCATCTATAACAATAAAGATTTAAAGAGACACTGAAGCGAAAAAAAATATATGATATAATGAATTGGTTGTGTACTATGAATTATTACTAAAAGATTAGCAGCAAAGAAAATATTCTCATACTTTTATTTTCAGGTATATAGTGTTTTTTCTAACATTGCATCATGCTCTAATATGTGCAGATTACACAACACTAAAGGTCCGTACACACGCCGGACTTTAGGCAACGACGGGTCCGTCGTTGCCTCCCGCTGGGTGGGCGTGCCAGCGACAGTCCGGCGTGTGTACACTCTGTCGTCAGACTGATACGGCTGTTCCTGCAGCCGTATCAGTCTGACGACAGAGCGTACACACGCCGGACTGTCGCTGGCACGCCCACCCAGCGGGAGGCAACGACGGACCCGTCGTTGCCTAAAGTCCGGCGTGTGTACGGACCTTAAGCTTTCAAAATGATTCTTTCAGAGCAGTCTGTGAACTAATGACCTCTCCTCTGGCAGATAAAAAGAAAACAGTTCACTTACAGTTGAGATAATAAAAGTCAGATAACAGCCCTCTCCAGTCTCAGTCGTAGAGATTAATGGCTTTTTTGCATAGAGATAACAACTGGAGTTTCTTAACTCTTCCTGTACTGGAAACAATTAGACTGATGTATCTGATCTTAATGTTTTATTTCTTAGCTGTACTACACATACAAATCATAATATCATTATTTTTTTTTTCGCTTCAGTGTCTCTTTAATAAGAAAAATATGTTGTTTTATAATTTAAACCATACTATTCTATCCAGGTTGCTTTTCCTTCATATTAACATTTAAAAATAAGAAATATATTAGTTTAAAGGATGGGAATGAAGTTGAGAGTCAACTAAACACATTTCCCAGTAGAAAAATCCATATATTTACACAGATCTGTAAATCAGTCCTGAAATAGGGACAAATGAGGAAGAAAGAGGGACAGAGGGATTGGGCTCCTAAAGAGGGACAGTTGGGAGCTATGCACACTGCGCATGCGTCAGAGCACTAGCTGGCATCGCACCAGCAAAAGCAGGTATTCAAAGTCAATGACTAAAATGAAAAAGAAAGCTTCAGGTTCCTGTTTTAGAACCGGTTTAGAAAAGCAGCATATAAATGGTAAATGAAGTCTACTAACCTGTCGTAGGCTCAAGTCTTTCTCTACAACCTCTGGTGACGGATTCCAGGGAAATATAGCTCCTCTACACCTGTTTACTTCACATTTTAGCTACTCCTATCACTTTGTTCTCAGATTAGTTATCTTCCTGTAAATGTAGAAGGTCAGGGGATTAATAATTACTCTGCTGTTGAAGGTTTGGGGTCATAGAGGTTTATTTATAGAGCAGTCATAAGGCAGAGAAACACATTTATTATTTTAACTGTTTCTGTGATGTTTCAAGCAAGGGGCGTAACTAGAAATCACCGGGCCCCCTGCAAACATTTGGATGCCTCCCCCCCCCCCCCCCCCCCTCCGACCTGCTCAGGGACATTTTGGGGGGAAGGAGGGGTTGCAGCATGAGGGGAAAGCGTGGCCACACATTGGCAGGGAGGAGGGACAGTCCCCTCCCCCCCCTCACCTCAGGCTCTCCCCTCAGCACGCTCCCCTCCTGCATCTATCATCAGTGGCAGCAGAGCAGAACACATATCTCCATCCACCATGGAGATCCATCTCTAAGTGCCTCATGCTACTTCCTGTTTAAACAGGAAGTAGCCTCGAACACTAGATAGAGAAACCCACCAGAGCCATTCACCAAAGCACACCTGAACTGAGAGCAGTATGGAGGTTGAAATATTTATTTCCGTTTAAACAATGCCAATTGCCTGGCTGTCCTTCCAAGGGGGTAATTACAGTACATCACCTACTCCAGGCGGCAGAACTGGTCCTCTTCACTTCAGCTCATCACCACGCCATACAACCAATCGCAATCTGGCTCTTGCATTAATCATGTACAGGACCAGGCTCCTCCATGGGGGCTATTGTTATATCCATGTGTCCTGCTGAGCCTCTGCCACTATCTTTCTTACAGGACAACTAAAGTGAGAAGAATATGGAAGCTGCCATATTTATTTCCTCTTAAACAATACAAGTTACCTGGCAGCTCTGCTGATCTATTTGGCTGCAGTAGTGTCTGAATAACACCAGAAACAAGCATGCAGCTAATATTGTCAGATCTGACAATAATGTCAGAAACACCTGATCTGCTGCATGCTTGTTCAGGGGCTATGGCTAAAAGTGTTAGATGCAGAGGATAAGCATGATAACCAGGCAACTGGCATTAAACACCATCAGTGCAGATTTATTTTAGGATGTTTTTCTTTAAGGCCTCTTTCACAGTGCGACGTTAAAGTCTCACGTTATAAAATGTTATAACGCAGACTAACGCACAGCATTACAAAGTCTGTGCGATATTCACAGTGCACACGTTGCATTGTGTGTAACGTGTAGCCAGGGCCAGGCCGAGGCAGAGGCGAGAGAGGCTCCAGCCTCAGGGCGCAGTGTAGGAAGGGGCGCACTCAGCTCAGCTATCATTTCTATAATGTGTTTGAAGCAGAGAGAAATAAGAGAAGTGGATACATGACAGTGACCGCAAGCCAGATAACTAGAGATTAAGGTGTTGAGTGGGTTGGGGGCCCTGGGGTGCCTCTTAGTCTAATAGCAATCAGTGTGTGACGGCTGAGGTGGGAGGGATGGAGGGGCGCAGTTTGGCCTCTCAGCCTTGGGTGCTGGAGGATCTGCAATGATTTGAGAAAGAAGGGTCGAAACGCCTGTGCGTCATCTTCATGCAGACCTGTTTTTACTCATGTCTTTTTACTAAGAGCTCTTTCACATCAGAGCTTGCGTTGGAGAACGCTCAAAGCATATGTTTTGTTGTATGCCTTTTACTGCGTTTTGATATGCGTTGCACTGCAGTGAGTGTGCGTTTTTAATCCGTTTTCAATGCGTTACAGCACATAGAAAAACGCAGGTAATTTTTTTTTCTTTTAGTTGTCAACTTTCTACATTGTTCCTCTGTTGCATTCTGGGACTGATTGCCTGCGTTAACGGATTAAAAACTTACATTGACTAACATTGTAACGCATAAAGCTAGCGTCGGCCGAAAAACTGCGCCTGGGTGCAGTGTAACGCAACGCACAAAAACGCAGCGTTATATGTGAAAGCTAAAATGAAAGTCTATGGACTTTCATTTCACCTTGGGTAACGCAAACTTTATCCTTTGCGTTGAAACGCAGAAAATCTGCCCTAATGTGAAAGAGCCCTACAGACTAACCAGCAAGCTCATGGTGACCCAGAACTCATTGGAGTGTGTAAGGGACTACAATGGTCCTAAAAGCCCCCTTACTAAGATGTTAAGAAAAACAAAAGTTTGCTTTCTTAAAACAGAAAGAATTTGCGATAATTCAGGTTGGAGTGAGCTTGAGATGTCTCCCAGTGCATCACTGCTGAATATATGCAAATTAACCATGGTACCCTTAGAAGCTAAACACACCTCCAGAACTGCTGGAATGCAATGATGTGTCAGCTTGTTAATTTGTACAGAGCCATAATAATCCAACATGCATACAGACTGTTTCGGATTGTTTGATCCTCATCAGTGCATGGCATGGATTAATTTGGCTCTATGCAGTAGGGCTTGTAACACCGAGAGGTACAGACAAATTTACAAATTAACAAGCTGACACATCATTGCATTCCAGCGGTTCTGGAGGTGTGTTTAGCTTCTAAGGGTAACAATGGTTAATTTGCATATATTCAGCAGTGATGCCCTGGGAGACATCTCAAGCTCACTCCAACCTGAATTATCGCAAATTCTTTCTGTTTTAAGAAAGCAAACGTTTGTTTTTCTATAAATAAAGAAACTTGAATACTGGATGGTGCGGACCTTTGATGATTGCTGAGGTTTCCCTGTGACTCCAGGGGTGGTCTCTGCACGTCGAATCCATTGGTGCAGCAACGCTGGTTCATCTAGCAATACATTTGCTGCGTTATGTGTGTTGCACATGCTCAGTAATGTTTTGGGTTTTTTATAATTGTAACCCATGCGCGGTTTTCGTTCCATCAGTATGCAATGAAAATAGCGCACCAAGAGACACATAACGTAGTACAAAATAACGTCCAATTTTATAGCATACATGCGCTGCATTAGGGGCACGTTGTGTGACTTTAACGTTGCATCAAACGCAACGTCTCACTGTGAAAGAGGCCTAAAGGTTATTATGCTGTAGCATATATTTTAGAGCAGAGATGCAGTTCTGAATTCAGGCCACTTTAAAAACACTCTGCTCATTCCTGAGGTTCAGTTTATAAAGACATATTCTTGCCTCACAGGCTCACAGGTCTCTGTGGCGCAATTGGTTAGTGCGTTTGGCTGTGTTCCAAAAGGTTGGTGGTTCAAGCCCACCCAGGGATGTGATTGTTTTAATCTCTCCTTTCATGTATAAACTGTGTCCCTGCCTGATCCACTAATGGGCAATTAGCACTGACAGTTTACTTCCTCAGCAACCCAACACAGCTGATTGGTCTATACTCCCTACAAGAGATAGTCAAGTAGAATTTCAACTTGATTGCAAGGCAATTTTTAGGCTCAATTGCTCTCAGGGCGAGGGTGTCAAAATTGTGGTACTCCTTGAATAGGTAGCCAAGTATAGGTGGCCCCAGTAGAGGTTAGCCAGGTATAGGTGTTCCAGTGTAGGTTAACCAGGTATAGGTGCCATGGTATAGAAGTTTGTTTACATCGGTACAGAGCTGCGATCTAGCGCAGCACTGTAGAAGGGACACTTAGCTGTTCCTCCGAGCGGTTTACAGTCAAATCCCTCTCATAGGCTGATTTCTATGAAAGAAGGGGAAGTGATTAGATCGCCGCCTAGGGCCAATTTAAGGGAAGAAGGGAGGGTGAAGTACTGTAAAATAACCACAAGAAGGGCCTACTAGTGACAAGAAAAGGAGGTAAGATCCATTTATGTGCGAAGTTGTATGGCTGTGCAGCACACAGTCAAAGCTGCAGTGTGCTGAATTGTAAATAATCACCTGGTCACTAGGGGGGTGTAAGCCTGCAACCCTCAAGTGGGTACAGTTAAAAATGGCGCCGGCCGAATAATGGCGACATTTTTTAAACGATATCTTTTTTAAACGATATTTATCGTATTTACAATTGGCAATGTTCATCTTCGTTTGCCATTGTAAATTTTTTTTTTATTCAATAACAATGTTATACCTAATAGCCCTAACTAAACCGCCGCATTCCCGACGCTCTAATCTAACTAATTGCCCCCAAACTCCCCGGGGGCAATCCGGGCTTCGTTTCCCAGTGAGGCAGGGCTATGAGCAGCAGCCCCGCCTCACACGTGTCTGTCAGCGGCTGATCTCCGCCTCTCCCCCGCCCCTCTCAGAGAAGGAAGACTGAGAGGGGCGGGGAGAGGCAGAGATCCGCCGCTGACAGACACGCGTGAGGCAGGGCTGCTGCTCATAGCCCTGCCTCACTGGGAAACGAAGCCCGGATTGCCCCCGGGGAGTTTGGGGGCAATTAGTTAGATTAGAGCGTTGGGAATGCGGCGGTTTAGTTAGGGCTATTAGGTATAACAGTGTTATTGAATAAAAAAAAAATTTACAATGGCAAACGAAGATGACAATCTGCGCCATTATTTAACCCTAAAACGATAAATATCATTTTTTAATAAAAGTCTATGAGGCGCCGTTTTTATCACTGGCGCTATGCGCCGTTTTGCACTGATCCGCCTCAAGTGGATAACATTGAAAATATACTGTAGACGCGCCAGAATTGACTTGCGCTATTATCTGCTTCGGACAGGAACAGGAGAAGTGGACGCTGGTAGCTTGTGAGCTCTGGTTTCCTGAGTCCCTGATATTTGAGATTCTATAGTAATAATCATTATTTTTCTTTGTGTATAGGGCACATAAAATACAAATTATAGTACTGCATTGTTACTAGTTACAAGAAAATAAAGTAATAATAATAATATACACTTACCTTGAACTGCAGACTAACTTTACCTACCAGGTCATGTACATCATTCTGCCTGTTGTGCTTTTTCACTAGAAGTCACATGACCATCGCCTTGTGTTTTTCCAGAAAAACCAGCATACAATCGCTTCCTGCCCTGACAGTGGTTCATTGCTCTTTGGTTGGGGGAAATCAGTGATTGGCTCAGCCACACTTGTGTTCTCACCAGCAAATATTTTACTCAAAATCACACGTTATGGTTTTGCTGCTGCTTGTTTGCCCTGAATCCAAATCATTTGCAGACTTTCAGTATTTCATCATAAACAGAAGCTTCTGTTATTTGTCCTGTTGTTTCACCATTATGTTTAAAGGTGGAAAGGGCTTTTAATCCACAAAAACAATTAAAGCACAACTGAGGTGACATGATGAGATAGACATGGGTATGTACAGTGCCAAGCACACAGATAACTATGCTGTGTTCATTTTCTTCTTTTTCTACCTGAAAGAGTTAAACATCAGGTATAAAAGTGACAGTTTCTGTTTGGGTCAGGACGGGGTCGGACTTGGTCAAACAATAGCATAAACCTGACTGATAATTAATTACAGCCATAAAACACTTTCCTGTCAGTAAATGGCTTCTGAGAGCAGATAAGAGATAAAAAGGGTCAAAAATTCATAGATTTGTGTTCTAGCACGCTTCAGTGAAGGTGCCATTGAGCGGCAATGATGAAACAGTAAAAACTAGATTAAAATCTAAAATAAAACTGTGGGATAGCTAAAAATTTCATTTTTAGGAGAAGGGAGGATAGATACAATTGTTTTTATCATCAGTTTATTTTCACCTCATATGTCCTTTAAAGTGGACCTGAACTTTTACACAGGACAGAAGGAAAACAGAGAGAAAAGCATCCTGTATGTATTTAGACAGTTTAGCCTGTCTAATTCCCCCTCATCTGTTTCTAATCACAAGTTGTCATTTGATCTCTCCCTGTGTCGGCTGACTGCCACGGCTGATAAGTTCATTTGAAAGCACAGGATGTTAACGATATATCTGCTTCCATGAAAGCAGAAAGTAGAATCACTGGAGATTTATTTAAAGGGATACTGTAGGGGGGTCGGGGGAAAATGAGTTGAACTTACCCGGGGCTTCTAACAGTCCCCCGCAGACATCCTGTGCCCGCGCAGCCACTCACCGATGCTCTGGCCCCGCCTCCGGTTCACTTCTGGAATTTCTGACTTTAAAGTCAGAAAACCACTGCACCTGCGTTGCTGTGTCCTCGCTCCCGCTGATGTCACCAGGAGTGTACTGCGCAGACACAGACCATACTGGGCTTGTGCTATACACTTCTGGTGCCATCAGCTGGAGTGAGGACAAGACAACGCAGGCGAAGTAGTTTTCTGACTTTAAAGTCTGAAATTCCAGAAGTGAACCAGAGGCGCGGCCAGAGCATCGGTGAGTGGCTGCGTGGGCATAGGATACCTGCGGGGGACCATTAGAAGCCCCGGGTAAGTTCAACTCATTTTCCCCCGACCCCCTACAGTATTTGTATCAGCTGTAACAAATAAATGTTTTTTTTCTAAGGTTATTATGCTCTTTCGTAACTTTTAGAGCAGAGAGGAAGTTCTGAGTTCAAGTCCGCTTCAACATAATTCAAATAGTAATAAATAGAGGACCATGAAAAAAAAACCTGCCGTGACCCAGATTCGAACCGGGGTTGCTGCGGCCACAACGCAGAGTACTAACCACTATACGATCACGGCTCAGGTACTCAAATGCCTCCAAGTGAGATAACCAGTCTTGAGGATCAGGACAATGTGACATCTTTTTGTTGAGAGTGGACCTGAACTCTTGCACAGGACAGAAGGAAAAATAGAGAGATGCACCCTGTATGTATTTAGAGCATTTAGCCTGTCTAATTCCCCCTCATCTGTAATTGTTATTTGATCTCCCCGCTGTGTCAGCTCAGTAAACTCCTGTGCCATGGCAGAGCAACTAATTTGTAAACATGGGATGTTTACAATGTGTCTGCTTCCATGAACGCAGGAAGTAGACACACTGCAGATTTATTGCAGTTCTGTAAGCTATAACAAAGGAATGTTTTTCTATAAAGGTTATTATGCAGTTGCTTATCTTTTAGTGCAGATAGGAAGTTCTGAGTTCAAGTCCGCTTTAAAAGGACAACTGTGACAAGGGATATGGAGGCTGCCATATTTATTTCCTTCGAAGCAATACCAGTTGCCTGGCTGTCCTGCTGATCCTCTGCCTCTAATACTTTTACCCATAGCCCCTGAACAAGCATGCAGCAGATCAGGTGCTTCTGAGATTATTGTAAAATCTGACCAGATTAGATGCATGCTTGTTGCTGGTGTTATTCAGATACTACTGCAGCCAACTAGATCAGCAGGGCAGCCCGGCAACTGGTATTGTTTAATAGGAAATTAATATGGCAGTCTCCATATTCCTCTCGTTACAGTGAAAAGTCTTGTGTAGCATTATGTCAATGAAAGTGGAGTATGAGTATGTTCGGTTGCTCTGCAAAACAAATATGTCTGTGCAAAATGCTGGCAATGAATTCAGTCTGATTAATTTACAAAGCTTTGAGAAGCTTGATAATGTTGTGTGGACAATAGACATTATTTAGCAGCGAGTTAAAAGTTCTTGGAGAATGCGGGCATTGATCCCGCTACCTCTCACATGCTAAGCGAGCGCTCTACCATTTGAGCTAATTCCCCTTCCATAGATTAACTCCTTCTAGCCCTCAGCCCCGAGGGAGTGAAAGAACTATGCCTGTGAATATGAGGGCGTAATAAGAGAACAGGGAAGGATCAGACCATCTGCCTTAACATGGGAGCTCGTAAAGTTTACTGTATGACATAAAATATACTTCTAACAGAATATTCATTGCTTGTTAAATTTTGCAGAAGTCATTAACTTTACAAGTTTACTTCAGCATGCTTTCTCTACATAAGTTAATACAGCCTAATTAATTTACTCCAAAATCTGCGCAAAGGGAGCAAATAATCTTGTTGGCAGAGCAGAGGGTGCGTGGAGGGGCATAAAGTTCCATTAGATCTGCTATGTATTTGGGTCCCATGTGGTTTAGAGCCTTGAATGTCAGGATGCAGATCTTACAATGGATTCTACATGTTACTGGCAACCAGTGAAGAGTTTGCAGTACTGGGCTGATGTGTGAGCTGCGGGGAGCATTGGCTAGGAGTCTGGCTGCTGCAATCTGTACTAGTTGTAAGGGGTGCAGAACTTTATCCGGGGATCCGATGAACAGGGCATTGCAGTATTCGGGAGATGTGTGAGTTGCGGGGGGCATTGCAGTACTGGGGAGATGTGTGAGCTGCGGGGAGCATTGCAGTACTGGGGAGATGTGTGAGCTGCGGGGAGCATTGCAGTACTGGGGAGATGTGTGAGCTGCGGGGGGCATTGCAGTACTGGGGAGATGTGTGAGCTGCGGGGGGGGCATTGCAGTACTGGGGAGATGTGTGAGCTGCGGGGGGCATTGCAGTACTGGGGAGATGTATGAGCTGCGGGGGGCATTGCAGTACTGGGGAGATGTGTGAGCTGCGGGGGGCATTGCAGTACTGGGGAGATGTGTGAGCTGCGGGGGGGGGGGGGGGGCATTGCAGTACTGGGGAGATGTGTGAGCTGCGGGGGGGGGGGGGGGCATTGGCTAGGAGTCTGGTTGCTGCATTCTGTACTAGTTGTAAGGGGTGCAGAACTTTATCCGGGGATCCGATGAACAGGGCATTGCAGTACTGGGGAGATGTGTGAGCTGTGGGGGGCATAGGTTAGGATTCTGGCTGCAGCATTCTGTACTAGCTGTAATGCTAGGTACAAACCATACATTTTTGGGGGGCAGATTTATCTGCCAGATTGATTATTTCCAGCATGTCTAATCTGAATTTCGTTTTTTTTCCTTTTATCGATTTTCATAGAACTGAACAAAAATCGATCAAAAGAACAATTTAAAAAAACCATCAGAAAGTCGATTGGAATTCAGATCGGACATGTTGGAAATCGATCTGGCAGGTAAATCTGCCAGAAAATTGTATGGTGTGTACATATAAGGGGTGCAGATCTTTATCCAGGGATCTGATGAATAGAGCGTTGCAGTAGTCCAGACGGCAGGATACAAATGCATGAACCAGGGCAAGTAGGTCTTCAGCTTTGATAAGGTGTTTGATTTTCGCTATATTTCTCAGATGGAAGAAAGAAAAGCTTGACAATAGCTGATACCTGCTGTCTGAGTGTTAGCTTTTCATCCAGGATCACCCCAACACACAACACATCAATTGAATCTATTCCAAATCAATCTACTGACAGTCATGCCCCACCCCTGATAAACCGAGATTTTCCATCCTATCCCAACAATTCTTACGACCGACTTTTGGTCAAAGATGATTAAAATCAAATGGTAAAATTGATGAGAGCATGGGCACCTTTGAGCTTGGTTCAGGTGGACGTCCAAACCACCCACCCACAGCATCCTGGCGACTCATTGAAAATGCTTTTTTGCAAGCTTGTATAAAAGCATTTGTCGGCTTTCAGCGGCAGTTTCTTTGCAGTGTTTTTCATCCCTGCAAGAGGACACAGAAGCATGGCAGTAAACTATCTCGAAGCAACCTGCTTCCAGGATTGGCTTAGCGTCAGGCAGATGACAACAAAAATGCAGATTAAAGCGCCGTATTTGCGCAAAGAAAGTGGTGGTAAGCAATCAAACCGACAGCTGTCCATTCATCTGAATAGAAAGCGATTAAATTAAGAGTTGCAGCTAATGAATAAATACAATGTATTTATTCATGAAAGCGCTGGAGAAATCGTTATACAAAGCATTTTTTCAAGCGCTTTGCGATTTCCCTATACCTTCCATTGAGGAAAATCGCCCCAAAAATGGTCCAGGCAGCGCAGCGCTTTGGTGAGCGGATCGGAATCGAACAGCTCAGATGTGAACACTATCATAGGGATTCATTGCAAATCGCGGTGCTTAAAAAAGGTGAAAACGCCCTAGTTGGGAACAAGCCCTAAATAATACTGACTTGATCCATTATTGCTGCAATGCAGAGCACTAACTGCTCTATGATTTTCAAACTGTCTTAATGTAATTAGCAGTCTTTATGCCTTTCAGGACCGGCTGCCTAACCCTACTTAAATTGCCTTACGCATTAATTGCTAGTAGGAAATTATGCGTAAGGCAATAACGTAACAACCTGCATTACAGTATTCTTACGCGTAATTGCGTAAGGGCCATGCGTAATTACAGACATGAACCGTAGATAAATGTCTACGCCGTAAGCGTAATTCCGTAATGCGTAATAGCGTAAAATTACGCGTAATGATCCGTAAGCGTAGATTTTTCCATTACGACCAGCACTGCTTTTTTTAAGCGCCGGCGATTTGCAAAATCATCCTAAAAGCGCTTGTGCAATAGTTCCCTATGAGAGTGCTCACATCTGATCTGTTCGATTCCAATCCGCTCACCAGAGCGCTGCCTGTACCATTTTTGGGCCGATTTGCCTATAATGGAAGGTATAGGGAAATCGCAAAAGCGCTGGAAGATACGCCTTGTATAGCGATTTCCCCAGCGCTTTCATGAATAAATACATTGTATTTATTCATTTGCCAGTGAAAGAGTTCACTTACTAACGTCAGGAAGTGAAAAAAAACAGAATTGCTCTGCAAAAGCGATTAGAAACGAGCTTTACAAAAAATCGCAGCGCGCAGGTAAGCGCCAGGAGGTGCTAAAAAAAATTGTGCTAAAAATTGAAAAACCGCTGGTGTCAGAGATTTCGATTTTAGATGTGAACAAGGCCTAAAGGGAACCTTAACTAAAGGGGGGGGGGGGAAGAGTTTCACTTGACTGGGGCTTCTACCAGCCTTCTGCAGCCGCCCTGTGCACGCGCCATCCTGGGAACAATCCTTCAGTCCCTCGCAGTGGCTATGTTTTCTTTTCTGCATCTGGCCAGTCACCAGACCACTGCGCCTGCATGACCATGGCCTTGCGTGTCCTTGTTCACACTCATGTTGCTGTTGCATATAGGGTTGAGCCGAAATTTTTGAAATTTCGCGTTACTATAATTACGCATGCGAAATTTGCTATTACGATGCGAAATTATGGTAGCGTAATTGCCATTAAAATCGTAATTGAAAATACCGTAAGCGTAATTTTCAACGCGTAATTTCACGTTTCGTTCATAACGTAATTTCGCGTTAAACCATAACGTAATTTCGCGTTAAACCATCCCGTAATTGTGCATTTCTTCGTAATTTCGCGAATTTTGAAATTACTTGTTAGCTATAAAAAATTACTTGTTCGCATTAGCCAATCAGAAGCGAATCAGCGGTAGTCAGACGAACGCTAACAAATTTTCGCATATAAACGCTTTTTCGCGTTAAATAATGTAAAAACTAAGCATGCGCAGTTCAAGGGTGTAAACTACGCTTACAAACGTTTGCATGCAAGGCAAACGTAATTTCGCGATACCCACCGTAACGCGAAAACGACGCGAAAATTAACGCTTACAGTAATATGAACTATCGCGAAATTACGTTATGTAACTACGCTTACAAACGGTTGCATGCAAGGCAAACGTAATTTCGCGATACCCACGGTAATGCGAAAATTACGCGAAAATTACGCTTACGCAGAATTTCGCGAAATCCTTCTTCATTACGATTATGTACTTACGGCCATAATCGTAATTACACTAATTACGTGAAATTTCGCAAAATCGTAATTAAGTCATTACGCTCATCTGCATACTGCACAGGACAGCAACGCGAGTGAGAATGCAGACGTCAGGGTCACAAAGGCACAGTGGTCCAGTGACTGGCCAGATGCCGAAAACATAACTTGGCCGCTGAGGGGGACTGAAGGATCGTTCCAGGATAGCGCAGGCACAGGGCAGCTGCAGGGGGCTGGTAGAAACTTTATTTTCCCTTTAGTTAAGGTTCTGTTTAAATATAAAAAGTCTTGTGTAGCACTATGTCAATGAAAGTGGAATATGACTGCGTTTGGGTGCTCTGCAAGATAAATACGTTTGTGCAGAATGCTGGCAATCCTTATACAAATGAGTTCATTCTAATTAACCTACAAAGCTTTGAGAAGCTTGTTAATGTTTTTTGTGGACAATAAACATTGTTCTGTAGTGAGTCAAAAGATATTGGAGAATGCGGGCATCGATCCCGCTACCTCTCACATGCTAAGCGAGCGCTCTACCATTTGAGCTAATTCCCCTTGCCTTGATTGCTTTGTAAAAAAAAACTTCAGTCTCTGTGGTGGGACAAGCAGTTACTTTGTTTCCTCACCATTGTTTCTTGAAAAGGCTTTTTCTCCACCAAAGGGGCTCACAGGTCTCTGTGGCGCAATTGGTTAGCGCGTTCGGCTGTTAACCGAAAGGTTGGTGGTTCAAGCCCACCCAGGGACGCTTTCTGTTTTATTTTATATTTTATGTATACAAGATCAGACCCAAGGCAAGTTGGTGCTGCATAAATTAAAAAATATTTAAAGGATCAATATCATGAACAATTAGTAAAATTTGAAATACATGAAAACACATAAATAAAAAGTCTATTTCTACCAAATAAGTAATATGTGCTATACATTACTTTTCTCCCATGTTGTTTATTATTTATTTATTGTATTTATAAATCGCCAACATGTCACTTACAGTATTTAGTAGAATTCCAACAGATCTGACAGGTTTTGGACTAGTCCATCTTCTTACGGGGAATTCTCAGGGTTTTCTTAATTTTCAAAAGCACTTAGTGAATTGTAGTTTCTCAGTCCAACTGCTAGAATATATTTTTTTTTTCGTTTCAGATTTCTATTAACTGCTGTAAACGACAGCAACATACGAGAAAGGGAATTTATATTTCATTTTACTGTAGAAGACACATACTTCCTATTTGTATGTGCTCACATGTATTTTAAACTTTACAATTTTGTGGACAATAAACATTGTTTTGCAGTGAGTTAAAAGTTCTTGGAGAATGCGGGCATCGATCCCGCTACCTCTCGCATGCTAAGCGAGCGCTCTACCATTTGAGCTAATTCCCCTGTATTTCATTGACCCTTCCTGGTCTTATGTCCACGGGGTGTGGAAGAGCTATGCTTGTGAAAGTGAGGTAGTGATAAGAGATCAGGGATGGGTCAAACCATCTGTCTAAACACAGGAGCTTGTAAAGTTTACTGGTATGAAACAAAAAAGTATATCTAACAGAATATTTGTTGCTTTTTAAAGTCATTTAGGTCGACAAGATTACCTCAGTATGCTCTCTTTACACAAATTAATACAGCCTAAATCATTTACTCCAAGAAAATAACAAAATCTGTACAAAGGGAGCAAATTACAGCCTTAAAGAGACACTGAAGCGAAAAAAAAATGATGATATTATGATTTGTATGTGTAGTACAGCTAAGAAATAAAACATTAAGATCAGATACATCAGTGTAATTGTTTCCAGTACAAGAAGAGTTAAGAAACTCCAGTTGTTATCTCTATGCAAAAAAGCCATTAATCTCTACGACTTTCAAAGTCGTGGATAGGGCTGTCTTCTGACTTTTATTATCTCAACTGTAAGTGAACGGTTTACTTTTTCTCTGCCAGAGGAGAGGTCATTAGTTCACAGACTGCTCTGAAAGAATCATGTTGAATGCTGAGTGTTGTGTAATCTGCACATATTAGAGAATGATGCAATGTTAGAAAAACACTATATACTTGAAAATAAAAATATGAGAATATTTTCTTTGCTGCTAATCTTCTAGTAATTATTCATAGTACACAACCAATTCATTATATCATATATTTTTTTTCGCTTCAGTGTCTCTTTAAAGGACAACTGTAAAGAGAGGGATATGGAGGCTGCCTGCAATGATGAGTTAAAATATTGTTAATCATCATTTTTCTTGAGTTTCAAGTGATTTTTATCTAATGTGTGTATGTAGCTTTAGGTTCCATAAACACAATCAATTTTAGTCTGCCGATGAATGGTCAATTTTACCACTGCATTGTATTATGGGGGCCAACAGTTTTTGAATGCTATGTACAGACTGTGTAGGTATGCTCTCATACTATATGGAAGTGGTAACATTGGTCAGTCATCTGTAGATAAAAAATTGGTTCAAGCCCACCCAGGGACACTTGTTTTTTTTTTTTTTTTTTTCAATTATACACGACCAGACTCAAGGCAAGTTTGTGCTGTATAAGTTTAGAAAAATATTTAAACAATGCACATTGCCTGGCTGTCCTAATGACCCTCTGCCTTCTATACTTTTAGCCATAGCCCCTGAACAAGCATGCAGATCAGATGTCTAACTGAAGTTTGACTGGATTAGCTGCATGCTTCTTTCAGATGCATGCTTCTTTCAGGTGCGTGCTTTTATGTATATTCCTTCAACTCCATTAGCCCCAACATCCTCTTTGAAAAGCTAGGACATCTCAATGTGCATCCCATCCTCTGCGGCTGGATAAAAGACTTCCCAAAAGAACTCACTTAGTGTCACGTAACCACTTCGCATCCAGACCTTTTTTCCCCACTTATGGACCAGAGCAGTTTTGACAGTTTTAGCGGTGTCCTTGTTTAATCAGAAATAACTTTATCCCTACTTAGGACACAGAAATGAAATATATATTGTTTTTTTCAAGACAAACTAGGCTTTCATTGTATGCCATTTTTTCCCTCAAACAATTTTGTTTTCTATGAATTTTAATGGGAAAACAAAGACAAAAAATAGAAAAAACATTTATTTCTCAGTTTTACCAGTATTCCAGTTTAAAAATAAAAAGTGCTACTGTAGATAAAAAAATACAAATTTTGTTTGGCTATTCTTACTGCTTATCACAAAACTTAGATTATGTTCCAGTCACAATTTATGGTGAAGATATTTGATTCTGAAATAATGCTACAGAGTGTATTTTTCACTATGAAATAAGAAAAATGTTAATAGTAAAAATCAATCCCATTAGCTCAGGAAACATATATTCCCGTTCACCAATTAGTGCTGCATCAGATAGTGCCAGAAATGTGCACAGGAGCAAGCCCAATCCTGCACTGCACTGCTTCTGCTACAAGACGTATATCTACTGACTCGTGGCTTAGATGAAGTCACAGAGGACGTATATCTACTGACTTGTGGATAAAGTGGTTAAATATAACTAGGCAGAGATACCTGGCTTCTGTGCTGGCTGCTCGTGCTTCCTGCTGGGAGGGCTGACCTGCCACCAGGATATCTGGCAGCTCCCCCATAGCATTCCCTGACCTTCTAGTGGATTCCCTCCCATGCTCCCACAGGCCTGCCATTGAGGCACCACAACTCCCAGCATGCCCCATAGAAGAACCACAGCTCCCTGCATGCCCCCATAAAGGCACCACAGCATCCAATATGCCCACATAGAGGCACCACAGCACTCGGCACACCCCTGATTGATGCACCAGAGCTCCCAGCATGCCTGCCATTGAGGCACCACAGCTGACTCTGCCTGGGGGACATCTAGGGCACCCCTGAATAGATCCAGGGCACGTGCCACTGATCCTTGGGGCTAGCAACGCCCCTGTGCCCAACACTGTGTCAGGTATGCCGCTCAAGAAGTTTTGCTAGCCTCAGAGTCCACCAGTATAAATCTATTACGTTTTGTGGCTGCAGCCTCCCTGTACATCTCCAGTCTTCTCTATGGGGAGGATCGGTGATGTCACCAACATCATGCACAGTCCCGATCCCCCCCATAGAGAACACCGGAACTGTGCAGAGAGGCTGCGGCGATCGCTGGATAGAGGCTTGGTATGTATATAGCGGCTGGATCGGGGGCAATCGGGGGGTGGTGGGCACCTATACTAGCTAGCCTAGTGCTAGCTAACATGTAATGCAGCCATATAACCTAATAGATTTATACTGGGGGACTCTGAGGCTAGCAAAAGCTCTTGAGCGGCATGCCGCTCAGGAGGTTAAAGTTTATGTGCATCCTCCATTGCAGTTCACACACATTATAATGCTATGCAATGCACCACTGTGAACCTGGCCTATCAAATTGCAGCAATCCCGAGCCCACATGTGTGGTAACTCTAACAACTTCCTTAGAACTTTCAATCAACTAAAAAACTGGATCGGTTTGGTTGAAATAGAAAAAAAAAAACGTAAAGATAATCTGTAATTAACAAAAAGTGCCCAAGGCTTCCATCGTCCTCCGCAGTAGGCCCGATCCAGTGCTGGGACTCCGGATGGCTGTAGACGGCAATATTAACCTTTCAGATCCAGCGCAGACGCAGTACTATCTTCCCCCTCAGGCTCCAGTGGAAATAATCGAGCACTGGATCCAAAAGGTGAATATCGATGCATGCTACGGGGTGAGCCCGCGCAGGATTGGGGCTACTGCAGAGAACAAGGGAACCCTCATTAGGATTCAGAGGCTTCCTCCTCCTGAGGTAAGTACCCCCCAGGGCAACTTTTTTTGATTACAAATTCTCTTTAAAAAACTAATGTGTGACACCTTAGGCGAGCTTCAGCCTAAGCAAACATACTGTCATTAAGTTACATTAGTTATGTTAATTAAAATAGCTAGGTAATATAATCTCTTACCCACCCTGTTTTAAAAGAACAGACAAATGTTTGTGATTTCATGGGGGCAGCCATCTTTTTCATGGAGGCAGCCATCTTTTTGGTTGAAAGGAGGTGACAGGGAGCATGAGACGCAGTTCCAACTGTCCTGCGTCCTGATCACCCCTCCCAGTTGCTAGGCAATGAGAACAACAACATCAGAAATCCCATCATGCTTTGCACAGCATCAGGGGGGAAAAAGTTCTGATGCTGTGAAACTGTTAAAGAAACACCAAGCCTTTTCAGTGCTGCTAAGTAGATTTTTAGTCCGGAGGTTCACTTTAAAGCGGATCCGGGATGAAATACTAACTATAACAAGTAACATGTCTATATATCTTATCCAAAGTTTAGGTAGTTTACACACCAAATCTAGCTGCAAACAGCTTCAACAGTTTATGATTATTTATTCCTGTGATACGACAGCAGCCATGTTTTGTTTGTGACATTACACACAAATAAGCTGACATGCTATCAGCTTGCCTGTGTGTAATCTTCAGTCCATAGCCTGTGACAAATTCAGTCCCCTCTCCTCCTCCCCTTTGCCTCTGAAATATCTGGCTAGTAACCTCCACCTCCTCCTGCACAGACTGAGCTGCCATAAGCCCTTGCTACAGTGCCAAGGAACTCTGAACAAGCTGTGGGCAAGGCTTGTTTAGTTTATAGGGAATTAGAGTATTAAAACAAAACAAAAAAAAAAGTATTTGGCTTGAGGAATGCCCTATAAACTATATGTAAGGAACACAACTATGCAATGAGTAAAAGTTTATCTCAGATCCACTTTAAGGCTGGTTTCATACCAGGATGTTGCGTTTTAGGGTACGTTATGGTCGCATAACGTGCCCCTAACGCAACGCCTGGTGCTCTCTGGTGTGGACGTCGGAGTGAGCTGCGTTGTGCAGCTCACTCTGGCATCCGTGATGCGTACTCTTGGACGCATGCGGCATCACGTGGTCCCGCCCGGCCAATCGCCGTACAGAGCGGCCGCTCTAGGAAGTAAACACTGCACGTCACTGAGTGCAGTGAATATTAATTAGCCATGTGCCCGGCTACTCTCCGCTCCTCCCCAACATTACTGAGCATGTGCAAGCAGTCTAACGCGGCTCTGCCGCGTGTAAAGTACTGCATGCAGTACGTTGTCTTATGGCGCAGCGTTACAATGTAACACAATGTGGGCACTGTGAACAGCCCATTGATTTTTCATTACTGTGCGGTGGGCTGCGTTACAGGCTGCTCTAACGTGCGCCTGTAACGTCCCACTGTGAAACCAGCCTAAGTGTCTCAAAGACACTATAGTGTCTATGAGGGCTCTTTTACACTACATGCAGTTCCGATTTTGATGCGATTTTACATGTGATTCCAATTTTTGATGCAATAAAAAAAAGTCCTGCATGCTGCATTTTTCCCTGTTTTTCTTCTTTTGTTGCTAGCATCCAGTGCAAAGCGGAATCAGAAATCGGAACTGCCATTTGCAGTGTAAAAGAAGGCTCAAAAATAGCAAGGTCCATATGTCAGTGTGCAGAAAGCCCACCGACAGATGCAGCTGCCTCCACAATGCCAGATATACAGCCTAGCAAGCAGATACCACCTGCTGTGTTCTGACCCATAGTACAGAAATAAACACACTGGATTCCTTTCCTGCATATATTCTATGCTGGCAGAGCAGTCCAGCCTTAGTGTCAGTTAGTTTTTTTTGAAATGTGACATTTGATTATTTGTAGCAGTCTTCAAAAAAGAGGGGAGTCTCACTTTGTATGGATACCTGACGAAACACATACTGTATGTCTACATAAAATGCTTGCAACTTTTTTTCTTTTCTTTTTTTGAAAATGAATTTAGCCAGATGAATTTACTCAAAAACTTAAGAATCTTGCGGTTTAAAATGCTTGGAGAATGCAGGCATCGATCCCGCTACCTCTCGCATGCTAAGCGAGCGCTCTACCATTTGAGCTAATTCCCCTTCTTCACCTGTGATGTTCTTAGCAGGACCATGTGGAAAATCTATGCCTGTGAATGCAAAGTACTGATAAGCTAACAAGTTAAGTGGTTTTTAGGTAATACAGGAACTGTAACAAAAAAGCAAAAACAAAAAAAAAAGTCGGGAGATGGGGGGGGGGTCTATTTGCCTTGGGAGGGGGGAAGCCTCTGGATCCTAATGAGGCTTGGCTATGTTTCCACTGTACTGTGAAACTTTTGGCCCAAAAAAATCGTATAAAGGTGGCCACACACACGATACAATAAAATGATCCGATTTTACAGTAACTCGATAAAAATGATCGTATCTCTCGAGAAAAATCGAAAGCTTTTTTTTCATTCGACTGAAAAATCCGATCGGATTTCCCGTTGTTTTCGATTTAAATCGATCTGGAATGCCAGATATGGTGTGTGTTGGATTGTTAATTTATTAATATACACACCCTAGCAATTTTCTCTGAGTTTTATCATAATTGAGGAAAAAATTTAACAAAGGTGTGTGGTACATTGGTCATATTTTTGAAATGTTACAATCAGTCAGAAAAATTGATTGCAATTCTTAAATTGAACAGATATTTAAAAAATTGTATGGTGTGTGGCCACCTTAAGATTGATTGGTGACAATTCACTTGTAAATTTGAATGCGTTTTTATGCAAATTTTTACCCCACGGCAGCTTCTTATGCATCGCATAATGACGCAATCAGGAAAAGCCCCCTAGTGGCGGCTCCTGCAGATGCGTCATTATGCGACGCATGAGAAGCCGCCGGGGGGACAGTGAATGGAGAGAGGACGGGCCGCGCAGCCTCCGGGCAGCACAATGGGACCTTACACCACCATGATACAGGTGAGATGTCCCTGATATGGCTTCCGTTGCACCTACTCTGCTTAAAGAATGGGGGCAAAGGTGGCACATGGGAGACACAAGGAGGCATATGGGAGACACAAGGAGGCATATGGGAGACACAAGGAGGCATATGGGAGACACAAGGAGGCATATGGGAGACACATGGGAGACACGAGGAGGCATATGGGAGACACATGGGAGACACGAGGAGGCATATGGGAGACACAAGGAAGCATAGGGGAGACACATGGGAGACACGAGGAGGCATATGAGAGACACAAAGAGGCAAATGGGACACATAAGGAGGCATATGGGAGACACAATGGAAACCAAGGAGACACGGGGGCCAGAGATGAGCCAGAGGGGGACACTGGAGCCACAAAGGACAAAAATGGCACAGCATCCCAACTTAAAAACGGATTCAGGTTAAGAACAAACCTACGGTCCCTATCTCGTTCATTAACCGAGGACTACCTGTAACCATTTCCAAGACACAAAAGGGCGAGAGAGCCCTGTCCCTGCGAGCCTACAACTGGAAGGAATAGGGGGGGGGGGGAGAGAGGAAGTGGGGTAGTATAAGTTGTTTAGGTAATACAACTTAGGTAAGACTATTTTTCCTGCGCCAATTGAAAAAATTTGGTATGCCTCAGGAGCTGCTGTCCAGCTTCTACACGGCCACTATTGAAGCTACCCTCTGCTCCTCCATTATTGTGTGGTACGCAAGAGCAACCACCAGTGATAAGTATAAGCTTCAGAGAATCATTAGCTCAGCGGAAAGGACCATTGGCTCTCCTCTGCCACCTCTTGACCTCCTCTACACCACTAGAATGAAGACAAGGGCTAACAGGATCTCCCAGGACCCGCCCCACCCAGGCTGCCGCTTCTTTAAGCTCCTTCCCTCGGGCCGACGCTACAGGACCATCCGCCCAAGGATTAACAGGCGCAGAGACACCTTTTTTTCCCCAAGCAGCCCTCCTGCTGAACTCCTGCCTCTCATCGGTAGGCTAGCTGCACTCAGGCCAATTAGCCTGGCCGAGGCACACTGAACCCGGGCCAGTAATATAAATCCAGCTGCCACCCTGGTGGGTGCTTCTGGGTAGAACTCCACTCTAAGGGCTGTACAAAGCACAATATCCAAACCCAGAGGACTCTGTTCATGAGCAAACCACATATTGTACTGTAGGTTACTTGCCTGTCTTGCTTATATGCTTGTATCATTGTTATTGTCTTATGCCTGTCTCGGCGTACGTACAAAAAGGGCGCCCGGACAAAAAGGGCGCGGGGTGTAAACTCTAAATAATAATTAATCATTAATAGGGTTTATAAAAATAGTGTGCTATATTTCGTTTACAAATAAGGTTAAATTATAAATCATTAAATAATGTTTATTAAGTCGGAAATTGTGAAAACGTTAATCTTCCCTGTTTCTAAAGTTAAACTTATAATTACGTTTATGAAAAAAACAATAATATATGTTTAATTGTTATAATTCTATATGATTGTGAATAACCTTCATTTACGGTTTGTTCTTATAATAAAATTTTGAAAATATTCTTTATAACGATGATATAAATATAACTACGTTCGTAATAAGTGTTGTAAAACATTAGTAATTATTACTAAAATTTTACTAAAACTATACCTAAGCCTACTCTTACACAGAACCCTCCCTGTACCTATCCCTAACCCCTAGACCCCCCTGTTGGTGCCTAAACCTAAGACCCCCTGTTGGTGCCTAAACCTAAAACCTCCCTGTTGGTGCCTAAACCTAAGACCCCCCTGTTGGTGCCTAAACCTAAGACCCCCTGTTGGTGCCTAAACCTAAGACCCCCCTGTTGGTGCCTAAACCTAAGACCCCCCCTGTTGGTGCCTAAACCTAAGACCCCCCCTGTTGGTGCCTAAACCTAAGACCCCCCTGTTGGTGCCTAAACCTAAGACCCCCCTGTTGGTGCCTAAACCTAAAACCTCCCTGTTGGTGCCTAAACCTAAGACCCCCCTGTTGGTGCCTAAACCTAAGACCCCCCTGTTGGTGCCTAAACCTAAGACCCCCCTGTTGGTGCCTAAACCTAAGACCCCCCCTGTTGGTGCCTAAACCTAAGACCCCCCTGTTGGTGCCTAAACCTAAGACCCCCCTGTTGGTGCCTAAACCTAAGACCCCCCTGTTGGTGCCTAAGTAACCCTCCCTGTACCTACCCCTAACCCCTAGACCCCCCTGTTGGTGCCTAAACCTAAGACCCCCTGGTGGTGCCTAAACCTAAGACCCTCCTTTATTATGTGGATAATAATGTTTTACTAATTGTGGATGCAAAAAATATTTTGCAATTTATGTTACGTACTGATCGCTTTATTTTGTGAATAATAATGTTTTACAAACAGTAAGGGATAAAACTTTAAATAATGTTTTAATTAGTTAAATAAGATAAATATGTTTAGTATTTTTATAAACGTTATACGGCACGGGTGCATTTTATAAACGTAAATCACCACAAGCACACTTGTAAATCATTAAAAATCTCCTGGCGCCGTTTGTAAACATTATTTATGTCCTGCGCCCTTTTTTCCTGCTCGGCGCCCATTAACCTCCCTGGCGGTTAATTTTTTTTGCCACATGGGCAAAAATCCTTTTTTTTTTTATTTTATTTTTTTTTGTTTCATGTAAAGCTACCAGAGTGGTAGCTACATGAAACACCACTAGAGGGCGCATGTGTCCCTCTAGTGCGATCGTCGCCGGCACTAATAGCAAACAGGGGAGCGCGTATATAACGCGTTCCCCTGTTTGGCTTCTCCTGTCGCCATGGCAACGATCGGGATGATGTCATGGACGTCAGCCGACGTCCTGACGTCAGGCGCATCCGATCCAGCCCATAGCGCTGCCCGGAACTCATTGGTCCGGGCAGCGCAGGGCTCTGGCGGGGGGGCCCCTCTTTCGCCGCTGCGTGCGGCCGATCGCCGCAGAGCGGCGGCGATCAAGCTGTGCGCGCGGCTAGCAAAGTGCTGGCTGCGCGCACAGCACTTTGAATGGGGCGAATCGCCCCAATAGATGCGGAGAAATCCTCCTGCGTGGCATAGCCCGAGCTCAGCTCGGGCTTACCGCCAGGGAGGTTAAACGCTATTTATTATGAGAGTGAATGGCGGCGCCCTTTTTGTCCACTAGCGGCATGCGCCCTTTTTTCCCGCTTCCCTGTCTCACTTGTATTATTGTTATTGTCTTATGCCGATCTCTGTCTTGCTCTGTTGCTACTGCCATGTGAACCACAACCAATTCCGGGTACGACCTCAGTCGCACTTGGCGAAATAAAGTTCTGATTCTGATTCTGTAACAAAAAAAAGAGCCCCTGGGGAGATACTTGCCTTGGTAGGGGGGAAGCCTCTGGATCCTAATAAGGCTTCGCTATGTTTCCACTGTACTGTGAAATGTTTGCGTCCAAAAAATCATATAAGATTGATTGGTGAAAATTCACTTGTAAATTTGTATGCGTTTTTATGCGAATCTTCGCAAAGGTCAAATATAACATAATCTGCTTAGTAACAGCTTAGTCATGACTGCTGACAGCTTCCTGTAACCATGGATTTAATATGAATTTTTGCACAAAACGTGCAAAAATTTGCATTGCTATACGTTGCCTATGCAAAGCATTGTACGGGAATCGTATGCGATGTCCGAAAAAATTATGCAGGACCTCAAATTTTTTTTTCTCGCGTAGGAAAATTCGCATTCACAACCATAAGTTGCCAAATCAATGCGAATTTTCAATGCGAAAAATCTTTAACAAAATGCTCAAGTGGAAACCTAGCCTTAGCCTCAAGATCCAGTGCTGGCAGCCCCGGAAAAATCAGCCAACAAGGATGTCGGTGGCGTGCGCAGGCGATGTAGCAGCGCAGGTGCAATAGAGGCTTTCCGATGAGCTCAGATGGAGCAGTAGAGGCTTTCCGACGGAAATAGCTGAGCCCCGATAGGTCTCCTCTACTGTGCAGACGCAAGCGACTCACGCTTGTGCAGTAGAGCGGACCTGATCATGCTCAGAAAATTTCTGCCGGAGGCCATCAGAAAGACGCTACTGCTCCTGTGCTGCAGCTGAGAAGGTAAATATTTACATCACTGGTGTTTGGGGGCTGCCAGCGCTGGATCCTGGAGGGTGAGGAGGATGAGGGAAGCCTCATTAGGATTCAGAAGCCTCCCTCGCTCATGGTAAGTACCCCCCCCCCCCCCCCCCCGGGGAAATTTTCTTTATTACAGATTTTCTTTAACTACCTAACTGTACAATATTTCCTTGCAAGCTTCAGGCATGCTTACTGCCCCATCCAGTTCACTGCCCCATCCCCTGTGTTTCCTCCCCTATTCTTTCCACCCCACTACCCTCTAGTCCACGCATGTCAAACTCTGGCCTGTGGGCCAAATCTGGCCCTCAAAGCCATTGAATTTGGCCCCCAAGTGGTTTCCCCACTTTGCATTATGTTTGGCCCACTGTAGATCACTAGGGAAGCTATATTGGAGGTGAAGTCCTAGATCACCAGGGAAGCCATATGGGGGAGGTAGAGGGAAAGCACTAGACGCCAAGGAACTGTATAGGGGAGGGTGGGTGCGCACTAGACACAAGAGAACTGTATAGGGGAGGGTGGGTGCGCACTAGACACAAGAGAACTGTATAGGGGAGGGTGTCGGCCATTAGACACAAGGGAACTGTATAGGGGAGAGAGGGAGGACCAATAGATAAAAGGGAACTGTATAGGAGAGGGAGGACCACTAGACACCAGGGAACTATATAGGGGAGCGAGGAGGACTACTAGACACTGGGGAACTGTATAGGGGTTGGAGGGGGGGGGCATTAGACACCAGGGAACTGTAAAAGGGAGGAAGGTTGCCAGTAGACGTTGAGGTTGGCCCGCGACTTCCTCCCAGTGTTAAATTTCGGCCCACTTTATATTTGGAGTTTGACACCCTTGTTCTAGACTGTAAGCTCGCAAGGGCCAGGACCTCTTCCTAGTGTTTCTTATATTGCTGTAATTTATCATATGAAAATGTACATACTTTAGTGATATCTCAAACTGCACATTAAAGGTGGCCATACACTGGCCCGATTCGCGGCCGTTTCGACAGCAGATTCGATCCTGGGATCGAATCTGCTGCCAATCGTTCGCGCTAAACGCACCCGCCGATCCGATTTCCTCCCGAAATCGGATCGGTCCGTCGATCGCACCGTGCGGGAAATTACCCTCGATCGCCCGTGGGTAGGGTGCGCGTCGCTAGCGGCGGCCGATCCGATCAGGTATACATTACCTGACGCTGGCTCCCGGGCGTCTTCTCCGCGCTGCACCGTTCTGTTCCGGCTCCATCCCGGCGCTTCCTGTGTCACTACAGTGACCAGGAAGTTCAAATAGAGGGCGCTCTATTTGAACTTCCTGGTCACGGAGTGACACAGGAAGCGCCGGGATGGAGCCAGAACAGAGCGGTGCGGTGCAGCGTGGAGAAGACGCCCAGGAGCCAGCGTCAGGTAATGTATACGGGGGGGGGGCGCACAGGCGGCAGGGGCAGCTCAACAGATTGTGATCGGTTTCAGGCTAAAATCGATTCACAATCTGTTTGCAGTAAAGGCAGCCATACGATCCCTCTCTGATCAGATTCGATCAGATAGGGATCTGTCAGCTGGTCGATCTAATGGCAAATCGACCAGTGTATGGCTACCTTAATTATGGATTTGTACTTGCACGGTTTTCTGGGTGTGCACAGCAACTTCAAACTAGATACAATTTAGTTCTATAAGGTCCCACATTCTTTGAAATGTAAAGGATGCCTGGATCTAATGACTGCATCACACAAGGAGGCTAAACATTATCAATTAACAAATGTATTGTAAGGGCAGGGGACAGTTGATAGTGTTTACCCCAAGTTGTTTTATGCAGTCATTAGCTCCAGGCATTCTTTTTACATTTCAAAGCAAGTGGAACTGTATTGAACTGAATTGTATCTAGATTCAAGTTGCTTTGCACACCCAGAAAATATAATGTATAAGGGCTCTTTCACACTAGAGCCCATTTTCTGTGGTTTAAAACCACCCTGGCGTTCTATTAAGATCGCCAGGGTGGCTGCGGGAGGGTTTTTTTTTAAATAAAAAAAAAACTATTTCATGCAGCCAACTGAAAGTTGGCTGCATGAAAGCCCACTAGAGGGCGCTCCGGAGGCGTTCTTCTGATCGCCTCCGGCGGCCAAAAGTGACACGAAAGGCCGCAATGAGCGGCCTTCCGTGTTTTGTTTACTTCGTCGCCTGACGTCAGCCGCCTCCGATCCAGCCCTTAGCGCTGGCCGGAACTATTTGTTCCGGCTGCGCAGGGCTCAGGTGGCTGGGGGGACCCTCTTTCGCCGCTGCTCGCGGCGGATCGCCGCAGAGCGGCGGCGATCAGGCAGCACACGCGGCTGGCAAAGTGCCGGCTGCGTGTGCTGCTTTTTATTTGATGAAAATCGGCCCAGCAGGGCCTGAGCGGCAGCCTCCGGCGGTGATGGACGAGCTGAGCTCGTCCATACCGCCCGGCTGGTTAACGCAAAGTCAAAACTTTGCGTTAACCAAGGTAAAATAAAAGTCCATAGACTTTAATTTTACCTTTCACACCCGACTCTGGGTTTAGATGCGTTGCGGTTGAACGCATTAGAGAGCTTTTAATTGTTGGGAGCTGGCGTTTTCCAGTTGGGTTTAATTAGTTACTACCGCCGCTGATTGCGTTGCACCGCTGCATCCCGACGACACGCCGCAGGGCATATAACGCGTGTAGGAGAACGGCTCCTGCACGCGTTCTAGATGTGAAAGAGCCCTAAGAGTGTGCATGTAATGCTGTGTACACACTTGCGATAACAATCGTTCGTAAACACCAATAAACGATCTCTCGTCCGACAATTGCATAAAGTTCTTTCCGTCGCGATCAGAAGCGATCGTTAAGGAGAGCGAGGAAAGTGCAATCATTGCACGAGCGAATTTTACAACAAGTTGGATCCTATCGCGCGATCATCGCCGTTAACGAAAGGTGTGTACAGCAATCGTGCGAGAACGATCGTTATGTAGTGCGCAACTGTGCAAATAGCTGGAACCTACGTATTTCCGGTGTATTGTGTTTGGTAACGATCGTTCTATGAGAATTTTGGAAAAAAACAACAAAAACCATCAATCTTGCTGTTAATCCAAATGTTTTGTAAAACATTAATTATGTCATATCCGGGTGCGCACGCAACCATTCTTCACTGATAGTTCGTTTCTGCAATAATAATCGCTGCGCTACGTTCTCAGTTGCCTAATTTGCATTTACTGCTCTGCTCGTCCAACTATCGTTCGTCGCGGAACTATCGTTCCTAACAAACGATCGTTATCGCAGGTGTGTACGTACCATAAGAAACAGCTTAGTACAGTTCTGATCCAGCTCTGTATCATAATTGTTGAAAAACAAAATATATAAAAATGGGGGGTAGCGATGGACTTACCTTCCTGTGGAAGAATTGACAGATGTCCATCTCGATAATAATCATTTATGGGCTTAAAATCCAACAAAAAAACAAGGATGGGTGGGCTGCAACGCATTTCACAGGTCCACTGCCCGCTTCATCAGGCAACAATATTGGGAGCAAACTTACTCTGTCTTGAATAAGTCACAGCGCCTCTGTTACAGTCAGGAGAGGAGGAAAACAGAGAATTGCGCCCTGTGTGTATTTAGAGAGTTTAGCCTGTCTATTTCCCCCTCGTCTGTGACTATTTACAGCTGTAATTTGATCTCTCAGCTGAGAAGCTAATTTGTAAACACGGGATGTTAACCTTATGTCTGCTTCCATGAAAGCAGGAAGTAGACACACTGCAGATTTATTGCAGGATCTGTATCAGCTGTAACAAAGAAATGTCTTTTCATTAAAGGTTATTATGCTGTTGCTTATCTATTAGAGCAGAGAGGAATTTCTGAGTTTAGGCCCACTTAAAGCGAGTGCTCTTTGAGACAATTCCCTCCTCTAGGTACTCTGCAGCTGTCTTCACAGTGGAGGATTGTGGAGGGATATGCCTGTGAATGCTAGGTACTGATAAGCTATCAGTGATGGTTCAGGCTTATTCTACAAAGCAAGGACTTTGAAGAATGTGCAAAATACAGACAGAACATAATGTTACTGGTGTTTGCGATATAAGGACGTGCTACAGCCCATTACACCCACTGGCCTCTGTGGTGCAATCGGCTGCAGCACATTCATCTGGTGGTTTGATCCCACCCAGGAGTGTAACTTATTTATCCAAAGATTTGTGTTTAGAAAATAAAGAGATACTAATGACTGTAGGCTGATGTAACTTTTATTTTAATTCTATACACATATAAGCCCAGTGCACACCAAAAACCTCTAGCAAATCTGCAAAACGCTAGAGGTTTTTGAAGCAGAGTTCAGAGCGATTCTAGGAATGTTAGAGACGTTTTCTAAATATGCCTGGCGGTTTTTGGAGCATTTTTGTGTGGCAGATTTCATATATTGTTACAGTAAAGCTGTTACTGAACAGCTACTGTAACAGAAACGCCTGGAAAACAGCTGTGATGTAGTGTTTTACAGAGCGGTTTTCCACTTTCCTATACTTAACATTGAGGCAGAAATGCCTTCGAAATCTAAAAAATGCTGCAGCACCCCCTCCCCCCCCCCCTTCCCCCGTTTGCGTTTGTAGAAAAAACGAGCCACTCTGGTTGTGGACCATCCCATTCACTTTCATTAGCCAAGCGGTTTTCCCCCTGCAAGCGTTTTAAAAAACGCTCCAGAACCGCTCCGGTGTGCACCGGCCCATAGGCAGCTTGGAGCTGGACAAATTAAAATCATCAGCTACTGCATTTGATTGGGCCAAGTATATGCTGAAAGGGTACAGTACCTTGTTACAGACAGAGACAGTCCAGCTGTGAACATACCAGACAATACATTACTGATTGAATGAGTTGGGGACACCTGTACTTGATGGGTCTGCACCCCCTCGCTGCCCTCAAACTGGAGTTATCAGAACACCTGTGAAATATAGAGACTACGTCCTCTAACTTATTTTCTCTGAGTAGATGCAGCATCTATGCATCTACGTTCCCATCCGCGTTTCGGGAACGCGTGCAGGAGGCCGACAGGCACCCATCTAACCTATACTGGGGGCACCTACCTATATAACCTATACTGGGGGCACCTACCTAACCTATATTGGGGGCACCTATCTAACCTATATTGGGGGCACCTACGTATCTAACCTATACTGAGGGCACCTACCTATCTAATCTATACTGGGGGCATCTACCTATCTAACCTATACTGACACCTACCTATCTAACCTATACTGGGGGGCAGCTACCTAATCTAACCTATACTGGGGGCACCTACCTATCTAACCTATACTGGGGAGCAGCTACCTATCTAACCTATACTGGGGAGCAGCTACCTAATCTAACCTATACTGGGGCAGCTACCTATCTAACCTATACTGGGGGCACCTACCTATCTAACCTATACTGGGGGGCAGCTACCTAATCTAACCTATACTGGGGGCAGCTACCTATCTAACCTATACTGGGGGCACCTACCTATCTAACCTATACTGGGGGGCAGCTACCTAATCTAACCTATACTGAGGGCACCTACCTATCTAACCTATACTGGGGGCACCTACCTATCTAACCTATACTGGGGGGCAGCTACCTAATCTAGCCTATACCGGGGGCACCTACCTATCTAACCTATACTGAGGGCACCTACCTATCTAACCTATACTGGGGGGCAGCTACCTAATCTAACCTATACTGGGGGCACCTACCTATCTAACCTATACTGGGGGCACCTACCTATCTAACCTATACTGGGGGCACCTACCTATCTAACCTATACTGGGGGGCACCTACCTATCTAACCTATACTGGGGGCACCTACCTATCTAACCTATACTGGGGGGCACCTACCTATCTAACCTATACTGGGGGGCACCTACCTATCTAACCTATACTGGGGGAACCTCCCTATCTAACCTATACTGGGGGCACCTCCCTATCTAACCTATACTGGGGGCACCTACCTATCTAACCTATACTGGGGGCACCTCCCTATCTAACCTATACTGGGGGGCACCTACCTATCTAACCTATACTGGGGGCACTTCCCTATCTAACCTATACTGGGGGCACCTCCCTATCTAACCTATACTGGGGGCACCCACCTATCTAACCTATACTGGGGGCACCTCCCTATCTAACCTATACTGGGGGCACCTACCTATCTAACCTATACTGGGGGCACCCAGGGCCGGATTTGTACTTTTTACCGCCAAAGGCCAACTATACTGTCTGTTTGGTTTTCATATCTGCGTGCCCCAATGAGAATTCTACATACTTTCCATCATTGGATGTCACAGACAATAACTATTTTAGTAATATGCGTATAGACTATGTTATGTTTTCCTTAAAGAGACACTGAAGCGAAAAAAAAATGATGATATTATGATTTGTATGTGTAGCACAGCTAAGAAATAAAACATTAAGATCAGATACATCAGTGTAATTGTCTCCAGTACAGGAAGAGTTGAGAAACTCCAGTTGTTATCTCTATGCAAACAAGCCATTAAGCTCTCCGACTAAGTTAGTCATGGAGAGGGCTGTTATCTGACTTTTATTATCTCAACTGTTCCTGGACTATTTACTTTTCCTCTGCTAGAGGAGAGGTCATTACTTCACAGACT
Organism: Hyperolius riggenbachi; assembly: GCF_040937935.1. Classification (NCBI taxonomy): domain Eukaryota; kingdom Metazoa; phylum Chordata; class Amphibia; order Anura; family Hyperoliidae; genus Hyperolius; species Hyperolius riggenbachi. The sequence goes on along the minus strand of NC_090653.1, from coordinate 26,539,925 downwards.
GCTCTGAAAGACTCATTTTGAATGCTGAGTGTTGTGTAATCTGCACATATTATAGAATGATGCAATGTTAGAAAAAACACTATATACCTAAAAATAAAAGTATGAGAATATTTTCTTTGCTGCTAATCTTCTAGTAATTATTCATAGTACACAACCAATTCACTATATCATATATTTTTTTTCGCTTCAGTGTCTCTTTAAGAACTTTTATGTTATGCTTGCCATCTTGGTAATGATGGAACCATTGTATCACCATGAGAGTTAGGCTGATGTATACCTGCAGGATAGAGCTTACAGGTCTTGCAGGGACGACACAAGTACAGGACAGAGGGTTCAAAGGGTAAATCTGTCCTTGTAGATAGGGATGGCTGCATAGAACAGCTTTACTGCCCCTCACTGAGCCGCCCCTAAATTTCTGGTGCCCTAGGCCATGGCCTATGTGGCCTTGCCAGAAATCCGGCCCTGGGGGCACCTCCATATCTAACCTATACTGGGGGGCAGCTATCTATCTAACCTATTCTGGGGGGCACCTACCTATCTAACCTATACTGGGGGCACCTCCCTATCTAACCTATACTGGGGGCACCTACCTATCTAACCTATACTGGGGGGGCACCTACCTATCTAACCTATACTGGGGGCACCTACCTATCTAACCTATAGTGGTAGGCACCTACCTATCTAACCTATACTGGGGGCACCTCCCTATCTAACCTATACTGGGGGCACCTACCTATCTAACCTATACTGGGGGCTTCTACCTATCTATACATTAAAGAATTGATTCGTATATCAGCAGGGGTTAAATGCAAAGGTAATATATTCAAAATGAATTTACATCCAAAAGCCTCAGGCTATCACAACAGCCCAGAAACAGTACAATCACAAACAATATAGTGGGATTAGGAATAAAGGTCCGTACACAAGCCGGACTGGAGGCAACGACGGGTCCGTCGTCACCTCCCGCTGGGTGGGCGTTCCAGCAACAGTCCGGCGTGTGTACAGTCTGTCGGCGGACTGATACTGCTGTTTCTGAGCGATCCGCCGGGCGGATCGCTCAGAAACAGCCGTATCAGTCCGCAGACAGTGCGTACACACGCCGGACTGTCGTTGGAACGCCCACCCAGCGGGAGGTGACAATGGACCAGTCGTTGCCTCCAGTCCGGCGTGTGTACAGACCTTAAGAACAAGCACCATCTATGGGATCACACTGAACAGGTAAATGTTTAACAAACAAGCAGGTGAACAAAGCATTTACACAAGCAAACAGCATGAGAGCAATGATCAAGGTACAGAAATGTGACCCATAGGGCAGAACAGTTAGGAGAATCCCTTCCGCATAGGGTACAGTCTGTGGCTTGCTTCCTGGCTCCCATAGATGGTTGTTCATCTTATTCCCACCATATTGTTTGCCAGTGTGCATTGTTTCTGGGCTGTTGTGATAGCCTGAGGCTTTTTGATGTAAATTCATTCTGAATATATTACCTTTGTATTTAACCCCTGCTGGTGTGCGAGTCAATTCTTTATGTACTGATTGTGCAGGACTGTTAAAACAATCTCTTTTATAGACTGAACACCCATTAGTACCCTATCTGTATTGATTTATTGTTTAAAAAGAGAACCTGTACTGAGTAAAACTATTTAAAATAAACACATGAGGTAACTTCAAATGAACAGTACATAGTTACCTTACCATCAGCTCCTCTCAGAAGCTCACCATTTTCTTCTGACAATAATCCCTTCCAGTTCTGACAACATTTTGTCAGAACTGAAATATATCAGTTGCTGTCAGTTATATATCAGTTGCTGTCAGTTATTGCTGAAAGGACAACTGATGTGCCAGGCAATGTCCATGTTTCCCTATGGCTCAAGTGGGCGATGTTACAGTTTAACAGTGTGCTGACCAGAAAGCTGTTATGGGGTAATGGCCATTTTCAAAATGGAGGACGGAAAATTATCTTGATCACAGTGAACAAACAGGACGCGGGACAGGAGAAAGACACTGAGGAGTAGACTACATGGAAAGTAAGTATGACTTATGTATGCTTATTTTGACTTTTAATTTTCAGTTCAGGTTTGCTTTAAGGTGTGCAAAACCACTATAATCGAGGGCACCTTCCTATCTAACATATACTGGGGGTTCCTACCTAGCTAACCTACACAGGGGGCACCTGCCTATCTAACCAATACTGGGGCAACTATACTGGCTACCTGTATTGGAGGCACCCACCTAGCAAACCTATACTGGGGATATACCAGGTACGCCTATCTAACCCATATTGGGGGAAACTATACTGGCTACCTATTCTGAAGGCAGGTGCCTGGCTAACATATACTGGGGGCAATTATGCCTGCTATCTATACTGGGGGAACCTATAGCTGGCTACCTATACTAGGTGCAACTAAACCTAACCTATACTGCAGGCACCTATACCCGGCTCCACGGTGTGGCGCAATTTTTATGCCTTGAGTGCAATTTAGCCTAGAAACTGCCCTGTATATACATACATACACACACACACACACACATATATATATCCTATATAATAATGTCTTAAGTGTCGCTGGGTCCTCCTTTGTCCCTGTGTCCGTGCGTTTGCGCTACTGTGTATGTGCAGCACGGACAGCAGTTGGGACAGGAGGACGACGGACCCGGGTGGGCATGTGTGCGCGCATGCGCACTGACATGCGGGGGCAATGTGAAAGAGACCTAGAGCCCAATTTTAATTTATTTTATATTGCCCCCTCCCTCCGCCGTCCAGCCAATCAGCATGATCGGCTGTCATAGGCTTCAGCCTATGACAGCCAATCACTTCCCTGCTTACAGAGGGGACAGCCCTGTCACACGGCTGTCCCCAGTACAGCACTGCCTTAGATCGTAGCGCTGTACAGGGTTATTTGATGGCAATTTTGCCGTCTAACAGTCTCCGAGCAACGATCGCCGCTGGGAGACTGAAGGCGGAGGACGGAGATGCGCGCGCCCGATCTCCTACTAGCACCATTCCCAGCCATTCACGCCAATCGGAGTGGAGTGGTCCTGTGGCTGTCACTACGTTCGTGCCAATTGGTGTGGCGAGGCAGGCAAGTAGTTAACACCTCTGCATCTTCTTCACTTACTACACAAGCGACGGTATGCGCAATGATTATGTCAGTGAAGTCATGGCTCTGGTTATTAAATTTTTTTAAATCAATTTTTATCTTTCCTACTTCTACCAAATGTTTGTTTACTTTCATGTAGCAATAGAAAAAATTACTAATTCGCTATAGATGCCCCTTTAACATTATAAAATTCTGCTTAAAGCCAGTGGGTACCAGTTTAAAAATCAAAAAGTCAGATACTCACCTAAGGAGAGGGAAGGCTCGTTCCTAATGAGCCTTCCCTCTCCTCTCCCAGTGCCCTCGGTGCTGCGCTGGCTCCCCCGTACGCGTCCGCCGCCGCAGGGACTTCGGAAGCACTCGGACTTCCGAAGACGGGCCGCTCCATACTACGCACGCGCGAGTGCGTCATAGAGGGCGCTCGCGCATGCGTAGTATGGAGCGGCCCGTCTTCGGGAGCCCGAGTGCTCCCGAAGGCTTCCGAAAGCTCCCTTCAGCTGCGGAAGTGGCAGTATTTGACTGAACTGGTCGAGTACTGCCACGGGGGATCCTGCGCGGGACCGGGCACCGGGAGAGGAGAGGGAAGGCTCATTAGGACCGAGCCTTCCCTCTCCTTAGGAGAGTATCTGACTTTTTGATTTTTTAAATGGTAAACATTCACTTTAAGGTGGCCATACACTCAATTTTCCCATTTGAGTCCCTGCAGATTCGATTCATCTACTGGGAACAGATTCCCTAAAATCTCAGATCAATCGGATTTTCACCAAAAATCATTCAAAAGTATCCATCAGACATGACTGATAATTTAGGTTAATCGGGGGTGGGGTGATAGGTAGATTGAAGGCCCATAATGTTGCACTATATCAAACAGTGCAACGCTGCGGTTTGATCAGTTTTCAATAGATTCCCTGCCGGAATCTATTGGAAATTGATGTACAGTGTGTGGGAGGAATCGATCTTTCTCAGAAAGGAATCCATGATTATTGGAACATTGGGTGGGAATCTATGAGGCCTTGTTCACATCATCAATCGCCAATCGCAAGCGCTGAGTCATTTCTTGAGTTTTTTTCAGGGCTTTTCCCTGTACCTTGCACTTTTCTAAGCGCTTTTGCACAGCGATTCGTTTTTTCACTTCCTGACGTCGGTCAGGAAGTGAACTCTTTCACCCAGAAATGAATAAATATAATGTATTTATTCATAAAAGTGCTGGGGAAATCGCCATACAAAGCGCTCTTTCAAGCGCTTTGAGATTTCCCTATACCTTCCACTGAGCCAAAACGCTCAGAAAATGGTACAGGCAGCACTTTGGGGATCGAATCGAAATCGAACCGCTCATATGTGAACACTCTCATAGGGAATCATTGCACAAGCGCTTTTAGGGAGTTTTGAAAATCGCTGCCGCTTAAAAAAAATCCGAAAGCGTCCCTAGAGGTGAACAAGTGTATGGCCTGCTTTACAACCGCTAAACAAAAAAAAACAAACCAAGTTAAAAAAAGAAAAAAAAAAAAAAACCTTGGAGATTTCATCCTTCATCCTCTGCTATAGACATCTACAAAGAATGTGACCTTCAAATGTCACCAGCCGTGATCGTATAGTGGTTAGTACTCTGTGTTGTGGCCGCAGCAACCCCGGTTCGAATCCGGGTCACGGCAAGTTTTGGCATTTTCTGCTGATTGTCACTGAATCTGTATGAATTAAACAGGTGAAACTCAAAAAATGTGAGTATTGTTCAAAAGTCCATTTATTTCAGCAATTCAACTTAAAAGGTGAAACTATTTATTAGTTATAGAGGCAAGGCGAGATAGGTCAAACCTTTATTTGTTACATTTTTGATGACTATGTCTTTAGCCCAATCTACACGATACGACTCTTTGTGTGATTCGATTACGATTCTATGTACAATCCTATTAAATCCGACATGTCCGATCGGGATCCGATCGATTAAATTCGATTTGCCATTGCAAAACCATCGAACATATCGGATTTAATCGGATCGTAAATAGAATCGTAATCGAATCGCACAAAGAATCGTATCGTGTAGATGGAGCTGTTCAGCTTATGACAACCCACAAATCTCAGCCCATTAGAATATTGTGAAAATGTTCAATATTTTAGACTCAACATGTCAGACTCTAATCAGCTAATTCATCCAAAACACCTGCAAAGGGTTCCTACTACATATATTAGTTTCACCTTTTCAGTTGAATTACTGAGATAAATGGACTTCTGTACGATATTCTAATTTTCCTAGTTTCACCTGTATTCTCAGTTTAAAGAGACTCTGAAGCGAGTCTAAATCCCCTTTTTGAACTTGTATTTATGTTAAGCAGTATAATCCCTGTTAAACCGCCGGTATCCCGCGGCAAAACGAGGGGTTAATAGCCCCCCCCCCCACCCCCATCCCTCCGCAAAATCCATGACTTTCTTGGTGGTGGATTTTGCTGCTCATGGAGGCAGGGCTATGAGCTGCAGCTCTGCCTCCTTACGCGTCAATCTCCGCCTCTCCCCCGCCCCTCTCTGTGAAGGAAGGCTGAGAGGGGCGGGGAGAGGCGGCGATCAGCTGGGATTGACGCACTGAGAGGCAGAGCTACAGCCATAAGCTCTGCCTCTATGAAGAATCGCTCCCCGAACACAGCAGAGGGTTGGGGGGTATAAACCCCTCGTATTTCCGCGGGATAGCGGCAGTTTAGCAGGGATTATACTGCTTAATATAAATACAAGTTGCGTAAGATGTTGGCGCTTTATAAATACAATAAATAAATAAATAAACTAAAATAAATAAAAAGGGGATTTAGACTCGGTTCAGAGTCTCTTTAAGTTCCAGTTTACAATTTTTTATTTTTTCTTATAGAGGGCTTTCTCCTTGAAATATATGTACAGTAGCAAGAAAAAGTATGTGAACCCTTTGGAATTGTATGGATTTCTGCACAAATTGCTCTTAAAATGTGATCTGATCTTCATCTAATTCCAAAGGGTTCACATACGTTTTCTTGCTACTGTATTTGAGCTATTACTTGCCCAGAATCTACAGCATGTGAAGAGATTACTATTAAGGTGCTCTAGCAATTTTGACGGCAGATTGACAATAGCCAGATCTATTACTGATCGAATCTGATCGGAAAGAGATCTGTTGGCAGTCATAAACAGCAGGCCGATTCCCAATCGATTTCAGCATGAAATCTTTCAGGAAGCGGCCTTGTGATGCCGTCTCGTCGCTCCTGTCCCCCCTAATGTACATGTTTCAGGGCTGCATGAAATAAAATTAACTCTTCACGATGGTCCTCTTGGTTAAGGGAACCTCAAGGCTCAGTTCTTAAATCCCTTCTCTTTTCTGTATGCAAGTTCTTGGTCATCTTATCAGCTTATTTGGAATTATTAACTAGATGCAAATAATCTTAAATTGATGCAGAATTTTGCAAATATATGCAGCTTGAATATGGAATTGAAGTGAGGTTCAGTTGATCTATTTCCAAGCCACATAAAGTTGCATCAACAGTTTGCATAATCCTACATCAATTTTGAATATAAGTAAATAAACAAGTTAATAAAGGATAAGATATATCCTCTTCATAGGAAAAAACATAGCGTCCCTGGGTGGGCTTGAACCACCAACCTTTCGGTTAACAGCCAAACGCGCTAACCGATTGCGCCACAGAGACCTGTGAGCCCCTGCTGGTGGAGAAAAGCCTTATCAAGAAACTGTGCTGAGGGAAGATTTTGTTAGAAGACTGCCCACAGTGTATGCATTGCATAAAGTAACTGCTGTTACAGTAGAAGCAGTAAAGTCTGTTACAATAGAAGCCATGGAAGGGGAATTAGCTCAAATGGTAGAGCGCTCGCTTAGCATGTGAGAGGTAGCGGGATCGATGCCCGCATTCTCCAAGCATTTTGACTTGCTTAAGTCAATTAAGACTAGAGGAAAATTAACCTCTAGCTCCTCCCCCCCTCCCATTCCTTTCAATTGTAAGCTAGCAGGGCGGGGATTTCTCACCCTTTTGTGTCTGGCAACTTGTTAAAGGGAACCTTAACTGAACGGGGGGGGGGGGGGGGGGGCGGGGGAGGTTAAAGAGTTTCACTTACCTGGGGCTATTACCAGCCCCCTGCAGCAGTCCTGTGCCCTCGGAGCCGCTCTGGAATCCTCCGGTCCCCCGCTGTCACTTAGTTTCGTTTTTGACGACTCACCAGTCGGCCGGCCGCCATGCGTATTATTGGGCGCATTCTCTACTGCAATTAGCGCTGTTGCAGACCGCAGCGCGTAGATTTGCGGCAACGTGTATTTTTGTACGCGTTGCGGTCCGCAACAGCGCTAATTGCAGTAGCGGCCGGCCGACTGGTGAGTCGTCAAAAACGAAACTAAGTGACAGCGGGGGACCGGAGGATTCCAGAGCGGCTCCGAGGGCACAGGACTGCTGCAGGGGGCTGGTAATAGCCCCAGGTAAGTGAAACTCTTTACCCCCGTTCAGTTAAGGTTCCCTTTAAACATTTTATTGACCCTGTTACATTTGTCACTGTAGTAACCAATCCTGTATTTTGTACCAGTATCTATATTTGGTGTACACCGTTGTCTGTATTATGTACCCCATGTTTGTTTCTTACTTTGTACAGCACCACAGAATACATTGGTGCTTTATAAATCAATAGCAATAAGTCGAATGACAGAGGATGTTATATTTTTACTGGAATTTAAAATTAGTAATAATTATATAAAAAAATTTAAAAATGAGAATTTGGAGTTAGTTTACAACATCAGCACAATCCATTTATTTTTTTCTTTCTGAGGGCTCGGTCACACGGACGGGTCTGTGACAGTTAACGACAGCTGCAGCGCTTGCTATTTAAACGATATCCATTCAGATGAATGGACAACAATCGGTACGATCGCTTACCGCCATATACCTTCGTCTGCGCACACACAGTGCTTTGATCCTGATTTTTGCCGTTGTCTGCCCGGCGCTAGGGATGGTCGGAAATGCCAATTTCCAATTCTGCAGAAATTTCGATTTCCGCCAATACCGATTCCGCAGATTTCGAGTTTTTTTGGTCATATTTTGCATTCTCTGATTGGTCCATCGCCTCCGAGTTCGATGATTCGGCTAAAAATTACTGAGTTGTGGTTATGCGGTATTTCCACAGAAATTAGATTTTCGAGTTCGGATTTCCGATTTCCTCGTAGTGTTTTTTTGGTCATTTTTTGCATTCTCTGATTGGCCAAATGCTTCCTAGTTGTTACTTTCTACATTCTCTGGTTGGTCCATTGCCTCAGAGTTCTGCGATTTGGCTAAAATTACCGAATTGCAGTAATGCAGTAATTCTGCAGAAATCCGATTTCTGAGTTTCGTTTTCCGATTTCCAAGTTCCGATCGGAAATTCAGAAATTTCAATTCTGCAAAATCTGCCCCAGCATCCCTACCCGGCGCTTAGCCAATCCTTGGAGCAACAGGTGGCTTCCAAGATCATTTACCGCCACGCTTCAGTGTCCTCCTGCGGGATGACAAACGCCACATGCAAAGAAGCACCGCCAAAAGCCGACAAATGCTTTTTTTGCAAGCTTGCGAAAATGTATTTACAACGAGATGCCAGACTGCTGCGGGTGGCTGGTTCAGACGTCCATATGAATGAAGCCCGAAGATGCCAACACACTCATCGATTGTACCACTCGATTCCCTGCAGATACGATCATCCCGATTTAATCCAATGGCAATTAATTCTCTTAAAATGTCTGATCGATCAAATTGTGATCAACTTTGACCTAAAAATGTATTTTACTTTCGGGCCCGTTTCCACTAACACGAATTCGCATGCATTTTCTGCATGCACATTTGCATGACAATACAAGTCAATGGGCCTGTTTCAGCTATAAACAGAATCTGCGCAAAGAGCTGTGCAGAAAAATCCTGCACAGCAGAGCCATCAGAATTCCTACACCGCAGGTATCATGTGCAATTCGCATGTAATGCAATCAATACCATGCAAATTTGCATTGTGTTTTACGTACATTTCAATAAATCTAACTTAGACCCAGTGCACACCGAGCGGTTTTTGGAGCGATCCGCCGGCCGCATCCGCCTATAAAAACGCCTGTCTAATGTATTGCAATGGGATGGTGCACACCGGCGGTTTGAGGTTTTTGCCAAGCCGCAAACGCACCTCCTGCTGCGCGTTTGCGGTTTTCGGAAGCGTTTCGTCCTCAATGTAAAGTATAGGAAAAACGCAAACCGCTCTGAAAAACGCTACTTCAGAGCGGTTTTCCAGGCGTTTTTGTTACAGAAGCTGTTCAGTAACAGCTTTTACTGTAACAATATGTGTAATCTGCTACACAAAAACGCACGCAAAACCGCTAGGTATGTTTAGAAAACCTCTCTATACATGCCTAGAATCGCTCTGAAATCTGCTCCCAAAACCGCTAGCGTATTGCGGATCTGCTAGCGGTTTTGGTGTGCACTGGGCCTTACTGTAACAATATTTGGAATCTGCTACACAAAAACGCTCCAAAAAACACTAAGGCCCAGTGCACACCGAGCGGTTTTTGGAGCGATCCGCCGGCCGCATCCGCCTGGAAAAATGCTTGGCTAATGTATTGCAATGGGATGGTGCACACCGGCGGTTTGAGGTTTTTGCCAAGCCGCAAACGTGCCTCCTGCTGCGCGTTTGCGGTTTGCTAAAAAACCTCAAACCGCCGGTGTGCACCACACATTGAAATACAATAGCCAAGCGTTTTCACTGGCTGATGCGGCTGGTGGATCGCATACAAAATCCGCTTGGTGTGCACCCGGCCAAATATCTGCTCTCTGCTCCCAAAACCGCTAGCGTTTTGACGATCTGCTAGCGGTTTTGGTGTGCACCGGGCCTTAGGCCTGGTGCACACCAGAGGAGTTTTTCTGAGCGTTTTGAGTTTTTAAATCTGCTGCTAATGTTATCCTATGTGTCTGTGCACACTGGAGCAATGAGGTTTTGTAAAAAACCCCATAGCATTACATTGGGAAGAGCTTTTGAAACCTCTAGCGTTTGGGGAGCTTTTCTGGTGTGTCTCAGCCCTTAGGGCTGGTGCACACCAGAGCGGTTCTGGAGCGTTTTATAAAATGCTTGAGCATAGAAAACTGCTTGGGTAATGTATTTCAATGGGATGGGCTGGTGCACACCAGAGCGGTTCGCTTTTACCACAAATGCAAACTCCCCGGCTGCAGTATTTTTTAGGTTTCTGATGCGTTTCTGCCTCAATGTTAAAGTATAGTAAAGTGGAAAACTGCCTTGAAAAATGCTAGATCAGAGCAGTTTTCCAGGCGTTTTTGTTACAGTAGCTGTTCAGTAATATCTTTACTGTAACAATATATGAAATCTGCTACAAAAAAACGCTACAAAAAGCTAGGCATGTTTAGAAAACCTCTCTAAACATACCTAGAAAAACAGCTTCAAAAACCTCTAGCGTTTTGCGGATCTGCTAGAGGTTTTTGGTGTGCACTGGGCCTATCATGGTTAAAAACGCATATTTGGAAAATTATGCAAATTTGACACAATTTTGCGTTAAAATTCGCATAAATGCTCATGCTTATTCGCATTAGAATGCAAATTCATTTGCGCGTACTGCAATGAATTTGCGACGTACTTGTGGAAACGTAGTCTCACCCTGAAGTCAAATGTTTTAAGGAGCGGTTATGAAGGCCTTGGGAAATGAGGAGAGTAACTGAAACCACACATCTTTACAATCACTAAAGGCTTGTTCACATCTAGGGGGTTTGCGGGTTTTTTCAAGCGCCGGTGATTTTGAAAATCGCCTTAAAACCGCTTGTGCAGTGATTCCCTACGAGAGTGTTCATATCTGAGCAGTTCGTTACCCATCCGCTCAGGAAAGCGCTGCCTGTACCATTTTTGAGGCGTTTTGCCTCAATGGAAGGTATATGGAAATCGCAAAACGCTTGCAAAATGATCGTTTGAACAGTGCTCCCAGGCGCTTTTAAGAATAAATACATTGTATTTATTCTTTTCCAGTTCAAAAACTTCACCTCCTGACTGACGTCAGGAAGTGAAAAAACAAATTGCTCTGCAAAAGCACTTATAAAAGCGCTTTATAAAAACGGAGCCCCGGGAGGGAAAAAAATAAAAATAAAAGGCCAACAAAATCTAAAATCGCTGACATTTGCGATTTCGATTTTCGATATGAACAAAGCCTCGACAGACAAAAAACATACTCTCCTATGTGCATCTACAAACAATCTGACCATTATTTTTCACCAGCCGTGATCGTATAGTGCAGTGGTCCTCAAACTAAGGCCCGCGGGCCGAATGTGGCCCCCTGAGGCTTTTTAATCGTCCCCCCACACACAAAATGTTTTACGGTACAATGCGGTCAGCTACATCCACATGGAAGCCAGAAAGCAGTAATTCGCTGGTTTCCAATCAAATTACACATCAGGTGACACAGCTGTCTAATTGGACTGCAGGTTGTCACCTGGGTATGCTTCACTGTCTGGCCCACAAAGACTTCTACATCATTTTATGTATGCTCCGGCCCCCCAGCAGTCTGAAGTATTTTGCCCCGGCCCTCGACCCAAAACGTTTGGGGACCCCTGGTATAGTGGTTAGTACTCTGTGTTGTGGCCGCAGCAACCCCGGTTCGCATCCGGGACACGGCATGTTTTGTCATTTTCCACTGTTGCACTGAATCTGTATGAATTAAACAGGTGAAACGCAAAAAAATGTGAGTATCGTGCAAAAGTCCATGTATTTCAGCAATTCAACTTAAAAGGTGAAACTAATTATTAGTTATAGAGGCAAAGCGAGATAGGTCAAGCCTTTATGTGTTATATTTTTGATGACTATATGTCTTACAGCTTATGACAACCAACAAATCTCAGCCTATTAGAATATTGTGAAAATGTTCAATATTTTAGGCTCATCATGTCAGACTCTAATCAGCTAATTCATCCAAAACACCTGCAAAGGGTTACTACTACATATATTAGTTTCACCTTTTCAGTTGCATTACTGAGATAAATGGACTTCTGTACGATATTCTAATTTTCCTAGTTTCACCTGTATTCTCAGCTTAAAGAGACTGAAGCGGGTCTAAATCCCCTTTTTGAACTTGTGTTTATATTAAGCAGTATAATCCCTGCTAAACGAGGGGTTTATACCCCCCAAATCCCCCCTGCAAAATCCACTACTTTCTTGGATGTGGATTTTGCTGCTCATGGAGGCAGAGCTATGAGCTGCAGCTCTGCCTCCTTACGCGTCAATCTGCCGGCAGATCTCCGCCTCTCCCCACCCCTCTCTGTGAAGGAAGGCTGAGAGGGGCGGGGAGAGGCAGCGATCAGCTGGGATTGAAGCACCAAGAGGCAGAGCTACAGCGCTAAGGTCTGCCTCTATAAGGAAGCGCTCCCTGGACACAGCAGAGGGTTGGGAGGTATAAACCCCTCATTTTGCCGCGGGATACCGGCAGTTTAGCAGGGATTATACTGCTTAACATAAATACAAGTTCAAAAAGGGGATTTAGACTCGCTTCAGAATCTCTTCAAGTTCCAGTTTACAATTTTTTTTATTTTTTCTTATAGAGGGCTTTCTCCTTGAAATATATGTACAGTAGCAAGAAAAAGTATGTGAACCTTTTGGAATTGTATGGATTTCTGCACAAATTGCTCATAAAATGTGATCTGATCTAATCCCATCATCTAATTCCAAAGGGTTCACATACCTTTTCTTGCTACTGTATTTGAGCTATTACTTGTCCAGAATCTACAGCATGTGAAGAGATTACTATTGAGGTGCTCTAGCAATTTTGACGGCAGATTAACAATAGCCAGATCTATCACTGATCGAATCTGATCGAAAAGAGATCTGTTGGCCGGCATAAACAGCAGGCCGATTTCCGATCAATTTCAGCAAGCGGCCTTGTGATGCCGTCTCGTTGCTCCTGTACCCTCTAATGTGCATGTTTCAGGGATGCATGAGATAAAATGAACTCTTCACGATGGTCCTCTTGGTTAAGGGAACCTCAAGGCTCAGTTCTTAACACCCTTCTCTTTTCTGTATGCAAGTTCTTGGTCATCTTATCAGCTCATTTGGAATTATTAACTAGATGCAATTAATCCCTAGTTGATGCAGCATTTTGCAAATATATGCAGCTTGAATATGGAGTTGAAGTGGGGTTCCGTTGATCTATTTTTAAGTAACATAAAGTTGCATCAACAATTTGCATAATCCTGCATCAATTTTGAATATAAGTAAATAAACAAATTAAAAAAGGATAAGATAGGAAAAAACATAGCGTCCCTGGGTGGGCTTGAACCACCAACCTTTCGGTTAACAGCCGAACGCGCTAACCGATTGCGCCACAGAGACCTGTAAGCCCCTACTGGTGGAGAAAAGCCTTATCAAGAAACTGTGGTGAGGGAAGATTTTGTTAGAAGACTATCCACAGTGTATGCATTGCATAAAGTAACTGCTGTTACAGTAGAAGCAGTAAAGTCTGTTACAGTGGGAACTACAGAAGGGGAATTAGCTCAAATGGTAGAGCGCTCGCTTAGCATGCGAGAGGTAGCGGGATCGATGCCCGCATTCTCCAAGCATTTTGACTTGCTTAACTACAGCACAATATTTCATACAGTATCCACAATCTCCAGGAAGTATAGCATGTACAGTATTTTATGTCCTCAAACACTGGAAAATTAACCTCTAGCTATGAATATGGAATACCACCCCACCTCTTGACCCTCCCCCCCCCCCCCCCCATTCCTTTCAATTGTAAGCTTGCAGGGCAGGGATTTCTCACCCCGTCTGGCAATTTGTTAAACATTTTATTGACCCTGTTACATTTGTCACTGTAGTAACCAATCCTGTATTTTGTACCAGTGTCTATATTTGGTGTACACCGTTGTCTGTATTATGTACCCCATGTTTGTTTCTTACTTTGTACAGCGCCACGGAATTAGTTGGTGCTTTATAAATCAATAACAATAAGTCGAATGACAGATGATGTTATATTTTTAATGGAATTTAAAATTAGTAATAATTATATAAAACATTTAAAAATGAGAATTTGGAGTTCGTTTACAACATCAGCACGATCCATTTAAGTTCTTCTTTCTGAGGGCTCGGTCACACGGACGGGTCTGCAACAGTTAACGACAGCTGCAGCGCTTGCCATTTAAACGTTATTTATACAGATGAATGGACAGCCATCGGTACGATCGCTTACCGCCATATACCATCGTTTACGCACACACAGCGCTTTGATCCTGATTTTCGCCGTTGTCTGCCCGGCGCTAGGGATGGTCGGAAATGGCAATTTCCAATTCTGTAGAAATTGCGATTTCCCCCAATGCTGATTACCGATTTAGTGGATTTCCGATCCGTTTCCGATTTCCGAGTAGTGTTTTCATATTTTGCATTCTCTGATTGGCCAAATACCTCAGAGTTGACTCTGCATTCTCCGATTGGTCCATTGCCTCCGAGTTCGATGATTCGGCTAAAAATGACTGAGTTGTGGTTATGCAGTATTTCCACAGAAATCCGAGTTCGAATTTCCGATTTCCTCGTAGTGTTTTTTTGGTCATTTTTTTGCATTCTCTGATTGGCCAAATGCTTCCTAGTTGTTACTTTCTACATTCTCCGGTTGGTCCAATGCCTCAGAGTTCTGCGATTTGGCTAAAATTACCGAATTGTGGTAATGCAGTAATTCTGCAGAAATCCGATTTCTGAGTTTCGTTTTCCAATTTCCAAGTTCCGATCGGAAATTCACAAATTTCAATTCCGCAAAATCTGCCCCAGCATCCCTACCCGGCGCTTAGCCAATCCTTGGAGCAACAGGTGGCTTCCAAGATCATTTACCGCCACGCTTCAGTGTCCTCCTGCGGGATGACAAATGCCACATGCAAAGAAGCACCGACAAAAGCCGACAAATGCTTTTTTTTGCAAGCTTGCGAAAATGTATTTACAACGAGATGCCAGACTGCTGCGGGTGGCTGGTTCAGACGTCCATATGAATGAAGCCCGAAGATGCCAACACACTCATCGATTGTACCACTCGATTCCCTGCAGATACGATCATCCCGATTTAATCCAATGGCAATTAATTCTCTTAAAATGTCTGATCGATCAAATTGTGATCAACTTTGACCCAAAAATGTATTTTACTTTCGGGCCCGTTTCCACTAACGCGAATTCGCATGCATTTTCTGCATGCACATTCGCATGACAATACAAGTCAATGGGCCTGTTTTCACTATAAACAGAATCTGCGCAAAGAGCTGTGCAGAAAAATCCTGCACAGCAGAGCCATCAGAATTCCTACACCGCAGGTATCGTGTGCAATTCGCATGTACTGCAATGAATACCATGCAAATTTGGATTGTGTTTTAGCGTACATTTCAATAAATCTAACTTAGGCCTAGTGCACACCGAGTGGTTTTTGGAGCGATCCGCCGGCCGCATCCGCCTATAAAAACACTTGTCTAATGTATTGCAATGGGATGGTGCACACCGGCGGTTTGCGGTTTTTGCCAAGCCGCAAACGCGCCTCCTGCTGCGCGTTTACATTGAGGACGAAACGCTTCCGAAATCTGCAAAGTATAGGAAAAACGCAAACCGCTCTGAAAAACGCTACTTCAGAGCGGTTTGCCAGGCATTTTTGTTACAGAAGCTGTTCAGTAACAGCTTTTACTGTAACAATATGTGTAATCTGCTACACAAAAACGCACGCAAAACCGCTAGGTATGTTTAGAAAACCTCTCTAAACATACCTAGAATCGCTCTGAAATCAGCTCCCAAAACCGCGAGCGTATTGCGGATCTGCTCGCGGTTTTGGTGTGCACTGGGCCACTGAGCGGTTTTTGGAGCGATCCGCCGGCCGCATCCGCCTGGAAAAATGCTTGGCTAATGTATTGCAATGGGATGGTGCACACCGGCGGTTTGAGGTTTTTGCCAAGCCGCAAACGTGCCTCCTGCTGCGCGTTTGCGGTTTGCTAAAAAACCTCAAACCGCCGGTGTGCACCACACATTGAAATACAATACCCAAGCGTTTTCACTGGCTGACGCGGCTGGTGGATCGCATACAAAATCCGCTTGGTGTGCACCCGGCCAAATATCCGAACACAGTAAATCCAGCGCTGGAGACTTGGGCGCAGCAGCGCAGGAGACTTGGGCGCAGCCGGCGCCACCATAGGCCGTAATAGGAACTACGGCTATCGCAGGCACAGGGAGTAACTTCAGCGCCATCAGAAGACGGACCTGAAGTTGCTTTTAAAACAATAATTCGGATTCCAGCGATTGCTGGAAGCCGAATTATTTCATTCCCCCACTATCCATGTCGGCCTGGAGGGGGAATAGTAATTAACACGGCCCGGACTTGTGCGGCAGCAGGATCAGCCATATACTGGCTGTGTCCTGCGCCCAAGTCTCCGGCGCCGTTCTCTCTCGTACGCCAAATATCTGCTCTCTGCTCCCAAAACCGCTAGCGTTTTGACGATCTGCTAGCGGTTTTGGTGTGCACTGGGCCTTAGGCCTGGTGCACACCAGAGGAGTTTTTCTGAGCGTTTTGAGTTTTTAAATCTGCTGCTAATGTTATCCTATGTGTCTATGCACACTGGAGCAATGAGGTTTTGTGAAAAAACCCCATAGCAGTACATTGGGAAGAGCTTTTGAAACCTCTAGCGTTTGGGGAGCTTTTCTGGTGTGTCTCAGCCCTTAGGGCTGGTGCACACCAGAGCGGTTCTGGAGCGTTTTATAAAATGCTTGAGCATAGAAAACTGCTTGGGTACTGCATTTCAATGGGATGGGCTGGTGCACACCAGAGCGGTTCGTTTTTACCACAAATGCAAACTCCCAGGCTGCAGTATTTTTTAGGTTTCTGATGCGTTTCTGCCTCAATGTTAAAGTATAGGAAAGTGGAAAACTGCCTTGAAAAACGCTAGATCAGAGCAGTTTTCCAGGCGTTTTTGTTACAGTAGCTGTTCAGTAATATCTTTACTGTAACAATATATGAAATCTGCTACAAAAAAAACGCTACAAAAAGCTAGGCATGTTTAGAAAACCTCTCTAAACATACCTAGAAAAACAGCTTCAAATACCTCTAGCGTTTTGCGGATCTGCTAGAGGTTTTTGGTGTGCACTGGGCCTATCATGGTTAAAAACGCAATTTGGAAAATTATGCAAATTTGACACAATTTTGCGTTAAAATTCGCATAAATGCTCATGCTTATTCGCATTAGAATGCAAATTCATTTGTGCGTACTGAAATGAATTTGCGACGTACTGGTGGAAACGTAGTCTCACCCTGAAGTCAAATGTTTTAAGGAGCGATTATGAAGACCTTGGGAAATGAGGAGAGTAACTGAAACCACACATCTTTACAATCACTAAAGGCTTGTTCAACTCTAGGGGGTTTGCGGGTTTTTTCAAGCGCCGGTGATTTTGAAAATCGCCTTAAAAACGCTTGTGCAATGATTCCCTACGAGAGTGGTCATATCTGAGCGGTTCGTTACCCATCCGCTCAGGAAAGCGCTGCCTGTACCATTTTTGAGGCGTTTTGCCTCAATGGAAAAAATCTATTAACCCTTCGCACACTCACATGCAAATGTTCAAACAATTGCATTCACAGATTCACTCATCCAGGCACAACTGTTATCCCTACAGCTAAATTAAAAGCCAGGGTTTTAGTTCACAGAAGAATGCATTCTTATGCTTAATCACCTATACTGCGCAGAAGTACCCAGGTAAACATAGGTGTCCTAAGTCTGGCCCTGTAACATGCATAGTGCAGACATGCAAACACATTCATTGCATCAAACTTATCAATGGATTAGGAGCACACATCCTAACTTCCTCTCCTGGGAAAGACAGTGCATCTTACCAATCGCACAAGGGAGCTAATGTTATGTGTCCATGTGCACCATGCGCATACACCAGCATAAGCTGTCTGCATGCTGACAAACATACAGGGGAAGGGGGGAGTGCACCGAATTGGACCCTAGCCACAGGGGTCAATGATAAGAATAAACATACATATACATTTGCATGTGAGTGTGCGAAGGGTTAATAGATTTTTGCTGTTTTCTAGCCACACCCCCTTCAGCACCTCCCTTTCCCTAATAATTTATTTAATGTCCTAACCAGAGGCGATGTGCCTGGATATATGTATGTTTATTCTTATCATTGACCCCTGTGGCTAGGGTCCAATTCGGTGCACTCCCCCCTTCCCCTGTATGTTTGTCAGCATGCAGACAGCTTATGCTGGTGTATGTGCATGGTGCACATGGACACATAACGTTAGCTCCCTTGTGCGATTGGTAAGATGCACTGTCTTTCCCAGGAGAGGAAGTTAGGATGTGTGCTCCTAATCCATTGATAGGTTTGATGCAATGAATGTGTTTGCATGTCTGCACTATGCATGTTACAGGGCCAGAGTTAGGACACCTATGTTTACCTGGGTACTTCTGCGCAGTATAGGTGATTAAGCATAAGAATGCATTCTTCTGTGAACTAAAACCCTGGCTTTTAATTTAGCTGTAGGGATAACAGTTGTGCCTGGATGAGTGAATCTGTGAATGCAATTGTTTGAACATTTGCATGTGAGTGTGCGAAGGGTTAATAGATTTTTGCTGTTTTCTAGCCACACCCCCTTCAGCACCTCCCTTTCCCTAATAATTTATTTAATGTCCTAACCAGAGGCGATGTGCCTGGATATATGTATGTTTATTGCCTCAATGGAAAGTATATGGAAATCGCAAAACGCTTGCAAAATAATCGCTTGAAAAGTGCTCCAGGCGCTTTTAAGAATAAATACATTGTATTTATTCTTTTCCAGTTCAAAAACTTTACCTCCTGACTGACGTCAGGAAGTGAAAAAACAAATTGCTCTGCAAAAGCACTTATAAAAGCGCTTTATAAAAACGGAGCCCCGGGAGGGGAAAAAAATAAATAAAAGGCCAACAAAATCTAAAATCGCTGACATTTGCGATTTCGATTTTCGATATGAACAAAACCTCGACAGACAAAAAACATACTCTCCTATGTGCATCTACAAACAATCTGACCATTATTTCTCACCAGCCGTGATCGTATAGTGGTTAGTACTCTGTGTTGTGGCCGCAGCAACCCCGGTTCGAATCCGGGTCACGGCAAGTTTTGTCATTTTCCACTGTTGCACTGAATCTGTATGAATTAAACAAATGAAACGCAAAAAAATGTGAGTATCGTGCAAAAGTCCATGTATTTCAGCAATTCAACTTAAAGGTGAAACTAATTATTACTTATAGAGGCAAAGCGAGATAGGTCAAGCCTTTATGTGTTATATTTTTGATGACTATATGTCTTACAGCTTATGACAACCAACAAATCTCAGCCTATTAGAATATTGTGAAAATGTTCAATATTTTAGGCTCATCATGTCAGACTCTAATCAGCTAATTCATCCAAAACACCTGCAAAGGGTTACTACTACATATATTAGTTTCACCTTTTCAGTTGCATTACTGAGATTAATGGACTTCTGTACGATATTCTAATTTTCCTAGTTTCACCTGTATTCTCAGCTTAAAGAGACTGAAGCGGGTCTAAATCCCGTTTTTGAACTTGTATTTATATTAAGCAGTATAATCCCTGCTAAACGAGGGGTTTATACCCCCCAAATCCCCCCTGCAAAATCCACTACTTTCTTGGATGTGGATTTTGCTGCTCATGGAGGCAGAGCTATGAGCTGCAGCTCTGCCTCCTTACGCGTCAATCTGCCGGCAGATCTCCGCCTCTCCCCACCCCTCTCTGTGAAGGAAGGCTGAGAGGGGCGGGGAGAGGCAGCGATCAGCTGGGATTGACGCACCAAGAGGCAGAGCTACAGTGCTAAGGTCTGCCTCTATAAGGAAGCGCTCCCTGGACACAGCAGAGGGTTGGGAGGTATAAACTCCTCATTTTCCCGCGGGATACCGGCGGTTTAGCAGGGATTATACTGCTTAACATAAATACAAGTTCAAAAAGGGCATTTAGACTCGCATCAGAATCTCTTTAAGTTCCAGTTTACAATTTTTTTTATTTTTTCTTATAGAGGGCTTTCTCCTTGAAATATATGTACAGTAGCAAGAAAAAGTATGTGAACCTTTTGGAATTGTATGGATTTCTGCACAAATTGCTCATAAAATGTGATCTGATCTAATCTCATCATCTAATTCCAAAGGGTTCACATACCTTTTCTTGCTACTGTATTTGAGCTATTACTTGTCCAGAATCTACAGCATGTGAAGAGATTACTATTGAGGTGCTCTATCAATTTTGACGGCAGATTAACAATAGCCAGATCTATCACTGATCGAATCTGATCGAAAAGAGATCTGTTGGCCGTCATAAACAGCAGGCAGATTTCCGATCAATTTCAGGAAGCGGCCTTGTGATGCCGTCTCGTTGCTCCTGTACCCCCTAATGTACATGTTTCAGGGCTGCATGAAATAAAATGAACTCTTCACGATGGTCCTCTTGGTTAAGGGAACCTCAAGGCTCAGTTCTTAACACCCTTCTCTTTTCTGTATGCAAGTTCTTGGTCATCTTATCAGCTCATTTGGAATTATTAACTAGATGCAATTAATCCCTAGTTGATGCAGCATTTTGCAAATATGTGCAGCTTGAATATGGAGTTGAAGTGGGGTTCAGTTGATCTATTTTCAAGTAACATAAAGTTGCATCAACAATTTGCATAATCCTGCATCAATTTTGAATATAAGTAAATAAACAAATTAAAAAAGGATAAGATAGGAAAAAACATAGCGTCCCTGGGTGGGCTTGAACCACCAACCTTTCGGTTAACAGCCAAACGCGCTAACCGATTGCGCCACAGAGACCTGTGAGCCCCAAATGGTGGAGAAAAGCCTTATCAAGAAACTGTGGTGAGGGAAGATTTTGTTAGAAGACTGCCCACAGTGTATGCATTGCATAAAGTAACTGCTGTTACAGTGGAAGCAGTAAAGTTTGTTACAGAAGGGGAATTAGCTCAAATGGTAGAGCGCCCGCTTAGCATGTGAGAGGTAGCGGGATCGATGCCCGCATTCTCCAAGCATTTTGACTTGCTTAACTACAGCACAATATTTCATACAGTATCCACATTCTCCAGGAAGTATAGCATGTACAGTATTTTATGTCCTCAAACACTGGAAAATTAACCTCTAGCTATGAATATGGAATACCACCCCACCTCCCCCCCCCCCCCCCCATTCCTTTCAATTGTAAGCTTGCAGGGCAGGGATTTCTCACCCCGACTGGCAAATTGTTAAACATTTTATTGACCCTGTTACATTTGTCACTGTAATAATCAATCCTGTATTTTGTACCAGTGTCTATATTTGGTGTACACCGTTGTCTGTATTATGTACCCCATGTTTGTTTCTTACTTTGTACTGCGCCACGGAATTAGTTGGTGCTTTATAAATCAATAACAATAAGTCGAATGACAGATGATGTTATATTTTTAATGGAATTTAAAATTAGTAATAATTATATAAAACATTTAAAAATGAGAATTTGGAGTT
Source organism: Hyperolius riggenbachi (assembly GCF_040937935.1). Lineage (NCBI taxonomy): Eukaryota > Metazoa > Chordata > Amphibia > Anura > Hyperoliidae > Hyperolius > Hyperolius riggenbachi. Next base: position 26,518,329 of record NC_090653.1, on the reverse strand, counting down.
CGTTTACAACATCAGCATGATCCATTCAATTTTTTCTTTCTGAGGGCTCGGTCACACGGACGGGTCTGCAACAGTTAACGACAGCTGCAGCGCTTGCCATTTAAACGTTATTTATACAGATGAATGGACAGCCATCGGTACGATCGCTTACCGCCATATACCATCGTTTACGCACACACAGCGCTTTGATCCTGATTTTCGCCGTTGTCTGCCCGGCGCTAGGGATGGTCGGAAATGCCAATTTCCAATTCTGTAGAAATTGCGATTTCCATTACCGATTTAGTGGATTTCCGATCCGTTTCCGATTTCCGAGTAGTGTTTTTTTTTTTTTTTGGTCATATTTTGCATTCTCTGATTGGCCAAATACATCAGAGTTGACTCTGCATTCTCTGATTGGTCCATTGCCTCCGAGTTCGATGATTCGGCTAAAAAATACTGAGTTGTGGTTATGCAGTATTTCCACAGAAATCCGAGTTCGAATTTCCGATTTCCTCGTAGTGTTTTTTTGGTCATTTTTTGCATTCTCTGATTGGCCAAATGCTTCCTAGTTGTTACTTTCTACATTCATCATACACACATGATTTAACTGACATTCATCTGCAGATCAAGCAATCATCTGCAGATCTGAAAATCCATCCTGGTGGATCTGATCTGCAGATGAAAGTCAGTTAAATCATGTGTGTATGATGATCTGCAGATCTCATAGACTATCATTGCAATTTGCAGGAATGGATTTTTGGCAGGAACAGATCTTTTGCAGATACTGATCTTTTGTGTCTGTACAGCATCTTTGCGTGCAGCATCTTGCAAAGATTTTTTTCTGATGGGGAGTTCAGCTCCATAGAAAAGACTGTGTAGGTATGGCTCTCATACTACATGAAGGGTGGTAACATTGGTCTGTGATCTTTCATTTTCAAAAGACTATGGTCTGATGTGTGTATGTGGCCTAACAGAAACCACACGTCTTTACAATCACTAAGGGCTTGCTCACATCTAGGGGGTTTGCGGGTTTTTTAAAGCGCTGGCAATTTTGAAAATCGCCTTAAAAACGCTTGTGCAATTATTTCCAGGGCCGGATTACCGACCAGGCAACAAAAGCAGTCGCTTGGGGCCCCATTCAGAGTTGAAGGGGCCCCATCAGCACATAATCCAGCCCTCGCCATCCTGTCAGCAGTGGCTGGATGGTATAGCAGTGCAGTAACTATGGAAAGATGCATATCATTTTAAAGCTCTCTTTCTCCTCTTTCCAATGATATATAAATTTTGCTATTTTCGCGATCAAAATCGCAGCCACAGCAATTTCGATCACGAAAATAGCGAAAACTAAAAGGTGTAGGGTGGCAGTTTATCTATCACTGGAAAGAGGAGAAAGAGACCTTTAAAATGATATGCATCTTTCCATAGTTACATTGTATTACACAGGACTCAGCACAATGCAATGACATATAAGGAACCCAGGGGGATATAATTACAAACATCATGCTGGTAGGTGTGAGGATGTAATTAATTAGTTGTGGGTATGCTTAAAGGCATACCCACAAGCACTGCTCAGAGTCCCTTTAAGGGCTCTGCCTCTGACACAGGAGACCAGGGTTCGAATCTCGGCTCTGCCTGTTCAGTAAGCCAGCACCTATTCAGTAGGAGACCTTAGGCAAGTCTCTCTAACACTGCTACTGCCTATAGGGCGCGTCCTAGTGGCTGCAGCTCTGGCGCTTTGAGTCCGCCAGGAGAAAAGCGCGATATAAATGTTATTTGTCTTGTCTTGTCTAATGATGCTGTGCGCTGCTGATTGTCTTCAGAGCCAGGCTCTCCTCCTAGGTCCCCCTCCTGCTATTTTGCCTCTGCCCACTCCTCCCTCCCTTCCCACAGAGAACCACAGCTGCAGAAAGAATGATAGCAGCAGATGGCAAACGCTCACTCACCTATCTATGATCCAAGCGATAGAGATCCCGTCATCTGAAACCCATCTGTCTCTTCTACAGTGTAGCCGCTCGCTCTGAACTTCCTGACTCTCAGATCAGACAGGAAGTAGTAAGTAGTAATAGTAGTAGTAACAGAGCGGCAGCACTCTAGAGGAGACAGATGGGCTCCGGATGACGGGACCTCTATTGCTTGGATCGCAATAGGTGAATGTGAGTCATCTGGTGCTGTCATTCTCCCCCGCTGTGGCTGCCTTCTCTGCTGGACTATCGTATTCACTTGGATGGAGGCTGCATGGTGGCTGTCTAGTTTGGGAGGAATCCGGTTGTTCAGTGGTGGGGGTGGTTATGTAATTCTGTCTGGGGAACGGCTTCCGATTTGGCGGTGTCCAGAGCTTTCTGCTATTGCCAGGCTGGAAATGCAGGGGGAAAGTGCTGCTGCTGTGATATCTGGCGCCCTCTTCACAGGGGTGCCCCAGCCCCTAAGTGCAAATGTCCCAGCCATTCATCTCTCACTCTGCATTTTGCCGCTGCTATTCCCTGCATTGTGCACCCACAGAGGAAAGCGGGCTGTTGCCCATAGCAACCAGTAGCTCGGCTGCCCCGGTGTGTGCGGCATGTTGCTGTGCAGCTGCATCTTCTGATTCTATTACGACATGATGGGGAGGCCCAAATCAGTTACTTTGCTTAGGGCCCCATTTAGCCTTAATCCGGCTCTGATTATTCAATATGAGAGTGTTCATATCTGAGCAGTTCGTTACCCATCCGCTCAGGAAAGCGCTGCCTGTACCATTTTTGAGGTGTTTTGCCTCAATGTAAGTTATAGGGAAATTGCAAAACGCTTGCAAAATGATCGTTTGAACAGTGCTCCAGGTGCTTTTAAGAATAAATACATTGTATTTATTCTTTTCCGGTTCAAAAAGTTCACCTCCTGACTGACGTCAGGAAGTGAAAAAACAAATCGCTCTGCAAAAGCACTTATAAAAGCGCTTTATAAAAACTGAGTGCCGGGAGGGGGGGGGGAAGGCCAACAAAATCTAAAATCGATGACATTTGCGATTTCGATTGTTGATGTGCACAGCCTCAACAAACAAAAAACATTCTTTGCTGTGTACATCTACAAACAATCTGACCTTCAGCTTTCACCAGCTGTGATCGTATAGTGGTTAGTACTCTGTGTTGTGGCCGCAGCAACCCCGGTTCGAATCCGGGTCACGGCATATTTTGTCATTTTCTGCCGTTTGTCACTGAATCTGTATTAAACATATTGGGGAAGAAATGAAGGAGAGATATTTATACTCTATTTAAAAAAAAATAAAAGGGGTACACATACTATTTTAGGGCACAAACATTTTTTTTATAGATTTGTTTTCTTTTTGAGGTTGCAACCCCTTCTAAAGTAAACGCGAGGTGAAAATAAACTGATCAAATAACTAATTATATTTATCCTTTTTAAAGAGAACCTGAACTGAAAATAAAAAGTCAAAATAGCCATACACAGGTCATACTTGCCGCCTGTGTAGTCTACTCCTCAATCTCTTTCTCCTCTCTGGCGTCCCATTTGTCCACTGTGATCAATGGAATTCTCCGTCTTCCATTTTAAGAATGGCCATTACCCCATAAGGCCTGGAACCCACTGAAATCAGCAAACGCAAAATGCAACCGCTAGCATTTTGTCTGAGCGGTTTGCAAGCAGATTCATGCGCGTTTTTGGTCGTGTTTTGCAACATTGTATTTTTTTGCCCAGCGGGCGATTTGCGTTTTTATCCTGATTGGTCCTGTGAATTATTTTTAATTTTGTTACAGTGTGCTGAACCGCAAAACGCTAGCAAAACCGCTCAGTTTAGGTTTTGCTGAGCGTTTCTGCTAGCGTTTCAATACTTTACATTGAAGCGCTAACGCTCCCAAAATGCTGCAGGTCCTGCGTTTGCGTTTCTGGGAAACGCAAACGCTCCTGTGGAAATTGCCCCATCCATTAACATTAGCCCAGCGTTTTGGCAAAGTGCTAGCGTATCGCAGTGCTGCCAAAACGCTGCCAAAAGCGCTCCTGTGGGTTCCAGCCCTAACAGCTTCCTGGTCAGCACACTGTTTAAATGTAATATCACCCACTTGAGCCATAGGGAAACATGGACATTACCTTGCACATTTGCACATTCAGTTGTAACTGACAGCAACTGGTATATTTCAGTTCTGACAAAATATTGTCAGAACTGGAAGGGATCAGTTGATTGAAATCTACGCCCTGCCAGCCAGGTAGCCACCAAAACTGGGCATAGATTTCAATCATTGCGGTCCGTAAGTAGTTAAAATGCATAGAAAATAAAGTAATTACTGAAAGCAAGTATAGCTCACATAAAGCTCAATTTGTGGTAAAAAAAAAAAAAAAAAAAGATCTAGATCATTTACGTGTGATGAGTAGTGATAAAGTTATTGGCAAATGAATGGGAGCAGTGCTGACGGGAAAATTGCTTCCATCCTGAAGGCGAGAACACCTTAAGAACTACCAGAGCACTACAAAATATGGGGAGAGCCTTCTCAATTACTACCATTTAAACAACTGGTTCCATAGTGTAGTGGTTATCACGTCTGCTTTACACGCAGAAGGTCCTGGGTTCGATCCCCAGAGGAACCATTATTTAAACATTCCTAAAATAAAAACGCCATCTCAACAGCAAAACTGTTTGTGATAAGGTTTTACTGCAGGAAAGTTTAAATGGTCAATATTTCTGCTTTGTTTTATAGTTTAAAAGACAGAGTGTGCTTTTAAAGCTGCAACTGTGACAGAATGATGCAATGTTATTAGAAAACAAAGCTAAATATCTGAAAATAAAAATATGAGACTCTTTCCTTTGCTACTAATGTCTTATTTCTTAGCTGTACTACACATACAATTCCAAATATTTTACATTTTGTTTTTTGTTTTTTTTTGCTTCAGGTTTGCTTTAAAGAGGAACTGTCGTGAAAATCTAAAATACATACAAATAAGAAGTACATTTCTCCCAGAGTAAAATGAGCCATAAATTACTTTTCTCCCATGTTGCTGTCACTTATAGTAGGTAGTAGAAATCTGACATTACTGACAGGTTTTGGGCTAGTCCATCTCTTCATGGGGGATTCTCAGCATGGCCTTTATTCTTTATAAAGACAGGAGCTGACAGGCTGGGGACGCGAGTGATTCTTCGCGTTCCCAGACACATTAGCACCCTCTGTGCTGCTATATGGTATATGATATATGCTATAGCAGCATAGATGGCGCTATTGTGGCTAGGAACGTGAAGAATCACTCGCGTCCCCAGCCTGTCAGCTCCTGTCACCGAAACAGGAAGTGGCTGCCGGTGGGGCCAGGAGGATCGGAGGGAGACGGCGAGGGCACCGGACAGCTGCAGGGGGCTATTGGAAGCCCCAGGTGAGTAAAACTCATTTTTTTTTTTTACCTAAGTGTCCCTTTAAGCATGTAATAGAAAAATCATTTTTCCGCAGCCGTCCCATGCCCTCGCAGTCACTCACGTACCCTCCAGTCCCCCACTGCCAGCAAGTTTCGTTTCGCTCACAGGCCTGGCCACACGAAGCCTTCTTCACGTTCCCGCCTGCAGGACGCTATTGGGGACGGGAACGCGAAGAAAGAGACACATGGCCAGGCCAGCGCAGTGAGCCCGTCAGACAAAAAACAAAGCTAGCTGGCAGCGGGGGACAGGAGGATCCGTGAGTGACTGCGAGGGCACAAGCTTAAGTATCCCTTTAAGTTACATTAGTTATGTTAGTTAGAATAGATAGGTAATATAATTTTTTACCCACCCTGTTTTAAAAGAACAGGCAAATGTTTGTGATTCAAGGAGGCTGCCATCTTTGTCATGGGGGCAGCCATCTTTTTGGTTGAAAAGAGGTGACAGGGAGCATGAGACACAGTTCCAACTATCCTGTGTCCTGATTACCCCTCCCAGCTGCACACACTAGGCTTCAAATGACAAATTCAAAATGTAAAAAAAAAAATTGCACCAAAACAGCAAAACGAGAGCAACAACATCGGAAATCCCATCATGCTTTGCACAGCATCAGGGGAAAAAAGCCCGGGCAGTTTTCTTCTGTGCAGCTAAAAATGAGGCTTGGATAAGAGAAACAAAGTTCTGATGCTGTGAAACTGTTAAAGAAACACCAGGCCTTTTCAGTGCTGCTGAGTCGATTTTTAGTCCGGAGGTTCACTTTAACCCCTTAAGGACCAGAGACCGCTGGTACAATACCGATGAAATCCCGACGAATCGCTGCGCATACCCGCCGCACGCCGGGATCCTCCTGACATCCACTCTGCCGTCTCTATGACGACAGAGTCATGTGAGCCGGTCAGGAGCCGCTTTCATTGGCTACTGACCCTGCCTATCAATGTAAGCCAATAGGAGCGGCTTACATTGATAGACACGGCCAGGAGCCAATGAAATCAGCTCCTGACCGGCTCACATGGCTCTGCCGTCATAGAGACAGGCAGAGCAAGTGAGCTGATGCGAGAGACGTTGGGATTCAGTGGCAAGATCGTCAGGGAGCGACGAAAACGGCAGATGCGCGCTGCAGCGGTGATTGAAATCTACGCCCTGCCAGCCAGGTAGCCACCAAAACAGGGCGTAGATTTCAATCACTGTAGTCCTTAAGTAGTCAAAGGGAACCTAAAGTGAAATAAAATTGGCCAGTTTAACTTACGTGGGGCTTCTTCCAGCCTCCTGTAATCACCCTGGTCTCTCGCCATCGTTCTGATCTGTTCTGTACAGCCACTGTGCCCCTCCAAAAGCTTGCCAACAGGGCCAGTCGCAGGAAAATACACATGTGCAGTACTGCACCTCCTCATTTTCGCTTCTGTTACCGAGAGCATTTAGAACATACGCTGTAGCAACTGTGCAAATGCAGAAGAGCGCAACTGCTGAATAGAAGAGTGCAGGAAGATGGCGAGGAACCGAGATGACTAAAGGCAGCTGGAAGAAGCCCCAGGCAAGTAACCAAAATTGTTAGGTGTAATCACAAACGCTTAGCGATTTTCAGTAGCAATTCTGGGCATGTGTCTAGCTAGCGATTTCCTATTAATGCCTAGTCTTGTAAAAGTAATACCTTTTAATGGCTAACTGATAAAGTCATTAGTAACATAACAGTAACCCCAGTGGTGTGGTCAGACCATCACATAATACAGTTTACTATTGAACATCACCCTATCAAGCAGCTCCCTAAAGAAACAATCAAAACCCGTCCCCTGAGTAAATTAACACCGGAGAGGATAACTGCCAACCTGGATTTTACAAATCTGCTCCACAGTCAAATGGACCCAAACTCTCTAGTAACCCAGTACAACAACACGATATATGAAACACTTGACAGTATTGCCCCATGGCGCACCAAATCAGCAACCAAAAAGCAGAAAGCTAATTGGTTTGACAAAACCATCATGGATCTAAAAAAGAAAGGGTGCAGACTAGAAAGACAGTGGCGTAAATCAGGGACTGGGGAGCACAAATCTAGCCTAGTTCAACACCTCAGACAATACCAACAAGCAATAACCAAGAAAAAATCAGACTTTATCTCGCACAAAATATCTACAGCCAACAACAGAGCTGCTCAACTCTTCCACACAGTGGAATCACTCTGCAATCCTTCCTGCCTAAAAGCCCCAACCACATACTCCAGGGAAAGGTGTGAAGAATTCTCTGCCTTCTTCACAAACAAGGTGTCTAGCATCCGTGCCAGCATTACACCAACAACATCAATTGACCACTGGACGTTGCATATGCCTACTACCGTACCACCATGGCAAGTCTTTGACACTCTGAGTGTAGAAGATTTTGGAATTCTCATTCAAAGTCTCCGCCCCACTACCTGCGACCTGGATCCTGGCCCAACTGGATCCTTAATGCAGTGCCCAGCGCTGTTCAGGCCAGCACTTCACAAAATCACTCAGTGCTCCTTGCAAAGTGGACTTTTCCCAGAAGAACTAAAGAAAGCAATCATAAAACCCCTCCTGAAGAAACCATCACTAGATCCTGATTCTGTAACCAACTACAGACCTGTGGCGAACTTACCATTCCTATCAAAAGCTATCGAGAAAGCAGTCGCCAACCAGCTAGAAGCCAGGCTTACAGATAACAACATCTTTGATACTTTTCAGTCAGGATTCAGGAAAAGGCACAGCACTGAAACAGCATTAGTCCGAGTAATGAATGATCTACTTACTGCAAGGGACAAGGGTGATTGCTCAATTCTGATTCTTCTTGACTTGTCAGCAGCATTTGATACCGTGGACCATGAAATACTAATCCAGCGACTGAAGAATTACTGTGGCCTAAGGGGTACTGTTCTTAGCTGGTTTCAGACCTTCCTATCTGGCAGGACACAGCAAGTATGTCTGGGCACACACTACTCTAATCCAGTGCCACTTGCCTATGGAGTTCCACAGGGTTCTGTACTATCACCATTACTCTTTGCAGTCTACATGCTCCCACTGGGCAAAATAATCCAGAACTATGGTTTAGGATACCATTGTTATGCAGATGACACACAACTGTATCTGTCCTTCAAGCCTGGCACCCAAGACCCATCAGCATCCATAAATGCGTGTCTAGTGGATTTACAAAATTGGATGAACACCAGCTGGCTGAGGCTGAACTCTGACAAAACAGAGGTGTTGGTGGTAGGTGGTCCACACATGATGGATAAAGTTCAAAACGCTCACCACCTCAAACTAGCAATTGGGGGAGATACTGTGCAGTATAAAGACTCTGTGCGAAACCTTGGGGTGATCCTGGATGGAAATCTAAAACTCAGACAGCAGGTATCAGCTGTCGTCAAGTCTTCCTTCTTCCATCTAAGAAATATAGCGAAAATCAAACACCTTATCCCAGCTGAAGACCTACCTGCCCTGGTTCACGCATTTGTATCCTCCCGCCTAGACTACTGCAACGCCCTGGTAATCGGATCTACAGATAATGTTCTGCGCCCCTTACAGCTAGTACAGAATGCTGCAGCCAGACTCCTAGCCAATGCCCCCCGCAGCTCACACATCACCCCAGTACTGCAAACTCTTCACTGGTTGCCAGTAAAATGGAGAATCAATTTTAAGATCTGCCTGCTGACATTCAAGGCTCTACACCACATGGGACCCAAATACATAGCGGATCTATTGGAACTGTATGCCCCTCCACGCACCCTCCGCTCTGCCAACAAGATGAAGCTGGTTATTCCCAGGATACACTTAACATTTGGTGCTCGGGCCTTTTCCTATGCAGCCCCTACTCTATGGAACTCACTTCCACAATCAGTACGAGAGGCTCCTTCTCTGGACAGCTTTAAAAAAAGGCTAAAAACTCACCTCTTTTCCCTAGCCTTTGAGACTGCATAATGCAGGGTCACAGCGCTTTGAGTCCCCAGGGAGAAAAGCGCTATATAAATATTATTGTTATTGTTGTTATAAAGTTAAATGATGCAAGCTTTCTGGGATCTAGTCCCCTTCTTCAGGCATATTTCCAGATGTTAGCTGAAGTAAAACACTGATGCAGGTAAATAGTAAACACAAAGATGGCAGTTGTGCTGGTTGCTGTTTATCCGTTAGATGTCAGGTGATCAGCAGGCTGGAGCCAGTGAGCTCATGCAAGCAAACATGAAATCCAGCAGGTTTCTGAAGATCATGGAGCCAAGTCAATCATGTTACATAAGGAGTCATGAATCCCACAATGTAAACTTTCTGCTAATGTCATTTTCATACATTTGTACTAAGAAATCTTTCTTGCTTGTTCAGTTTTGAACCCTTAAAAAGGAACCTGAAGCAAGTAAAATTATTTAAAATAAACACATGAGGTAACTTCAAATGAATATTACATATTCGTTTGGGGGAAGGGGATGACACACTGAAGCCTTAAAAAAAAAATCTCTTTTTACTTATAATTAATCCTTCAGCATAATGCCAATAGCTGAAACGCCGCATCCCCATAGCAGAACGAGGCCTCTATACCCCCCAAATCCCGAGACAAGCATCCATGACTCCAAAATCGTGGATTTTGCTGCCCGGGGAGGCAAAGCTTTCCACTGTAGCTCTGTCTGCTAGCATCGATCTGCGCGTGGATTTCCGCCTCTCCCCGCCCCTCTCAGTGAAAGAAGACTGAAAGGGGCGGGGAGAGGCGGTGATCGGAGCAGATTGACGCGAGCAGAGGCAGAGCTACTGCACAAAACTCTGCCTCTACAGGAAGTGATCCCTGGATTTTGCCCCAGGTATTGGGGGGGGGGTAATAGAGGCATATACCCCCCAAATCCCATTCTGCCGCGGAAATGCGGCATTTCAGCTATTTTCATAATGCTGAAGAGGAATTGTAAGTAAAAAAGATATTTAAGGCTTCAGACTCTCTTTAAAGAGACACTGAAGTGAAAAAAAATATATGATATAATGAATTGGTTGTGTACTATGAATAATTACTATTAGTTTAGCAGCAAAGAAAATATTCTCATATTTTTATTTTCAGGTATATAGTGTTTTTTCTAACATTGCATCATTCTCTAATATGTGCAGATTACACAACACTCAGCATTCAAAATGATTATTTCAGAGCAGTCTGTGAACTAATGGCCTCTCCTCTGTCAGAGGAAAAGTAAATAGTTAACTAACAGTTGAGATAATAAAAGTCAGATAACAGCCCTCTCCACGACTTTGAAAGTCGCAGAGCTTAATTGCTTTTTTGCATAGAGATAACAACTGGAGTTTCTTAACTCTTCCTGTACTGGAAACAATTAGACTGATGTATCTGATCTTAATGTTTTATTTCTTAGCTGTACTACACATACAAATCATAATATCATAGTTTTTTTTTCGCTTCAGTGTCTCTTTAAGTGGTTAAAATCCAGAGGCTTCCCCTTCCCGAGGTAAGTACCCTCCAAGGGCCACTTTTTTCCATTACAGGTTTACTTTAAAGCAATGGTGTTGAAGTGATTTATTTGGTCTATTTTTAAGCCACATAAAGTTGCATCAAAAGTGTGCATAATTCTGCATCAACTCAGAATGTAAAGTAAAGGAACAAGTTCAATAACACAAAAATAGATCATCTTCATATAAATAAACATAGCGTTCCTGAGTGGGCTTAAATCACTGACCTTTCAGTTAATAGCTGAGCCCAGCAACCAATTGCACCACAGAAACTATGAAAGATGTGGTCTAAATATGGCCTTATAATAAAAAGCATTAGACAGAGAACCTGTTTTGACCATATTTCATCCATTTTACATGCTTTAGGGCTCAGACACACACTTAGAAACGCAAAACGGCGGTGATTTTGCTGGAGTTTTGCATGAGTGATTTTTCAGCTGAAAAATCACTGGACACTGCTGTGATTTTTCCGCGATCGCGTTTAGCGCTTCTATAGCACTGAAATGCGATCAACGGGAAATCACCTGAAAATGATGCAGGTGACGCATTTGCGTTTCACGTTTTTGGGTGATTTGCGGCAATTAGCGCAAATCGCCCAAGTAAGAACGGGCCCATAGGGTTTAATTACACTTGCGCTTTCAAAAGCGATCGTGTTTGAGCATTTTGCCGAAATCGCCGGCAAAACGTTCAGGTGTGAATGGGCCCTCAGTGCTTTTCTGAGTGCTTTTTGGCCATCAGAGCTTTCTGAGAGCTTTTTAAAAAAACATTCCCATTGACTTGCATTAAAATCACTGTAAAATTGGTGTAAAATCACAGTAGCGGTAAAATTGTGCTATTTTACCAAGATTTTCATGTAAAGTCAATGGGAGAGTTTTTAAAAAAAAAACTCTAAGAAAGCTCTGATGCCCAAAAAGAGCTGAGAAAAGCGCTTATAGTGTGTCTGAGCCCTTATACAGCAATTCCATCAGTGATGGCTATCAGACGATCATTACCTCGTATTCACAGACACAGCTCTCCCACACCTTCCAACTGCAGCACTAGATTGCAACAGATTGGACGGTCAGTTGTTTGTGAGATTCTACCGTTAAAGGCCACCTTTACAGTCTACAGGGTAATGAAAGACAAAACAAGTAGGTGAGTTGTAAATAATCTATTACAGAAACTGCAGACCACAGCCAGGGCCTCACATGAGCAGTCGCCTGCAACTGGTCCCATCAGCAAGCTTTCAGCAGCACAACGGAGCAGACTGGGAGGAAACGGAGGGACCTGTAAGGCTACGAGATCTGGAAGACGCTCCAGCTAGCACAGAACTTCTTCCCTTGTCTCAGGATTACTTTAACCACTTGCCGACCGCACGCTTATACCGTGCGTCGGCAAAGTGGCAGCTGCAGGACCAGCGACGCAGTACTGCGTCGCCAGCTGCAGGCTGATTAATCAGGAAGCAGCCGCTCGCGCGAGCGGCTGCTTCCTGTCAAATCACGGCGGGGGGCTCCGTGAATAGCCTGCGGGCCGCCGATGGCGGCTCGCAGGCTAAATGTAAACACAAGCGGAAATAATCCGCTTTGTTTACATTTGTACGGCGCTGCCATGTGACAGGGGACAGCCTGTCACTGGCTGCACAGGACGGATAGCGTCCTGTGCAGCCTCGATCACCGGGGGGGGGGGGGGGGGGGGAGCAGGTAGGAGAGGGAGGGGGGAATTTCGCCGCGGAGGGGGGCTTTGAGGTGCCCCCCCCCGCCAGCCACACGCAGGCAGAAGAGATCAGACCCCCCCAGCACATCATCCCCATAGGGGGGAAAAAAGGGGGGCAATCTGATCTCTCTGCCTGCACCCTGATCTGTGCTGGGGGCTGTAGAGCCCACCCAGCACAGATCACTAAAAACCACGCTGGTCCTTAAGGGGGGGTAAAGGGTGGGTCATCAAGTGGTTAAAGTAAACCTTAAAGGGATTAAGCAAACACAGCAGCGCGTACTGGCATAACAATCCTCACGAGGTATCTTTGTGATCCTAGAAAAGCAAGGAAACAGAAACGCACATAGCGGGTAATCTTTCACTACTTGTACACCCAGTGTAGATTCAACACTCTGTGCGGGAAAATGAACCTCCACCTCATGCAGGATAGGGGTCACGCCCCCCCCCTTCATTCCCTCACCAAATGGATTCCTGAATCAGGCATATCAAACATATCAATATTGTAGTAGCGCCGGCAGGTCTAGAAAAAACAACATAGAGAGCCGCCTCTCATAGCATAAAACCTTTTTTAATATGGCTAAAAGCCCCACATAAAAATTGCGTACCAGATTAAAAACATAACTCTCACATATCCCTATGGACGTCAGCCAGGTTCTTCGCCACAGCGCCGGTAACCCCCTAGGCCCCTGATGAGTCACGCCCCTTAGTGACGAAACGCGTAGGGCGGAGCCTTGGACACGCACGCTTTCTGTTAACACCACATAGACGGAGGATACCGGCGCTGTGGCGAGGAACCTGGCTGACGTCCATAGGGATATGTGAGAGTTATGTTTTTAATCTGGTACGCAATTTTTATGTGGGGCTTTTAGCCATATTAAAAAAGGTTTTATGCTATGAGAGGCGGCTCTCTATGTTGTTTTTTCTAGACCTGCCGGCGCTACTACAATATTGATATGTTTGATATGCCAAGTAGTGAAAGATTGCCCACTATGGGCTCTATTCATAAAAATTTTGTGGCGAAAAAACTTCTGGAGGGAAAATACCGCAGCGGTATTTTAGACTTCTGGGTGGTAATTCATAAAAATCTTGCCAGCTGTGATGCAAGTGCGGAGATCTCCCGCTGAAGGCTGGCGGTAAGCTGTCGGAAGGCATGCGGAAACACTTACGCCGGCAGAGTCCCTCCGTGCACTGCTCTCTCTGGGAGGTCTGTCCCATTCACTTGTATGTAATCCGCAAAATCAGAGGAAGCGGTATTTCCCGTCCACATACCGCTTCCTCTAATCTTTATGAATGGCCATTTTGTTACTTTTTTCTAGATAAATCTAGAAAAACGCTAGAGAAGGCGGAAATTTCTCGCTCTGCTGGGGGATTGTAGATTTTCATGCGGGAACAGCTTTTATGAATGCCCACTTTACTAAATGGACGGGAAAATCCGCTGTTTTGAGCGGAAAACTTGCGGTAACCTTTTATGAATAGAGCCCAATGTGCGTTTCTGTTTCCTTGCTTTTCTAGGATCACAAAGATACCTCGTGAGGATTGTTATGCCAGTACGTGCTGCTGTGTTTGCTTAGACTTGTCTTGCCCTTTTGACAGTTAGCAGCTGACTGGACTTTTGAGGTGTCGTGGTGGTGAGCGCTGTATCATTGTTTGAAAAACCTTAAAGGGAACCTGAACTGAGTAAATTATTAAAAATAAACACATGACGTAGCTGCAAATGAATATTACATACTTACCTCGCCGTCAGTTCTTGTCAGAAGCTCACCATTTTCTTCTTAGGATTCCTTCCAGTACTGACAAGATTTTGTCAGAACTGAAATATATCAGTTGCTGTCATTTATAGCTGAAAGGACAACTGATGTGCAAGGTAATGTCCATATTTCCCTACGGCTCACGTGGGCAATATTACAGTTTAACAGTGTGCTGACCAGAAAGCTGTTATGGGGTAATGTCCATTTTCAAAATGGAGGACGGAGAATTCCATTGATCACAAGTGACAAATAATGATGTAGGCGTCATGAATAGCACGAATTCCTACACAGAGGAAATTCTGTCTCAGCAGATGTCATGGAAGGGGAATTAGCTCAAATGGTAGAGCGCTTAGCATGCGAGAGGTAGCGGGATCGATGCCCGCATTCTCCAAGCATTTTGACTTGATTAACTACAGCACAATATTTCATATGGTACCCACATTCTCCAGCATGTATTTTATGTCCTCAAACACTGGAAGATTAGCCTAGACACTGTAAAAGCGCTTTATAAAAACTGCAGCGCCCACCCGAGCGCCAGGAGAGGGGGGGAAAAAAAAAACAAAAAAAAAAACTCGCCCACAAAAATCGAAAATCGCTGGCATGTAAGATTTCGATTTTAGATGTGAACACAGCCTCAACTGACAAAAAAAAAAAAAGCAAGAAAAAAAAACCCATGTAGATGCAGCCTTCATACTCTGCTGTGTACATCTACAAACAATCTGACCTTCAGCTTTCACCAGCCGTGATCGTATAGTGGTTAGTACTCTGTGTTGTGGCCGCAGCAACCCCGGTTCGAATCCGGGTCACGGCAAGTTTTGTCATTTTCCGTCGTTTCTCACCAAGTTTGTATTAATCATATTTGGGAAGAAATGAAGGAGAGATATTTATACTCTATTTAAAAAAATAACAGGGGTACACATACTATTTTAGGGCACAAACTTTTTTTTATAGATTTTTTTCTTCTTGAGGTTGCAACCCCCTCTAAAGTG
Organism: Hyperolius riggenbachi; assembly: GCF_040937935.1. Classification (NCBI taxonomy): domain Eukaryota; kingdom Metazoa; phylum Chordata; class Amphibia; order Anura; family Hyperoliidae; genus Hyperolius; species Hyperolius riggenbachi. The sequence goes on along the minus strand of NC_090653.1, from coordinate 26,503,100 downwards.
AACGCGAGGTGAAAATAAACTAATCAGATAATTATATTTATCCTTTTTAAGCACTTCAGCCCGCAGCTGTTCTCACCTTCAGGACGGAAGCAATTTCCCCGTCAGCACTCCTCCCATTCATTTGCCAATAACTTTATCACTACTCATCACGCAAAAATGATCTATTTCTTGTTTTTTTTTCACCACAAATTAAGATTTTTGTGAGCTATACTTGTTTTCAGTAATCGCTTTATTTTTTATCCATTTTAAAGGCAAATATATACAAAAAAATACACTATTTCTCCAATTCCACCCCCTATAGTTTTAAAATATGCAATGCTACTATAAACAAAACCCAGTCACTTTATTTGCCCATTAGTCCTGGCTATCACAACATTTAAATTATGTTCCTAGTACAATGTATGGCGCCAAAATATTATATGGAAATAAAGGTGTATTTTTCTTTGGGTTTTTGTTGTGTCCCATCAATTGTAATCCCTTATCTACTAAAATTAACATATTTAAATCACTTCCAAAGCCCCCTACGCCAGTTACCAAGCAAACAATTTAAAAAAAAAAAACACCCACAGGAAAAAAAAAAAAAAAACAACAAAAATTATATACAAATAAATAGTTGCCTTAGGGACGTATCTATATATATATATATATATATATATATATATATATATATATATATATATATATATATATATATATATATATATATATATATATATATATATATATATATATATATGTATATATATATATATATATATATATATACATACACACACATGTCATGATGGTATATTACTGTTGTTTTTTTTTTTTTTCTTCTCTATAAAATAAAATCTGTGCAGGGTAATTTAACTTTCTTATGAATGGACATGGCATCTGATCGGGGTCATGTCCATTCATCACAGGCACTGCGATTAGTTCAGAGAAGCTTTCTTTCTCCTCCCCAATCACTGAAACAAAAACCACTGGGGTGCGCGGGCTGCAGCCCTACGCACCCCAGCAGGTACCGCTGTTTGCAAACTGGACAAGAATACTCATCCAGTTTGCCTTTAGCTGTGCCTATCTGGACAAAAATACTCGTCCAGATAGGCTAAAAAAGCCACTATCGCAAAAATCTTAAAATGTAAAGTACATGTAAACATATACAAATAAGAAGTACATTTTTCAAAGAGTAAAATGTGCTATAAATTACTTTTGCTGTGAGTTACATTAGGTAGTAGAAATCTGACAGAACCGACAGCTTTTAGGGCCCATTCACACTTGAGCATTTTGCCGGCGATTTCGGCAAAACGCTCAAACGCTAGTGCTTTTGAAAGCGCTAGAATAAAACCCTAAAGGCCGTCCTCATTTGGGCGATTTGCGCTAGTTACCGCAAATCGCCAAAACCGCTAAACGTAAATACGTAGCCTGCACCATTTTCAGGCGATTTCCCGGCGATCACGTTTCAACGCTATAAAAGCGCTAATAGCGATCATGGAAAAAAAATCTGCAAGTGTGAAAAGGTGATTTTTTTCCCTCGTTAATCGCGCAAAATAGCCAACGCAAAACGCTAGCAAAAGCGCTAGCGTTTTGCAATCAGCAAGTGTGAGTGGGCCCTTAGACCAGCTCATCGCCTCATGGGGGAAGTCTCAGTGTTTTCTTTATTTAAAAGCAATTAGTGCATGACAGTTGCTCCATCCAACTTCCAAAATAGTGTTCAGCGAGCAGGGAGGCCAGCATATTTTTATAAATCCTTTTCAGGTAGCGTCTTTATAAAGAATAAGGCTACTTGCACACCAAGACGTTGCGTTAGGTGCTACGTTAAGGTCGCATAACGTGCAAGGCCTGGTGCTCTCGGATGTGGATGTCAGAGTGAGCCGCGTTGTGCAGCTCACTCTGGCGTCCGTGATGCCGTGATGCAGACTCTTGGACGCATGCGGCATCACGTGGTTCCGCCGGTTAATCGCCGCACCAGGAAGTAAACACTGCACGTCACAACGTGCAGTGAATATTAATTAGCCATGTGCCTGGCCGCTCTCCGCTCCTCCCCAACATGACTGCGCATGTGCAAACAGTCTAACGCGGCTTAAGGCGCTGTAACGCCGTAGCATGCTGCACTTTCACAACAACGTGCAGTGTTACATGTAACGCAACGTGGGCAGTGTGAACAGCCCACTTGTGTTACATTGCTGTGCTAACGTGCGCCTGTAACGTCCCTGTGTGTAAGCAGCCTAAAGGCCATGCTGAGAATCCCCCATGAGGAAATGAACTGTTAAAAAAACCAACCGTTCGGTTCTGTCATATTTCTACTACCTACTGTAAATGACAGCAACATAGCTGGAAAGTAATTTATGGCTCATCTTATTCTGGCAGGAACATATTTATTTGTATGTGTTTACATTTATTTAAAATTTTACACTTTTTCGTAATAGTGGTCCCATAGTTTTATTTTATATTTAAACATTAAAATAGGTTTTACCGTTTTTAATTAGTGACAGCCTATGAAGTGTCCCAGAGTTTTAAAAAAAAGTCAATAGTTCATGTATTTTATCTCCCTCTGCTCTCAGAAGTTGTATTCTGCCAGGAACACTTTTATGGCTGTAATTTGCTTATCAGTGATGTTTACAATATTCCTGCCAAGAAGCTGTCACGTCCATGCCTATAAATTAACGCTTTCAGGGAGGAAAGTAAAGCAAGTAAAACAACCTGGTTATTATGTTTTGTACTGTACATACACGTTTATCTCATGTCACATATTGCTTTGGGTACACTTTTAAAGTACCAGAGACAATAAAATAAAAATATTTTATACATATTTGGGGCTTCCCCCAGCCCCATCCACAGGTATGTATATTTTTATTTTATTTTATCATCTCTGGAACTACCAGAGCACAGAAAAATTATGGGTAGATCCTTCTGAATTACAGTTAAATGTACAACTGGTTCCATAGTGTAGCGGTTATCACGTCTGCTTTACACGCAGAAGGTCCTGGGTTCGAGCCCCAGTGGAACCATTATTTAAACATAGCTAAAATAAAAATCAAAACCACCATCTTAACAGCAAGACCACACAATGGCATTTTGCTGTTTGAGATAAGGTTTTACTGCAGGAAAGTTCAAAGGGTCATTATTTCTGCTTTGTTTTATAGTTTAAAATACAGAGTGTGGTTTTAAAACTGCTCCTGCAAAAAAATGATGCAATGTTATTAAAAAAAAAAAAGCTATATAACTGAAAATAAAAATATGAGACTCTTTCCTTTGCTACTAATGTTTTATTTCTTAGCTGTACTACACATACAATTCCATACATTTTACATTTTGCTTTTTCACTTTAGGTTTGCTTCAATTTCCAGTTTACATGTATATTACTACCAGCCTGCATTAGCCTGTGTTATAAGGAAGAGCTTAACCTGCTTGGCGTTCTATTAAGATTGCCAAGCTGGCGACCGGACGTTTTTTTTTTAATAAAAAAAAAAAAAAAACTATTTCATGCAGCCAACTGAAAGTTGGCTGCATGAAAGCCCACTAGAGGGCGCTCCTAATCCATACTTCTGATCGCCTTCGATCAGAAGTAACAAGAAGGGCCGCGATGAGCGGCCCTTCTTGTTTTGCTTTACTCGTCGCCATGGCGACGAGCGGAGTGACCTCATGGACGTCAGCCGCCTCCGATCCAGCCCTTAGCGCTGGCTGGAACTGTTTGGTCCGGCTGCGCTGGGCTCGGGCGGCTGGGGGGACCCTCTTTCGACGCTGCACGCGGCGCATCGCCGCGCTGCGGCGGCGATCAGGTAGCACACGCGGCTGGCAAAGTGCCGGCTGCGTGTGCTCCTTTTTATTTCGTGGAAATCGGCCCAGCAGGGCCTGAGCGGCACCCTCCGGCGTTTCTGGACGAGCTCAGCTCGTCCAGAACGCTCAGGAGGTTAAAGCAGTAGGATTAGCCATACTATGCCAGGGAAAAAAAAAACAAAACACATATACAAGTAGATAAATACTTGATCTACTTGCATAGCACATGTATTGTACTGTCCACGTTTTGATTTCAGTGACATTTTATATAGTAAATGAAGAGAATTCTGTACCTGGTGGGAACCATGTCTTTTGCCCACAGTTTGAGGCTAAATGCTGATGTCATTTCTGCCCTTTACTTTTTTCTTTTCTCCTCCAATCGCTGAGTCACCTCAGCCTTGCTTGTACTCACAAGTGAGCAGGGGATTGTGTTTCAGGCCTGGTTCACACTGAGCGGTTTTTGAAGCGTTCCGCAAACCGATTCCGCCTGTGAAAATGCTTGGCTAATGTATTTCAATGGGATGGTGCCCCCAGCGGATTGAGGTTTTTAGCAAACCGCAAACGTGGGTCCTGCAGCACTTTTGTGGTTTGCAGAAGCGTTTCTGCCTCAAAGTATAGGAAAAGCTCAAACCGCTCTGAAAAACGCTAGATCAGAGAGGTTTTCCAGGCGTTTTTGTTACAGTAGCTGTTCAGTAACAGCTTTACTGTTGAAATTTAAGAAATCTGCCACACAAAAACACTCCAAAAAACGCTAGGTATGTTTAGAAAACCTCTCTAAACATGCCTAGAATCGCTCTGAAATCTGCTTTAAAAACCTCTAGCGTTTTGAGGATCTGCTAGAGGGTTTTGGCATGCACTGGGCCTCAGATAGGCAGGGAAATAAATGGAAGAGGAGAAATAGATTATAGATAAAAAAAAAGAACCCCCAGCATGCAACTGTTTGGCACTGACTATTAAAGGGCCAGTGCTCCTTAAGTATGTGATAACTCCAAACCATAACAGCAGAAAAAGTTTTGAATGCAGGATTAGCATCTTTATCACTTAAAGGGAACCTTAACTGAACGGGGGGTAAAGAGTTTTACTTACCTGGGGCTATTACCAGCCCCCTGCAGCAGTCCTGTGCCCTCGGCGCCGCTCTAAAATCCTCTGGTCCCCCGCTGTCACTTAGTTTCGTTTTTGACGACTCACCAGTCGCCGGCCGCCATGCGTATTATTGGACGCATTCACCAATGCAATTAGCGCTATTGCGGACCGCAACGCGTACAAAAATACGCGTTGACACATATCTACGCGTGCGGAATGCAGCAACGCGTATTTTTGTACGCGTTGCGGTCCGCAATAGCGCTAATTGCATTGGTGAATGCGTCCAATAATACGCATGGCGGCCGGCGACAGGTGAGTCGTCAAAAACGAAACTAAGTGACAGCAGGGGACCAGAGGATTCCAGAGCGGCGCCGAGGGCACAGGACTGCTGCAGGGGGCTGGTAATAGCCCCAGGTAAGTAAAACTCTTTACCCCCCATTCAGTTAAGGTTCCCTTTAATACACTCAGACCAGTTGCTGTTGAAATTAGATTTTTATGGTGACAATCCCGCTTATCTATATTACTACCTGATAGAAAGCTAAAAAGGCGAGTTCTTTCACTACCACCCTAGATTAGCCTGGATTATTTGGAAGAGCTTAAAAAGGAACCTAAAGTGAAATAAAATTGGCCAGTTTAACTTACATGGGGCTTCTTCCAGCCCCCTGTGGTCATCCTGGTCCCTCGCCATCGTTCTGCTCTGTTCTGTTCTGCCACTGTACTCCAAAAGCTTGCCAACAGGGTCAGTTGTGAACAAACGCACACGTGCAGTTTGCATGCACCTCTCCTCATTTGCGCTTCTGTTACCAGGGCCATTGAGGACATGTGCAGTAGAGATGGCCAGAACCTCAGATTTTCGGTGCGCGAACTTTCACAAACCGCAATAGACTTCAATGGGGAGACGAACTTTGAAAACTAGAAACACTAATGCTGGCCACAAAAGTGATGGAAGAGATGTTTCAAGGGGTCTAACACCTGGAGGGGGGGTATGGATGAGTGGAAAAGATGCCAAAAGTCCCCGGTAAAAATCTGGATTTGATGCAAAGCAGCGTTTTAAGGGCAGAAATCACATTGAATGCTAAATTGCAGGCCTAAAGTGCTTTAAAACATCTTGCATGTGTATACATCAATCAGAAAGTGTAATTAGAGTACTGCTTCACACTGACACACCAAACTCACTGTGTAACGCACCGCAAACAGCTGTTTGTGTAGTGACGGCCGTGCTGGACTGGTGCGCACCATGGCGAGATTGCTCTTCCTCAGCAATATCAAGTAATGTCTGACTTCCTTAACTTTCTCTACCATTGTTAAAGCTTACATCTATTTTTTTTTAATACATTTTCTGCTGGCTGTTCAGTACCTGTAACGAGAATCTATTATGGAGGGCAAGTCTGCCATTGTGACCACGGGTAATGGGAATGGTAACGGGGAATCAGGGTTCGATTCTGGTCGGGAGTGGGAGCCTGAGAACCGGCTACCACCACACATCCAAGTAAGGAACCATTTGCTGTATAAGGCCTGGTGCACACCAAAGCCCGCTAGCAGATCCGCAAAATGCTAGCAGATTTTGAAACGCTTTTTCTTATTTTTCTATGGCGTTTTGCTAGCGTTTTGCGGATTGCTGCAGCGGATTTTAGTATAGTACATTTCATATATTGTTACAGTAAAGCTGTTACTGAACAGCTTCTGTAACAAAAACGCCGGCAAAACCGCTCTGAACAGGCATTTTTCAGAGCGGTTTGCGTTTTTCCTATACTTAACATTGAGGCAGAAACGCATCCGAAATCCAAAAAATGCCTCACCCAGGCATTTTTCGTTTCTGCAAAATGCCTCCCGCTCTGGTGTGCCCCACCCCATTGAGATACATTGACCAAGCGGCTGCAGAAACGCTGAAAAAGCCGCTCGGTGTGCACCAGCCCTAAGTAATGTACCTGCCCTGACCGTGCTTTGCAGACCAGGCATCTGTAGTCAGATGGACCCTTGACCCAATGTTGTGTGCCAGAGATTACACCACTTGCCTTTAACGAGAATCTGTTATGGAGGGCAAGTCTGCCATTCATTCAACTGTGTGAAACTTTCGATGGTACTTTCTCAGTAGCATTGTGACCACGGGTAATAGCCGGGGAATCCTGGTTCGTTTCCAGTCCGGAGTGGGAGCCTAAAGGTGCATACACACATCAGACTATAGTCTTTGGAGAATGAAAGATCACAGACCAATTTTACCCCCTTCCATGTAGTATGAGAGCCATACTCTACACAGTCTTTTCTATGGAGCTGAACTCCACATCAGAAAAAAAATATTTGCAAGATGCTGCACACACAGATGCTGTACAGACACTCAATAGATCTGTAGCTGCAAAAGATCTGTTCCTGCCAAAAATCCATTCCTGCAAATTGCAATGATAGTCTATGAGATTTGCAGATCATCATACACACATGATTTAACTGACATTCATCTGCAGATCAGATCCACCAGGATGGATTTTCAGATCTGCGGGTGATTGCTTGATCTGCAGATGAATGTCAGTTAAATCATGTGTGTATGATGATCTGCAGATCTCATAGACTATCATTGCAATTTGCAGGAATGGATTTTTGGCAGGAACAGATCTTTTGCAGATACTGATCTTTTGTGTCTGTACAGCATCTGTGTGTGCAGCATCTTGCAAAGATTTTTTTCTGATGTGGAGTTCAGCTCCATAGAAAAGACTGTGCAGGTATGGCTCTCATACTACATGAAGGGTGGTAAGATTGGTCTGTGATCTTTCATTTTCCAAAGACTATAGTCTTATGTGTGTATGAGCCTTAAGAAACAGCTACCACCACCACACATCCAAGGAAGGCAGCAGGCATGACATGCACGTCCCGAGGTAGTGACCAAAAATAACAATACAGGAGGACTTTCGGGGCCCTGCTGTTTAGGAGATGGATCAACTTTAAATCCTTTAACGAGAATCTGTTATGGAGGGCAAGTCTGCCATCCATTCAAGTGAAAGGTATGCACTGCCTGCCAGGTATAATAAAATGTGCAGCCAAAGATGCAGTGAAAGGTATGCAGTGACTGCAAACAGCTGCTTGTGTAGTGACGGCCGTGCTGGACTGGTGCGCACCATGACCAGAGTGCAGGCGATGGCAGCTTTCCAGCCCATATGGTCGCCGGGCTGAGGTAGCTGAATGACAGAACAGTGACTGTCCAGCTGATCAATTTTGGTCTGTCCACAATGAAGCAACGACCCCCCCCCCCCCCCGAGACACTCATATAGCCATCAGTCATTGCTTCATTGTGATACGCAAGCCCCAGCCAGAAAAATTAGGCAGGTATGTACACGCACCAGAAATTATAGTGGCCGCTGCTAGCAGCTGCCTTAAAAATTCAGGAATTCACCTGGAGTCCTGGACCCTGTTGGTGGTGGCGGAGAAGGCAGTCAAGCGGCCTGCAGGCAGAGATGCTGTGTGGGGAGCGACTTATGCAGCGTACACACTGGCGACTATGGTCGTTTGAAACAGCTAATTAACGATCGTTCCGCCGACAATCGGGGAAAAAAAACTTTACCCAACGATCATTAACACGAACGACAAAAGAGCGGCATCGGGAAGATGGAAATATCCAACCTGACGGATCGTATCTACCGACAATCGTTACAAAACTATAGTGTGTACAGACATCGGCCGAGAACGATCGTTACAAGGGCCAAGCGCCCGCGTTGAATTCTGCCCAGCTTCAGTACTTCCTTTGTAGCGCGGCCGTAAAGATTGTTACACTGCTCATTTCAACTTTGCTTTCAAGTTAAAGTTAACAATTATATATTTGTATCTGTTGTAACTCCATGTTAGTGTTTTTTTTTATTTTATATAAATATGTACGCAACATTTCCTTCTAATCGTTCTTTTCTGCGAGAACGATCGTTAAAATGTGTATGATGATCGCTGCATCCCATCGTTGCATTCCTATCGTTGCCGTATCGTTCGTCTTTCAATTATCGTTCCTAGCGAACGATCGTTATCGCAAGTGTGTACGTAGCATTAGTCTTGGGGCAGGCAGTCACATGGCGTGCAGGCAGAGATGCTGGGTGTGGGGACTGACTTAGTCTTCGGGCAGGCCTGAACGTGCTTTGCAGACCAGGCATCCGTGGTCAGATGGACCCTTGACCCAACGCTGTGTGCCAGAAATGTCACCACTTGCCTTTCAACATCACGGTACAGTTTAGGTATTGCCTTTATTGAGAAAAAATTGCAGCCTGGTATCTTCCACTGCGGTGTGTGGCTTTGCTTTTGTGTGCTGCTTTTCCTCAGGTGGTCATCCCATTGCAGTTTGTGCTTTGTAATCATGTGCCTTCGTAAGGTAGTTATCCCTACGTGGGTCTTGGTCTTTCCACGGCTCAATTTTCGGTGGCAGAGAGTACAGATAGCATCGCTCTCATCTGAGGCAGACACACAAAAAAATTTCCACACCGCTGAGCCCTGGGGTGATGGCACTTTGGTGGTGGTGGCCGACTGAGTGTTAAGTGAGGTGCCAGAATCAGAGCAGGAGGAGGAAGATATGTCACGCTTCCATACAGAAGCTGAGAAAGATGAGGTGTTCTGTGTTAAATAGTCAACTACGTCCTGACAATATTGGGGGTTGATGGCATGTGCCTTCTTCTGAACACTGTACTTTGGTTGAGGGCCGCACGAAATCACAACAGCGCGACCTCGAACAGACCTGGCAGGTGGCCTGCCTCTGCCTTTTGTTTTGTCCGTATTGGGGGGGATGAAGTTAAAGGTATGCACTGACTTCACTAATACAACGTGCAGTCAGTCCTTTTGACGTCGTGATTTTGAAATGCTTGTAAACTTTGACCTGGAAGTGATCAGCTTCTTTTAAAAAAAAAATAATAAAAAACAAACAAACAAAAAAACAAAATTGCAGTAGCAATCAGATGCCACAAACAGAAAGCTCTGTTGGTAACAACAAAAGGAGGCCAGATTGATTTGTGTTCTAAGTTGTATGGCTCTGCAGCAAGCTGTTAAAGCTGCAAAGCACTGAATTGTAAAAATAAAAAAATAAATAATAAAAAAAGGATTGATCACTAGGGGGGTGCAAACCTGTGGGCCTTAAAGAGACACTGAAGCCTTAAAAAAAATCTCTTATTACTTACAATTCCTCTTCAGCATTATGCCCATAGCTGAAACGCCACATCCCCGCAGCAGAACAAGGCCTCTATAACCCCCAAATCCCAGGGCAAACATCCACGACTTTCAAAGTCGTGAATTTTGCTGCTCAGGGAGCCAGAGCTTACTGCTGTAGCTCTGCCTCTGCTCACGTCAATCTGCGTGCAGGTTCTCTGCCTCTTCCCGCCCCTCTCAGTGAAAGGAGACAGAGGGGCGGGGAGAGGCGGCGATCGGAGCAGAATGACACGAGCAGAGGCAGAGCTACTGCACAAAACTCTGCCTCTACAGTGTAATGATTGTGGAACTTTCTCCGTGATCAGCGCACAACGCGTGCGCTGACACGGCGGAAATCCTCCACAATCGTATAATTTGCAGGAACCCAGCAAAAGGTGCTACGCACCTGTAGAGGGAAATTCCTGTCGGCAGATGGCGCTGGGGAGTGCAGAGGAACCAATCCTCTGTACCTCCACAAGTGCCAGACAGGAATTGTACGAAGCGCAGAACGCAATCGCAAGAGGCGATTGCGAATGAGATTGAGCAAAGGGATAGGTTGTATGTGTGTGCGCCAATCCAGTCGCCACTCCGCGACCGCGCACACACAACAGCAGATATGAAATAGGAACGCGATCGCGAGAGGTGCGATCGCCAGACGTGACACAAGGCAGATCAGAATAGAATACGAGGGTAGCAAAGGCACAGCAAATAATACAATAAGGAGATACGGAAAATAATAAACGCTAGCTAACCGCGAACACCGCACTCATTCGCAACAGTGCACGCGGTTATGCGCGGTCTCCACGTGATAAGCACAATAGAGACAAGCACGCCTAACTAACCATCGACAGACAAACATGAAACAGAGGACGCGAGCACTTGCTTAACGGTTACCTCACCGAGCCTGCAGCAAGCGTAGCGGACAAGACAGACACACGAAAAACAGGAACTAGGCAGAAAGGATCCACCGCTCTTCCGCCAGAGCAAGTGTGATCCAAGCAGGAACACAGATCAGAAAGATCCACAGCCGCTAACGCTAGCGGCTAGTGCGATCTAAACAAGACAGAGCGATTCGCTATCAACCGCCGCTGGTGACAGCACAATCGCAACAGACAAGACAGAACAGAAGGATCCCCAGCGCTAGCAAAAAGTAGCTAGCACGATCCCAGGAAACAGAACAGAAGAGATAGCTGGTAGCAACCGCTGCACCAGCTATACTCCAAGAACAGAGATCAGAACCATTTCCTGTCAACCACCATAGGGACAGGACAATGGCAAAAAGGCAAGACAAGACAGAACAGGCAATACAGATAATACAACCTGACTGGGCTAGAAGGGGAGCCTAAAGCAACCCCCAGGATTTAACTATACTAGATAGCAATGGCTGACACTCCAGCAGTGTCCATCAGGAACTGAGCATGGAAGGGAAATGTCCAGCAAAGCATTCTGGGAAACATAAAGCTCTTATAGTGCCAGTCATCAAAGAAGGCAGGTAGGGGATTTGCATAACGAATGTATGCAAATTCCCCAGCAAGAGAACAGACCAGAAACTTGCAATGGAAAGACAGGTCTCTGTTTCAGAGACCTGCAGCCCACAGACTAGAGGAATGGACAAACAGCTGTCTGCCTGTGCAGCCAGCTGAGCGGATCATCACAGTACCCCCCCTTCTAGGGATGGATTCCAGACATCCCTCAAAACTGGTATCATCACAAAACTCTAACTGAAGACTCATGAAGGTCGGGACAGCCCGACAAGGCCCAATTCCAGAGTCAGTCCATCCGAAACCGACCTCATCAGAAGCAGAAGCCACCGAAACATGCCCATCAGCACTGCAAGTCTCAGCGTAACACCCATCAGGACTGTGGACACCAGAGAAGAAGCCATCGACACCCTCCAGACAATACCCACCACCTTCCAAGGAGCGTCCAAGAATACCAAACCTGCCGCAATACCTGTTCGAAGTGTCCCTTACAACACCAAAGCCATTGCTGATCGTATTCAGGGCACCAAGCAAAACCTTTCCCGGAATCTCCCAGAACGCCTTGAAGCTCCGCAGAGATCCCAAGAAGCCAGAACGCTCACCAGGCTCACATGGAGAACCACCAAGAACCCCTATGGAACCTATGATCATTCCAGACTCAAAATTAGCAGGACACCCATCAAGATCAGGACTTTCAGGGACCACTTCTGGGCATGCAAGCAGGCAGGCTATATCAGAACATGTCTCCACTGAGGAAGCATCTGAGTACGCTGGTAACCTAGGCACACTTGGGCTTTCTGGGTCACAGAGCACATCGGGGTACACTAGTACAGGAGAAACCTCAGGACACGTCGGGGAACTGCCAACCTCAGAGTCCGACACGACAAGACCAAAACCAGTACCGGGCAGAAAATCATCACGAGTAAAGATCACAGGTACTGGTCTTTCAAAAGAAGACTCGGACTCAAATTCAGAATTTTCTGTAACTGTAATATCATAATTGACTACACATGAATGAAGCTCCACAAGAGCTGCAAAAGTAGTCAGCAAGGCAGCAATGCCTACTGAAGTGGGCAACACCTCAGAAGAACCTGGGGGGCAGGAGACATCTCCTACAAGTTCTGCACCCTTTGGGAGGAACTCGGAGACCTTTAGCTCATCAAACAAGACCTCAGGAACATCATTTTTCAAGTTGTCTAAGAAGGATTCTGTACTATCCATGTTACAGGGCAAAACTGGAACTTTATTTTGAGAACAGGGCAGATGTCCCAGAGAAGGTTCCACCATAAACTGAGACTGAATTTCATCATCATGAGTGGAACGTACAGGAATATTCACTGGACCACACACTGACTCCCTAACTTTAATCTCGCTGCACCCAGAACTCTGCGTAGTAGTCAAACTAGCTTGCAATTCCAAAACTGCAGAAAGACAGGTAAAAATAGCAGCAATACCTAGACGAGCCTCTAGGGGCAGGGCAGGAGATATTGTACAAGGCAATATTGACTCATCCAGAGTACTGGGTGGAGAGTCAATACTTTCTTCAGAATCAGACTCGCAAATGTCAATGCAAGTGGACATCATGCCTTCATTCATGGTACAGGGCAGGTTCAGAGAAAGCTTCTCTGGACAAGGCAAAGAAGCTTCAGCATCAGATTCGCAAAACCGAAGCGCTGTCTCACTCTTAGATTCGGCTAACAATGTCGAATCCGAGGAGCCAGAACGCAAAATTTGCGGATCCAAGATCGCTTTAGGTTGCGAAACTGACGCTTCCATAGCGCAAACCTCCGCGATCTGCGGAGCAGACTGCAAGGCATCTAGGACAGAAACACTGGAGCAACTGTCATCAGGCAACAGGCCTGCACAGGTGCGAACAGAATAAGACATAGATTCATTTGCAAAAGAAATGGCGACATCAACAGGATAAACTTTATTAGGCATAATAATTTTACTTTTGACGCTGCATAGTCGAGAAATTTTCCCCATAGCAGGGTCACAGACAGAAGATCTTAAAGATCTGTTTCTAACTGACAAAGGATCCCGCACATCCTTGAGGAAACCGGCAGACTCATGCCGATCACAATCTGCAGGAACATCCGAGAAACAGGCATCAGATCGCACAGATTCAAACTGCACACTGTCAGGAGAGAATCCTTCAAGATTCGCACAGGAACCAACCACAGCGGCACACTCATTCATTTCAGATTGCACAAAGTCAAGACTCTCATGCTTTACCCCAGAAAGGCAGGAACAATCATCCGACAACGATGTCTCTTTATTGGAATCAATTGGTTGGTGTGTGTGCAACTCATCCAAAATCGTTTGCCATACATAGATCACCAGATCCACATCATCCTTGTCACATTCATCGGAATCAATCAGAAGGTACATAGAATCGAGACAAGCATTCAAGACATCTTCGCTTTTTGCGATGTAAAATCGCAAAAGGCTTTCCAATAAAAATCGAATTCTTCCAGCAAGGCCCCAATATCCCAGGAAGCAAATGGGGGTTCAAACAGGCCAGTATCCAGATAATCTTCATAGGGGTGGAGTTCAGGAACAAGAACAGATTTTTTAACTGCTTAAAGCAGGCCATACACTGGCTCGATTCACGGCCGTTTCGACAGCAGATCCGATCCTGGGATCGGATCTGCTGCCAATCGCTTGCGCTAAACGCACCCGCCGATCCGATTCCCTCCCGAAATCGGATCGGACCGTCGATCGCGCCGTGCGGGAAATTACCCTCGATCGCCCGGCGGTAGGAGCGCGTCGCTTGCGGCGTACGATTCGGGCCCGATCCGAGCATGTATACATTACCTGAAGCTGGCTCCGGGGTCCTCTTCCCCTCGCTGCACCGCATTTCCGCATGTCCCAGTGTACGCTTATACTTCCTGTGTCACTCCGGTGACCAGGAAGTTGAAATAGAGGGCGCTCTATTTGAACTTCCTGGTCACGGAGTAACACAGGAAGCGCCGGGATGGAGCAAGAACAGCGGTGCGGTGCAGTGCGGAGAAGATGCCCGGGAGCCAGCCTCAGGTAATGTATACGGGGGGGGGGGACAGGCGGCAGGAGCAGCTGAACAGATTGTGATCGGTTTCAGGCTGAAATCGATTCACAATCTGTTTGCAGTAAAGGCAGCCATACGATCCCTATCTGATCAGATTCGATCAGATAGGGATCTGTCAGCTGGTCGATCTAATGGCACATCGACCAGTGTATGGCCACCTTTAATGTAGTGTGCAATCCTACCTATAGCAGGATCCACATAAGCTTTGGATTGGGGCAAAAAACCTGGAAACTGATCAGCAGATGCATTATAAACATCATTATCATACTGCATGGTTTTGCCCATTTCAGACTTGACAGAAATAACCTCTTTATTTGTGGTTGCTAGGGGCAACGGATCTTTCCGCTGGGAAGCCTTCCTAGATCTTTTACGTTTAGACTTAGAGCCTTTGGATGGCTGCTTTATGGATGAAAGAGTAGATGGAACAGCTGATTGAGCTGCTGACAACAACTCATTAAGGGGGTATGGTAATTGAGGTAATCTCAGCCAATTGTGAATTAAAAAGGCCAAGAATTCCAGGGGTCTTTGACTCAGGGTGGTATGATTTAACACATCATAACCCACATTGACATTTCGCCCCCCCAACAGAATGTAGACCATTTGGGGGGCCCAGGTAGACACTGGGGTGCATTGGAATTCAGGGTTCGCTAACAGTTTCGTACACTCAGACAAAAATCGTCTGCTGATTCAGGTTCAAGTTTTTTAAATCTCTTAAAGGTACAAGAGCCATATTCGACAAAATCGTACAAATCGGAAATTCCGTCTACACTGGGGTTTTGGGTTGGGCTGGACATTCTGTAATGATTGTGGAACTTTCTCCGTGATCAGCGCACAACGCGTGCGCTGACACGGCGGAAATCCTCCACAATCGTATAATTTGCAGGAACCCAGCAAAAGGTGCTACGCACCTGTAGAGGAAATTCCTGTCGGCAGATGGCGCTGGGGAGTGCAGAGGAACCAATCCTCTGTATCTCCACAAGTGCCAGACAGGAATTGTACGAAGCGCAGAACGCAATCGCAAGAGAGGCGATTGCGAATGAGATTGAGCAAAGGGATAGGTTGTATGTGTGTGCGCCAATCCAGTCGCCACTCCGCGACCGCGCACACACAACAGCAGATATGAATAGGAACGCGATCGCGAGAGGTGCGATCGCCAGACGTGACACAAGGCAGATCAGAATAGAATACGAGGGTAGCAAAGGCACAGCAAATAATACAATAAGGAGATACGGAAAATAATAAACGCTAGCTAACCGCGAACACCGCACTCATTCGCAACAGTGCACGCCGGTTATGCGTGGTCTCCACGTGATAAGCACAATAGAGACAAGCACGCCTAACTAACCATCGACAGACAAACATGAAACAGAGGACGCGAGCACTTGCTTAACGGTTACCTCACCGAGCCTGCAGCAAGCGTAGCGGACAAGACAGACACACGAAAAACAGGAACTAGGCAGAAAGGATCCACCGCTCTTCCGCCAGAGCAAGTGTGATCCAAGCAGGAACACAGATCAGAAGATCCACAGCCGCTAACGCTAGCGGCTAGTGCGATCTAAACAAGACAGAGCGATTCGCTATCAACCGCCGCTGGTGACAGCGCAATCGCGACAGACAAGACAGAACAGAAGGATCCCCAGCGCTAGCAAAAAGTAGCTAGCACGATCCAGGAAACAGAACAGAAGAGATAGCTGGTAGCAACCGCTGCACCAGCTATACTCCAAGAACGGAGATCAGAACCATTTCCTGTCGACCACCTTTGGGGCAGGACAATGGCAACAGGCAAGACAAGACAGAACAGGCAATACAGATAATACAAACTGACTGGGCTAGAAGGGGAGCCTAAAGCAACCCCAGGAATTAACTATACTAGATAGCAATGGCTGACACTCCAGCAGTGTCCATCAGGAACTGAGCATGGAAGGGAAATGTCCAGCAAAGCATTCTGGGAAACATAAAGCTCTTATAGTGCCAGTCATCAAAGAAGGCAGGTAGGGGATTTGCATAACGAATGTATGCAAATTCCCCAGCAAGAGAACAGACCAGAAACTTGCAATGGAAAGACAGGTCTCTGTTCCAGAGACCTGCAGCCCACAGACTAGAGGAATGGACAAACAGCTGTCTGCCTGTGCAGCCAGCTGAGCGGATCATCACATACAGGAGTGAGCCCCAGATTTTGCACCGGGGATTTGGGGGGGTATAGAGGTATCGTTCTGCTGCGGGAATTCTGCGTTTCAGCTATTAGCATAATGCTGAAGAGGAATTGTAAGTTAAAAAAAAAAGAGATATTTAAGGCTTCAAACTCTTTAAGTGGTTAAAATCCAGAGGCTTCCCATTCCCGATGTAAGTATCCCCCCAAGGGCCACTTTTTTCCATTACAGGTTGGTGTTGAAGTGATTTACTTGGTCTATTTTTAAGCCACATAAAGTTGCATAATTCTGAATCAACTCAGAATATAAACAAGTTCAATAACAAAAAAAAAAAAAATAGATGATCTTCATATAAATAAACATAATGTTCCAGGTGGGCTTGAACACCAACCGTTTCGGCTGATTGCAGCAACCCTTTGCACTTCAGAAACCATGAAAGATGGAGTCTAAACATGGCTTTATAATAAAAAGCATTAGGTAGAGAATTTTTTTTCCCCCACACATTTCATCCATTTTACGAGCTTCAGACACACTATAAGCGCTTTTCTGAGTGCTTTTTGGCCATCAGTTTTTTTTTTGTTTTTTTTTTTAAAGCTCCCATTGACTTTAACCTATTGGGGATCGCCGCAGGTTGAATCAACGTCTGGCAGGTGGTGGTACCCTTCTGACCGGACGTTCATTCAACGTCCGCGCTAAACCACCGCTCCCGACACGATCGTGCGCATCCGTAGGGGGAGATTAAGCTGTCATATGACAGCTGGCATCTCCCCCTAGTGATCAGCAGCATCGCGTATGGGCTGCTGATCACTACGATCGCCGTCGGATCGTAGTGATAACTCTGACAGCGGCGGCAGCAGGGGGGGGAAAGAAGAGGATCCACTCACCTCCTGCTGTTCCAGCGACGATCGGCGCCCCCCTCTGCTCTGGCCGGCATCTCTACTCCGTCTGACGTCAGCGCCGGGTCCCGGCTTGATGACATCAAGCCGCGACCCGGCCTGAGCGTCATTTGGAGCGGAGATGCCGGCTGGAGAAGAGGTGGCTTCTGCGGCTCATCGCTGGAGCCTGAAGGTAAGTTATGGCTGCCAGCTACAGGGGGGGACACTTTGCCACCATGGAGGGGGGGGGGGGGGGGAACGACACTGCCCAGCCAGCCACAGAGGGGATCCGGCCGCCCGCCCCCCCCCAAACGCGCGCACCCCCCTCCACCGCAAATGCCCTGGTCCTTAAGGGGGGTTAGGCGGCCGGTCCCGAAGTGGTTAAAATCGTGGTAAAATTGCTGTAAAATCACGGGTGGCAGTAAAATCGCGCTATTTTACTAAGATTTTAAATCACGTCAACAATGGGAGCATTTTTTAAAAAAGCTCTCAGGAAGTCCTGATGGCCATAAAGCGCTGAGAAAAGCACTTAGTGTGTCTGAGCCCTTATACAGCCATTCCATCAGTGATGGCTATCACACTATCATTATCTCGTATTCACAGACAGCTCTCCCACACCTTTCAGCTGCAGCACTTGATTGCGACAATCAGATCTAACGATCAATCGTTTGGAAGATTGTACCGTTAACAGGCACGTTTACAGTCTACAGGGCAATGAAAGACGAAGCTAGAAGGTGAGCTGTAGATAATCTATTACAGAAACTGCAGACCACAGCCAGGGCCTAACATGAGCAGAAGCCTGCAACTGGTCCCATCGGCAAGCATTCAGAGGGGCACAGCAGCACAACGGAGCAGACTGGAGGAAACGGAGGGACCTGTAAGGCTACAGGATCTAGAAGACTCTCAGCTAAAACAGAACTTATTCCCTTGTCTCAAGTTTACTTTAAAGCAAACCTTAAAGGGAACCTGAAATGAGAAAAATTATTAAAAATAAACACATGATGTACCTGCAAATGAATATTAACATACTTACCTCGCCGTCAGTTCTTGTCAGACGCTCACCATTTTGTACTTAGGATTCCTTACAGTACTGACAAGATTTTGTCAGAACTGAAAGATATCAGTTGCTGTCAGTTATAGCTGAAAGGACAACTGATGTGCAAGGTAATGTCCATGTTTCCCTATGGCTCATGTGGGCGATATTACAGTTTTAACAGTGTGCTGAGCAGAAAGCTGTTATGGGGTAATGTCCATTTTTAAAACGGAGGACAGAGAATTCCATTAATCACAGGTGACAAATAGTGATGTGGGCAAGCAGCTCGACTGCATAGGCAAGCTGTTCGGCGCAAATAGCTATGGGCAGCCTGCCCCTGTACTACTGGAAGTAGTACAGCGGCAAGGCTGCTCATAGCTGTTCGCCAGCATCACTAGTGACAAACAGAATGCAGGAGAGGAGAAAGAGATGATAAGTAGACAGAGGAGGCAAGTATGACGTATGTTTATTTTGACTTCTATTTTTCAGGTTGAGGTTTACTTTAGGTGTGTGTGTGTGTGTGTGGGGGGGGGGGGGGGGGGGGGGGGGGGGCAGCGGAGATGTTTGAGAAAAAGTTAAACACTTGAATCAGTAGTTCGAAGCCTCTGGCACTTCTGGACCTGCATACCCGGACAGCACATGTACTTGCAAGGTCTTTGCATGGCCAGTAGAAGGAAAAAGCTCATGCATGAGTGGCTTTGTTCTACTGGACATGAGCGAACCTTACTAGCGCATGCCAAGCCCAAATGTGCTTGTCCGCCGCCAGTAGTGTGGCCACAAGAAACTTGTTTGACACATTTTGTTGTATAGCTACACAGGGACCCAGCATTTTAAAGGTGGGCTGTAGGAGGATCTGGAAAGCCTCCAGACCATCCAGAAGCTTCCCACTATTAAGATTATCTGTTTGTTGTAAAACTTCATGGGCCATTCATGCCTTAAAGCAGAAGGAACAGCCATCCTATCCCAGGAAAAAAAAACAACACATATATAAGTAGATAAGTATTTGTTCTACTTACATATGTATTGTACTGTCCAGTAAACATTTTTATTTCAGTGATTTTTATATAGTAAATAAGAAACCGGTTCCAGGCATTTTCCATCTTTACTGCCTCTGACCGAAGAAAATCCTGATGCCATTTTCTCCCTTACGCTTTTTTTTTCTCCTGCCTGAAATGGTATATGCATTGCCAGACCTCCTCCCCACAGAGCTCTGTCATATCTAGCTTGCTTTGTAAACACATGTAAGCAGCTTCTGCAGAGGGGTGAGGTGTATTTCCCTTCTCAGCCTCCTGACACACTGATCTGCCCTCAGCCAATCAGTGAAGAGCAGCAATGTGGGAGGGGAGGTAACAAGCTTCCCTCCCCCAGGCAATGTACCAGAAAGCAGCCAGGCTGACTGAGATAAGATTCATTACAGCAGACACATTTCTGATTATATTGGAACACTCGCCATGCAGACTGCATGTAGACTACATAATAAACACAAAGCAGTCGGTACTGTAAATGGAATTTGATTTTATGGCTGACAACCCCGCTTTATGAGCTTCCTGATACAGCGCAGTGT
The DNA here is from genome assembly GCF_040937935.1 of Hyperolius riggenbachi. Taxonomy (NCBI): domain Eukaryota; kingdom Metazoa; phylum Chordata; class Amphibia; order Anura; family Hyperoliidae; genus Hyperolius; species Hyperolius riggenbachi. The sequence continues at coordinate 26,482,943 of NC_090653.1, read as the reverse complement.
AGGACTATGACAAAGGCTTCTACTCGACACACCCTGGATTAGAACTAGCGTGGAGCAGAGAATTCTCAGAACAATCTCTGTGTACAATGGAGAGGAAGCTACAGCAGGTATCTCACAAGCAAGAGGTTGATGGCTGTTTTAACTTACTAGCGGCCAGAAAGCTGATTGATGCCCATCACCTCTGTCCATGTCCACTGCGTTTTATCGCCTATGAAAGGTTATGCATATTCCCTATTCAACACACAAAATAAGAAATAACGTCTATTATCATAGTGTAAAAAGAAGAGCAGTACCTGGCACCAAATGCAGCAGGGCGGAACAACCGGAGCAGAGACAAGAGGCGCGCGCATCCAAGTTACTGTAAATGTCCAATGCGCAGAAGAGAAAGCGGGACACCACTTCAATAAAACCCCTTTATTCCGATTGGGAAGAGCAGGTACAAAAGGTATATATGGGGGTATCCTAGTGCCTGACAGCTGTTTCGCTGGCTAAACCAGCTTCTTCAGAGGCAGAATATACTCCATAATCTGCCTCTGAAGAAGCTGGTTTAGCCAGCGAAACAGCTGTCAGGCATTAGGATATCCCCACGTCTTTGTACCTGCTCTTCCAAATTGGAATAAAAGGATTTTATTGCAGTGGTGCCCCGCTTTCTCTTCTTCGCATTGAAAAATTATAAATAGTATCAGATAGGTACATGCTTTCGCTGAAACGACTGTTCCTTTATTTCTCCATCCACAAATTCAGCGAGCGTACCCGGAAACTGCAGACCTCCCCACTAGCAACTCAGCAGTGCACAATCCTCTCACATGATGCCTTTCAGTGCTGCAAGAACTTAACCACTTCTATACCATGCTATTTTGTGCTGATCTGTGCTGCGGGGGCTCTCCAGCCCACAGCACAGATCAGGTTGCAGCCAGGCCGATCAGACTTCCCCCCCCTTTTTTCCCCACTAGGGGGATGTCCTGCTGGGGGGGTCTGATCGCCGCCGGCTGCTTGCGCTTGCGGGGGGGGGCTCTTCAAAGCCCCCCTCCGCAGCGCTTCCTAGCCTCCTTCCCTCCCTCTCCCTGTGAGCGGCTGCGCAGCAGCGCCGTATACATGTAAACACCGGGGAAGATCTTCCCCGTGTGTTTACATTTACCCTGCGAGCCGCCGATCGGCTCGCAGGGTGTTCACGGAGACACCCTCCGTGAACTGACATGGAACGTTTCCATGGAATACACTTCAGGATTCAGGGGCGTACATATACGCACCAAAAATCCGGAAGTGGTTAAAACTGAATCTTTATAAAAAAATAAAATACACACACAAAAAACAGTCCATGGGGGGTACTTACCCCAGGAGGGGGAAGCCTCTGGATCAAAATGAGGCTTCCTCTGTTATCCCCGCCCCCCCCCCCCCCCCCCCCCATCAGAAAGCCGCCACTGTGCCCTTGCAGGAGGTAAACGTTTCAGCCGCTACTGCCCCTGTGCTGCATATCGGCTGATTTTTTGGGGGCTGTCAGCGCTGGATCCCAGAGGGTGAGGAGGACAGGAAAAGCCTCATTAGGCTTCCCCCTCCATGAAGTAAGTACCCCCCTAGGGGCTGTTTTTGTTTTTTGTTACAGATTACCTTTAAAGTAGGTGCACACAGCATGGTGCTGCTTGAATGTCCTTCCCCCACCATAAAGCAGAACACAGTGATCAGCCAGAAGCCCAGCAGCAGGTTTGTACAATCTTTTATTCCTGGACTGCTGCCTCAAACAGTCCCTGAGGGAAGTTTTGTGTGACTGTTACAGCAAGTGGGCAATTAGCTTTAGCTAGAAACATCGCTGCCCACCCCATATTCCACATACAGACAGGGCAGCCTTCATCCATAGTAGCTGCTACCCGCGCTTCCATACAAGAGGCTATTCAAAGCAAGACTGAAGCACTCTGGGGAGAAAAAGTCAGATACTTACCTATGGAAATTGATGGCTCTAGTACAGCACTGCTCTCACACCCCCATGCACAGCCCTTTATGTGCTGCAGCCCCTCCCCTCTTCCCTGAGTAGCCCCCCTAGTATAGCACTCCCCTCACACCTCCATGTACAGCAGCCCCTCCCCTCTTCTCTGAGCGCCCCCCCCCCCCCCCCCTAGTATAGCACTGCTCCACACCTCCATGCACAACCCTCCATGTGCAGCAGCCCCTCTTCCCTGAGCGGCCTACCCTAGTATAGCACTGCTCCACACCTCCATGAACAGCCCCTCTAGGAGAGCAATCCTCTCACGCCTTCATGTACAGCAGCCCCTTCCCTCTACCATGAGCAGCCTTTCTAGTATAGCACTCCATGTACAGACCCTCATCACTTCTATGAGCAGCTCCTCTAGTATAGCACTCCATGTACAGACCCTCATCACTTCTATGAGCAGCTCCTCTAGTATAGCACTCCTCTCACACCTCCATGCACTGCAGCCCCTCTAGCATAGCACTCCTCTCACACCTCCATGCACAGCCCCTCTAGGAGAGCAATCCTCTCACGCCTTCATGTACAGCAGCCCCTCCCCTCTACCATGAGCAGCCTTTCTAGTATAGCACTCCTCTCACACCTTCATGTACAGCCCTTCATGTGCTGCAGCCCCTCCCCTCTTCCATGAGCAGCCCCTCTAGTATAGCACTCCTCTCACACCTCCATGCACTGCAGCCCCTCTAGCATAGCACTCCTCTCACACCTCCATGCTAGTGTTGTCCGGATCATGAACGATTCGGATCTTTGATCCGAATCTATTTTATGAGTCGATCATCCGAATCATCAAAATGAACGATTCGGATCGCAAAAGGGGCGGGGCCAGGAGCGACACGCCCCCTCTCAGCGGGCAGCGGGGTCCTGGAAGCAGGGATCGCTCTGTTGGATGGGAGGCAGCCTTGCAGGGAGACAGGTAGATGAGAGAGAGGGGACATGGGTGCCACTGCCAGATATGTGTAGAGCACACATACTGGCTATAACGTGCTGCCCATTATAGGCTGGCTGTTCCGTAGTTGTGCTGCACAGTGATCACATTGGAAGCTTTTGGCTCAGCACAGCTCAGTAACTTTGCAGACAGTGTGATTGAAAGGCAATATAATCCTCCTGCACTCGGCACTAAACAGCTGCACTTTACTTCTGGGAATGCTTTCTTTCACTGTGCGACCTTTTCTTTCAAAGTGTACAGATGAACATATAGGTGAAATATATGTAAAGCATATGACTTCAGCATGTGGGTATTACGTGCAAACATTTCTGCTCTCTGCTCGTCCCTCCTCCCTTCTCTGTCCACTCCCTGCCCTCTGTCCATCTTCTCCCCTTCTCTGTGTGTCCACTCCCTCCCCTTCTCCTGTCCACAGACCTGTCCTGCTGTTCATTTCACCCCCAAATGCTTCCAGTAGTAAAATGATCCGAGATTCGGATCAAAGATCCGGATCTCTTCAATGATCCGATTCGAATCATCCGGATCATTGAAAAGATCCGAACTTCCCATCTCTACTCCATGCACAGCCCAGCACGTATAGTACATCTCCCTCCTCCTATCACGACGCGCAGCCCTCCTGTCATGTCATGCAGCCTCCTCCTATCACAACAATCAGCGCCACTGACTGCAGTCACATTTCCCGCCGCCAGCCCCTTTTGCTGACGATCCGCCATCACGTGACGTGTCACCGGCTCCTCCGCGGCCATCTTTGTAGCGGGCGCAACATTCCGCGGGGCCTCTGGGCTTTCCGGTGTTGTGAAAAACAGTCGTTTTTAGCCGCCGCACGTGAAGATTCAATGCGGCGTATCGCTGTGCGAAGCGCTATGCAGAGATAGCGGAGCGCTGAGTGCCTTTCCCTCAGCCCTAATGGCGGAAAGAGGCCGCGGGCTCCGCCTCCCTCGCGCGGTCAAGTGGGTAGGGCGTGACGTCACTGCAGACCCAGAGCGCGCGAGTTTAAAGTACCGATTCCGGCTGCAGCGCGTGTAAGTGCGGCAACGGGCTGATTGTCTGACTGTGAGGAGTGACGTCATGCTGTAGGGCACTAAGCTGACTGTGATAAGTGACGTCATGCTGCAGGGCACTTGGCTGACTGTGAAGAGTGACGTCATGCTGTAAGGCGCCTGCCGGGAGCTAAAATTAGAGCAAGCAGGTAAGTGACCCCCCAGCTCTGCCCCTCCCATTCATTCTGTTGTACTTTTTGCAGAACCTTGTATGGTCCAGCACACTATACACATGTCCAATTTTGATTGGCCAATCACTGACCAATTTTACCACCTCCATGTAATATGAGGGCCAAGTTCCCATGCTACGCTGAAGTGGTAAAATAAACCAATCATTGGGCAATAAAAATCTGATGTATGTACAAGCATTATACGTCTATCATTAATGATCGCTATGGGGGACAGTTTCTTGCATGAGCACACTGGCCACTGAGCATCTTGTACTACTAGATGGAGGGGGACAAGAAAATAACAATAGCGAGGTTTTCCGGCAAACCGTATGTAAATGACCCCCGCTCTCACATTGCTCACTAAATTTTGTTTTGGAATAACAACTAGTTGAGGTATGTTACCTTTTTTGGTTGTAGGCACTGAGGATTTGGGTGTTGCTTCAATCGCTACTTTTTGGTTAAACAAGGTGACATGTGATGCAATAGCCACATATAGGCACAGTGTCAAGCACACAAATAACTATGTTCCTTTTTTTTTTTTTTTTTCTTTCTCTGTCGGAAAGAGTTAAAAATGCAAGTTTTTTTAGATTGTGCTAACTGCTATGATTGGAGAACTGTTCTCTTTGAGGTTACCTGCTGGTTCCTCTAAACCACGCTAGCGCCCATGTTCCATTCTTGACTGAGATTGTATGGATATGACTGTCTTTTCCAAGCTTCCTCTAGTGTGCGTACAAGGGTTAAAGGACAACTGAAGCAAGAGGGATATGGAGGCTGCCATATTTATCTCCTTTTAAAGCGGTATCGTCACCATAAAAATCAAATTTCAACAGCAACTGGTCTGAGTGTATTAACCTCCTGAGCGGTATGGAAGAGCTCAGCTCGTCCATCACCGCCGGAGGCTGCCGCTCAGGCCCTGCTGGGCCGATTTTCCTCAAATAAAAAGCAGCACACGCAGCCGGCACTTTGCCAGCCGCGTGTGCTGCCTGATCGCCGCCGCTCTGCGGCGATCCGCCGCGAGCAGCGGCAAAAGAGGGTCCCCCCAGCCGCCCGAGCCCTGCGCAGCCGGACCAATCAGTTCCGGCCAGCGCTAAGGGCTGGATCGGAGGCGGCTGACGTCCATGACGTCACTCCGCTCGTCGCCATGGCGACGAGGAAAGCCAAACACAGCCTTCCTTGTTACTTATGCTTGCCGGAGGCGATCGGAAGAACGCCTCCGGAGCGCCCTCTAGTGGGCTTTCATGCAGCCAACTTTCAGTTGGCTGCATGAAATAGTTTTTTTTAATTAAAAAAAAAAACCCTCCCGCAGCCTCCCTGGCGATCTCAATAGAACGCCGGGGAGGTTAAGTGATAAAGATGCTAATCCTGCATTCAAAACTTTCCAAACGTTTTCTGCTGTTATGATTTTGAGTTATCATATACCTTAGGAGCACTGGCCCTTTAGTAGTCCGTGCCAAAGAATTGCATGCTGGGGGTTCTTTTTATCTATAATCTATTCCTCCTCTTCCCTTTATTTCCCTCCCAGCTGCTTATCTGAAACCTAATCCCCTAATCACTTGTGTTTACAAGCAAGGCTGAGGTGACTCAGTGATTGGAGGAGACAAGAAAAAAAGTAAAGGGCAGAAATGTATGACATCACGAGTTATTAACTGTGGGCAAAAGACATGGCCCCCACCAGGAACAGAATTCTCATCATTTACTATATAACATTTACTGAAATCAAAACGTGGACAGTATAATACATGTGTTATGTAAGTAGATCAAGTATTTATCTAGTTATATATGTGTTTATTTCCCTGGAATAGTATGGCTGATCCTACTGCTTTTAAGCAATACAAGTTGCCTGGCTGTCCTGATCCTCTGCCTCTAATAATTTTAGCCATAGACCCTGAACAAGCATGCAGCAGATCAGGTGTTTCTGACATTAATCTTGTGAGATCTGACAATAGTCACATGCTTGTTTCAGGTGTGTGATTCAGACATTGGTTTAGGTTACAGGAGCTGTGGATGTTATCGGGTCTCTTTGCTTTGCAGGATATTCTGGCAGCTTAGCACTGTGTATTGCTTCAGCTCCTCGTAGTCCTCCTCATCCAGCCATGGGAATCCAGGGTCTTCTGCAGTTCCTGAAAGAAGCCTCCCAGCCCATCAATGTGAAGCAGTACAAGGGGCAGACTGTGGCGGTGGACACTTACTGCTGGCTGCACAAGGGAGCCTTTGCGTGTGCGGAGAAGCTGGCCAAAGGAGAGCCCACTGACCAGTAAGTCTGTGATGTCCCACCTTTCCTCATGTTTCTGCTTAAAGGACTTCCGATGCAAAATCTATCATCTATTTTCTACTCACTTAGGGCTTCTAACATTCCCGAGCAGCCGTCTCCGTCCCTCGCCGCAGCCCCAATCCTCCTCTGTGTCCCCGCTGGCTGCCCGCAATGATGGCGACCCGCCGGCAGGGTCGGCTCTTCTGTGGCTGCACGGGCAATCATGCCCACGCGTCCGCCTCATCTGGTGCATAACTACTGCGCAGGCACAGTACGCGGCAGATGACGTGGGCAAGAGTGCCTGCACAGCCACATAAGAGCCGACCCCGTCGGCAGGTCGCCATCATTGTGGGTGGCCAGCGGGGACACCAGAGAGGACCGGGGCTGGAAGAAGCACCTCGCTCTGCCCAACAGTGCATGTTTTAGGCCTCGTTCACATCAGGGACGTTTCTGTGCGCTTTTCACAGCGCATTGCCCTGTGCGTCCTGCAAGGTATTGATTTTCCTATGTAATTAACAAGCCTGGTTCACATCTATGCGCTGAGCTGCGTTACAAAAATGTAGTGTTGCGTGCATTGAGCTGTAAAGTGCACATCAATGCAAGTGAATGGGTGCGCTTTTTTTTTTTTTTTTTTAGCGCATAGAAGCGCATGTGTTTTTTTACCCCTATTTGGAAAAAAATAAATTGCATATGAAAACAAAGCTTTATTATCATGAGCTTTTACACTTTTTTCAACGCACCCAATGTGAACGAGGCCTTAGGCCGGATCCACACTATAAGCGCTTTTCTGAGTACTTTGTGATTGATTAGCGCTTTCTGAGTGCTTTTTATAAATTTCTCCCATTCACTTTTATAAAAATTGCTGCATTTTGACCACGATTTTAATGAATGTGAATGAGAGAAATTTTTAAAAAGCACTAATCGATCACAAAGCGCTCAGAAAAGCGCATATAGTGTGGATCCGGCCTTACAGGCAACCTCACTTATGCACAGATAGGGCCATTAGTATAGTGTGGATCCGGCCTTACAGGCAACCTCACTTATGCACAGATAGGGCCATTAGTATAGTGTGGATCCGGCCTTACAGGCAACCTCACTTATGCACAGATAGGGCCATTAGTATAGTGTGGATCTGGCCTTACAGGCAACCTCACCGATGCACAGATGGGGCCATTAGTGTCTCAGCTACATGGAATTACACGTAGCTGAGACACTAATTACCCCACCTGTGCATAAGTGAGTTTGCCTGCAAAATATGCACTATTGGGGAGTCACGAGGACAGGTTTGAGAAACGCTGGCCTGGGAGGTTAGAGCAACTGTAGTGAAAATAACATAATGAATAAAATTGTTTATTTTTTTTACAATAACCACTTATAAATTATTTGGTCAGTGTTTGCCTATTGTAAAAGCTTTCCTCTCCCTGATTGACATTCTGGAATGTATCACTGGTGGTGAAATCTTTAGTCTTGCCAGGTGATCTGTGCGAAATGTTTGTTACTTTGGCTAGGTTCACAGTGGGACGTTACAGGCGCACGTTAGAAAAATCAATGGGCTGTTCACATTACATTGTAACGCAGCAAAGTGCTGCATGCTGTGCGTTCTACGCGGCTAAGCCGCGTTAGACTGTTTGCACATGCTCAGTAGTGTTGGGGAGGAGGGGAGAGCGGCCGGGCACATGGCTAATTAATATTCACTGCACGGTGTGACGTGCAGTGTTTACTTCCTGGAGCGCCGCTCTATGCGGCGATTGGCTGACGGGACCACATGATGCCGCATGCGTCCAAGAGTACGCATCACGGACGCCAGAGTGAGCTGCACAACGCAGCTCATTCTGACGTCCACACCAGAGAGCACCAGGCCTTGCGTTAGGCCCGGTTCACATTGGCGGTCGCTGTCCGGAATCGCCGTGCCGGAGCCGGACCGCATGCGGAACAGACGGAATGGACGCACGGCATAGCAATGAAAGTCTATGCGTCCATTCACATGCGTCCGTACCATGCAGACCGGATCCGGACTCCGGCGTAAGATCCAACATGCGCTATTTTTTGGTCCGGCTCCTCCGGCAGACGTATCCGGAGCGGAGCCGGACTGTTGCATCCGTCCAATAGAAACCAATGAGAACCGGAGAGCGCACAACACACTGGCTTTAAAAAAACGGACGTTCTACCCCACTTCCTATGCTTTTTCTATGCTATAGTGGCCATTTTGGATGGGGACACATGGGCCCAGCGTTCAGAGTGGAGCAGCAGGGATTTCATGCTGGAGCTCTTTGGCAGCAACATGTCTGATATGTCTGATAACGAGGAGGTGAGGCCCTACAATGACCCCAGAGCTTCTGCTGACCTCCCAGACCCCAGGTATTTTATACAGGTTGTTATCTCAAACGGATCCGGACCGCAACCGTGTTCATACCGCACGGAAAACGGATGCAAACGGAACGGATCCGGATAGGAACCGTACGGATCAGGTCCGATCCGGTGCGGTCCGCACATCCGTTCCGGTTTTTACAAAACCGCAAGTGTGAACGGGGCCTTAGGGGCACGTTATGTGCCCTATAACGTCCCCTAAACGCAACGTCCCACTATGAACCTAGCCTGAGAGTTCTTTGCACAGAGGGAGATACTGCTTGCTTGGCAGTTGGAAAAAGCCGTAATTTCCCACAATGCGACGAGATTCATAGACAGCAAGCTGTCAGGACCGTGGTCATGACATCACACTGTGGGAGGGGTTTCACCACAATTGTTTGAGAAAAGGTAAAGATTTCTCATGGGAAAGGGGGTATCTGCTACTAAATGGGATGAAGTTCAATCCTGGGTTAAAGTTCCACTTAAACCATTTCAGCCCACGGGTATTTTTCACCTTATAGACAAGAGGAATTTTCACATTTCAGCACTTCTCCCTTTCATTCCCCAATAACTTTATCACTACTTATCATAACATGATCAAAACTTTTTTTTTTTTCCCCCGCAACAATTAGGCTTTCTTTGGGTGGTACATTCAGTGTTCTCCCCAGAGATTTTTTTCCAGCTGGGTGACATGAAATAGTAGCCGGGTGGGGCAAGATGAGAGAATGCAGGGCTGGTGCTTCTGTGTGTACAACCTTGCTTACAGAATAGGAGGAGTGGAGCACCCGGCTAAAAGGGCCTGGGGAGAACACTGGGTACATTGTGCTAAGAATTATTTTATTCTAAATGCATTATAATGGGAAAAATAAGAAAAAATTGAAAAAAAAATCATTTCTCAGTTTTCAGCCATTATAGTTTTAAAAGAATTCATGCTACTGTATTTAAAATCCACAAATTTAATCTGCCTATTTGTCCCAGTTATTGCAATGTTAAAATTATACCCCTAGTATAATGTATGATGACAATATTTTATTTGCAAATAAAGATGCATTTTTTTGTTTTACGTCAGTTACTAATATTTAGCCCATTTAATAATAATAATATGCCCTCTTGACATAGATAATAAAAAAAAAATATATATATATATATATATATATATATATATATATATATATATATATATATATATATATATATATATATATATATATATATATATATATATATATATATATATATATATATATATATATATATATATATATATATATATATTCCCTAATGTCAGTAGGTGTGATTTTACTATTTGGCCACAAGATGTCCAAGCTGAGCACTTCCTATTGTACAATAAGTACCCTTTAGGAATCAAGGTGTTGCTACATTGTAACTAGGGAAGTGACGCTGGAATCAATGAATGCCTGCGATCAAGGTGGCCTGCGGGGAGATTAAATGGACACTGTAGGGGGGTCGGGGGAAAATGAGTTGAAGTTACCCGGGGCTTCTAACAGTCCCCCGCAGACATCCTGTACCCGTGCAGCCACTCACCGATGCTCCGGCCCCGCCTCCAGTTCACTTCTGGAATTTCATACTTTAAAGTCTGAAAACCACTGCGCCTGCATTGCCATGTCCTCGATCCCGCTGATGTCACCAGGAGCGTAATGCGCAGGCACAGACCAGACTGGGCTTGCACAGTACACTCCTGGTGACATCAGCGGGATCGAGGACACGGGCGTGCAGGCGCAGTGGTTTTCAGACTTTAAAGTCTGAAATTCCAGAAGTGAACAGGAGGCGGGGCCGGAGCATTGGGGAGTGGATGCGCGGGCACAGGATGTCTGCGGGGGACCATTAGAAGCCCCGGGTAAGTTCAACTCATTTTCCCCCAACCCCCTACATTATCCCTTTAATGACTAGGAACTTCAGCCAAATAGATCAGCAGGGACTGCCAGGCAACTGGTATTGTTTAAAAGGACATAAATATAGCAGCCTCTGTATTCCTTTCATTTCAATTGCAGGTGTCCTTTAACCTCACAGTAAAGAATACCTACAATTTCTGCTGTGCTAATAAAGACAGGCACATTTTCCTAGGTCGAAACCAGTCACATTTTAGTTCTGCGTGGCTTCACCCCCCCATGTTGCTTTTATGTACCGTGATGTAATGCATACAGTCTATTTACTTGTGTCTGTATTTGCTGCAGGTATGTGACCTATTGCATGAAGTTTGTCCACATGCTGGTATCACACGGGGTCAAGCCCATACTGGTGTTTGATGGATGCACTTTACCATCGAAAAAGGACGTGGAGAAGGCGAGAAGAGAGTAAGTCCCCGGGAAGACACGCCCCTTCCATGTGCTGCTGAATATTTACACACGTTGCCTTTTATTGACTCGCTTTTAACCTCCCTAGCAGTACTGACTGTTATACACGTCCATACAAAACATGCTGTGAACAGTATAAACCTGCATACACATCAATACACTCCTGCACTGTATACTAGACCCTTGCTTGCCACATTTTGGCAAGTTACAGGAAAAAAAAGGTTATGAAAATTAGTTGGATCACTTTTTGTACAGAAATCCTGGGGAAATTGAACGCTAGGGAGGGTTAAAGGAAGCCAGAACTGTAGCAACAGAAAGAATCAATACTTACCCCGGGCTTCCTCCAGCACCATAAGCACATGTGAGTCCCTCGTCGTTGTCCCGCGGTCTGCCCTTCAGCTGCAATCAGCCCCGTTAACTGGTTCAGTCGTGGCCTTCTGCAAGATCCAGACTGGACTCAACTGAGCCAGTTACCGGGGCTGATAAATTTGCCAGCTTTTATGCTAGTCCATCTCCTCATGGGGGATTCTCAGTTTTCTTTATTTTCAAAAATACTTGCAGAATGTCAGTTGCTCAGACCATTGTGTGAATGAGTAGGCAGGCCGAAGCAGAGGCGTCCGATAAAACAGTGGGCGCTAGGGCTGCCAGTTAGGCAAACTGTGGCTGCAAATAGATCATTTTCTCACACGCACCCGCCCACCTTGCTCGCCTGTTCAGCTCCCTGGTCCCAGCTGTTCGTTACTGCGCACGTGCTCAGTAACAAAAATCCTGGGACACAGGGACAAAACTGCTGGACGCAGCGACACTTAGCTTTTATTGGGGGGGTTGGCAGTTATGGTTGGGCTTTATTGGGGAGGAGAGGGGAGGCCTTTAGGGCCAGAGCCCACTGATGCAGTTGTATCTGCTTTTCAGTTAAACATCAATGTTACAGATGCTGAAAAGTGGACAGAAGCGGATACAACTGCGTTAGTGGGCTCAGGCCCTTAACAGTTAGGCACCGATGGGGGGTTGTTAGGGTTAAATATCTGCAGTGGAGCATTGGTTAGGCGCGGGGGGGGGGGGGGGGTCGCTGGGGTTAGGCATCGATTGGGGTGGGGGGTGGTTAATAGAGATAGGCATTGGTAGAGGGAGGGCTCTGTGAAAGAAGGGTTAGGTTTAGCTATAGTAAAATATTGGTAATATTTAATAACAGAATTATCACTGGACAGTAGACTATCAGTGATTTTACCAATATTATAACAGTCACTATTTCCGGTGCTCATATTTCCTCTGCACCCTTTTTGTATGTACACAGGCCAACTGGCATCTTTTGTAAAGCATAAAGGAAATTTTTGAGACTCCCCCATGAGGAGATGGATTAGTCCAAAGCCATACACATTTGTCAGATCACACTACATACAATAAGTGACAACGACATATTAGAAGATTAATTTGTAGAGCATGTTACTCTGAGAGAAATTTATGTCTATGTATGTGTTTTTTCAGTTTTGCTATTTTTTTCAACCGGTGGTCCTTTAAAAATTGTGAATCGGCAGCTAATCATTGTGAGTTGAAGATTCTAAGCTAATTAGCGCATGGTGAAAGTGGACCAGTTAAGCTGCAGGTCAAAAGAGAGAGAGAGAGAGAAAAAAATACTAGCGTCCCTGGGTGGGCTTGAACCACCAACCTTTCGGTTAACAGCCGAACGCGCTAACCGATTGCGCCACAGAGACCTGTGAGGGCTTTGAGCCGGTGGATGTCCTTATAATAGGCACCGCAGTGCTGAGCAGGATGGATCAGAGGGATCAGTTACAGCTCTGTCCACGTTTCAGGCATTTTATAAAGCTTCTTGCTTTGCAGAGACAGTCTGAACCATCACTGAATGCCTCACAGACACGGCTCTCCCAAACCATCCCCCTGGCTGCATGTAATTGATTTCCTCTCTGCATAAATCTCCATAAAATCTATATCCACTTAGTTATTAGTATCCCATTTGACCATCTCTATCCGCCTTGTGCCATTTAATTCACTTAAATGACCACTATTGAGAAAAAATTGAAAAAAAAAAAAAGATAATATGTATACATTTCCCCCTGAGAAAATGCACAATAAATTATTCTTCCCATGTTGCTGTCCTTTTTAGAAGGTAGTAAAAAGGTGTAATTTTTGACAGATTTTAGACTAGTACATCTCCTCATGGGGGATTCTCAGTATTACCTTTTATTGTTTACAAAAACACTCCCTGGAAAAGGATCTATGCAAAGAGGTCAGCCAGCCTACTCATTTGCATACTATTTTCAGTGTTCTCCCCAGGTTGTTTTAGCCGGGTACAGCACCCGGCTGTCATCGGCTCACCTCCTCCTATGCTGTAAGCAGAGTTGCGCACAGAAACACCAGCCCTGCATTCTCTCATCTTGCCCCACCCGGTTACTATTTCATACCACCCGGCTGGAAAAAATTTCTGGAACACTGTATTTTGGCGGTTAGGCTTAGCAACTGCAGTTCAGTAAGTGCTTAATAAATATGGAAATAATGGAGAAACTCCCACGAGAAGATGAACCAGACCAAAACCTGACAGTTCTGTCAAATTTTCACTATCCACTGTAAGTGAAAGCGACATAGGAAAAAAGTAGTGCTCCTTACTCTGGGAGAAATGTGATTTATACTGCTGTCTAAAGATTAACTCTCAGTAGATTATTGTTGTCTAGATTATCCAAAAGCACAATTCTGACAAGTTTTTGCTCTCCCTCATCAGCTCCTCCCAGCGTTTCTAGAAGCATAACTCTTAGTGGTCTGCACTGCAGCTCACCAGATTCTTATGAAACTTGAGACTACCAAGAGTTACTGTCACCAGCACTGGAGTGAGAGGGGTCAGGTGATCTGTGCTGATGGGTATGGCAAACTTCCGGCCCTCAGCTCCTCCCTGAATACATCGCAGCTAGTGAGTAGGAGGAGTCTGGACAGCTTTCTGTCCAATAAAATTTCTCTGTAGGTAGAGGGGCTGCAGGAGCCAGCCAGTTAGGTACTAGAAACCTATTTATTACAAAACTACAGATCTGCAGTGCATAAAACCTTATACATTGCGCACATATATACCATTTTCTGCATTAATTGAGGCTGAACTAGGCCTTTATAAATGGTTGATCAGAACAGGAGCTGCTGTTAGTCATTTAACCTCTTAAAGACCACAGGCTTTATACACACATACAAATCTTCCCGCCCCGGTGACGAGGCTAATTTTTTTTCACAAAGTAGGACACTGCAGCTTTAAGGGCTCGCTTCAGGGCCATACAACTCAGCACACAAGTGATTTTTTTTTTCCCCCCACCCCTTTTCTGCCCACCAACAGGGCTTTCTGTTGGTGGGATCTGATCCATGCCGGCATGTTTGTTTATTTTTTTTGTGTTCATTTCTTGAATAAATTGCGCTATTTTTGTTTTGTTTTTGTTTTATAGTAAGCCCGCCCACCCTCTTCCCGCCAGCCAATCACCTTGATCGGGCTGTCATAGGCATAAGCCTATGACAGCAAATCAATTCTGTGGGTCCCAGGGGGACAGCCATGTGGCACGGCTGTCCCCAGTACAGCGCTACCGTAGTTTGCAGCGGTGTACACTGTAAATGGATGGCGGTTTCGTAGTCTAACAGTTTCCTAACTGCGATCGCCACTAGGAGACTGACGTAGCGGAGCTCCATCATTCAAGCGGGCATGCGTGCGAGCTCCTGCAAAACCCCGCCCCAGGACTTCATGCCAATTGGTGTTGAGTGATCCTGGGGCTGCCGCCGCGCGTCCACTCCTATTGGCGTGGAGCAGTCGTAAAGTAGTTAACATGAACACATTGTTCTCCACAAAATCAGGAATATGTTTTTTAAAGAGACTCCGTAACAAAAATTGCATCCTGTTTTTTATCATCCTAGAAGTTCCAAAAGCTATTCTAATGTGTTGTGGCTTACTGCAGCGCTTTATACTATCACTGTCTCTGTAATAAATCAATGTATCTTTCCCCTGTCAGACTTGTCAGTCTGTGTCTGGAAGGCTGCCAAGTTCTTCAGTGTTGTGGTTCTGCTATGAACTCCCCATTCCAGGCCCCTCTCTGCACACTGCCTGTGTATTATTTAGATTAGGGCAGCTTCTCTCTTCTCTCTTATCTTTTACAAGCTGGATAAATCGTCCTCTGAGCTGGCTGGGCTTTCACATACTGAGGAATTACAGACAATGGCAAAGCTGTTTGCAGGAAGAAAAGAGCAGCCTGAAACTTCAGTGCATGAGAACAGGGGGAAAGAAACACACAAATGATCTCTTGAGATTCAAAAGGAAGGCTGTATGCAGCCTGCTTGTGTATGGATGTATTTTCTATGTGTGGACATACTGTACATCAACCTACTTCCTGTTTTGGTGGCCATTTTGTTTGTTTATAAACAAACTTTTTAAAACTGTTTTTAACCACTTTTAATGCGGCGGGGAGCGGCGAAATTGTGACAGAGGGTAATAGGAGATGTCCCCTAACGCACTGGTATGTTTACTTTTGTGCGATTTTAACAATACAGATTCTCTTTAAGAAGCACCAGCCTCACAAGCCCCAGCAGGTGTGATTTTGTGACCATGACTCGGCTAATTATTCCGATCACATCTGCTTTGCAGGAAGCGACAGGCAAATCTGCAGAAGGGGAAACAGCTGCTCCGAGAAGGCAAATTGTCTGAGGCCAGAGAATGCTTTTCACGCTCCGTAAACATCACCTCGGAAATGGCTCACGCGGTCATCCAAGTAAGTGACGCTGGACCAGTTGGGGCTTGCAAGGCTAGCAATGTGTGTCGCAGGTGTGGTCTCTTTGATGATCCCACAGGAAACGCTCAGTAGTCTTGTAGGAAAGAAAACCATACTGGCGTAACAGAGAGCGACTCGGGAAGCATCTGATGTTGTGGGAAAGAGAACTAGAAAACTACTAACATAACGGATCAGAACACTGAACTTGCATCTCCCTAAAATGCACAGGGCAGTCTTGTGCACCTTTAGCGCACATGGTCTAAGCATGAAAGCTTTTGCCTATTCTAACAAAACACTGACATTTTTTTCCCCTTTTTATTTACCATCCTGGAACATTTACCCAATAGTAGCCCTTTGCCTTGGGGGAAGGGGATTAATGGGTTGTTATGTGATCATCTCTCCATAGCTTCCAAACCACCTGTGAAGTCGGTACAAAAATCATCCAACTCCGGTCCCCAAAATTGCTCCAACTCCTCTACTCCAACTCCACAGCCCTGAAACCAACATGAGCCATCTCCGTCCTTTTCCATGTCACACCTGCATCTTGCTTTATACGGCTATTCTAAAGGCCCATACACACGTCGGATTTCCGCGAACGACGGGTCGTTTGAACGTCCCGTCGTTTGCCCGCTAAATCGGGCGTGTGTACAGACTATCGTTCGCTTGATAAGACTCACTCTTATCAAGCGAACGATAGTCTGTACACACGCCCGATTTAGTGGGCGAAGGACGGAGCGTTCAAACGACCCACTGTTTGCGGAAATCTGCCGTGTGTATGGGCCTTTAAGCTCATTGTTTTTTTTTTTCCATGTAATGCTTGATAAAACCTTAGTGGCCCAAAAATTACACTGAGATGAGGATTACTGATCTCATATCTGTGTAATCTTTTATGAGGACAAAAGAGGTCAAGTCTAGTTGAGGGGACCCAGCAGGAAACTTTATAGGGAAATGCTGCTAACATGATTTGGCGGACGGAACTCTCTCAAACTTTAAGGTTTTGGATTGGTTACAGTAAACTACGCCCACACTATTTGGCCAATCACAATGCTTTGTTTTTTTGAGGCTGCTGTTTGGAGAAGAGTTCTGTATGAGGTTTCCTGCTGAGTCCCCTAAACTAGACTAGCTTCCAAAAGAGTAACCACTATGTCAACAGGTATTGTGGTTTGTTTGATGGAGTTCTTCTACGACGTTAAATGTTTAGCATCTACAAAAAGATATCGTATCCATTATCCTGCGATAATGGGTCCTGCAAAATCCTGCAAGCTAGAATGCTTTAGGTGACCCAGCCAGAGGGAGGTCCATAGGGAGATTCCCCTTAGGGCCTTTTTCCACTGCACAGCTAAATCGCAAATCGCTAGTGATTTTTAAATTACTAGCGTTGCTACTTTATCATAGAAATCATGAGAAGTATTTTCCACTATAATTCGATTTGCAAATCGCAATCGCTTTCTGGAGCGATTTTTAAGAGGGATAATGCAATGCTAATGCAAATCTCAATCGCATAACAAAATTAATGAAAAATCACAATCGCTGGCATTTGTGATTGCGATTGCTAGTGGAAAAGGGCCCTAACGTGATTGGGTGGACAGCATTCTCTCGAATTGCCAGGTTTCAGTAATCATACGGGTTATATTCATATGCCCACACTATTCGGCCAATTAGAATGGCTTGTTGTGAAATACCACAAATCGATCTCTTGGAAGTGAAGTATTGGTTTATTTACTGTACAGGAGACATGCACTGAATCGTAGCAATGTCTGACTAGGAAAGCTGGGAATAGAAGTAATATACTCTCAATTATACATTACAATCATTCCTCCTACTCTGTCAATGATCGGATACTTACAAAATATCTGAGCTAACTATTGGAGCATACAATACCGCATAAATGAATACATGAATACATATAAATGCTTAAATAGATGAGGTCAGTTAGTCATTAATTATGAGTTTTTTGCTTCAGTAGTAGCTTGTTTAATTTAAAGGGCAACTGAAGTGAGCGAGATGTGGAGGCTGCCATATTCATTTACTTTTATGCAATACCAGTTGCCTGGCTACCCTGCTGATCCTCTGCCTCTAATACTTTTAGCCCTAGACCCTGAACAAGCATGCAGCAGGTCGGGTGTTTCTGACATTGTCAGATCTGACAAGATTAGCTGCATGCTTGTTTCTGGTATGAGTCAGACACTACTGCAGCCAAATACACCAGCAGGGCTGCCAGGTAACTGGTATTGTTTAAAGAGAAACTGTAAAAAGAAAAACCTCCCCTGGGGGGTACTCACCTCGGGAGGGGGAAGCCTCCGGATCCTAATGAGGCTTCCCCCGTCCTCCTCGGTCCCACGGGGGTCTCGCTGCAGCCCTCCGAACAGCGGCCCGACAGCCTGATTAATGTTCACCTTTCCTGGCTCCAGCGGGGGCGCTGTTGCGGCTCTTCTGATGGAGATAGGCGGAAATAGCCGATCTCCGTCGGGTCCGCTCTACTGCGCGTCGGGTCCGCTCTACTGCGCAGATCGGCTATTTCTGCCTATCTCCGTGGGAAGGAGCGGATCCTGCGCTGGAGCCAAAAGGTAAATATTTACATCGCCACCGCCGTGGGACCGAGGAGGACGGGGGAAGCCTCAATAGGATCCGGAGGCTTCCCCAACCCGAGGTGAGTACCCCCCAGGGGAGGTTTTTTCGTTACAGATTTTCTTTAAAATGAAATAAATATGGCAGCCACCATATCACTCTCACTTCAGTTCCCCTTTAAAGGTAGTTTGACTGGTGAGAGTCACACAGCGCCATCTCTTATCTACAAGACTGCACAAATCCTTCCTAGTAGCACATTCCAAACCCATGAAGCCGTGTGAAAGAAGAGAACTAGTCTTACACGACTAACTGTATAGAACAAAGTGAGTGTGG
Organism: Hyperolius riggenbachi; assembly: GCF_040937935.1. Taxonomy (NCBI): domain Eukaryota; kingdom Metazoa; phylum Chordata; class Amphibia; order Anura; family Hyperoliidae; genus Hyperolius; species Hyperolius riggenbachi. The sequence goes on along the minus strand of NC_090653.1, from coordinate 26,464,254 downwards.
CAAAATGGCTTACAGGTGGCCATTTTATTAAATTTACTACTTGTAGAAGTTGCTGCGATTCGAGGACTGTTCCCTATGGACTTTTATGCTGGTTCACCTAAACCATGCCAGCTCCAAAACGTGCTTGTTTACCCTCAACCTGTTGAGGGTGGCCACACACCATACAATCTTGATTGTACAGATTTACCAGATGTATGTAGTGTAAGGGCCAACAGTTTGAAAATACATTTTTGGCAAGCTCTTGTACTAATTGTAAGATTGTACAGATTGCATGGTGTATGGCTAGCCCATTTAGTAGTGTTGTTTCTTATCCCGTAAGCCGGTATGACGTTTCTGGTCTCTACCATGCTGTGATGTTTCTGTTACCCCCTTTCTGCATTGTCGTAGGCCGCTCGGTCTGAAGGCGTGGACTGCATAGTCGCCCCCTACGAGGCAGATTCTCAGCTGGCATACTTGAACAAGAACGGTTTCGCACAAGCGATCATCACAGAGGACTCCGACCTTCTCGCTTTTGGCTGCAAGAAGGTGAGCATTTTATTCTGCTGCGTGTACAGCAGCTCCCCATACCTCGGCCAGCAGCAGTTAGTTGGGTGCATTGATTTGGCTCATCACTGGCCGAGAACTTTGTTCTCCCTGCTCACTCCTCCCACCATGTGATGTCACACATGCGCCGCTCCATCGATCCTCTTACTCCCCTCCCTCATGGCTGTGTAGCAACAGAACACTTCATCTGTACATTGTCAGCCTTGCCACGTTGCCCTGAGGGGTCCGGTAACGATACCCGCCGGGTGACACTATACTTATGCGTGTGTACAAAAAATGTGCATGAGATCGAACTCATTAGCATCCCATTGACCAGCCCAACTGTTGATATAGCATAGAGGCACGTGGGTGTGGCCTTAAAGAGAACCCGAGGTGTGTTTAAAGAATGTTATCTGCATACAGAGGCTGGATCTGCCTATACAGCCCAGCCTCTGTTGCTATCCCAAACCCCACTAAGGTCCCCCTGCACTCTGCAATCCCTCATAAATCACAGCCATGCTGTGAGGCTGTGTTTACATCTGTAGTGTCAGTCTCAGCTGCTCCCCCGCCTCCTGCATAGCTCCGGTCCCTGCCCCCGTCCCTTCCCTCCAATCAGCAGGGAGGGAAGGGATGCAGGCGGGGACTGGAGTTCTGGAGGAGGCGGGGAGAGCAGCAGACTGACACTATAGAGATAAACACAGCCAGCTCTGACAAGCTGTTTGTCAGCAGCGTGGCTGTGATTTATGAGGGATTGCAGAGTGCAGGGGGACCTTAGGGGGGTTTGGGATAGCAACAGAGGCTGGGCTGTATAGGCAGATCCAGCCTCTGTATGCAGATAATATTCTTCAAACCCACCTCGGGTTCTCTTTAAAGAGGAACTCCAGTGAAAATGTAATAAAAAAAGTGCTTCATTTTTACAATAATTATGTATAAATGATTTAGTCAGTGTTTGCCCATTGTAAAATATTTTAAATCCCTGATTTATATTCTGACATTTATTACATGGTGACATTTTTACTGCTGGCAAGTGATGTAGCTGCTGCTTGCTATTTTGGCAGTTGGAAACAGCTGTAAACAGCTATTTCCCACAATGCAACAGGGTTCACAGACAGGAAACTGCCAGGAGTACCTCGGTCCTCAGAGCTTCTTGTGGGAGGGGTTTCACCACAATAGCAGTCATACAGCGCCCCCTGATGGTCTGTTTGTGAAAAGGAATAGATTTCTCATGTAAAAGGGGTATCAGCTACTGATTGGGATAAAGTTCAATTCTTGGTCGGAGTTTCTTTTTATCGCCATTGTTGGCAGAACACCAAATACTCGCATCACTACTACACCCAGCCTTTGTGTATTGGAAGTGGCTGGCCAGATTATCTCCCTCCGTACTTGGCACTGTGACCCCGGAAGTGGGAGGTGCTCTACGCAAACAGAGCAGCGGGAAGCCAAGAGAAGATGGCGAGGGTTGCGTATTGCACACCTGAAACAAGCATGCAGCTAATCAAGTCAGACTTCAGTCAGAAACACCTGATCAGCTGCATGCTTGTTCAGGGTCTGTGGCTAATAGTATTAAAGGCAGAATATCAGCGGGACAGCCAGGCAACTGGGGTGTCTTAAAATTAAAAATGTCAGCCACCATATCCCTCCCACTTCAGGTGTGCTTTAAGCAATCACAAGAAATAAACCTATAAAACATAACGCTGTAAAACAAGCGTCCCATTTATCATTTCTATTCTGAAAGGTTTTGGTGTATAATAAGTCTTTATAACGTGGGCGGGATTCTGACGAGCAGAGTGAACATTCAGTGAATCCAGTATTGTGTTCAGTTCTCTGTGTGTGATGTACATTTATAACTCTGTTGTGCTCCTTCCTCTATAGGTGATTCTGAAGATGGACCAGTACGGGAACGGCCTGGAGATTGATCAGGCTCGGTTTGGGATGTGTAAGCACCTGGGAGACGTGTTCACAGAAGAGAAGTTCCGCTACATGTGCATTCTGTCCGGGTGCGACTACTTACCCTCCATCCATGGAGTGGGCTTAGCCAAAGCCAGCAAACTTCTCAAAATTGCTAATAATCCGGATATAGTGCAGGTAACTCACTCTCTGTTCCCTTTACTCTTGCTGTACCTTCTTCACTTACCTTATCCTCTTCCCTCCAGGAAGTAATGTGTGTCTATTTCCTTCCCTTATCCTCTTCCCTCCAGGAAATAATGCCTCTATTGCCTCCCCTTATCCTCTTCCCTCCAGGAAATAATGCCTCTATTGCCTCCCCTTATCCTCTTCCCTCCAGGAAATAATGCCTCTATTGCCTCCCCTTATCCTCTTCCCTCCAGGAAATAATGCCTCTATTGCCTCCCCTTATCCTCCTCCCTCCAGGAAATAATGCCTCTATTGCCTCCCCTTATCCTCTTCCCTCCAGGAAATAATGCCTCTATTGCCTCCCCTTATCCTCTTCCCTCCAGGAAATAATGCCTCTATTGCCTCCCCTTATCCTCCTCCCTCCAGGAAATAATGCCTCTATTGCCTCCCCTTATCCTCTTCCCTCCAGGAAATAATGCCTCTATTGCCTCCCCTTATCCTCTTCCCTCCAGGAAATAATGCCTCTATTGCCTCCCCTTATCCTCTTCCCTCCAGGAACGAATGCCTCTATTGCCTCCCCTTATCCTCTTCCCTCCAGGAAATAATGCCTCTATTGCCTTCCCTTATCCTCCTCCCTCCAGGAAATAATGCCTCTATTGCCTCCCCTTATCCTCTTCCCTCCAGGAAATAATGCCTCTATTGCCTCCCCTTATCCTCCTCCCTCCAGAAAATGTGTTTCTATTCCCTGTCCTTGGCCCAGCTCTTCCACACTTTACTGAACAGTTGATATATTTTTTTTTATTTCTCAGGTTATTAAGAAAATAGGACAATATCTGAAGAGCAACATTACGGTTCCTGATGGATACATAGATGGGTTTATACGTGCTAATAATACGTTTCTATACCAGTTGGTCTTTGATCCCTTAAAAAGAAAACTTCTTCCTCTTAATCCTTACGAAGACGGCATTGACCCGAAAGAATTGAGCTATGCTGGGCCGTATCCTTACAGGTCCTAGATGGATGGATGGATGGATGGATAGATAGATAGAGCCTTCACCCAGGCAAAGATTTAAAATGCACTCCATGCCACTCTCCATCTTCCTGATACTTCCACTTTCTAAGTCAGAACTTCGGCTGTGAAAGTGTAGAAGATGAAGAGCGTCATAAAGCGCATCAGCAAGAGGCGTGGCCTAGGAAAGTTGAGCCCTTTTGCCACAGCTCCCACTCTACAACAATTTTGTGAAATTGATCTTGCTCATTCTTACTGGCCGCCATCACAAACTGCTAGGCATCATGGGAAATCCTGTGTCCAGAGGAGCAGTAGATGCAGAAGCTATCTGCCTTTCCCAGCAGCCCATCTTTTAGGACAGCACATACAGGGAAAAGTGTTGTCATCGGGATATTAAAAACTATTTTAACTTCTCTTCAAGATGTTTGTTTAAAGGTGGATCCAATCGTAAAGTACAGTATTATTGTATGTATGATTGTAACGCTGCGACCTCCACATACTGGTTTAGTATTTAAAGGACAACTGAAGTGCGAGTGATATGGAGGCTGCCATATTTTTTCCTTTTAAACAATACCAGCTGCCATGCAGTTCTTCTGATCCACTGTTTCTATTGCTTTTATTCATGGACCCTGAACGAGCATGCAGATCAGATGTTTCTGACAAAAATCTGAACAGATTAGCTGCATGCTTGTTTCTGGTGTGTGATTCAGATACTACTGCAGCCAACAGGACAGATCAGCAGGACTTTCAGGCAACTTGTATGGCAGCCTCCATATTACTCTCACTTCAGTTGTCCTTTAATGGACACCTGAACTGAGAGAAATGTGGCGTCTTCCATATTTATGTCCTATTAACCAATGCACGTTACCTGGCTGACCTGCTGTTCCCCTGCCTCTGATACGTTTAGCCATAAACCCTGAACAAGCATGCAGCAGATGAGATGTTTAACAAGATTACCTGCATGCTTGTTTTTGGTGTACTTCAGACACTACTGCATCCAAAGAGATCAGTAGGGCTGCCAGGCAACTGGCATTGTTTAAAATGAAATAAATATGGCAGCCTCCATATACCTCTCTCTTTAATGCAAGTCTGGCGAATGAGAATCTGCCTCTGTCTCTCCTATATTTTCCTTAACGATTCAGCAGAAACGTGGGCGACTCTGTGGCTTATCAGATCTCGCTGGGTAACGTGGACGTCAACACCATGGAGAAAGTGGATGACTATAACCCGGACAGTCCGCAGGTAGAGACACGGGGGCTGATATTCTGTTACTACTTCCATTAAGAAATTTCCTTTTTAGCTCAGAATGTAACAAATCTGGGTGGAATTTCCTTGGATGTACAAGTGTGTGGAAATGTATTGGAGAAAAGTTTGTAATAACCAGGAATGGAGGAACTTTATACACTCAACCGGAGTAGAGGAACTTTATACACTAATGCGCTTACTGGTGTTCCAGGGCTGAGAGTAAAGGCATTACCTGCATAGCCATAGTCGCACTTTGCCATCGTCGTCCCCTTCACCACCACCACTACTACTACTACTACTACTATTACTTACCTGAAGGAGACCTATGCAAACACAGCATCAATATGCAAACTCCTTTACAGATTTATGCAGTCAATAAAATGTAAACCTATTTTAAAAATTGGTTCCACTGGGGCTCGAACCCAGGACCTTCTGCGTGTAAAGCAGACGTGATAACCGCTACACTATGGAACCAGACACAGAATTCAGTCTGCAGAGGTTTACAGAACTCTATAAAATTGCTGTCTGTCGGGTATGTCAGAAGAAAGTGTGCTATTTGATGTAATTGGCTTGGTAAGAATCGGGTGTTTTTAAGTGTTTTGTTTGTTTAACCTGCCGGGCGTTCTGATTCCCGTGGCCGTGCGGCCACGGAAGGGGTTTTTTTCGCCCAATTTTTTTTTTTATCATGTAGCTAGCCTATCGCTAGCTACATGATTCTCCCTGCTTCCACCCTTCCGATCGCCACCGGCGATCATGCCCATCAGGAAATCACATTCTGAACGGGATTTCCTTTAGGGCTTCCCCCGTCTTCATGGCGACAAGCTGAGTGACTTCATCGACGTTGTGATGTCACAGGGAGTCCCGATCCACCCCATAGCGCTGCCTGGCGGTGATTGGTCAGGCTGCGCAAGGGGTCTGCGGGGGGGGGCTCTTTTGTGGCGGATCGGCGGCGAGCGGCAGTTATCGAAACAAACACGCAGCTAGCAAAGTGCTAGCTGCGTGTTTGAAAAACCAAAATTGTGCAAATCGGCCCACCAGGGCCGGAGCGTTGCACAGCGGCGTTACTGGACGAGCTCAGCTCGTCCAGAACGCTAGGGAGGTTAACACAGTGTAAAGCTGCCCATACACAGCAGGCTAATTCCCGATCGGTTACTGGCCGGAAATTGGTTGAATCCTCCCTCGGGCATGTCCTTAGCAGCACCGATGTTCATTCGATTATAATAATCGGATTGTCTATCGCCTGCCAAGTTGCCTGATGTATGCCCACCTTTACTTCCTGTGTAATGCCTGGTATACACCACGCAATTTCCCGTTAGATCGACTGGTCGTAACAATAATTTCTGACAGGCCCAATCAGGTTTTTGATCGGTTTTCTGTTCACTTCTGTGCAAAATCGATCGGATTTGTTTGAAATTATCGATTCGACCTGTTGATCTCACAGGAAATTGCATGTGTACCAGGCATTACACAGGAAGTAAATGTGGCCATTCATCAGGAAATTGCATGGTGTGTAGCATTCATAAGTGTATTTGGAGGTCCATGGTACATCTGAAGCGTTACGGTGTATGTTAAAGGGGAACTGAAGTAGGTATACGGAGGCTGCCATATTTATTTCCTTTTAAACAATACCAGTTGCCTGGCAGCCCTGCTGGTCTATTTCTCTGCAGTAGTATCTGAATAACACCAGAAACAAGCATGCAGCTAGTCTTGTCAGATCTGACTTTAAAGTCTGAAACACCTGATCTGCTGCATGCTTGTTCAGGGGCTATGGCTAATAGTATTAGAGGCAGGGGATCAGCAGGGCTGCCAGGCAACTGGTATTGCTTAAAAGGAAATAAACATGGCAGCCTCCACATACCTCTCTCTTCAGTTCCTCTTTAATGTGAGGGTGTTTTGTACAGCATTTGAAAAGCAATTTTGCCGCTTGCCTATACTTTGTATTTGAACACAATTGCTCCAAAATTGCTGCACGACCCACAATTGTAATTTCCTTAATCACGGTCATTCCTGTGTGTTTGTCTCTATTGAGTTTCATTAGCCTAGTTATTTTGCAATCGCTGGGTATTCCAAAGCGTGGCTAAAAGCGCGGGGGGGGCTTAACCCTAAAAGTCAAAGCCTACATTCAGTGGATTCACCTGATAAATGGATAGTATGATATCCGCTATCTCCCAAGGGGGTCCACCACTGTGCCACATGTTCAAGTTATTGCCATATTTCCCGCCGTATAAGACACACCAAAAAATGGGGAGAAAAAGTCCCTGCGTCTTATACGGCAAAGGCAGGAAATCCCGGACTTAGGAACGCCCACCAATACAAACAGCCACCACGCCGGGGATTCCCTGCCAGTGTTCTGCACTCCCCGCTCGTGCCTCCACTCCCTCTCCTGGCCACCCCGGGTGTGTAGCAGCAGCTGCTTACCTAATCCTCCATGCCATGATGAGGCGGTCATTAGAAGCCCATCAGTAGAGGAAGCCGCAAGGAGGAGACAGAGGTCTGCAATTCCTGCGGGTATGGCGAATTAGTTAAGCAGCTGCCGCTACACTCCTGGTGGGGGCCGGGAGCGGAGGCACGCAGGGGAGACGAGAACACTGCATACAAATGGGGGAGACAGGAGGACTCACGGAGACATGGGGGGGGACACCATTTGGGAGAGAACATGTACAAGACGCTCATGGAGTATGGATGCACCAGATTTAGTATATTTTTTTTCCCTGGTTTTTGCCCTCTAAGCCTAGGTGCGTCTTATATTCTGGAGCGTCTTATACACCTGGAAAATATGGTAGGTAAAAATATAGTTTTAAAGAAAATTGGTTCCACTGGGGCTCGAACCCAGGACCTTCTGCGTGTAAAGCAGACGTGATAACCGCTACACTATGGAACCAGATGAAGGTATACCTGTGATTCAGAAGGATCTCTACACATTTTCTAGTGTTCTGGTAGTCCTTAATGTGCCCATACACTTAGATGTTTACTACCCTGAACAAATCTGTCAGAAATTGATGCCTCAGCATGTCAGATTGATTTTCAGCAAATCTCGATACAAGCCTTAATCTGACTGGATGAAAGATCTCAATTGAACAAGGGCAGGAGATATGAGCCGTGGGATTAGCAGTAGGTTTCTGGCTCATAACATTGCACTGCATCGAGCAATGCAGCCCTGCAGTACGATAGATTTTCAAAGGGCTGTATATTATTTAGTATTATTTATATAGTGCTGACATCTTCCGCAGCGCTGTACAGAGTATATGTAGTCTTGTCGCTTCACTGTCCCTCAGAGGGGCTCACAATCTAATCTATAGTCATATGCCTATGTATGTATCAAGTAGTGTATGTATCATAGTCTAGGGCCAACTTAAGGGGAAGCCAATTAACTTATCTGTATGTTTTTGGGATGTGGGAGGAACCCAAGTGCCCGGAGAAAACCCACATAGACACGGAGAGAACATACAAACTCCATGCATACAGTGCCCAGAGGAGGAGCGGTGTAAGAACAGAGCAGCAGATTCGGGCGCAGCCGGTGCCACCATAGTCCGTAATAGGCAATATGGCTATAGTGACGCTCAGTAAGTAATTTGTTTGCCGTTAGAAGACAGAGCACAAATTACTATAAAAATACTGTAATTCGGTCGCCAGTTAGACCTGGAAGCCAAATTAGAACTTTCCCCACTATCCATTTGGACCTGGAGGGGGGATAGTAAATGGCACCGCTGGGACTTGTGCAGGAGCAGGGGGAGCTGTATATCGGCTTTATCCTGCGCCCAAATCTCCCGGCGGCTGAATAATGAATGCGCCCAGAGGAAATCCACGCAGACACGGGGAGTTCATACAAACTCCATGCAGATGTTGCCCTGGCTGGCATTTGAACAGGGGACCCAGTGCTGCAAGGTGAGAGTGCTAACCTCAGTATATGGTTTGGTAACAGTATATGGAAAGATCAGATCAGAGTGGGATCTATCTCTGCCACATTGATTGGCAGTCTATAAATGTATGTGCACCCTTAGGGCAGCATGTTGTCCACCATCACCACGGAGCAGTGGCGGATCATCTCTGTAGGCCTCAGTGCTGTCATCTCACACGCTTTCTCCATCGATTTGTCGTCCTCTTTAGGTGAAGAAACCAAAGAGCCACAGCTGGAGCAACCGAATCTCAGAGTCTGGGGGCCTCTGGAACAGAAACTTCACTCCCTGCAAAGACATCAAATCTGAGGACAAACCGAAAACAGAAGAGAAGGCGAGGAGAGGGTTAATAATCCCAAATAACAGTCATCCTGGGAAAAGGCCTCACGGAGGTAACGCAATGTTTTGTTTGAGAGCTGCTTGTGCAGTGACCGCCTCTGCTGGCATATCTTGTCTGGCTGTGGCAGGGAGCAATTATATTTACCTGCTCTGGACAGCTTCTTCTCTTCCTCTACTCATGGCTCTGAACTTCCAACAGGTCTTCTGGGTCCCGGTCACATGATATGACATGTGACTGGGATCCAGAAGACCATGTCCTTGTTAAAGAGAGTCTGAAGCCATAATAAAAATGGCTTTTTTGCTTATATATAGCAGGGGCATGTGTGCCCCTGCTAAAACGCCGCTATCCCGCGGCTAAACGAGGGTCCTTTCCCCTCCAAATCCCCCCTGTGCTACCCGGGGAGCGCTTCCGTGTGAGGCGGGGCTATGAGCTGCAGCCCTGCCTCACATGCGTCTATCAGCGGCGGATCTCCGCCTCTCCCCCGCCCCTCTCAGTCTTCCTTCACTGAGAGGAGCGGGGGAGAGGCGGAGATCAGCCGCTGATAGACGCGTGTGAGGCAGGGCTGCAGCTCATAGCCTTGCCTCACACGAAAGGGCACAGGTGTAGCAAAATCTACGACCAAGTTGGTCGTGATTTTGCAAGGGGGGATTTGGAGGGGACAGGACCCTCGTTCAGCCGCGGGATAGCTGCGCTTTAGCAGGGGCACACATGCCCCTGCTATATATAAGCAAAAACCATTTTTATTATGGCTTCAGACTCTCTTTAAAGCACCAACCGGTGGTGGAAGAGGGGTATGGAAGACACTCTTCCATCACCCCTCTTCCTCCAACTGGTGGCGCTGTGAGGGTGACATGATTCTGATCACGTCATATCATGTGATCAGAACCAAGAAGCTATGTTGGGATTACACCCCCGCGCCGGTGGAGGAAGAAGCTTATTCAGCCGCCTGGACGGGTATGTATGAGAGGCCCCTGCCGCCCCACATACCCCACCGAGCCTGCCGGATTGGGGAAGGCACACTTCCCCAGCAGCAGGAAAAATGTGGCCCTGAACCCAAAAAAACTTTTACTTTATTTGGCTGCTAAAGGGTTAAAGGACAACTATTGCAAAAAGTTGTAAAATTTTTAAATACATACATAGAAATGTGCATTTCTCCCAGAATAAAATGGACTATAAATAGTTTTCCTATATTCTCTCACGGCAGGCAGTAAAAAGCTGGCAGATTTTGGACTAGTCCATCTCCTTGTGGGAGATTCGCAGTATTAACTTTATTTTTTACAAAAGCATTACCTGGAAAGGATCTATCTATACAAAGATGTCAGTCAGGTGCTTTGTTAATTAGCAGGTGAACTTGAGCGACTGCCATTCAGTAAGTGCTTCTTTAAAGAAAAAAATTAACTTGGAATCCCCCGTAAGGAGATGGGCTAGTACAAAACCTGACAGCTCTGTTAAATTTTTACTACCTACTATAAAAGGCAACAAAATAGGAAAAAAAAAAGTAATTAATAGCGCATTTTACGCTGGGTGAAACGTACATTTTCTATGTACGTAGTTTTTAATTTTACTATTTTTTTTTTTATAGTTTTCCTTCAAAGAGACACTAAGAAAAAAAAAAAAAAACCCCAAGGGAGAGTACTTGCCTCAGGAGGGGAAAGCCTTCGGGTCCTAATGAGGCTTCTCCTGTCCTCCTCTGTCCCAGCGCTGCCAGCCACCGGAAATCCTGCCAGGCTCCAGATCACAACAATCCTGTATGATCCAGCGCAGGCCCAGTAGGGGCTTTCCTTCAGGATCGGCAGAGAAAGACGAGCCCGATCAGATCCTCTCTGCTGGCAATAGAGCAGATCCAATCGGGCTCTATTTCTGCCTGAGCCCAAAAGAAAGCTACTACTGCGCCTGCGCTGGATAACGCAGGATTGTTGTGATCCTGCAACCCAGCAGGATTATCGGCGGCTGACAGCACTGGAACCGAGAAAGCCTCATTAGGATCCAGACCCTTCCCCTCTTGAGGTAAGTACCCCCCATGGGGCTTTTTTTTTTATTTCTCACAGATCCTCATTAAAGGGACACTGTAGGGGTCCGGGGAAAATGAGTTGAACTTACCCGGGGCTTCTAATGGCCCATACTCACGGGCTGCAGAAGTGGCCTGTCGCCAGCACACGTGAGCGTGTGGGCGACAGGCCGGCGACAGCTTCTCGCCAGGTCCCTCCGCGTACACACGCGGAAGAGGGACCAGCGGCGCGACGGAAGCTGTCCCCGACGTTCCTCCTCCCCCCGCCGGAAGCTCCATATACTACAATGGAGGTTGCTGTCGCTAGTTCGCGTACTCACGCGGACTAGCGACAGTTGCGGCGGAGGTGCGGCGGCGACTGTCGCTGTGCGATTGAAACTTTCAATCGCCTGGCGACATTAGCGACGGGCGACAGTTCAGGGTACGCGCGCGTGCAACGCCGCATACTCACGGGCGACAGTTGTAGCCCGTGAGTATGGGCCATCAAGGTCCCCCGCAGACATCCTGTGCCCGCGCAGCCACTCACCGATGCTCCGGCCCCGCCTCCGGTTCACTTCTGGAATCTCCGACTTTAAAGTTAGAAAACCACTGCGCCTGCGTTGCCGCGCCCTCCCTCCCGCTGACGTCACCAGTAGTGTATTGCGCAGGGCCAGTATAGTCTGTGCCTGCACAGTACACTCCTGGTTACGTCAGCGGGAGCGAGGACACAGCCATGCAGGCACAGTCCTTTAAGTCAGGACTACTGTAATGCCCTGCTGTCTGGTCTCCCTATGACCCGAACAGCCCCACTGCAGTCCATCATGAATGCGGCAGCCAGAATTATCCACTGCTCCCATCGCTCCACCACGGCAGATCCCCTCCTTGAATCCCTCCACTGGCTTCCTATCCAGTCCAGAATCAGATTCAAGATACTGTGTCTGACCTACAAATCTGTCCACAAAACCTGCCCAACCTACATTTCCGATCTTACTCAGAGGTACACACCTAGCCGCTCACTCCGCTCTTCCAATGAACTTCGCCTAACCGCCCCCCGCATCACCCAGTCCCATGCACGCCTCCAGGACTTCTCAAGAGCTGCTCCAACACTATGGAACTCCCTACCTCCACCCATTAGGGCAGCCCCCTCCTTCAACATCTTCAAGAAAGCCCTCAAAACTCACCTTTTCACTCTGGCCTACTACCCCTCACAAGTGCTCTAAACCTACAGTTGAACTCTGGTCCCCTACCATTCGTGTCCTTACCTCTCCCTCTAGATTGTAAGCCTTTGGGCAGGGTCCTCCTCCTTTTGTCTCCTACCTGATCTGGCACCTCCATTACTGTGAACCCATGCTATGCATCTGAGTGAACATAACTTGCCTAATCTCCATGCTCCCCTCCAGTGACTGACTAAGCATTACCTTGTACTCATACTGTGCTGTGTGATCTCCATGCTCCATCCAGTGACTGACTAAGCATTACCTTGTACTCATACTCTGCTGTGTGATCTCCATGCTCCCCTCCAGTGACTGACTAAGCATTACCTTGTACTCATACTGTGCTGTGTGATCTCCATGCTCCATCCAGTGACTGACTAAGCATTACCTGGTACTCATACTGTGCTGCCTGATCTGGTCTTTCTTGTATTCCTGTATTGTCATATTGCTGTATGTCCCCCCTAAATATTGTCTGTAACCTAAACTAATGTCCAGCGCTGCGTAATATGTTGGCGCTTTATAAATACAATAAATAAATAAATAAAATAAGTCAGCCTAATTAGAGTGGTGTCTGGAATAGGGATGGTAATTGAGGTGTTAATAGTTTTAAGGGGCCCATACACCTAATGATTTTCCCGCTGATATACGGCCGATTCGATCACAGTGATCGATTCGGACGTATATCAGCGGGAAAATCGTTAGGTGTATGGGCCCCTTAAAACTATTAACACCTCAATCACAGTGATCGAATCGGCTGTGAAATCGCCACGCACACCGCTGGCAGAATGATCGATTTCCGTCCGAAAACGATCGTTCCTGTCGATCCGTCCGTGCGGAAGATTTTTCTCGATGGTCTGCAGTGCGTCGATAGCGGCGTTCGAATGACCGACGCAATACAGCGGGTATACATTACCTGTTCCGGCCGGCGCGAGTCCCCTGGTCCCCGCTGTGTTCTTTCCACGCTGGGTTCCGGACCGGCTGCAGCTACACAGAACTTCCTGTCCCGGCAGGAAGTTTAAACAGTAGAGCGCCCTCTACTGTTTAAACTTCCCCTGGACAGGAAGTTCAGTAGCTGCAGGGAACGGTCTGGAGCCCGGAGCGGAGAAGACAGCGGGGACCAGGGGACTCGCGCCGGCCGGAACAGGTAATGTATGCAGGGGGGGGGGCGGCAGCTCCACAGATCGAGATCAGTTTCAGGCTGAAATCGATTCACAATCAGTTTGCAGTAAAGGTGGCCATACGATCCCTCACAGATCAGAGAGGGATCTATCTGTTGGTCGAATCTGATGGCAAATCGACCAGTGTATGGCCACCTTAAGTTGGTGCAATATTTGATTGGTTTAGTTACAAGCTGCATGCATTAGCATAAAGTTAGCATCTACTCTGGGTTGTTGGCATGTCATTGACGATCCCCAGTGAGGAAGATGTGTGGGGGCTTCCCAGGAGCCCAGAGGCCCCCTATAAATATCCTTTGCTATTTTCCCAGGTACGGTTTCTGAGTCGGACCTCCTCAGCCAGTATTCCTTTTCCCAGAGCAAGAAGCCCCGGAGGGAAAGCGACAACCAACTAACGAAGCTTAAGTCTTCTCCACCAACGACAAACGTCCTGCGGTCTCTGGATGACCAGGCCAACAAGACTAACGCCCCGCCCAAAGCCAGGAATGCATTCGCCACCCTGCTGCAAAGGAAAAACGAACAAAGTGGCTCAGTCTCTGCCACTGGGACCCGGAGCAGGTATGTCACTAATGTGATCGCCACATCTGACTTCACTCCTGTACAGTTCCAGAGCTACAGTAGTTTGAGGTCTGCCTTGAAGGGGATTTCCCTCCAAAAATACATACAGCAGAGTCCCCGTTATCCAGAATTCCGGCAACTGGAAGTCTCAACCAACCGGCATGCCTGAGGGGATAACGGGGACTATGCTTTGGGTGGTGTTTGCAGGCCATAAAGTTCTCATCTAGCCTTCCTGTAGCTCCAAGCGGCTTTCCGGGGCCCATGCAACGCTCCCAGTGTGTCAGGTGACCTGACACGGGTCAGGTGATATGCTAGGAGCCGTACACAGAGGATGCCGGAAAACTGCTAGGAGCTACAGGAAGGCTAGAAGATATCGCTGGAGGCTCATTGAGTATTTTATGATGCATGTGGAGAAGGATGTGGGTTGCACCTTTTTGGGCGGGAAGCACATGTATCTGGCATCAGGTGATCGCCGGTGCCAGATACCAGGGACATTGCTGTGTCTGGATATATGTCACTACGTCTCAGGAGTCACATCGCTGTATTCAGACATCCTAAAGGTGGCCACTAACTGTCCAATTTCTAGAGCAAAATCGTTCGAGCGATCAGAAATTCTGATCGGACGAAAAATCGTTCACTACACCATCAACTATAACCAATCTTTGCTTCCTATCTATCACGACCACCAAGAAAATCCAAATTTTTGTTCGACAAAAATTCATTCGGCCGACATTTTTTTTCACTCGTTCATAATCGATTGTGTCCACCAATGGAGATTATTTACAACCAATCCGATCTGAATTTCTGATCGCTCGAACGATTTTTCGCTAGAAATTGGACCGTTAGTGGCCAGCTTTAGAAGGGAGTCCAGCTTACTTCTATATGTACTCTGAGGTGGAGGAAGTGGGAGGGATGGTCGTATTTATGTGCATAAGTACATTTATGGTCTAACTCTTGGAAGCTTTGTAGTTTTGGCTAAAGCCTGGTACACACATTCAGTTTTAATTGGCTAATTTTACCACCATCCATGTAGTATGAGAGCCAACAGATTTTTGAATACGGTGAACAGATTTTGTACGAAAGCTCTCCTACTACACAGAAGTGGTAAAATTGGAAGTGCGTACCAGGCTTAACCACTAAGGGGTTTTTACCCTTTTGGAGCCAAGCAATTTTCACCTGTCAGTGCTCCTCATTTTCAGTTGCCAATAACTTTATCACTACTTATCACAACAAAATGAGCTATACCTTTTTTTTTTTTTTCTCACATCAAATTAGGCTTTTGGGGGAGTGATATTTATTTGCTAATACTTGACAATCTAATTCCTCCATATTTTTTTTCTTAGGTTTTTTTGTAAGCCTTCTGAGCTGCCCAGCTCCCCATCTGCAGAACCTTCAGAGCCAGCAGCCAAAGTACCAGCTTCTCCGGAGACTCCCTGTGAGATTGTCCAGGAAGTAGACATAAATGGTGACCATGAGAAACTATCCAAGGATGAGCTGACTCCATCTCCCGGCTCCGAGGGCGATGCTGAGAAGTCAAATTCCACATCTCCACCTCGGAAGCCCAGAAACTGTTTTAGCTGGTCGGGAAGTTTGGCTAAAGGGGCCTACAAACCGCAGGCCCTCTCTCCATCTCTCCTCTCTCTGCAAAGGTTTCAGAGGACTAAGCACGGGATGGAGTCCAGCATGGAGGAACCTAAGAAAGACCTATTAGCCAAGGGTCTGTCCAGCGATGACCAAACAGACAGCACCATCGTTCCCCAGGAAAAGAGGAGTAAAGCTGGTGTACTGGAGATCGGGGATTCCGACTCTGAAGTAAGGATAATGGTCATAGTAATCTCTGGACCATCAATATTGTGATTGTCACAGATACACTTTTAAAGGGGACCTGTAACCTTTAGAAAAAAATTACCTCTGTAGGGGTCTCCCTACAACCCCTCCTGTGCCTCATGGGATTGTCTGATCAATCCTCGACATTATGGGCCATCAGATTTGATATAGTGTGCATATAGGTTCTTGTATTAAATAAAAGGAGTAAGGGTGCGTACACACATCCAATTTTGATTGGCTGATTTTCCCACCTCCATGTAATATGAGAGCTTACCTACACAATTTGAACAAAGGGAAAGCAGAGCCCTCCAATAGTGTGAAATTGTTATATTATAGCGTTTTAAAGAATAATAAAATTTAACTTACAAAATTCACTTGAATACAGGCAGTTATGAAGCAGAAGCGTGTCCTCAACGTACCGGCAACAGTTTGCGCTTTGCCACATCGCTGGACAGATCCTGTATTCGGATCTGGAAGCGGCGTATTAGAGCACACCCTTCACCAGCCGTAATATGCCGGTGCACATCACAACATGTTTCAGCAGTTTTTCCGCCTTCATCATGTTACACGCTATGGCTTCTGGCAACCCTTTATTCAAGTTACAACTGATTAAACGTGTAAATTGCTTCATTAAGTACTTGGCGACCGCGTCATGCTGATGGGCGTGGATGCGGTGCCAGCCCCAGGACCGCCTGCTGATCGGCATAAAGTCCTGGGATGGGGATTTGCAGGAGATTATGCGCGCCTCTGCTTGGATAACGAAGCTCGGCTCCGCCATGTGTCTCCCAGTGGCGATCGCCGCTAGGAGACTGTTAAACTGTGTCTATTTACACATTGTACGGCGCTGCACTCTACGACACTGCACTGTGACATGGCTGTCCCCCTGGGAGACAGGAGAGCGTTCGGCTCTCATAGGCTGAAGCCTATGACTAGGAAGAATAAATAAATGTTGCTATTTAAAAAATAAATATTTGTATAAAAACAAACATCCCAGCAGGGATCAGAGCCCACCAACAGAGAGCTCTGTTGGTGGGCAGAAAAGGGGGGGGTCACTTGTGTGCTGTGTTGTGCGGCCCTGCAGCGAGCCCTTAAAGCTGCAGTACCTTAATTAGTGAAAAATGGCCTGGGCACTAGGATGGTTTAAGCCCATGGTCCTCAAGTGGTTAAGTAGATTGGTTTCATCGAAGACTGAAACCCAAGCAGTAGCTCCCTCTGTTCATAGAACTCTCAATAAACGAACATTCTGCACATATCACCTGGCAGAACTAAAGACTTATTCGTTCATTTATTTTTACTATGGAAAGCAAACATTTGCAATAATTCAGGTTGGAGTTAGCCCCGAGATTTCTCCCAAGATGCATCACTGCTGAAATATGCAAATTATTCATTGTTGTCCCTGTGAGCTAGCCACACCTCCAGATCCGCTGGAATGCAATGAGGAGTCCGCTTGTTAATATTACAGAGCCACAATAATCCAACATGCATACAGACTGTTTTGGATTGGTTGATATTCATCAGTGCATGGCATGGATTAATGTGGCACTGTGGGGTATTTTTACTACAGTTCCTCTTTAAAAGGACTAGTAGCCATTGTTTATAGTGTGTGATAGATGTGATTATTTCCAAGTATAACAGACCAATGTGTTACTTAAAATCATTGATTAATGTTTGAGCTTCAAGACTTTTTACCATCAGCCTGCATGAGGTGTGCCATAGCGCCATCTGCTGATTTCTAAAAGGTACTGCATTCAAAGCTCTTTTGTGAGCGGATCTAGGACAGTTTATTGTATTAGAATAAAACACTGAATTCTCTCTGGCAGGACATGGATAAGAGTTTGGAGACATCGGACGAGTTTAGCTTGAAAGACTCCCCTATTCACAAGACCGCATTTCCGGATAGAAAGCCTGTCCCAAAAACAAAGGTAGGGTCTGTGTGTCTGTCTGGGTGTGTGTCTGTCTGGGTGTGTGTCTGTCTGGGTGTGTGTCTGTCTGGGTGTGTGTCTGTCTGGGTGTGTGTCTGTCTGGGTGTGTGTCTGTCTGGGTGTGTGTCTGTCTGGGTGTGTGTCTGTCTGGGTGTGTGTCTGTCTGGGTGTGTGTCTGTCTGGGTGTGTGTCTGTCTGGGTGTGTCTCTGTCTGGGTGTGTCTCTGTCTGGGTGTGTCTCTGTCTGGGTGTGTCTGTCTGTCTGGGTGTGTGTCTGTCTGTCTGGGTGTGTGTCTGTCTGTCTGGGTGTGTGTCTGTCTGTCTGGGTGTGTGTCTGTCTGTCTGGGTGTGTGTCTGTCTGTCTGGGTGTGTGTCTGTCTGTCTGGGTGTGTGTCTGTCTGTCTGGGTGTGTCTGTCTGGGTGTGTCTGTCTGGGTGTGTCTGGGGGTGTCTGTCTGTCTGTCTGGGGGTGTCTGTCTGTCTGGGTGTGTCTGTCTGTCTGGGTGTGTCTGTCTGTCTGGGTGTGTCTGTCTGTCTGGGTGTGTCTGTCTGTCTGGGTGTGTCTGTCTGTGTCTGGGTGTGTCTGTCTGTGTCTGGGTGTGTCTGTCTGTGTCTGGGTGTGTCTGTCTGTGTCTGGGTGTGTCTGTCTGTGTCTGGGTGTGTCTGTCTGTGTCTGGGTGTGTCTGTCTGTGTCTGTCTGGGTGTGTGTCTGTCTGGGTGTGTGTCTGTCTGGGTGTGTGTGTGTGTGTGTCTGTCTGGGTGTGTGTGTGTGTCTGGGTGTGTGTGTGTGTCTGTCTGGGTGTGTGTCTGTCTGGGTGTGTGTCTGTCTGGGTGTGTGTCTGTCTGGGTGTGTGTCTGTCTGGGTGTGTGTCTGTCTGGGTGTGTGTCTGTCTGGGTGTGTGTCTGTCTGGGTGTGTGTCTGTCTGGGTGTGTGTCTGTCTGGGTGTGTGTCTGTCTGGGTGTGTGTCTGTCTGGGTGTGTGTCTGTCTGGGTGTGTGTCTGTCTGGGTGTGTGTGTGTGTGTCTGTCTGGGTGGGTGTGTGTGTGTGTGTCTGTCTGGGTGTGTGTGTGTGTGTGTCTGTCTGGGTGTGTGTGTGTGTGTCTGTCTGGGTGTGTGTGTGTGTCTGTCTGGGTGTCTGTGTGTGTCTGTCTGGGTGTCTGTGTGTGTCTGTCTGGGTGTGTGTGTGTGTCTGTCTGGGTGTGTGTGTGTGTGTCTGTCTGGGTGTGTGTGTGTGTCTGTCTGGGTGTCTGTGTGTGTCTGTCTGGGTGTGTGTGTGTGTCTGTCTGGGTGTGTGTGTGTGTCTGTCTGGGTGTGTGTGTGTGTCTGTCTGGGTGTGTGTGTGTGTCTGTCTGGGTGTGTGTGTGTGTGTCTGTCTGTGTGTGTCTGTCTGTCTGTCTGTCTGAGTGTGTGTGTGTGTGTGTGGGGGGGGGTGTCTGTCTGTGTGTATGTTTGACTGTGTGTGTGTCAAGAAGTCATTAGTAAATATGGCTCTTTTTAATTGCAGTTCTGCTGTACACACACCGGGTATATTCTGTAAAGCATAATAGCACATTAAAGGAATCTTATTAATAATGATTTATGTAGTGCCATCTGTTTTAATTGAGCTGTAGGATGTAAAGCTTTATAAATAGGATTAAAAGGGGTGAGGATCACAGCCCAGGTTGCATTCAGCCATCTTCCTGTTGGAAATGAGGGAGAGAGTTAAGACGGCACATGGGGTTTGCAGAAAGCCACACCATAATTTGCTGATATGGGGCTGCAGTGGGCACATTACCATCATAACTTTAAAATAAAGGAATTTGGTAAAAATGTATTCTGATCTTTTAACACCAGGGGGAGGAAGACAGCATGTTTATAAAGTCTAAGCCTGGTTCACACACATAAAATGTGTTCAGTTCTAGTCCTGTCATGTCAGTTTTCTATGGCTGGGATCACTCATACAAAGTGTAAAGTACCATTCCTGTTAGGTAAAACTGATAGAAAACTGACAGGACTGGAACTATACAGATTTATGTGTGAACCCAGCCTGAGTGCGGGGCTGTAACATACACATGAATGGTCACATAATCTATAGATGTGCTGTCATTGATGAAAATTGAGTTGTAATCCTTTCTGTGTAATGGTCAGGAGACATTGCTGCAGATCTACAGGACTTTGTGAGGAGTGTTGCTGAGTCTGTAGGTGTTCAGATGATGTTCAAAGGGAATTTGAGCCGGGGAGGATATAAAAAAACGATACCTACCTGGTGCTTTTTCCAGCCCCCTCCAGGCTGATTGCGCCTTTGCCATCCTCCTGCGCTGCCTAGATCCTTTGCAATTTGGGCCCGGAAGTCTTCAGTCTGGAGCTTACTGCCTGGCCAGCAGGAGCATCCTGCACCAACTGAAGGACTTTCTGGGACGAATTACGGAGGCTCCAGGCAGGTCAGGAAGATGGCGAGGAAGCGATCAGCCTGGAGGGGGCTGGAGTAAGCCCAGGAATGTATGTTTTGTTTTGTTTTTTTATACCCCCTCCCCCCATCTCATGTATATCCTCGTTCTCCATCCTTACCTTCTCTGTTTTCAGAAGCGTTCTTCCAGGGAGCGGGGTGTAAATAGTAATACAGACAAGCACATTTAGATATCTGAAACAGCCATATGAAAGTAATATTGGTCTTCATTACACATTAGTTTGTTACAGTTCATCACATCAGCATAATTACTTAGATTGATTAGAAGCATTTGCTGTTGTGTGTTATGGGTTTTCTGTTCCGGCCTTTATTACGGTCTTCTCTGTATTGGACTCCAGGTATCTGGGCTGCTGAAGTCGAAGAGCTTTAATTCCCGCCCTGGAGTGAAACTGAAGCCAACGGGGCCAGCAAAAGCCAGCGGGCTGAGCAGCCGGGCCCCTCCCCGAGGGAACAACGAGAACAAGCCCGGCCTACAAGCCACCATAGGTGACCTGTGGAAGAACTTCGGCTATAAGAAGTAGGATATTATCAAATGATACTAGCCCATGTTTACTTTTGAACTGGATAGTGTACTGGTTATGAACTGGATAGTGTACTGGTTATGAACTGGATAGTGTACTGGTTAAGGGTGCTGCCTTTGATGTAGGGTTTTAGCCTTTGACCACGGTTCTAATCCTGGATCCAGCCAGTACGTAAAAAAGTAACGAGTCTGTGGTCAAGGTTCCCTAAGGTGGCCACAGATCAGGTGTTTCTGTGGACCTTCCAATTCAATAATTTTATTGAATCAGAGGAAAATTGGTGCTGCAACATGTCTGCCCAATCAATGTTTCCTTAGATTTTGAGCTAAATTGGTTGAAGGGATTGATCGGACAGTTCCCAAATCCACTTTGCTTCAGTAGAAACACATTTTCAAAAGACAGGAGGCTGGATGCACAAAAGTCCAGATTGATGTTAGCCAAGGAATGGTGAATAGATAAATTCATGTTGTCTTCTAAATCCATCAAGGTGGAATTAAACCTTCTGTTCCAAGCAACAAGGTGATTAGAAACAGCTGCTGTCTTATGGCCCATACTCACGAGGGACTTTTGTCATCTCAACACGCGGCGCGCGCGTGTTGCGGCGACAGGTCGCCCGTGAGTATGGGCCGTTGCACGCGCGCACACCCCGAACTGTCGCCCGTCGCTCATGTCGCCATGCGATTGAAAGTTTCAATCGCATGGCGACAGTCGCCGCCGCACCTCCGCCGCAACTGTCGCTAGTCCGCGTGAGTACGCGGACTAGCGACAGCAACCTCCATTAAAGTATATGGAGCTTCCGGCGGAGGGAGGAGGAACGTCGGCGACAGCTTCCGCCTCGCCGCTGGTCCCTCTTCCGCGTGTGTACGCGGAGGGACCTGGCGAGGACCTGTCGCCCACACGCTCACGTGTGCTGGCGACAGACAACATTTGCAGCCCGTGAGTACGGGCCATTACAGTCAACTGTTTCAACCGATAGACTGAGGTCAGTACAGAGCCAGAACATGCTAAAATGCTGTGATTTCTCTAAATGCTTTGCTAAAGCAGTCAAGTTTGGTAGAGGGTTACAGCACTCTTTCTGGTGACTTCAGCACTATGTTAGGAAAACGGAGTGCTCACTAAATGTTTAGCTTGTTCTGCTGAGCAATGAACTCTGCCTGTCTGCTGCAACAGTTAACTGTAATGCTGGGAATGCACGGAGCGGTTTTTCCTTATCAATCAAGCCGCTGATGGCTCGATTGATAATATCCGACTGGTCCGATGACCCGCCGGATCGATTCGCCGCTCGATACTTGCGGGCGGACGATAGCGGGGAATCAAGCGGAAGATAAGGAGCGCCCGCGGGGACGAGTGGGAATCGATCCGTCTGGCTGCGGGGACGCGGCGGGAGTCGATCCGGCGGCTAATCGAGCCACCGGGTCGACCCGTGTATGCCCAGCATTAGACAGCAGCTGTTCCTAATCCGTTCTGTGCTTGCACAACTGAGGTTTAAATGCCGTGACTGGAAAGCATGGTGCCGAAAAGTTGGGAGCACCATAGGCACCCATGTTAATTGTGGCTGTGAGGGGAAATTTGGGGCCCGATGGGCAGTTTGTATAGCAGTCGGCTCCAATGCCACACTTATCATGGGCATCCAAATCTTTGCGGCACCCAATGTTTTATGTATATTTGAGCTAAGGCAGCAAGAATATTGGCGGGGGGTGTCGTTGCTGATTAGGGTTTGGCATGGGTGGGGGATCACTACGGATTAGGCATGCTTGAAAGGTTGGTTATAGTTAGGCATTGGTAGGTGGTCGGTTAGGGTTAGGCACCGGTAGGAGGGCTCATATGGGGGTTAGGTTTAGTGTTTAGTAAAATATCGGTAAAATTGACCAATGTGTTGCTATTAGAATTAGCCTCTGCCCAATCGTAGAATATCCGTAATTGTACCAATATTCTACTATTTCCGATGCCCAGATTTCCCCCGGAGCCCTTTTTTGCATGTAAGCGTAAATGCATCTTGCATTCTATTTCTTGCAGAAATCCCATTGATTTCGATGTGGCAAGTTAAACCCTATGTCAGCCCACATAAACTGGCTCGAAAAACATACTACCCACCAGCAAAAACGGACCTTAAAACACAGTAGTGGGTCACTGATTCCTTATCTGGCTGTTGTGCTGTATAGTATGCAGGCTGCTGCCACATACTCACTCAGATGTACTGAGCACTGATAAGTCACTATAGTCAAATTGGAATCCAACCAGTCTAGACTACTTTCATCCTCCATCGTACATCCGCAGAGCTGGAGTGGGCAAGGTGAAGAAGAGGATGGTTGAGTGGCTGGGCTTCTGAATCAGAAGGTTCAGCCAAACACCGCCACTCACCAGGGCTTGACTTGATCATCACTAAATCCAATATTTTCATCAAGCATACCAGATAATCCGCGTCAGATAAAAAGGGCGCAGAAGCCTTAACCACTTGCCGACCGCACGCTTATACCGTGCGTCGGCAAAGTGGCAGCTGCAGGACCAGCGACGCAGTACTGCGTCGCCAGCTGCAGGCTGATTAATCAGGAAGCAGCCGCTCGCGCGAGCGGCTGCTTCCTGCCAAATCACGGCGGGGGGCTCCGTGAATAGCCTGCGGGCCGCCGATGGCGGCTCGCAGGCTAAATGTAAACACAAGTGGAAATAATCCGCTTTGTTTACATTGTACGGCGCTGCTGCGCAGCAGTGCCGTAAGGCAGATCGGCGATCCCCGGCCAATCAGCGGCCGGGGATCGCCTCCATGTGACAGGGGACGTCCTGTCACTGGCTGCACAGGACGGATAGCGTCCTGTGCAGCCCGGATCACCGGGAGGGAGAGGTAGGAGAGGGAGGGGGGTGAATGTCGCAGCGGAGGGGGGCTTTGAGGTGCCCCCCCCCCCGCAACTAGCCTGCAGGTAGGAGCGATCAGACCCCCCCTGCACATCATCCCCATAGGGGGGAAAAAGGGGGGGCGATCTGATCGCTCTGTGTGGCCGCGGATCTGTGCTGGGGGCTGCAGAGCCCACCCAGCACAGATCACTCAGCACAGCGCTGGTCTTTAAGGGGGGGTAAAGGGGGGGTCCTCAAGTGGTTAATGGCAAAAAAATGGCACTGCCATAGGTGTCTATTGTAAAAGCGGCAATTTGCGGCAAAGGAAGGTCATTTGGGAGCACAGCGGCACCTGCTGTCAGGCACCGAAATGTACCTTTATTGCTGCTAATCGCGGCTCTTATAATGGAAAGGGGGGTCGCCTGCTATGCAATGCAATGTAGTAATTGGAATTTTCACAAGCCCCCGTCACCCGCGATGCTATTGGACGCTGAAATGTACTGTCATTGCTGGCTTGTCAGGCGCCTCCAGGAAAATTACCTTCCTTGCTGCATATCACGGCTTTGTGACGGGGGGGGGGGGGGGGGGGAGGGGTAGGTTTAGGCTCACCTGGGGAGGGGGGGTAGTGTTGGGCACCAGTAAGGGGGGGGTTCTTAGATTTAGGCACCACTGGGGGGGGGGGGGGGGGGGGTTAGGGTTAGGCAGAGGGATGGTTCTGTGTATAGTAAAATGTCTGAGCATTACCGATATCTTACTATGGAATCCAGCAGTAGACTATTGCTAATTGTAGCAATGTTCTACTAGCGGTAATACCCTGTGCCTTTATTTTATGTATGCAGATAATCTGTTGGCGTTGTCTGCAGGGCTGTGTAGTTGGTACAAAAATCATCCGACTCCAACCCTGACTCCAGGTACCTGAAATGGCTCTAAAGCCCCATCTACACTATACGATTCTTTGTGCGATTCGATTACGATTCTAGTTACGATCCGATTAAATCCAACATGTCCGATCAGGATTCGATTCAATTCGATTTGCCATTGTTTTGCAATGGCAAATCGAATTGAATAAAATCCCGGTCGGACATTTCAGATTTAATCTGATCATAAATAAAATCGTAATCGAATTGCACAAAGAATCGTATCGTGTAGATTGGGCTTAAAGGTGGCCATACACTTATAGATTTGCAGCAGATTTGACCATCCGATAGATTTCTGGCAGATGCCTATCAAGTCGAATCTGACAGGAATCTGATGTGTGCCACACACTAGGAACAGATTTCCAATAGATTTCAGAATGAAATCTATTGGAAATCGATCTAAATGTATTATTGGACCATTAGATCCAATGCAACTCTATGGGCCATGAATCTGCTGCCAGCAGCAGGTCGACCTGGATTTTCCATCCTGTCAGATCAAATTGATCGAAATCTGCTGCAAATCGATCGAATGGGGAATTTGATAGAATCGATTTCTGATCAATCGATCGATGGCTGAAATCGACCAGTGTATGGGCCCATTAACTCCTTAATCTAATATTTACGGGGGCTGTGGATTTGGTACAAAAATCATCTGACTCCTCAGTTTATGAAACCTCCGACTCCACAGCCTTAATTGTCTAATAGTGTATGGTCTGCATTACCTGCCCCCTTCTCTCTCTCTTCTTTCCCTCTTTTGTGTTTAGGGACGGCTACTGAGATACTCGTACCAGCCATTTCAAATTTATGCAAATATATGTGGCTTAGAAATGGACCAATCAAATTAGCAGCTGCTGCTGTTCATTGGTCCAATTCCAAGCTCAGAAGTATTAGCCTGTGGTTGACCAATGACCATTCCTGTTTGTTCTCTGAATAGTTTATCTTCTGAACATCATGTTTAATCTTTGCAGACACTAGCGGGACCTCATGGAGTACGTCTTGGTGACTGAAAGCCCCATGGAGCAGCCGTCGCCCTCCCCGGCACAGAGGCTCTGTATTCCCTTCTAGGAATTTTAGGAATTTTTTTTTTTATTATTATTTCAAGTTTACAACATTTTATGACTCTTTCGCTGGTGCGCTAACTGTAGAATGAATGTATTGGAGCACTGAAATGTGATAGGATGTCATATTTGCCTTTGATGTCCTTTCTGTGTCCTTTTTTTTCTGTTTTTGATGGTCTTGCATCAAGATCTTTGTTTGAAAAAAAATAATATATCCCCTTTCACTCATCAGGTTACGAAACATGTTAGTTGTGATGGTTGCTGAAATCCTGAATTAGGGATGGTCACTGAGATGCTAATTTATGCAGCTTGGATATAGACCAATCCAGTGGCGTAACTAAGGAGCTATGCCCCCCCCAAGCACTCTATACAGAAATGATACAATGCATCAAAAGGAGGGGATGGGGAACAGTTTGTTAATGATTATCACTATTCAAAGCATCTATAGAAGTGATCATTACAAGCATAAGACCAATACAGAGCTAATACTGTGGTTGAGGGGGGCCCCTCTGGCCCAAGAGCCCCGATGCAGTTGCAACCCCTATTGCTACGCCACTAGACCAACCAAATTCACCATTAATAATCCCTGTCCTGCAGCTTGCATAGTCTTGTATTAAGGGGAATTTCCACTTTTGTTGAGTTAAAAAAAATGGAGCGAGAAGGGGGGGGGGGGGGGGGGAGAGTGTTTGTGGATCAATTTAAGTGCAATAACGACCATCAAATATCTGCAATGCTCTTGTATCCTGTAGGACCCAAAGCTCGTTTTAAAAAAAATAAAAAGGGATTCCTCCGTATTCCTAACAGGAGCTCACAGGTAGAAGTGTCAGTTTGTTGCCAGGTACTGAATTAGTGCAAGTTCTGAAAAGTAGCAACAATGGCTCCTGCTCTGAGCTGGCAGTTCCCCCTGCATCAAGGTGGGAGTTTGCAGACAGTCTGTACTCTGGGGCACTGTTGCCATGGTTGCAGGAAAGGGCGATGTGAGCTTCCTGCCTGTTTTGTGAATTCTTATTTGGCTGCATATTGAAATTAAGTGATCACTTTTAATAACATTAAATTGCAGGAAGACTCCAGCGGCCCCCCCATCTGTGTGTGTTACTGCTTCCCAACAAAAGTGGCTGTTCTTGTTAATGTTTTCCTTACTGTTACATTGTTGGTCTGCTCTGTACAATTCCTGGAATGTCACTTGTTTTATTGACTTGAAAATGTTTACATCAGTTGGACCTATTAAATTTGTATATATTTGTATAAACTGTAAAATATCTGCATTAACTTTCTACTGTGATAGGAAATAAATGAACTTTCATTGCCTAGTGTATGTATGTGTGGATTTCTTTTACGGTTACTTAAAGGGGAACTATGGCGAAAAATTGTAAAAATTAAAATATGTGCAAACAAACAAGTACATTTTTTTTTTCCCAGGGTAATATGAGCCATACATTACATTTCTCCTATGTTGCTGTCACTTGCAGTAGAAATCTGACAGAAGTGACAGGCTTTGGACTAGTCCATCTCTTCATGGGTGATTCTCAGCAAGGCTTTTATTTTTTATAAAGATATTCCCTAAAAAGGATGATGCTGGCCAGCTTCCCTGCTCGCTACACACTTTTTTTGGCAGTTGGACAGAGCAACTGCCATTCACTAAGTGCATTTGAAAATAAATAAATCCCTGAGAATCCGCTATGAAGAGATGGAATAGTCCAAAACCTGTCGCTTCTGTCTACTACCTACTGTAAGTGACAGCAACATAGGAGAAAAGTAATTTATGGCTCATTTTACTCTAGAAAAATGTACTTACTGTATATACTCGCAAGCAAGCCGACCCGCATATAAGCCGACCACCCCCCCCCCCCCCCAATGATTGACCCTCATAAGCCAGGGGTAGGAAATGCTGTCCGTGTGATTTTCCCCCCCAGTGTGTCCCGGTATAGCTAGTATAGTGCCCAGTATGGGTAGGTAGTGCCCCAGTATAGCTAGTATAGTGTCCAGTATGGGTAGGTAGTGCCCCAGTATAGCTAATATAGTGCCCAGTATAGCATAGTGCCCAGCGTAGGTAGTATAGTGAACCCCCCCCCCCCCCGCGGCCGCCGCTGCTATTACCTTAGCTCTGCGCCGCTTCTATTCCCCTGTCCTGCTCGTATAATCCACAACAGCGCGCCCCACGGCGGCTGCTGTGATGAGGGAGGAAGCCGTAGAGAGAGCGGCTTCCTGTAGCGCCGTTACTATTGGGAACCGCTCTCTCCCTCTACGGCTCTCTCATGACAGCAGCCGCCGTGGGGCGCGCTGCTGTGGATTATACGAGCAGGACAGGGGAATAGAAGTGGCGCCGAGCTAAGGTAATAGCGGGGGAAGCGGAGGGGGGGGGCTTCATTTTTTGACACACTCGCAAGCAAGCCGACCCCCCAACTTTTGACCCACTTTTTGGGGGTCAAAAATTCGGCTTGCTTGCGAGTATATACGGTATTTGTATATGTTTGCACATATTTAAAATTTTTCTCCATAGTGCCCCTTTAAGTTTTATTTTCTATAGATTATAGAATTGTTTTTAATTGAGGATTTCAAGAAGTGTTATTGGATGAAGCATTCAACTGGACAAAAAATTTGATTTTAGAAGTCAAATTTTTATCAGGAGAACTAAAAGCCCTCTGTAGTCAGCTGGCCGGCTGTCTCAATGAGTTAGGAGGTAAGCAGAGAAACAGATTAT
The DNA here is from genome assembly GCF_040937935.1 of Hyperolius riggenbachi. Classification (NCBI taxonomy): domain Eukaryota; kingdom Metazoa; phylum Chordata; class Amphibia; order Anura; family Hyperoliidae; genus Hyperolius; species Hyperolius riggenbachi. The sequence continues at coordinate 26,436,019 of NC_090653.1, read as the reverse complement.
TTGCATGACAGCTTCACAGGATACAAGTATTATTTTTAATCAGTCACATGACTGGGGGGGTTAAAACCTTTTGCAACTGACCTGAGAAGGATATGGAGACTACCATATTTGTTTCTGTTTTAGCAATACCAATTGCCTGACAGTCCTACTGATCTTTCAGGCATCAGTAGTGTCTGAATCACACACCTGAAACACATTTCTGGGATATTTTTAGAACTTTGGCTGGTCAGGACTCAAAATTCCTGAATCTGGCCAGCCAAGTCCTGAAGATGACGGTGAGAGCAGCGGCATGTGGAAGTCCCAGAATGGCAGCAACGAGCAGAGGGAAGGATGAGAACAGACGCACACAGAGAGAAATTGGAGGACACGGAGTGGTGGAGGTGGAGTGGGGACAGGAGGAGAACAGCCACACACAGAGAGAAACTGGAGGTGGAGTGGGGATGGGAGGAGAACAGCCACACACAGAGAGAAACTGGAGGTGGAGTGAGGACAGGAGGAGAACAGCCACACACAGAGAGAAACTGGAGGTGGAGTGGGGATGGGAGGAGAACAGCCACACACAGAGAGAGAAACTGGAGGTGGAGTGGGGATGGGAGGAGAACAGCCACACACAGAGAGAAACTGGAGGTGGAGTGGGGATGGGAGGAGAACAGCCACACACAGAGAGAAACTGGAGGTGGAGTGGTTATGGGAGGAGAACAGCCACACACAGAGAGAAACTGGAGGTGGAGTGAGGACAGGAGGAGAACAGCCACACACAGAGAGAAACTGGAGGTGGAGTGGGGATGGGAGGAGAACAGCCACACACAGAGAGAAACTGGAGGTGGAGTGGGGATGGGAGGAGAACAGCCACACACAGAGAGAAACTGGAGGTGGAGTGGGGACAGGAGGAGAACAGCCACACACAGAGAGAAACTGGAGGTGGAGTGGGGATGGGAGGAGAACAGCCACACACAGAGAGAAACTGGAGGTGGAGTGAGGACAGGAGGAGAACAGCCACACACAGAGAGAAACTGGAGGTGGAGTGGGGATGGGAGGAGAACAGCCACACACAGAGAGAGAAACTGGAGGTGGAGTGGGGATGGGAGGAGAACAGCCACACACAGAGAGAAACTGGAGGTGGAGTGGGGATGGGAGGAGAACAGCCACACACAGAGAGAAACTGGAGGTGGAGTGGGGATGGGAGGAGAACAGCCACACACAGAGAGAAACTGGAGGTGGAGTGAGGACAGGAGGAGAACAGCCACACACAGAGAGAAACTGGAGGTGGAGTGGGGATGGGAGGAGAACAGCCACACACAGAGAGAAACTGGAGGTGGAGTGGGGATGGGAGGAGAACAGCCACACACAGAGAGAAACTGGAGGTGGAGTGAGGACAGGAGGAGAACAGCCACACACAGAGAGAAACTGGAGGTGGAGTGGGGATGGGAGGAGAACAGCCACACACACAGAGAGAAACTGGAGGTGGAGTGGTGATGGGAGGAGAACAGCCACACACAGAGAGAAACTGGAGGTGGAGTGGGGATGGGAGGAGAACAGCCACACACAGAGAGAGAAACTGGAGGACACTGAGAGGTGGAGTGGGGATGGGAGGAGAACAGCCACACACAGAGAGGAACAGGAAGACACAGACCGGAGGGGCTGGAGGCGGAGCAGGGGCAGGAAGAGAACAGTTAGCCACTTGAGGAGCAGAGTCCAGCACGTAGGAATGCGCAGTATAGCACCACTCTGCTACTGGTGTGAATCCTGCTCTAAAAGCCAGATAGACAGGACACCAAGCAAATGTGCGGAACAGTGACAGGTGGAGGAGAACAGCCATGGCCACACCTGCTTAGCTAAGCTGCCTCCTATCACTTTGCGTTTGGCCAGCCAAAGTCTGGAAATGCCACCAGAGTTTGTGTACTTTGCGCATTAGCTTGCCACTTCCCACATTGACCGGCCAGATCCCGAAGCAGCAACCTTCAGGTTCTGGCCGTTCCATACAGTATATAAGATAATGCAAAGCACAAACCACTGTTCGGCCTGGGACCCACTAAAAGCACTTTTCTACATGCTTATGATTTGTAAAGCTATGGGGGATGTAAAAAAAAATCACATCACGTGGAATCCCACACGTAGCATTACATTAGCAAGAGCTTCACAAATCACAAGCGCTTAGAAATGTACTGCCAGTGGGTCCAGGCTAGTCATAAATCTAGATTGTACAAGTGTCCTCAGATGATGTGATCCTTTGGGAGTCGAGACTGATCACGGTTACCCAGTTCTTAGACCTGGGACCCACTAGCAGCCTTTTCTAAGCACCAGTGATTTGTAAAGCGCTTGCTAATGTAATGCTATGGGAGATTTTTATATAATCAAAAATAAAATAACCCGCACACCACGTATTGAATTGATCAAAAATTTGTATTCAAGAGAATAGAGCACAAGGCAAAAGTGACAAGCATATATAGCTGTAGAAGCCAATCAACATCCAAGGGCCAAAAACACTGGGATTATACAAAATACATTGCAAATATAACAGGTTCACAAAGGTATAATGAATCACAAGTATACTAAGTACATGAGTCTACCGCAGCAGCCTGATCACCATATCCAGAACCCTTTGAGAAAGGTAGTTCGAAACAGCGCTGTCAGGGTTTTTGGACTCTTGAGCTTGGTTCATTTGTATGCCATTTATTCATTATGTATGCTATCTACTCATCATATATGCTTTCCATGCACATATTGTGGTAGACTCATGTACTTAGTATACTTGTAATTCATTATACCTTTGTGAACCTGTTATATTTGCAATGTATTTTGTATAATCCCAGTGTTTTTGGCCCTTGATGTTGATTGGCTACTACAGCTATATATGCTTGTCACTTTTGCCTTGTGCTCTATTCTCTTGAATACAAATTTTTGATCAATTCAATATGTGGTGTGCGGGTTATTTTATTTTTGATTGTATAGTTCAGGACTGTTGTCCAATTATGATCCAGCACCCATGCTAGTCCCCTTTGCTTAAATGCTATTTAATGCAAATTTGTGCATCAGGTGTGCAGGCCTTCCTTGATTAAAATTTTTTATATAATCACATCCCTCAAGTGGAATCACACCCATAGCATTACATTAGCAAGAGCTTTTCACATCACACGCGCTTAGTATCAAACTGCTAGTGGATTCCAGGCCTTCTGGTTCAATGTGGGAACCTCAAAGGACATTTCAGGAGCAGTTGCTGCTTGGCTGAGGGCCTGACCTTATGTCAAGAAATAAGGCCCATCGTAAATTTAGTAATTTTAGTCTTAGTGGCATAGGTTGTGCTTTTCTAATATCCATTTCAATGTAACTTTTTTTTTACAATAAATTTTGATAAAACATCAGCAAGAGTATATGGAACAAGAATATATCAGGTCATTTTATTATTCCAAATTTCTGATCATAATGAAACTGAAGGCTTTGGATAAAACACACAGAATAAGTGAAATGACCTCTGCTCAATAGTGGTGAGCAGAGATGGCCAAATAATTCTTGTACTCAGCTTGAAATCAAGTCAACCAAAAACAGCAGGTATGGCTTTTGACAAGCCCAGTTCTAAACTGCTTCCAATCCTGCATGCAAGCCAGAACTATTTTTTTTTTTTGCCTCCCATCAACCTTTTTTAATGGACAAGGATTCAGGTGTCTCCACCCTAAATGTTGGGTATTTATCTGGACCTGAAGTACTAACCAGCACCTTGTGACCACCAGTAGCATGAACATTAATTCTCGCTTCTCTACTCCCCCTGAGACTTAACCAACGCATCCTGATTGGCAGAAGCCTCTTTCCCTCCTGTTTTTCCCTCCCACACCTCTGTTAGGCCCCGTTCACACTTGCGTTCTGGGAGGCAAACGGATCGGATCTGGACCGGATCCGGATCGGAACCGTACGGTTCCAATCCAGATCCGGTCCGTTTGCATCAGGCATGAATCATGCTGCCATCCGGATCCGTGTGCTAAAAATAGTGAAAAAAACTATTAAAATTGTTGGGGTCTGGGAGGTCAGCAGAAGGTGCACCTGTACAATCAGGTCCTCCGCTGTTTAGGCCTCACCTCCACCTCCGACGTACTGCCAAACAGCTCCAGCACGTCTGTCACTGCTGCTCCACTCCAGGAATGCTGGGCCCATGTGTCCCCATCCAAAATGGCCGCTAGAAACCGCATAGGAAGTGGGGTAGAACGTCCGGTTTTGATAGCCAGTGTGTTCTGTGCTTTCCGTTTCCTATTGGTTTCTATTTCCGGATGGTGCAGTCAGGCTCCGGTCCGGGTGCGTGGGCCGGATGATCCGGACCCGAAAAATAGCGCATGTTGGAAAAGAGTCCAGATCTGATCCGGCTCCGTTCTGTACGGAACGTACGCATGTGAATGTCCGCATAGACTTTACATTGCTATGCGGAAGGTACGTTCCGTTTTGTACAGTATACGGTCCGGATCCGATCAGGCGAATCCGGACAGCGAACGTTAATGTGAACCAGGCCTTATTCGCTGATTGGCCAATATTTCTTATGCTGAGACAATGCACATTCTATAGTGAAGGGTGGGCAAATCAAGCAGAGGAGAGTAAGGGAGGAAATGACATCAGGGTTGGCTTAAAAATAGCCTCAGTTTTTTTTTTTTTCTTTCTTTCTGTAGAAAAATCACTAAAATCAAAATGTGGACAGTGCAATACATACTGTATGTTATATAAGTAGAGCAAGTATTTATCTACTTATATATGTGGGGTTTTTTTTCTGAGAAAGTATGGTTGACAGCTCCTCTTTAGGTAGCCAAGTATACAACCTGTGGGCCTAAGTATAAAGCCTTGTATGGCTGGAGTCACAGATTGGAAAGAAGATCCATCACACCTCCAACATAAATTCCAAACGATGCAGAACCAATCTGGACTCAACCAATCATCACATGTAGATTCTTCAAGAATTCATATTTATTTGCAGCGCTTATACAGCATACTGAGAAAGCACAACGTTTTGGGTGTGAGGCCCTGTCTCAAGTGCTCTTGAAAAAAGGCCTTACGCCCGAAACATGCTTTATCTGTATGCTGTAGAATGCTGGGCATACACGGTGAGTTTTTCTTATCAAACGAGCCGTTGATGGCTCGATTGATAATTTCCGACGTGCCAGATCGATTCCGGGCTCTATCCCTGCGGGCGGACAATGGAAGAAAATGAGCGGAAGATAAGAAGTGCCCGCGGGGACGCCGGCTTGAATCTACATCCAGATTGGTTCTGCATCGTTTAGCTCCTCTTTAGGTGACTTTGTGTTAGTCTAGGTAGAACATACATGTTAAATCTGGCCTGTGGGCCAGATCTGGCCCTCAGTGCCATCAAATTTGTTTTCTCCACATTGCATTGTTTGGCCCATTCTATACCACCAGGGAAGCTATATCAGAGGTGAAGTGGAACTGTATAGGGGAGGGAGGCCACTAGACACCAGGGAACTGTATAGGGGAGGGAGGACCACTAGACACCAGGGGACTGTATAGGGGAGGGAGGACCACTAGACACCAGGGAACTGTGTAGTGGAGGGAGGAGGGCCACTAGACACCAGGGAACTGTATTGAGGAGGGCCACTAGACACCAGGGAACTGTATTGGGGAGGGAGGAGGTCCACTAGACACCAGGGAACTGTGTAGTGGAGGGAGGACCACTAGACACCAGGGAACTGTATACAGGAGGGAGGACCACTAGACACCAGGGAACTGTGTAGTGGAGGGAGGAGGGCCACTAGACACCAGGGAACTGTATTGGGGAGGGAGGAGGGCCACTAGACACCAGGGAACTGTGTAGTGGAGGGAGGAGGGCCACTAGACACCAGGGAACTGTATAGGGGAGGGAGGAGAGCCACTAGACACCGGGGAACTGTATAGGTAAGGGAGGCCACTAGACACCGGGGAACTGTATAGGTAAGGGAGGCCACTAGACACCGGGGAACTGTATAGGTAAGGGAGGCCACTAGACACCAGGGAACTGTGTAGTGGAGGGAGGAGGGCCACTAGACACCAGGGAACTGTATTGAGGAGGGCCACTAGACACCAGGGAACTGTATTGGGGAGGGAGGAGGGCCACTAGACACCAGGGAACTGTATAGGAGAGGAAGGAGAGCTATTAGACACCAGGGAACTGTATTGGGGAGGGAGGAGGGCCACTAAATACCAGGGAACTGTATAGGGGAGGGAGGCCACTAGACATGAGGGAACTGTATAGGGAAGGGAGGAGGGCCATTAGACACCAGGAAACTGTGTAGTGGAGGGAGGAGGGCCACTAGACACCAGGGAACTGTATTGAGGAGGGCCACTAGACACCAGGGAACTGTGTAGTGGAGGGAGGAGGGCCACTAGACACCAGGGAACTGTATAGGGGAGGGAGGAGAGCCACTAGACACCGGGGAACTGTATAGGTAAGGGAGGCCACTAGACACCGGGGAACTGTATAGGTAAGGGAGGCCACTAGACACCGGGGAACTGTATAGGTAAGGGAGGCCACTAGACACCAGGGAACTGTGTAGTGGAGGGAGGAGGGCCACTAGACACCAGGGAACTGTATTGAGGAGGGCCACTAGACACCAGGGAACTGTGTAGTGGAGGGAGGAGGGCCACTAGACACCAGGGAACTGTATAGGGGAGGGAGGAGAGCCACTAGACACCGGGGAACTGTATAGGTAAGGGAGGCCACTAGACACCGGGGAACTGTATAGGTAAGGGAGGCCACTAGACACCGGGGAACTGTATAGGTAAGGGAGGCCACTAGACACCAGGGAACTGTGTAGTGGAGGGAGGAGGGCCACTAGACACCAGGGAACTGTATTGAGGAGGGCCACTAGACACCAGGGAACTGTATTGGGGAGGGAGGAGGGCCACTAGACACCAGGGAACTGTGTAGTGGAGGGAGGAGGGCCACTAGACACCAGGGAACTGTATAGGGGAGGGAGGAGAGCCACTAGACACCGGGGAACTGTATAGGTAAGGGAGGCCACTAGACACCGGGGAACTGTATAGGTAAGGGAGGCCACTAGACACCAGGGAACTGTGTAGTGGAGGGAGGAGGGCCACTAGACACCAGGGAACTGTATTGAGGAGGGCCACTAGACACCAGGGAACTGTATTGGGGAGGGAGGAGGGCCACTAGACACCAGGGAACTGTATAGGGGAGGAAGGAGAGCTATTAGACACCAGGGAACTGTATTGGGGAGGGAGGAGGGCCACTAAATACCAGGGAACTGTATAGGGGAGGGAGGCCACTAGACATGAGGGAACTGTATAGGGAAGGGAGGAGGGCCATTAGACACCAGGAAACTGTGTAGTGGAGGGAGGAGGGCCACTAGACACCAGGGAACTGTATTGAGGAGGGCCACTAGACACCAGGGAACTGTGTAGTGGAGGGAGGAGGGCCACTAGACACCAGGGAACTGTATAGGGGAGGGAGGAGAGCCACTAGACACCGGGGAACTGTATAGGTAAGGGAGGCCACTAGACACCGGGGAACTGTATAGGTAAGGGAGGCCACTAGACACCGGGGAACTGTATAGGTAAGGGAGGCCACTAGACACCAGGGAACTGTGTAGTGGAGGGAGGAGGGCCACTAGACACCAGGGAACTGTATTGAGGAGGGCCACTAGACACCAGGGAACTGTATTGGGGAGGGAGGAGGGCCACTAGACACCAGGGAACTGTGTAGTGGAGGGAGGAGGGCCACTAGACACCAGGGAACTGTATAGGGGAGGGAGGAGAGCCACTAGACACCGGGGAACTGTATAGGTAAGGGAGGCCACTAGACACCGGGGTACTGTATAGGTAAGGGAGGCCACTAGACACCAGGGAACTGTGTAGTGGAGGGAGGAGGGCCACTAGACACCAGGGAACTGTATTGAGGAGGGCCACTAGACACCAGGGAACTGTATTGGGGAGGGAGGAGGGCCACTAGACACCAGGGAACTGTATAGGGGAGGAAGGAGAGCTATTAGACACCAGGGAACTGTATTGGGGAGGGAGGAGGGCCACTAAATACCAGGGAACTGTATAGGGGAGGGAGGCCACTAGACATGAGGGAACTGTATAGGGAAGGGAGGAGGGCCATTAGACACCAGGAAACTGTGTAGTGGAGGGAGGAGGGCCACTAGACACCAGGGAACTGTATTGAGGAGGGCCACTAGACACCAGGGAACTGTATTGGGGAGGGAGGAGGGCCACTAGACACCAGGGAACTGTATAGGGGAGGGAGGACCACTAGACACCAGGGAACTGTATACGGGAGGGAGGACCACTAGACACCAGGGAACTGTGTAGTGGAGGGAGGAGGGCCACTAGACACCAGGGAACTGTATTGAGGAGGGCCACTAGACACCAGGGAACTGTATTGGGGAGGGAGGAGGGCCACTAGACACCAGGGAACTGTGTAGTGGAGGGAGGAGGGCCACTAGACACCAGGGAACTGTATAGGGGAGGGAGGAGAGCCACTAGACACCGGGGAACTGTATAGGTAAGGGAGGCCACTAGACACCAGGGAACTGTGTAGTGGAGGGAGGAGGGCCACTAGACACCAGGGAACTGTATTGGGGAGGGAGGAGGGCCACTAGACAACAGGGAACTGTATAGGGGAGGAAGGAGAGCTATTAGACACCAGGGAACTGTATTGGGGAGGGAGGAGGGCCACTAAATACCAGGGAACTGTATAGGGGAGGGAGGCCACTAGACACCAGGGAACTGTATAGGGGAGGGAGGAGGGCCATTGGACACCAGGAAACTGTGTAGTGGAGGGAGGTGGGCCATTAGACACCAGGGAACTTTAAAAGGGAAGGAGGTGGCCACTAGACATTGAGGTTGACCCGCAACTTGGTCTGAGTCTCAGTTTCATCCCAATTTGTATTTAAAAGGAACCCTATGTGTGAGACCCGTGGAAGCTGCCATATTTCCTTTTAATCAATACCAGTTGCCTGACAGTCCTGCTGATCTTTCTGGCTGCAGTAGTGTCTGAATCGCACACCTGAAACAAGCATGCAGCTAATCTTGTCAGATTTGTCATAGACATCTGATCCGCATGCTTGTTCAGGGTCTATGGCTTAAAGTATTAGAGACAGAGGATCAGCAGGACAGCCAGGCAATGAGCATGATTTAGCAGGAAGTAAACATGTCAGCCTACTTATGCCTCTCACCTCGGGTTCCCTTTAAGTTTGATGCCTCTGGTCTAGGAGAAGGGGAACATAGCTAAAATAATTTGCTGCACAAGCAAAGGGGTAGCCACACATAGGGTGTTCATTCTCTATTGGGAGTCCACTGTAGTAGGTCGTCTTCATACGTGCTGCTTTTGGTGCCTCTTGAGGCTTGAACTCTGGTTGAAGGACTTTCCGCAAGTCAGACATTCGTATGGCCTGGTGCCAGTATGAATCAAGCGATGTCTAAGCAGAGCCGGTTGACGTGAAAAGTTTTTGCCACACTCCATACATTCAAATGATTTCTCACCAGTGTGGACTGTTTGGTGAAGTTTAAGTGCATTCTTTGAAGCTAACCATTTGTTGCATTCGGGGCACTGAATTTTGGTTTGGTCAAGATGGGTACGCTGATGCTGGCAGAGGGCATCACCAGAGAAGAAATCTTTGCCACATTTACAGCATATGAAAGGTTTCTCTCCAGTGTGCCATCTCTGGTGGTCCAGCAGCCATGTTTTGTTAGAGAAACGTTGGCCGCATTCAGAGCAGGTAAAGTCTTCCTTGTTCTTGTCCTTGCGGAGTTTTAACTCCAGCCAAGCAAATGGGACCCTGGTTGGATATTTTCTCCGGTGAGCTAAAAATTCATCCCGATTCTTCAAACCTTTACCGCATACCCTGCAGCGGACCGCTGGAGTTTTCTTATTATTTGAATCGTGGTTTTCATTATGGTCAGTTTCCACCTCTTCTTCCTCCAACGGTGTGCCAAGGTCGTCTTCTGGAGACTTGTCAAGGATTGGCTCACTTGTTCCAGAGGAAGCCATGTTCCAGTCGTTCTTTGGGTTTTGATTCTTAGAGTTTTCTATTCCCTTTTCAGACAAGAAATATTTCAAGAATAATATTTAGTTGTTTCAATAGGTGTTTCTTAAAGTTCTCTAGGAGGAAAAACAAAGCAATAATGTTAGACTTGTTGAGAGTTCTGGTTGGAAATATAATGCTATAGCCCTACAGACTTGTCAGAAACTGAAGACATATCTTGCAGAATTTCAGATTACACCTAAAGGTAGATCTGATTACAAGCCCAAAGTGATGGTCTTATTTACGATACGTTAACGTAATGTTTCTTATTATTGTTACATACACATGCTAGATTAAACTTGGCTGAAGTGGATGATAAAGATCACCTTGGGCGAGAATCTAGCGTATGTATGGGAACCACTGAACGTCACCTAAAGATCTGGCATGCTGCAATCCAATTCCCGAGTAACCAACCAAGCGCATTGATCTTACCTTCACCCCGCCCACACAAAGCCACGCCTTTGTGCGCTGCATGTCGTCCCTCCATACCAACAAACACATGGCTAGCCCAACCCCACCACATCTCCAGCCATCTCTGTACAGCTTGAGTCCATGAACTAGCACCCAAGGGAACAAGTCCCGATCCTGGCATCATATGTGTGTATGAGACTTTAGACCTAAACTATACAGATTGTATCAGAAACGTGTATTTAAAAACTTCAAAAAGGGTGAATCACAAAGCCATCATGTGACCAATGTGTTGGGGGGGGGGGGAGATATGATGGAATTGAGACTGTAGTATAGCTTAAAGGGCAACTGAAGCAAGAGGGATTTGGAGGCTGCCATATTTGTTTCCTTTTAAACAATACCAGTTGCTGGGCTGTCCTGCTGGTCTATTTTGCTGCAGTAGTGTCTGAATCACGTCTGAAACAAGCATGTAGCTAATCTTGTCAGATCTGACAATAATGTCAGAAACTCCTAATCTGTTGCATGCTTGTTCAGGGGCTATGGCTAAATGTATTAGAGGCAGAGGATCAGCAAGACTGCCGGGCAACTGAAATTGCTTAAAAGGAAATAAATATGGCAGCCTCCATATACCTCTCTCTTCAGCTGTTCTTTAAAGAGACTCTGTAACATTAAAAAACGCCCCTGGGGGGTACTCACCTCGGGTGGGGGAAGCCTCGGGATCCTAATGAGGCTTCCCACGCCGTCCTCTGTCCCACGGGGGCTCTCTCTGCAGCCCTCCGAACAGCCGGCGACAGAGCCGACTGTAGCTTCAATATTTACCTTTGCTGGCTCCAGCGCAGGCGCTCTGACGGCTGTCGGCTCCGAAGTAGATGGAAATACCCGATCTCCGTTGGGTCCGCTCTACTGCTCAGGCGCCGGAGACTTGCGCCTGCGCAGTAGAGCGGACCCGACGGCGATCGGGTATTTCCGCCTACTTCGGAGCCGACAGCCGTCAGAGCGCCTGCGCTGGAGCCGGGAAGGTAAATAATGACGTCATCGCTGTCCGGAGGGCTGCAGCGAGACCCCCGAGGGACATAGGACGGCGTGGGAAGCCTTATTAGGATCCGGAGGCTTCCCCCACCCGAGGTGAGTACCCCCCAGGGGACGTTTTCACATTACAGTTCCTCTTTAAGTTGTGGTAGGATTGAGACAGAAGGTGTGGCTAGACCTGTGGTGGAGTTGGGACTGGGGGTGTGGCTAGATCTGTTGTCTTGGGATTAGGGGTGTTGCTGAGGATGTAGTTGGGCTGTTACTGTGGGTGTGGTTAGTGATGTGGTGGGGTTGGGTCTGGGACTCTGGGCGTGTGGTTCGAGATGTGGTGGGCTTGGAATTGGAGATGTGGCTGGGGCTCTCTTAGGGGAGTGACTGGAAGGGCAGTTGAATCCTGGCAAGAGGTGTGTTAGGTCAGGTTCGGCGCTATCTTAGGGTTAGGTTTTCGGCACCACCCAGAGGCGCTCCATAGAATTGCGGACGCTGGGGGTTTGCGGAAATGCAAATTGCAGCATTGCCTAGCGGGCACGGAGCAGGCTCACAGGGCGACCGCTATGCAATGCCACAATTTGTATTTCCACAAACCCCCAGTGCCTGCGATTCTATCGGGCGCTTCCGGGTGCGTACATTTTCAATGCTTGCCACTAATTAGGCATCTCCCAGCACCCAAAATTTAACATCTTACCCGCGAAGTAAAAGCCGCAGTTTGCGGTAAAACAAAAAAAAAATTTCTGCGCCGGTAGGTACCTGCTAACAGCTGGCACCATGCACCCAAATTTCCCTTTTCTGCTGGTAATCTTATCATAGGCGCCTATGGTGGCACCCTTTCTTTCGTAAGGGATTCTGCGCCCTTTTTCCTGATTCAGTCAGGGGGGCCTCCAGGTTACTTTTACCCCATCCCCATTGTAGCTAGAACCAGCCCTGTGTCAGGTGAGTGACTGAAGGGGTGGGGGGGGGGGGGAGTTGAGTCCGTGACTGGAAACATAAGCAAGAGCTTTGTTAGAGGTGTGACCTGAGTACGGTTAACGGACAACTGTAGTGAGCAGGATAGGGAGGCTGCCATATTTCCTTTTAAAGAAGAAGTAACACCCATGCTGACCTAGAAATAAAAAATACATATATAAGTAGTTAAATACTAGTTCTACTTACATAACAGATGTATTGCACTGTCCATTTTAAGATTCCTATGAATATTATAAATGAAAAGAAGATAATCCCTTTCTAGACAGTTTCCATCTTGGTTACCTTTGAATTCAGCTAATCCTGACATCATTTCTTCCCTCACTTTTTTTTCTCCTCTTGCTAATTGTGTATTCGTTACCCGCCCTCCTCCCAGAGTCTTCAGACACTCCCACTGAGGTCTATACTAGGAACTGCACTGTCATATGTCATTAAAAGGAGGGGGAAAAAAAGGCAAGAGGAGGAGTATATTCTAAATAAAAAGACCCCCAGCATGCAACTGTTTTGCCAGCCAATGGTATTGGTAATTAAAGGGCCAGTGCTCCTAAGGTATGTGATAACTCCAAACCATAACAGCAGAAAAAGTTTTGAATGCAAGATTAGCATCTGTATCACTTAATACACTCAGACCAGTTGCTGTTGAAATTTTATTTTTACGCTGACAATCCCGCTTTAAACAACGTCAGTTGCCTGGCAGCCCTGCGGGTCTATTAGGCTGCAGTTGTGTGAAATCATTTCTAATTTGTTTTACTGATTAAAAAAGGTAAAAACATAAATTAATAAGTTATGTTTTTAATAAGCCGGCAGCAACTGAAAAGTGATAAACATAATAAAAATTACTATGCATTTCCTCAAATCAAAAACAGGAAAATATTTATTGATAAAGAACTACACTGCATTCTTCGGACATCTGTGTCGGCAGTTTGATGTGGGGAATGGGTGAGGCCGGCCGTAATCTTTGCCAAACATGTGAGACCTCAGTGACCGGAGATCCAGAATCAGCACCCAGATAAAGTCTTATCAGTTTGTTGTGGTACATTGTGCAATCCCCTCTCCAAGATGGAATGGTTTACTGACTGGTGGAGTGTCTCCTCTGTAAATTGCTTTGAATGTGCGGGAAATGACAGCAGACTGCTCTCCAGTTTTTGGATAGATAGCGGAAAAAAATGGGCATACATGTAATTAAGGTGCAGGGAAATTTGGGCACAGGGCAAAGCCGGAAAAAAGTCTCACCCTGCTCCTGCTAAGCCCCGAAGGCGTTAAAGGGATACTTAAAGAGAAACTGTACTGAGTAAAAATATTTAAAATAAACACATGAGGTAACTTCAAATGAACATTACATAGTTACCTTACCATCAGTTCCTCTCAGAAGCTCACCATTTTCTTCTGACAATAATCCCTTCTAGTTCTGACAATATTTTGTCAGATCTGAAATATATCAGTTTCTGTCAGTAAAATATCAGTTGCTATCAGTTATAGCTGAGAGGAAAACTGATGTACCAGGTAATGTCCATGTTTCCCTATGGCTCAAGTGGGAAATGTTACAGTTTAACTGTGTGCTGACCAGAAAGCTGTTATGGGTAATGCCCATTTTCAAAATGGAGGACGGAAAATTCCCTTGATCACAGTGAACAAACAGGACGCGGGACAGGAGAAAGACACTGAGGGGTAGACTACATGGAAGGTAAGTATGACTTGTGTATGCTTATTTTGACTTTAATTTTCAGTTCAGGTTTTCTTTAAGCTTGTGCCCTCGCAGTGACTCACGGATCCTCCTGTCCCCCGCTGCCAGCTAGCTTTGTTTTCGTCTGACAGGCTCACTGCGCCTGCGCAGGCCTGGCCACGCGTCTCCTTCGCGTTCCCGTCCCCAATAGCGTCTTGCAGGCGGGAACGTGAAGAAGGCTTCGTGTGGCCAGGCCTGTGAGTGAAAAGAAACTAGCTGGCGGTGGGGGACTGGAGGGTACGTGAGTGACGGCGAGGGCACGGGACGGCTGCGGAAAAACGATTTTTCTATTACAAGCTTAAGTATGCCTTCAAAGAGAACCTGAGGCGAATGTATTAAATCTTAAGAGGACCAAGAGGCATGTTCTATGCACAATGACATGCCTCTGTGTGTCTCTATTGCTGCCACTAGTCCCCGCCAAGGGGTCTGCTGTGCCCCCATGAAAATATCGCCAGGATACTGACAATCTGCTTTTCGCTAGCCTGATATTTACCTGTCAATAACTTTTTCAAGCATTGCCTCCTCCATAGCGCAGCTTCCCCTGCTGCTCTCCGCCTCCCTAGCGTCCTCCAATCGGAAGCAAAGCCATGACCCAGGAGTACTTCCTGGTGCCCCATTTAGATAAAGGACAACTGTAGTGAGGAAAATATGGAGGCTGCCATATTTATTTCCTCTTAAACAATACCAGTTGCCTGGCAGCCCTGCTGATCTATTTGGCTGCAGTAGTGTCTGAATAACACCAGAAACAAGCATGCAGCTAATCTTGTTAGATCTGACAATGTCAAAAACACCTGATCTTCTGCATGCTTGTTCAGGGGCCATGGCTAGAGGCAGAGGATCAGCAGGACAGCCAGGCAATGTGCATTGTTTAAAAGGAAATAAATATGGCAGACTCCCTATCCCTCTCGTCACAGTTGTTAACCACAGAAAGGCATACACGTCACACAATGACACCATTTCCATCATCAATATGCAGATAATAGAGCTATTATCTATCAGTCAGGGCCAGTCACCGCAGGCACAGTCCAGCCACGCGCGTTCCCATCGCCGGGAGGGTTCTGCGCCTGCGCTGTACAATCCAGATGACGTCAGAGCGGCTCTCGTGCAGGCACAGTAGATGCCGACCTGGCGAGGTCAGCATCTTGCACGGGAAGGGAACCCCGGGCCACCGGCGGGAAGCGGACCTTCGGCGAGGGCACAGGGTGGCAGACGGGCTGGAGGAAGCCCCGGGTAAGTAGATTTTTTTTTTATTCCTTCCTCGAACATTCCCTCTAAAAGATAACTGAAGTGAGAAGAATATGAGGCTGCCATATTTATTTCCTTTTAAACAATACCAGTTGCCTTGCAGCCCTGCTTATTTATTTGGCTGCAGTAGTGCCTGAATAACACCAGAAACAAGCATGCAGCTAATCTTGTCAGATCTGCTGCATGCTTGTTCAGGGGCTATGGCTAAAATTATAAGGCAGAGGATCAGCAGGGCTGCCAAGCAACTGGTATTGCTTAAAAGGAAATAATATGGCAACCTCCATATCCCTCTTCCTTCAGTTGTCCTTTAACCTCTTGACGAATAGCTAACGCCAATAAGGCAGATCGGTGATCCCCAGCCTCTGATTGGCCGGGGATCACCGGCATATGATAGGCTGAACCCTATCCTACAATGCGCAGGATGGATATCCGTCCTGCGCAGCTCAGAGGGGGAGGGAGAGGGACAGAGCGCCGAAAACGCTGCGGAGGGGGGCTTTGAAGACCCCCCCGCAAAGCGCAGAGAGCCAGCGGCGATCAGACCCCCCCCCCCCAGCAGGGCATCCCCCTAGTGGGGAAAAAAGGGGGTAAGTCTGATCGCCCTGGCTCTATCCTGATCTGTGCTGCGGGCTGGAGAGCCTACGCAGCACAGATCAGACAGAAATCCACTGGTCGTCAAGTGGTTAAAACTGCCTAGTAAAATTTCTTGTGCAAATTTATTTGGCCAAATAGATTGATTCTGATCCGGCCACCAGGAGGGGGCGCTCCCAAAGAATGTGTATGAGAGGAATTACGGTTATTAGAGAATTAGTGAGCAGTCCTGTTACGCTTGTATACACACAGAGGCCTTGCCTAACCAAATCTAGGACGTCTGTGCTTGGGGGTGGTCTGCAAGTTACATTAACCTAGGACCCCCTGCTGCAAGAAGAATTCTGAGACCATATGGGTAAAGGGGAGGGGGAGGGAATAGCTGGAACTGTGAAATTCAGGCACCTGTAAAAGACATCATGATTCAGCACACTAGTGTATCTAATCCGCACCAGATGGATGTCCCTTTAAAGTGAATACGAGGTGGCCCCCCAAGAGTTTGATACTACACAGAGGTACCTAGGTACTGCTGAACTGCATTGTATGGCATTATCCGGGTTTCGGAATAAGGAAACCCAGATTCGAACAACACTACTCGGGGTCAGAGCAGTTAGTGCTTAAAGGACACCTGAAGTAAGTGACTACGGAGGCTGCCATATTGATTTCCTTTTAAACAATACCAGTTGCCTGGCTGTCCTACTGATCCTGTAATCCTTTTAGCCACAGACCCTGACTAAGCATGTCGATCAGACATTAGATCTGACAAGATTAGCCGCATGCTTGTTTCTGGTGTTGTTCAGACACTACTGCAGCCAAATAGATCAGCAGGGTCTGGTATAGTTTAAAAGGAAATAAGCATGGAAGCCTCCATATTCTTCTCACTACAGTTGTACTTTAAGGATGTCCAGGTGGACAAAACATTATTTCCTAATAAAAAATAGCCAATGGGATTCCAGTCCTATTACTTAGTTAGAGGTACACTTTGAGGCTATAGCACCTTTATTTGAAAGCAAGTTTTTTTTTTTTTTAGCAAAACCGGTAAGAGCAGAAAGGCTTATTTAAAAAATTACAGCCCACCCGTGGTAGGGACCATACAACCAGGGTGCCTACTGCCTAACTGCACTGCCAAAGCAGGTCATATAACACTTCCCCCCCTTATACCCACCCATCTGCTCTGGATGAGTAACACATACGCATAACTCATCCAAGCGTAAGATACAGGTTCACATTATTAGGTTTCCATATGTTTAAATTATTCACAAGAGAGAGATATTAATCAGACCTGTTGGCTGGACTATGGTCTTCCTCTGCTGATGGAGATCCTGAATCCTGGTCCTCACAGTCTGTCTGAGATCTTCTTCCTCTGTGAGCTTCTGTCCATGTGCTGTGATGAGATAGCAGCTTGGAGTTTAGTGTCTCCAGCTTTTCTGGAACTGCCCTTTTATCTCCTGGGCTGGGACTTCCTCAGATGACCAGGACAGTCATAGGACTCTGCTAACTCCCTTCAGGCAAATAAAGAGATTTAGCATTCCTGGCTTAATATAACCTCCCCAGCACTGATGGTCACAATCAGCAAAATTACGATTACGATAAATTTTAGCAATTATGCCTATACGTAATTAGGATTTGTAAACCAAATTGAATTCGTAGTCATTCTTAATTTCGCATAAAAATTAGTGTAATTTTCGCGTAATTTTGTGCCGACTTTGGAGGTTAAGGCTGGTTTCACAGTAAGACGTTACAGGCGCATGTTAGTGCAGCCTGTAACGCAGCCACCGCACAGCAATGGAAAATCAATGGGCTGTTCACAGTGCCCACGTTGCGTTACATTGTAACGCAGCACGTTTTAAAAAAGTGCTGCATGCTGTACGTTATATGCAGCTAAGCCATGTTAGACTGTTTGCACATGCTCAGTAATGTTGGAGGAGGAGGTCTTCCCTCCTCCTCAGCGGCCAGCCACATGGCTAATTAATATTCACTGCACTCAGTGACGTGCAGTGTTTACTTCCTGGAGCGGCCGCTCTGTGCGGCGATTGGCCGGCAGGACCACGTGATGCTGATCATGTGGTCTCCATATCACATTGCACAAAAAAGGCGCACCAAGAGCTGCATAACGCAGCTCTAGGTAGCGTCCTCGTCCAGCACCACCAGGCGTTGCATTAGGGGCACGTTATGCGACCTATAACGACCCCTAAAACGCAATGCCCTGGTGGGAAAGAGGCCTAATAGCAAAGCCCCCATATATGCTATTGACACCAAAATTGCTACCTATGTTAAAGGGAATAGTGGGTACAAGGGAAAAAAAGAATTTTCCAAAAAGACCGTATAGTTTTTGAGAAAATCTATTTTAAAAATGCAAAGGAAAATGTTTTTAAACAAATGACAGTTTAAAAAACATTTTCTTTGCATTTTTAAAATCGATTTTCTCAAAAACTACATCTTTTTGAAAAATTATTTTAATGCCTTGTACCTAATATTCTCCTTAAAGGACTTACGAGGCCAAGTATAGAAAAATAAAATAAAAAAAGTTAGCTACCTGCATCAGCTTGTAAGGCACGGAGGACGCCATCCGCGCCCTCCGTGCCGATCCACCGGGTCCCCGATGCTCAATACCCCCCCCCGAACGGTCCCCGACCGCGCGGCCCGGGTCGGGCTCTCCAGCCTGTACAATGATGGCCGCCGGAGCTGGCCGCGGCTGCGCAGTCCACATAGCCGCGAGTGCGGCTGCGCAGCTCTAAGGCCAACCCCCCGATCCACGCTACAGGAAACAGCCAGTTACGTGGATTGGGGGGTTGGCGACGGGGGAAGCCCTGCAGGAAATCCCATTCTCAACGGGATTTCCTGCTTGCGCAGATCGCCGGCGGCGATTGAAGAAGATAGGGGGATGCCGCTTGTCAGTGGCTTTCATGTAGCTAGCGCTAGGCTTGCTACGTGATCCCCACCTACAGAAGACAACTTGAAACCACAAAGCCGCTAGTCAAGTCTGTGAAGAAGTGGACAGAGGAGGCGAAGGGGCAACTTCAGGCCTGCTTCGACAACACTGACTGGTCAGTCCTGGAAGCCCCCTGCCTGGAGGAATGGTCAGAGAATGTCACCTCCTACATTAGATTCTGCGAGGAGACATGCATCCCAGCGACAACCGTCAAGGTCTTTCCGAACAACAAGCCCTGGTTCAACGGAAGGCTGCACAGGCTCCGGAGGGAGAAAGAAGAAGCTCACAAATCTGGAACACCGGAGAGTTTCAGGGAAGCCAGGAACATCTTGAAAAGAGAGTTGAAGGTGGCAAAGAGAGACTTCTCCGACAAGCTGAGTCGCAACCTCCAGTCCAACAATGTCCGGGAGGTCTGGAAAGGCCTAAGGGCAGCCACCAACTTCAAGCCCCCCTCTCAACACATACTCCCGAGCACTGCACTAGCCGAGGATCTCAATAAATTCTATTGCAGGTTCGAGGCACAACCCACTCACCCTGCGGTTCAAACAACCACACCCTCACCCAAGCACCCACCCCCCTCCCCTCCTCTACACGCTAGTCATACTCCCCCAACACAGGTAACAGTCCAGGAGACCGATGTGCTACGGCACCTCCGGAAGCTAAACATCAGGAAGGCCTCAGGCCCAGACGGCATATCCCCATCTTGTCTAAAAACATGTGCGGACCAGTTAGCCCCGGTCCTCACTTCCATCTTTAACAGATCCCTGGAGCTGGGCAAGGTTCCCTCCTGCTTCAAAAAAGCCGACATCATCCCGGTCCCCAAGAAGCCAGGAGTCACGGACCTAAACAACTTTAGACCTGTCGCCCTAACCCCGATTATCATGAAGACCTTCGAGAGACTAGTTCTCTCCTACCTGAAGCTCCACACTGCCACCCTATTGGATCCTCTACAATTTGCGTACAGGGCAAATCGGTCTGTGGAAGACGCCATTAATATCTGCCTTGCACATATCACTGAACACCTGGATAAACCGAAGACCTACGCAAGGATCCTCCTCCTGGACTTCAGTTCCGCGTTCAACACCATCTGCCCAAATATTCTGCACGACAACCTGGAACAGCTTGGTGTTGACCCAACCCTTTGCACCTGGATCAAGGACTTCCTTACGAACAGGACACAGCTAGTGAGACTCGGAGACTGCTCCTCCAATGTGAGAACCACAAACACAGGCGCCCCGCAAGGGTGTGTGCTGTCACCGATGCTCTTCTCCCTGTATACAAACAGCTGCACCTCCTCTGTGGACACTGTCAAGGTCATCAAGTTTGCGGACGATACCACCATCGTAGGGCTCATGGGTGATAAATCGGAGCGGGAATACCACAGCGAGATTGAGCGGATTCTCAGGTGGTGCTCAGACAACAAACTTGTACTAAACACAGCGAAAACGGTGGAACTGATAGTGGACTTCAGAAGGAACGCCCCACCACCCAGCCCAGTCATCATAGATGGTACCGAAGTCACCAGGGTACACAGCGCACGGTTCCTAGGCACCACCATCACGGAGAACTTGAGATGGGACGAAAATACCTCCACAACCCAAAAGAAGGCCCAGCAGAGACTGTTCTTCCTGAGGCAACTGAGGAAGTTTGGAATGCCCAGGGAGCTACTGACAAGTTTTTATACGGCGACCATCGAATCTGTCCTTTGCTCCGCCATCATTGTCTGGTACTCGGGGGCAAATGCAAAGGACAGGCTCAAACTCCAGAGAGTCATCAATGTGGCTGCGAGGATCATTGGGTCGCCCCTGCCACCCCTGGACCTTCTCCATGCATCCAGAATGAGGTCCAGGGCAAATAGAATCACACTCGACCCCTCCCACCCTGGTAATCACTTCTTCCGTCCCCTACGCTCGGGACGCCGCTATAGGTCCATCTACACCAAAACCACCAGGCGTAGGAATACTTTCTTCCCTCAAGCGGTCACTCTCCTTAACTCAGACCCTCTCCCAAATTTCATCTCCTAAGCCCCTCCAGCACCTAGGGGCACGAACGAGCGCCCATAGGATGACATGGTCATCTTTGCATAACACTGTATACACCATTGCATTATATGGTGACAACCGCTCGATGTGTCACTGCTATGGTGCAATGTTCTCTTTATAAACTGTACCACGTGTAGGGTTACTTGCACTGTCGTCACTGGCCAGTATGTTGCAATGCTTTCTATAAATTGTACTATGTGTAGTGCTACTCGCACTGTTGTATTCACTTGCCAATATGCTGTAATGTTTCGTTATAAATTGTACTATGTGTAGTGTTATTCGCACTGTTGTCATTGTCAATATGCCTTGTGTCCACAAATAATTCCGAGGGCGGCGCCTGTCGCACTTGGCGAATAAAGTCATTCTGATTCTGATTCTGATGATTTAAAAAAAAAAAATTTTTTAAAGTGCTGCGCTGCCCCCTTGCCGCAACAATTGGAACGGCAAGGGGGTTAAATCAATTAAAGAGAACCAGAGATGAAGCACCCTCTTGTATTTTACCTTATAAATCAGTGGGAACATGACAGTAAACACCTAATCTGCCCTTTGTTTCATTGTTCTCTGTGTAATCTGACTGTTATCACGTCTGATAAGAATCCCCGACTGAGAAGTCAGGCTGCTCCGTCTAGCTTTGCTACAGAAAGATTATAGCTAAAGGCCCATACACACGTCGGATTTGCGCGAACAACGGGTCGTTTGAACGTTCCGTCGTTCGCACGTTTCCGCATGAAATCCGGCGTGTGTACAGACTATCGTTCGGGAGATAAGACTGGTTACCAGCGATCCGCCCGGCGGATCGTTGGTAACCAGTCTTATCTCCCGGACGATAGTCTGTACACACGTCGGATTTCATGCGGAAACGTGCGACCGACGGAACGTTCAAACGACCCGTCGTTCGCGCAAATCCGACGTGTGTATGGGCCTTAAGTCTGTCTTCTGTGGTGTTATTTCAAGCCCAAGCCTGCCCCCTTGTGGCTTTGCTATAATGACTCAGCAATAATCATTCCCAGCAAAGCCAGATTTAATTGCTCAGTCTGGGATTCTTGTGACTGCTGTTAACAGACACTTTTAGCAGTGAGGGTGAAACAGAGAGCATGGTAAGTGTTTTCTCTAATGTTCTTACTGATATATATGGTAAAATACATGAGGGGGCTTTGTCTCTGGTTCCCTTTAAGGAGAGATAAATTGTGAGTTAATAAATAAGGTGAGATAATTTAACAGAAAAGCTTTGTGAATCAGGCCTTAAATGTCTAATGTATGACCCCGACAGGGTCATATGCATAGCGCCGCACAACCTCACCCCCCTCACCCAGTGACGCACTCTGTGCTGGACAACAAGTACGTTACTGGAATTCCCAGGTTTTCCCATTGTTCCAACAGCAAGTTTAAAATCAATGCGTCGCCCATTGACTTATATTACTTCCGTCACAGTGGAAGTCGGCCGGTAATGTGCCGTTGACTGATTGGGCACCTCTTGACGCAGCGCAGTAAGTACTAGACCCCATTGACGTGCATTGCTGTTGCATTAACCTTAAAGCGGAATATAACCCTGCATTTCAACGTTGCTCTAAAACATTATTTACAGCATATTATATGCAAAAAGCATTTTTTTTTACTAGACCAGCATTGGAAGGGTTAAACACAGAGGTTTCAAGTTCCGTAGAGAGATATGCAGAAGTTCAGATTGTTACATTCTATTTAGTTATATGTATCTATTGAGAAATGTTACACACTCTTTGGCTGTCCTCCAACTCCTTCTCAGCCAGAGAGAGTGAGTCACATTCAACACTTAGATACATTTATGTAAACAAAATGTATCTATTTCAGCTTAGGATGCGTCTGCAGAAATCCACAGGAACTTTAAAGCCCTGTGTAACCCTTCCAATGCTGGTCTAGTTAAAAAAAAAATGCTGGTTGCATATAATATGCTGTAAATAATGTTTTAGAGCAAAGTTGAAATGCAGGGTTATATTCCGCTTTAATCATACGCACTTCCATGTCCATTTGAAAGCGCGTATGATGTGCGACACGCAAGAACGGCAGAAGGGCATAGACAGCCCTTCTGACGTTCACATCAAATGCATTGCGCAGCAGTATGATGTGCTACTATGTGCTACATGCACTCTGCCTTCAAGCGCAGAGCTGACCCATTCATTGTAATGAATGATATCAGCAGTGCAGCGGGTAGCGGCGCAGATGGCATGCGATCGTATGTCTTGCATTCCGAATGTACGGCCATATTTTTACCACACCACATAACACAAGAAAAATATCTGATGTGTCGCCCATAAGCCGGGGAAAGGTTAGATACAGGGTATAGAAAGTAATTAATATATACTAATTATTAAATAATAGCGCTGCAAAGATACAGTAGAGGTCTTAGGAATAATGATAATAACAAATAAAAAACAAATAATCACAGCTGTATGGAGCTGGACAGACAGTTATTTATTATTATGAGTATGTTTAAAATTGTTATTATTATTATTTTTTAAATAATATCAGAAGTTTCCTGCAAAGAAAAAATAAACTGTTACTGCAGAACTATGGGGAAATAATA
The DNA here is from genome assembly GCF_040937935.1 of Hyperolius riggenbachi. Classification (NCBI taxonomy): domain Eukaryota; kingdom Metazoa; phylum Chordata; class Amphibia; order Anura; family Hyperoliidae; genus Hyperolius; species Hyperolius riggenbachi. The sequence continues at coordinate 26,412,522 of NC_090653.1, read as the reverse complement.
ATAATTAATATCAGATTCAGAAGCATCCTGCAAAGAAACAATTCATTGTTACTGTGTAACTGTGGGGGTGGTAATAATATTAATAATATTGTATTATAATAGTAATTGAAGCTTGGGGAGATTTTCCCGCCACAGTAAAGCGTGAAGAGAGACACAGCTCCATCTGCTGGTTGCACATGAGGCTGCGGCAGTGTACGTCACTTCCTGCGGGACGGCACGGTGCAGCCTGGGAGTTGTAGTCGCAGCTGATCCGGGCGGGTGACAGGAAAGAGAAGAGGCAGCAGAGATGGTGAGGAGGGGACCGGTTGCTGTGGCCGCCTGACAGCCCCGGGGGGTCTCCGCTCTGGGGGGAGGGGGGTGATCACGTGTGACTGCTCTCCTGTTCGTCCATCATACATGTCACACCAGGGGGTAGGTGGTGTGAGGGTGGGGTGACTGTATGGTGTGTGTCTCTGTCTTCCCCCCCCCCCCCCCCATACATCCCACACACTCTGTATACCCTGTAATTGTGAGGTCACCACTGATCTCCTGTATATGTGTATTTATATTAAATATCCCATCACAGAGCACCATGTATGGCTGAGGGGTTAGGGAGTGTCTGTCATTCAGCGCTAAAGCCTCGTTTACGTGTGACTGCTCTCCTGTGTGTCTATCATATATGTCACACCAGGCCCAGGGGGAGATGATGTGTGTGGGGGGAGACTGTATGATGTGTATCTATCTATATCTCCCATACATCCCACACTCTGTACATCATGTAATTGTCACCACTGATCTGTGCCCATCACACATGTCACACCAGGAGGAGGGGTGTGTGGGTGTGTGTGTGTGTGTGTGTGTGTGTGTGTGTGTGTGTGTGTGTGTGTGTGTGTGTGTGTGTGTGTGTGTGTGTGTGTGTGTGTGTGTGTGTGTGTGTGTGTGTGTGTGTGTGTGTGTGTGTGTGTGTGTGTGTGTGTGTGTGTGTGTGGGTGGTGTGACTGTATGATGTCTGTCTATATCTCCCATACATCCCACACTCTGTACATCATGTAATTGTCACCACTGATCTGTGTCCATCATACATGTCACACCAGGGGGGAGATGTGAGTGAGGGTGGGGTGACTGTATGATGTCTGTCTATATCTCCCATACATCCCACACTCTGTACATCATGTAATTGTCACCACTGATCTGTGGCCATCATACATGTCACACCAGGGGGGAGATGTGAGTGAGGGTGGGGTGTCTGTATGATGTGTATCTATCTAGCTCTCTCCCATACATCACACACACTCTGTACATCCTGTAACTGTCAGCACTGATCTCCTGTATGTGTGTCTATATCCCATAGCCCATCACAGAGCACTATGTATGTATGTATGGCTGAGGGTTTAGGGAGTGTCTGTCATTCAGTGCTAAAGCCTCATTCGCATGTGACTGCTCTCCTATATGTCCATCATACATGTCACACCAGGGGGAGATGTGTATATGAAGGTGGGGTGGCTGTATGATCTGTCTGTCTGTCTATCTCCCACATACATCTCACAATGTACACCCTGTAATCGTGAAGTCAGCACTGATCTCCGTATGTGTGTCTATATTCCATATCCCATCACAGAGTGACATGTATGTATGTATGTATGGCTGAGGGGTTAGGGAGTGACTGTCATTCAGTGCTAAAGCCTCATACACACGTACAAGGAATGTCTCCAGCGAAGGATGATTACTCGATTCCTCCAGCGACATTGCAGGACCGACACTGTACTGATGCGCTGCTAGGCTAGCAACATGTTCTTAGGGGCGTAACTAGAGGGGTGCAGCCCCTGCGACTACAGGGGGCCCCAGAAGTGCGGAGGGCCCCAACTACTAACTCTCCCTTTGTCTGATACTCCAGATCAGGTGTTTTGTGGCTACACTTGTTATGGGTGTGACTACACTTGTTATGGGTGTGGCTACACTTGTTATGGGAGTGGCTACACTTGTTATGGGTGTGGCTACACTTGTTATGGGAGTGGCTACACTTGTTATGGGTGTGAAGATCCTGAAGGCCCCACTTGTTTTATGGCCCTTGTGAGATGGGCCCCCAGGCTGGGAAGGGCACCAAGAAAAGGCAAAGGAAGGGTTGTAAACATTAAGGGACTGCCCATCCAAGCTTTGCTGGGGGGGTCCAGAAGATAGGCTGTGCTAAGGCTAGGTTCACACTGGACATTGTATTCCCTGTGAAAACCGAATGGCAATGGTGGGGAAATGTTTTATTGTGAGTTACACATGCGACACAGGGAAGCATCCAGTCAATGAAAAGTATGCTTCACTGCAACAGTGAGCGCTCACGTTATCCGATAACGCCCAGCATACCCTGCGTTATCCCGATGGAGCCATCGTACCACACTGCAGTGTTCTCCCCAGAATTATTTTCCAGCTGGGTGGCATGAAATAGTAGCCGGGTGGGGCAATATGAGAAAATGCAGGGCTGGTGCTTCTGTGCACAACTCTGCTTATAGCATAGGAGGAGGTGTTGAACTCCAGGCCTGGAGGGCCAGATCCAGGTCATTGTTTAGGATGGACTGAGAAAGAGAGAAATGTGTTCTGCCTGATGGACCACACCTTTCCTGATTCAGACCCATCAATTCATTTGAGCTGTGTCAAAAATGTGTGAGGACCTCGGCCCTCGAAGGACTGGTTTGACATCCCTGGCATAGGTGGAGGTGAGCCGATGACAGCCGGGTGCTCATCAAAACTAGCCGGGTGGAGCACCCGCCTAAAAGAGCCTGGGGAGAACACTGACACTGCTAACATGCCGATGAGAAGTTGTGAACATACCAGTTATGATGTAATTGCATTGCAATGCCAAAGTGTGGACCTAACCTTAGGATTGTAGTAGAGACTGTATAGCCGAAACACTGAACCATGTTACTGCCACTAGCTGTTGACCTTTGCCACAGAGCTTTGCCTACTGCACAGCCAAAACATAGCTCAGCTAAGACGAAAGAAGGTGAATATTGGTTAGAGTTTAGGAGGACAGAGTTAGGGGGACATTTGCTTTAGGTGTAACGGGGGTAGGATTAAGCATTAGGGGGAAGTTTGGACCTGTGGGTGGCAGCTTAGTGTGGCGGGTTGTGGTGTGCGCGCATGCAGGTGTGTCTGTGCGTACTTAATTTGGCGCTACTTTAAAGGGACCCGAGCAGTGCAGAAACTATGGAAAGATGCATATCATTTTAAAGCTCTCTTTCTCCTCTTTCCAATGATATATAAACCGCCGCCCTACGCCTTTTAGTTTTCGCTATTTTCGCGATTGAAATTGCAGCGGCTGCGATTTCAATCGTGAAAATAGAGAAAACTAAAAGGCGTAGGGCGACTATTTAGGTGTCGCCATAAAGAGGAGAAAGAGAGCTTTAAAATGATATCCATCTTTCCATAGTTACATTGTATTGCACAGGGCGACTTTTTTCTAAAGTCAGCAGCTCCATTCAGCTAAATGGAGCTGCTGACACTGGGGAAAGTGTCGCCCTGTGCAATACAATGTAACTATGGAAAGATGGATATCATTTTAAAGCTCTCTTTCTGGCGACACCTAAATAGTCGTCCTACACCTTTTAGTTTTCTCTATTTTCACGATTGAAATCGCAGCCGCTGCAATTTCAACCGCGAAAATAGGGAAAACTAAAAGACATAGGGCGGCGGTTTATATATCATTGGAAAGAGGAGAAAGAGAGCTTTAAAATGATATGCATCTTTCCATAGTTTCTGCACTGCTCGGAGTCCCTTTAAAAAACCCAGCATGAAATCTCATATGGAAATTTAGGTAACGTGATTGGGTGGACGGCACCCTCTCGAACTGCTAGGTTTCCAATAGGTTGGAGTAAACGATGCCACTATTCAGCCAATCGCAACGCTGGGTTCCCTAAGGTAGACTCACGCCATTAAGTATACTCAGACGCACCAGTGGGCTGCGGCTTAGTGTATGTGGCACAGTTGTGGGAGGTGGCTTAGTGTGGCACGCAATTCTTTTGAGAATTGGGTTTTCTGGTATCTGGGTATGTGGGTAGTGAAGCATCATCTCTGGTGTGTGTTTAAAAACACATTAAATCATAAATTTAAAAAAAAGTGAATTGGCCATCACTGGAGTGACATTATCAGTGTGATTAGGTAAACCTAAACCGAACGTGTAAAAAAAAAAAAAAAAAAAAAAAAAAAAAAAAAAAAAAAAAAAAGGGTTTCACTTACGTGGGGCTTCTACCAGCCCCCTGCAGAGGCCCCCTTGCCCGCGCTTGTACTCAACGATCCTCCGATTCCCCCATCGCGGCTCAGTTTAGTTTTCCACCGATGGGCCAGTTGATGGCCACTGCGCCTGTGCTGCCCTGGCTGCTCGCGTCCTCAATCACACTGTTGTCACCAGGATCGTCCTGCGCAGTACGATATTTCCGCTTACCGCTCATGTGCAGGACGCTCCTGGCGGCAGGAGCGTGATCAAGGATGTGCGCTAGTGGCCATCGACTGGAGAGTTGACGGAAAACTAAACTTAACCGCGGCGGGGGAAGGAGGATTGTTGAGTGACGGCAAGGGTGCAGGGGGCTGGTAGGAGCCCCAGATAAGTGAAACTTTTTTTTTTTATGTTCAGCTTTGGTTCTTAAACATAATTTTTGACTGATGATGTCATCACTTTTTTTTTGTCTCAGATCCGCTTCATCCTCATCCAGAACCGGGCAGGGAAGACGCGTCTGGCGAAGTGGTACATGCAGTTTGATGATGATGAGAAACAGAAGCTGATCGAGGAAGTCCACGCTGTAGTGACTGTGCGAGACGCCAAACACACCAACTTTGTAGAGGTAACATTATGATAGTCCCAGCACCGATAATCCTGTGAGGGTGGAGCCACCTAACACTGATCACCTGTGAGGGTGGAGCCACCTACACTGATCACCTGTGAGGGTGGAGCCACCTACACTGATCACCTGGGAGGGTGGAGCCACCTACACTGATCACCTGGGAGGGGAATTTCTGTAGCACAGAACCCCTGGAAAGAGGCAGCAGCTGGACTAGTCTCCTGGGAGGCAGCCAGCACTGGGCTGAGAGGTGGCCTCCCCCAGCACTGATTCCCTGGCGGGGTACTCATAGCATTTACTTCCTGGGGGGGAGCGGAGGGAAAGGAAAGGGGAACACTTAAATCTGAGCACCTATGAGTCTCACCTCTGCTATCCCTTATCCAGGTAGCAACAGCCGGTGCTCCTCTCCTGCAGGTACACCACCCCTGCAAAGCAACAACATATTCGATATGTAGAAGAAGGCACTCCACAGGCTGTAACTTTGACTTCTTTATTCAAGCAACAGCACACACTACATGTTACGGGTACACTGACCCTTCATCAGGTGTCAAAGGGGAACGTCTGTTACTCTAATGGATGACTATACTACTGAACCCCTACTAGGGGAACTTTAAGGAGAACTGTAGTGAGAGGTATACGGAGGCTGCCATATTTATTGCTTTTTAAAGAATACCGGTTTCCTGGCTGTCCTGATGATCTTCTGCCTCTAATACTTTCAGCAACAGCCCCTGAACAAGCATGCAGCAGATCGGGTTTTTCTGACATTATTGTCAGATTTGACAAGATTAGCTGCATGCTTGTTTCTGGTGATTCAGACACTACTGCAGCCAAAGAGATCAGCAGGGCTGCCAGGCAACTGGTATTGTTTAAAAGGAAATAAATATGGCAGCCTCCCTATACCGTTCACTACTGTTGTCCTTTAAAGGACACCTGAAGTGAGAGGGCTGTAGAGGCTGCCATGTTATATTTAATGCACATTGCCTGGCAGTCCTGCAGATTCTCTGCCTCTAATACTTTTAGCCATAGACCCTGAACAAGCATGCAGCAGATCAGGTGTTTCTGACTGAAGTCAGACTTGATTAGCTGCATGCTTGTTTCTAGTGTGTGATTCAGACACTACTGCTGCCAAATAGATCAGGAGCACAGCCAGGCAACTTATACGGAACCCGCTCACCTTGGGTTCCGTATAAGTAGCGCTAAGGGTGGGAGGAGCGAGGGAGCATACATTGCTTTCATCTCTTTGGTGAGGAGGGGCAAGGGGAATGCCTTGGATGCCCATAGCACCGAAAGTCCCCACGGACAAACACTTCTTTCTGGTGTGATTCAGACACTACTGCAGCCAAATAGGTCAGCAGGGCTGCCAGGCAACTGGTATTATTGCATAGAAAATATACTGTATGTTATATTTCAAAACTTCAATAAAAAATACAGAAATAGGAAAATATACTGTATGTTGCATCTTCCATAGGTCTCACACCCCAGGTTCCTTTTAAAGGACAAATGAAGTGAGGTATATGGAGGCTGCCATATTTATTTCCTGTTAAACAATACCAGTTGCCTGGCAGCCCTGCTGATCTGTTTGGCTGCAGTAGTGTCTGAATCACACCAGAAACAAGCATGCAGATCTGACAATAATTAGAAACGCCTGATCTGCTGCATGCTTGTTCAGGGCCTATGGCTAAAAGTTTTGCGGTCAGAGGATCCGCAGGATAGTCAGGGAACTGATATTGCTTAAAGAGAAACTCCAACCTAGAATTGAACTTTATCCCAATCAGTAGCTGATACCCCCTTTTTACAAGAGAAATATGATTTTCACAAACAGACCATCAGGGGGCGCTGTATGACTGATTTTGTGCTGAAACCCCTCCCACAAGAAGCTCTGAGTACCGCGGTACTTTTGGCAGTTTGTTACAATGTAACAAGGTTCACAGACAGGAAATAGCTGGTTACAGCTGTCTCTAACAGCCAAAACAGCTAGCAGCTACATAACCTGCCCACAGTAAAAATGTCACCATGTAATAAATGTCAGAATGTAAATCGGGGAGAGGAAAGATTTTTACAATGAGCAAACACTGACTAAATCATTTATACATAATTATGGTAAAAAAAATGAAGCACTTTTTTTTACTACATTATTTTCACTGGAGTTCCTCTTTAAGAGGGAAAAAAAAAATATGGCAGGCTTCATAGCCCTCTTGCTACAGTTGTCCTTTAAGCCTCGCTTTATGTACCGTAATCTATCTCTCACATTGTTTCTCTCTCTCTCTCCTGCAGTTCAGGAACTTCAAGATCATCTACCGCCGATATGCTGGCCTGTACTTCTGTATCTGCGTGGATGTGACGGACAATAACCTGGCCTACCTGGAGGCCATCCACAACTTTGTAGAGGTGAGGAAGGCAGAGGATTGCCCAGAAAGCATGTCTCATGGGATTGTGTGGTCAGTCTGACCGCTCGGTAGATTTGTCAGGACCCGCACAGATTACTGTCATCTAGAACCATTATTGCTAACCAAAAAGGGAAACTGAGAGCCCCAATAATGTAGTATGCTGAAAAGGTTTGATCAATCATGTAGTGCATGAAATAATATAAACAAGGGTTACCAATTACCATATTTATTGACGTATAAGACGTGCCTAGGTTTAGAGAGCAAAAAACAGGGAAAAAATAGTGTGTATATATATATATATATATATATATATATATATACTAAACCTGGTGCGTCGATATTCCAGGAGTGTCTTTTAGATGTTCTCCCTCAATTGTCATGTATTGTTCTTCTGTCCCCCTGTGTGTCCCCTTCTGTGTGTCGCGCTATGTCCTTAGCCCCCTTATGTCCCCCTATGTCTCCTCCAGGCCCCTTGTGTGTCCATCTGTGTCCTTCCTTTGCCCCGTGTGTCCCCTTCTGTTCCCCTGTGTCATTCTCCGGTCCCCCTGTTTGTCACCTCCTGTTCCCATGTCGTCTTCCGGTACCACCTCCCCAGTCTCCTCTCCTCCCCATATGTATGTTTTTATATACTACTGACCTCTTATGCAACATTCTACAGAGTACATAGTCATGTCACTGACTGTCCTGAGAGGAGCTCACACTCTAACCCTACAATAGTCATAGTCTAATGTTCTACCTAGTCCAATGTCCCTATCTTGGACTCTACTTTTTTTCTTTTTTTTTTTTTTTTGTGCAGGGGAGGAGCAATTAAACCTTTTAGAAAGGAAACCCATGCAAATACAGCAACAACGTACGAACTCCATACAGATTTTATTACATTCGCTTTATCAAGCCCAATCTACTACTATTCTTTGTGCGATTCGATTACGATTCTATTTACGATCCGATTAAATCCGACATGTCCGGGATTTGATTCGATTTGCCATTGCAAAACAATGGCAAATCGAATTGAATCGAATCCCGGTCGGACATGTCGGATTTAATCGGATCGTAAATAGAATCGTAATCGAATCGCACAAAGAATCGTACCGTGTAGATGGGGCTTAAATAGAGTCTGAAGCGAGAACAAATCTCGCTTCAGACCTCATAGTTAGCAGGGGCATGTGTGCCCCTGCTAAACCGCCGCTATCCCGCGGCTAAACGGGGGTCCCTTCACCCCCAAATCCCCTCCGTACAGCGGGGGAGCGCTTCCTGGTTGGGGCAGGGATAACCGCCGCAGCCCTGCCCCACGCGCGTCTGTCAGACGCGTATCTCCGCCTCTCCCCCGCCCCTCAGTCTTCCTTCACTGAGAGGGGCGGGGGAGAGGCGGCGATGCGCGTCTGATAGACGGCGCTGGGAGGCAGGGCTGCAGCCGTTAGCCCTGCCTCCAGGAAGAGAAAATTTTACGACCAACTTGCGACCAAGTCTTGCGGGGGTGGGTTTGGGGGTGAAGGGACCCCCGTTTAGCGGCACAATAGCGGCGTTTTAGCAGGGGCACACATGCCCCTGCTAACTATGAGCTCTGAAACGAGATTTATTCTCGCTTCAGAGTCTCTTTAAGACTAGAGTACTATTTGCTATGCTACCAATGCTTAGTGTGGTTTTTCTTCTTAGAGAACCCGAGGTGGCTTGTAAGAATCCTATTAGCACACAGAGGCTGGGTCTGCATATAATGCCCAGCCTCTGTTGCTATACTGTCCCCCCCCCCCCCCCCCCCCTAGGCCCCTCCTGCCCTCTGCTGTCCCCCATAAATTACACAGCCGCGTTAGCGACACACAGTGTGTCGATAGTCGGCTGTTTACCTCTACACTGTCACTCTCACCGCTCCCCCGGCTCTGTCGCCGCTCTCTGCCCGCGTCCCTCCCCTCCCCGCTGACTGGAGGGAAGGGACGCAGGTGGGGAGTGGCGAGAGTGACAGTACAGCTGTAAACAGCCTGCTAGCGATGTCACTAGCACAACGTTTGATATATGGGGGACAGCAGAGGGCAGGAGGGGCCTGGGGGGAAACAGTATAGCAACAGAGGCTGGGCATTATATGCAGACTCAGCCTCTGTGTGCAATTAGGATTCTTACAAGCCACCTCGGGTTCTCTTTAAAACAGAAAGTACTTGCGATAATTCAGATTAAAATGTGTAAGCGTGGTTACCCAAAATGCACCGCTACTGAATATGCAAATTTTCTCTTTATGTCCCTGAAGCCGGGCTTCCATCCAGAACCGCTGGTGTATAGCAAGCCTATAGCTGATACATTTTTACAGAGCCACATCAATCCAAAATGCAGACAGCCTTTTTCTGACTGTTGGTCCTCATCAGTGCATGGCAGGGATTGATATGGCTCTATGGGATGGAGTTTTCACCAGTACAACAGAGTAAATAAGCAGCTTGGGGTGACCCAATTTAAAGCTATAGGCTTGCTATAAACCTGCAGTTCTGAATGTAAGCCTGGCTCCAGGGGCATTAAGAAATAATGTGCGGGTAACCACACTTACACATTTAAATCTGAATTATTGCAAGTACCTTCTGTTGTAAGAAGGCAAACCACACTGAGCATTGCTTTTCTAGTAGGAGGGTTTTTTGGTCTCTTTTAGTCCCTTTTTCAAGTTGCGCCATGAAAAAGAATGTAATTTTTTGTAACAGAAATGTGGTTCCACTGGGGCTCGAACCCAGGACCTTCTGCATGTAAAGCAGACGTGATAACCACTACACTATGGAACCAACTGCTGCAAACTGAGATCCAGAGGTATCTTTACATACTTTGCATTCTGTGACAGGTTTGAAAAGTTTTAGGTCTAAGGTGGACCTGAACTCTTGCACAGGACACAAGGCAAACATAACAGAAATGCACCCTGTATGTATTTAAAGAGACACTGAAGTGAAAAAAAAATGATGATATGATTTGTATGTGTAGCACAGCTAAGAAATAAAACATTAAGATCAGATATATCAGTGTAATTTGTTTCCAGTACAGGAAGAGTTGAGAAACTCCAGTTGTTATCTCTATGCAAACAAGCCATTAAGCTCTCCGACTAAGGGCTCTTTTCCACTATGAAATGCGATCGCGATTACGATCGCAATCGCGTTTCAATTTCCACCATGCGATTGCGATTGAGCTACTATACTCATTATAGTCCAGCTCAATCGCATACAAAACGCGGCAGGACGACGATTGCGCTTTGACCAAAATCGCATCGCAATCGGATCGCACTAATGGAAATTGCTGCTGCAGTTTCCATTATTTTAATGTACCTTGCGATTTGCAGTCAGAAGCAAATCGCAAATCGCAGGCTAGTGGAAAAAGGCCCTAAGTTAGTCCTGGAGAGGGCTGTTATCTGACTTTTTTATTATCTCAACTGTTCCTGGACTATTTACTTTTCCTCTGCTAGAGGAGAGGTCATTACTTCACAGACTGCTCTGAAAGACTCATTTTGAATGCTGAGTGTTGTGTAATCTGCACATATTATAGAATGATGCAATGTTAGAAAAAACACTATATACCTGAAAATAAAAGTATGAGAATATTTTCTTTGCTGCTAATCTTCTAGTAATTATTCATAGTACACAACCAATTCACTATATCATATTTTTTTTCGCTTCAGTGTCTCTTTAAAGAGTTTAGCCTGTGTAATTACCCCCCCACACACACTCTCTCTCTCTCTCTCTCTCTCTCTCTCTCTCTCTCTCTCTCTCCTAATCAATAGTTGAAATTTGATCCTCCCCTGTGTCACATGACTGCCTATTGCAGATAAGCTCATTTGAATGTCCAGGATGTTAACAATATGTCTGCTTCCATGACTCAGGAAGTAGAAACTGTGCAAATTTATTTTAGGATTTGTATCAACTGTAACAAATATATCTTTTTTGTTGAAAGGTTATTATGCTGTTGTGTATCTTTTAGAGCAGAGAGGAGGACTGAGTTTAGGTCCACCTTAAAGCGACCCGAGCACCGATGTAAAACATTTTTTCTAAAATGACTGGTCCCGTTCAGGATCCGCCATCTTCTCTTCAGACTAGCTGTATTGACCACAGTTTGTATCTCCCTATTGTTGTGAGTGTGCGTGTTCTGTAATGCATGCTGGGAGATGAAGTCCTGTGGGTACAAGTACATGCTGTACTTGCATCCACGGTACTACTCATCCCAGCAAGCATTTCAGAGTGCACGCTTACAACAATGCCGGTAGATACAAACTGTGGTTGGTGCGACTAGTCTGAAGAGAAGATGGCGCATCCCGAACAGGCAGGGTGACCAGAAGAGCAGCTCTCCGTAGGCAAGCAATGCAGCTTCCCCCAAAGGCACGCTCACGGAGGTTCATTTAGAGAAAAAAATTACTTAAAGGGAAGGTTCAGGCACAGGCGAAAAAAACCTTCCCTTTAAAGAGACACTGAAGCGAAAAAAAATATATGATATAATGAATTGGTTGTGTACTATGAATAATTACTAGAAGATTAGCAGCAAAGAAAATATTCTCATATTTTTATTTTCAGGTATATAGTGTTTTTTCTAACATTGCATCATTCTATAATGTGCAGATTTACACAACACTCAGCATTCAAAATGAGTCTTTCAGAGCAGTCTGTGAACTAATGACCTCTCCTCTAGCAGAGGAAAAGTAAACAGTTCAATTACAGTTGAGATAATAAAAGTCAGATAACAGCCCTCTCCATGACTAAGTTAGTAGGAGAGCTTAATAGCTTTTTTGCATAAAGATAACAACTGGAGTTTCTCAACTCTTCCTGTACTGGAAACAATTAGACTGATGTATCTGATCTTAATGCTTTATTTCTTAGCTGTACTACACATACAAATCATAATATCATCATTTTTTTTTTCGCTTCAGTGTCTCTTTAAATCTTTTCAGTTGTTTAAGAACTGGCATAGGATGCACAGTATGTAGAGAGTCCTCTGGATCCCTCCATCTTGGCAACTGGTTCCATAGTGTAGTGGTTATCACGTCTGCTTTACACGCAGAAGGTCCTGGGTTCGATCCCCAGTGGAACCACATTTTTATTAAAAAAAAAAAGAGGGGGAAAAAATCATCATTTTTTTACGCTACTTTGTTTAAAGTGAGTATGTCTCTACCTAATTGTATAGAGCCTTTAGGGTGAATAGATCTAAGCTTTGATGAGATCATTTACATTTCAAAAAAAAGAGGAAGACTAACAAGAGGTCAGATTACAGGATACTCTACAAAATCATATATAAAGCCTGTGTAAGTGACAGTACTTTGTATGGTTCTGATCCAGTTCTGAAACATGCCTGAAAAAGAAACTTAAAGTTTGGAAAGCTTGCAAAGGAATCTTGTACAGTTAGTCATTACAGGTATTACCTAAATAAATAACTTTTGTTATGTCTTCAGATTCTCTCCATGACAATACCGGACCGCACGCAATTTATTTTTTGGGGCAGCTTGGTAGCGTAGCAAATAGTACTCAGTTTTCCAATGCTAGTTTCCTTGGAAAAAAAATCTGTATGGAGTTTGTATGTTGCTGTTTTTGCATAGATCTCCTTTCTGAAAGGTTTATTTGCCCCTCCCCTGCACCAAAAAAAAAAAAAAAAAAGAAAAGGAAAAAAAAAACTAGGTAGGGCATTAGTCTGTTACTATGGTAGGATTAGATTGTGAGCTCCTCTGAGGACAGTCAGTGACATAACTATGTACTCTGTAAAGTGCTGCAGAGGATGGCAGTGCGATAGAAATACATAATAATAATATGGTAGGATATTAGACTATGACTATGGTAGGATTAGATTGTGAGCTCCTCTGAGGTCAGCCAGTGACATGCCTATGTACTCTGTAAAGTGCTGCAGAAGATGTCAGTACTATATAAATACATAATAATAATATGTTAGGACATTACACTATGACTATGGTAGGATTAGACTGTTAGCTCCTCTGCGGACAGTCAGTGACATGACTATGTACTCTGTAAAGTGCTGCAGAAGATGTCCGTGCTATATAAATACATAATAATAATAATATGGTTGGACATAAGGCTATGACTATGGTAGGATTAGACTGTGAGCTCCTCTGAGGACAGTCAGTGACATGACTATGTACTCTGTAAAGTGCTGCAGAAGATGTCAGTGCTATATACAGTGCTGGGCAGAATGGGAACAGCTTTGGTAGGGTCTTGTGTTGCAGTAGTTGGCAATACCGGGGAGATACTGGTTAGTCTATAGTGGAGCAAGTCACATGGGTGTTGTGATGGGCGTGTTTAGCGAATGCCGGCGTGTGATTGGCCAGTGTGGTGTCACGGTGTCTTTTCCTTTCACTTCAGGTGCTGAATGAATATTTCCACAACGTCTGTGAGTTGGATCTGGTGTTTAATTTCTATAAGGTGAGTTGTTTGGCCGTTTTGCGTCTTGCGCTCAGGCAGTGCTGCCGGCGATGTCTCACGCTCGCTCGTGTCTTGGCAGGTTTACACGGTGGTGGATGAAATGTTTCTAGCCGGAGAGATCAGGGAAACGAGCCAGACGAAGGTGCTGAAGCAGCTGCTGATGCTGCAGTCCCTGGAGTGACCTGCTGTCATGTGTTTCCTCTTCCTGTCATGTGACCACATTCCGAGCTCTCCCCTTCCATCCATTTCCTGTCAGTGAGCAGGCGCCTGTGGCCTCTTCCGACATCCTGTCCTCGCCCGATCCTTCAGCCCAGCATTATATTTTTGTTTTGTACTCTGTGAAGAAATAAAATGTTTATGTGGATATGATGACATGAGGAGCGTTGGGTGGAGTCACTGTGTCTGGAGGGATGTGGGAGGCAGAGTGGGCCTTATTTTTGCTGTTCCTGGATCAACCACAAACCTGGCCTAAATTGTATGGATTTTGTGTTAGTGACACTGAGATGGTGCCACTGCATACAAATATACATACCTGGGGCTTCCTCCAGCCTGATCGCTCCCACGCCGTCCTCTTCTGAGTACCGGTTTACCTGCAATTGGCCCCAGAAAGTTCTCCGGTCCGTGGCCAACTGCGCATGTGCTGACTGGCTGTGCGCTCCCGTTACGTTTGCGTCGCCTGGAGTGTTCTGTACCTGCTCAGTAGTAGCAGAATGCTCTCGGCGATGTGAGCGAAATGTTAGCATGCCTGATCGGACTGCGCATGCGCCGACTAGCCCAGACTGGAGGATTTTTCACGGCCAGTTGCAGGCGAAGGAGAACGTAACTGAGGACGACAAGAGAGCGATCAGGCCGGAGCAAGCCCCAGGTATACGTTTTTCAGGGCTGTGGAGTCGGAGCAATTTTGGGTACCTGGAGTCAAAGTTGGTGATTTCATAAACTGAGGAGTCTGATTTGAGTGATTTTTGTACAAAATCCACAGCCCTGGTACGTATTAGACTAAGGAGTCGAACCATTTTGGGTACCTGGAGTCGGTGGTTTCATAAACTGAGGAGTTGGAGTCGAAAGATTTTGGTACCGACTCCACAGCCCTGCATTTTTTAAGGCGCCCCATCTCACGTACACTTTAGAGGGAACCCGAGGTGAGAGGGATATGGAGGCTGCCATATTTTTATTTTCTTGTAAACAATGCCAGTTACCTGGCTGTCCTGTAGATCTTCTGGCATACGTTGTGTCTTGAGTCAAATCCCTGGAACAAGCTTACGAATCAGAGTACCTGATCTGTATGCTTGTTCAGGGTCTGGGGCTAAAAAGTATCAAGAGACACAGGATCAGGAGGAGAGCCAGGCAGCCAGTATTGTTTTAAAGGAAATCAAAATGGCAGCCTCCATATCACTCTCACTTCAGGTTCCCTTTAGCCTCCTTGGCGGTAGCCCAGAGTCAGAGGCTTGTGTTGGAAAAAAGAAGCTAGGAGAGGTAATCCAACCTGCCTCGGGGTAGCCACCAGGAGGAATGGCGGTGTTTCTAACTCGCCTCCCTCGTGATCCAGACGCTGGCAGCCATTCTGCTTCCGCTCTTCATTCTTTCTTTTGAGATCACCATTTGTTGTCATAACAGTCGGCAATCTCACTATAGTGTTACAGCCCCACCTGGAGGATGTAGGGAGAATTGCAGCACTGGATCCCATGGTGGTGTAGGCTGTGGCTGCTATAGATCTCAGTGCGGTATGATTTTTTTTTCCCCTGCTTTTAGGGCTTGTTCACGCTACCGTCTTTCCCTGAATATAAGACACTGTCTTATATTCTTTTTGGGGAGGTAATGTGTACTAGGGCTTATTTTCGGGGGGAGGGGCTAGACGCTTTGTGTATGGGGAGGCTCTTACCGCAACTCCCTTGTGGCTGCGTCCCCCTCTGTTCCAAGTAATACCTCCGGTGTCCGCAGCAATGGCGGCATAGTAATCAATCTGTGAGGGCGCCGTCTCACCCTCATGCTGACGCTACACGCAGAACGCTAGGTCGGCTCTACGCTAGCGCTCCCTTCCTGTCATAATCATGTGCGCCCGGCTGATGCGTCCCAGGCGCACATTGATTATTACAAGAGGGGAGCGCCAGTGCAGTGCTGACCTAGCGTACTGCGTGTAGCGTCAGCGTGAGGGTCAAAGGGCGCCCTCACAGATTGATTACTATGCTGCCGCCGCTGACACCGGAGGAATTACTTCAAGAGGAGACCCAGCACCGTCTTCAAGCGTATTATAAGCTCTTTATTTGTTCAACCTCCTGGGCGTTACGCACGCCGGAGGGTTTGCAGCCGACAGTCCCCCATTATAATTTGAAGCGATCGGAATATCTTCAGCTAGCATTGGTGGTTGGCATGCTTAGATTACGTCTGATTCCACCCAAGATCGCCGCTAAATACATTACCCCCCCCCCCCCGAATCCAGTGATCGCTGCAGCCTCTCTGGACAGCTCCGCTCATCTCTATGGGGAGGATCGAACATGACGTCAAGCGCAGACCTGATCCTCCCCATAGAGAGGACCGAAGATGTGCTGGGAGGGTACGCCGATCGCTGGATCCAGCAGCGATTGGGGGGATCAGACGTAATCTAAAGAAGCCGGCCACCACTGCTAGCTAGCCTAGTGCTAGCTGAAGATATTACAACTATCCGATCGCTTCAAATGATAATGGGGGACTCCTAGGGATAGCCGGCGGTATGCCCGACATAGTGTCGGGCATACCGCTAAGAAGGTTAAAGCATCAAAAAACATCAAAAAAGTTCAAGTCTGTGTGACTTTTCGAGAGGAGCCCCCTCTCTTTCTCAAGCTGACAAGCCCGGAGGAATTACTTGGAACGGAGGGGGACGCAGCCACCAGGGAGGTGCGGTAAGAGACCACACACCTCCCCATACACAAAGCGTCCCAGCTAGATCTTATTTTCGGAGTAGGTCCTATATTTCAAGCATGCTTGAAATATAAGGTAGGCCTTACTTTCGGGGTAGGTTATTTTAGGGGAAACGCAGTACAAGAGCTTTTCTAAGCGCTTTGGGATTTTAAAAGCTCTTGCTTATGTTATCCTATGTGTGTGTTCTCACTGGAGCGATGTGACTTTGTAAATATCCCCCATAGCACTGCATTAGCAAGAGCTTTTCAAATCACTAGCGCTTAGAAAGCTCTTGTGCGAACGGGCACTTAGGGTCTAAAAGCTTGTGAAAAAATTGTACAGCTTTTAGACCCTAAAATCCGAAAATAATCATTCTGCTAGTGAGGGTAAAGTGCCCAAACATAATCCATTAGCAGCCTTGATATCCAGCCGATTAAAGGCGACACTTAAGCCATTAAAAAAAAAAGTTTTACTCACCTGGGGCTTCTAACAGCCCCCTGCAGCTGTCCTGTGCCCACGCAGTCTCGCTCGGTCCCTCCTGTCCACGCCGCCAGCTACTTTCACTTTTGGCGACAGGCCCAGCCATGCGTTTGCTGCTACTCGTTCCTGTCTGCAACAGCGCCCACTATACTGCTATTGCAGACAGGAACGCGAAGACGCAGACGCGTGGTTGGGCCCGTCGCCAAAAGTGAAAGTACCTGGCGGTGGGGACAGGAGGATCCGATCGATACTGCGAGGGCACAGGACAGCTGCAGGGGGCTGGTAGAAGCCCCAGGTGAGTAATTTTTTTTTTTTTTATTTTTTTTTTTTATGGCTTAAGTGTCCCTTTAAATCCATAATAATCGAATCTGGCAAAGATCAGTGCTGCAGCATGGCTGTTCGATCGATCATGTCAACTGATTTCTGGCTGAAATGATCGATCCGCCGTGCTGGAAAGATCTTAGCTGAGTGTGTGGTGGTGACAGCATTCAATATTCCAACGACAGTCAGACCTCTGGCTGGCCTCCTTTTCCTTTGGGCCCGTGGGTGAGTGCGAAAGCAGCTTACCTATCCATCAGGTGCATCCTCTAGCATCTTATCATTGCCACCAGGGGTGCCTGTACCCCATGACCTCTTCGCATGTACTAAGGTCACATACTTGAGGCGGAGTCACAGGGTACAGGCACCTCCAGTGATGCAGTTAAAGGATACCAGAGGTGACATGATGAGATAGACATGTGTATGTACAGAGTGCCTAGCACATAAATAACTAGGCTGTGTTCCTTTTTTCAAACATCAGGTATGTAAGTAGCAGATCCGGTCTGACTACAATGTGATACACAAAAGATGCTGGTTTCCCGGCACTCAGTGATGGGGGGATGAATGGGTCTGCTGCACCATATATAATAAAAAACCCCGTCCTGCTCCTTGCTGAAACCTGGTTCCTTGTGTGAGGAAGCGTGCAAACAGGTTGTTTTAAATCATCAGTTCATATATAGTAAACACAAGACAGTCCGTGCACTGCTTCCTTAAGACACATTTATTTCTCCATTGGTTAACATCAGCAGGTGGATAGGCACAAATGCAGTAACAGCTTCAGCTCATATACATGTGTATTGAATCGATCTGACCTGTGCCATGGACGGGTGCGGGAGGGTGACCAGGGGGTGAGAGCAGGGCTGTGGAGTCGGTCCAAAAATCCACCGACTCCGACTCCTCAGTTTAGGATTCCTCCGACTCCACGACTCCGACTCCTCTAATTTGCATATTACAATTTTGTTGATTAAAAGTATGTAACATGAAATTCGTCTCTTAGCTGCCAACGCTTAGGAATTTTACAAGACAACTGAAGTGAGAAGGATATGTAGACTACTATATTTATTCCCTTTAGACTAAAACTAGTCCTTGGTAAGAGTACTTGTAAAAGGTACAAACCGGAACAAAGAACATCTATCAGGCCCTAGGCAATGTAAGTGTGGGTACATGTAAGAATGATGTGCAGGTACTCTGCAGGGGAATGAGGAGATTGTAAACAGACAACACCGCTGTGTTCAATGTGCACAGCATTCTCAGTGGATTCCCTGTAGCTCTGTGAGGAGTGCATATGTAGAGTATAGTACTACTGTGTAACAAAGTAAACCTGAGACAGATGAAATTAAAGTTTTATACATACCTGGGGCTTCCTCCAGCCGCCTTCAGGATAATCAGTCCCTCATTGTCCTCCTCCACCACCTGGATCTTCTGCTATGAGTCCAGGTACTTGAGCCAGTCAGGCGTAGTGCGCATGCACACACTCCGCCTCCAAGAGCATACTACACCTGTGCAGCACTATTGCGCAGGTGCAGAATGTTCCTGGCTGTGGGAGCGGCATGCGGCCGGACTGCGCTGACTGGCTGAATTACCAGGACTCATAGCAGAAGATCCGGGTGGTGGAGGACAGCGAGGGACTGATTAGCCTGAAGGGGGCTGGAGGAAGCCCCAGGTATGTATAAAACTTTACTTTTTATCCGTCTCAGTTACCCTTTAATTTGTAGTCACCAAACCAAATTTTAATAACATATCAAATTATTTGATTTCATCAGCAAAGGGAGTGCATACATTTGCATAAATCAGCATCAGTGCAGAATTATTTCCATCTCGTTGACCATCTCTATTAGTGACACAGCTACACATCAGGCTTTATACTTACAGCATAGATGTTATTTAGTATATAAGAGATTCCTGTGTACACATCATATATACAGTCACAATCAGATATGTATATCTGACCTTAAAAATATGGGGACTGCTTTATTGAAGCAGCACAAGTAACTAATTTTGATTGGTTTATTTCATTTTTGTGGACAAAGCACAGCTATTACTGTATATATACTGTATATATACATTATTTTTAATGACGATTATCTGAGAAATAGAACATTTTATCATATTTTCTATTTTAATTACAGTTACAAATTCATTAGGAGTCGGAGTCGGTGCATTTTTTCCCGACTCCAACTCCAGGCACCCAAAATTGCCCGACTCCACGACTCCGACTCCACGACTCCGACTCCACAGCCCTGGGTGAGAGGACTGCGCGACAGCCGTTTCGCGCCGGTGTGGCGCTTGTTCACGTGCAGGTATCCTTGGGCTAGTGTCAGAGGGAGGGGCCACAGCAGAGAGGGCCGATTTACCTGCATGTCCATCTGTGCAACAGGAAGTGTTGGGAGGATGGAGGGAAGCAGCAAGAGGTGTGGACATTCTGGCAAATTAACCCTGCGTGCTGCAGCCCCACCTCAAGCACTTCTCATTAAACTGTTCCCTCATCCATAGAGACTGCACTTCTGCTGTGTTGCCCAGTCTGGGATAACCATAAACGGAAGAGAGAGGTATATGGAGGCTGCCATGTTTATTTCCTTTTAAGCAATACCAGTTTCCTGGCAGCCCTCCTGATCCTCTGCCTCTAATACTATTAGTCATAGCCCCTGAACAAGCATGCAGCAGATCAGGTGTTTCAGACTTTAAAGTCAGATCTGACAAGACTAGCTGCATGCTTGTTTCTGGTGTTATTCAGATACTACTGCAGAGAAATAGACCAGCAGGGCTACCAGGCAACTGGTATTGATTAAAAGGAAATAAATATGGCAGCCTCTGTATACCTCTTACTTCAGTTCCCCTTTAATAAATCAGAGAAAGAAGGCAGTGGGATGGAGTTCTAAAACGCGGCTGCAGCTGGTAGGGTGGAGTAGAGTCCAGATATGAGACACGGTAGAAGTGGAGTAATGAAAGAAAACTCCACACGTGAGTAGAATTGAACTTGTAAGAAGGCTTGAGGGCTTGTGCACACTATGGCGATTTTAGAAATCTTGAAAGCGCTTGTGCAATGTTTTCCTGTGACAGTGTTCAGAGGCACACAACCGTATAAAGCTAAGTACTCACGGGGGGACAATTGTAGCTGTCGCTGCACACGGGAGCGTGTGCGCGACAGTTCGGAGACAGTTCGGTGACAGCTCGTCGCCAAGTCCCTCTGCATACACACGGCAGCAGAGGGATTAGCGATGCGGCGGAAGCTGTCGCCGAGTTTCCTCCCCCCCGCCGGATGCTCCGTGTAATGTGTGTGGGTAGCTGTCGCTAGCCCGCATACACATGTGGGGCTAGCGACAGTTCCGGCGAGGTTGCGGCGACGGCTGTAGCAGGCGATTGAACATGTCAATCGCCTGGCGACAGCTCCGACGGGCGACGGTTCGGGGCGCGCGCGTCATACACACGGGCGAACCGTCGCCGCAACACGCGCGTGCCACGTGGTTACGGCGACGGCCGTACCCCGTGTGTATGAGGCTTAAGAATCAGGAATGTACCCAGGGTAAAAGACCAAATCTAGAAGATGGAATGCCAGTTGGCATAAAACGTGCAGTCCGCCGTCCCAGGGATACACAGACGCTGAAGTCCTGCTTGTATGAATGTCTACATTCCACAACTGCAATCGAAAAGATTTTAGATATTATTGAAGAGTAAAGACTGTTCGCTGTTTCTACAAAAAAAAAACCTTTAGTCTTATGACTGTTTCTGTACATTAGACTAAAGTGTGGAGGATTCGGAGCCATTTTGGTTACCCGGAGTCGGAGTTGGAGTCGGAGGCTTTATAAACTGAGGAGTTGGAGTCAGATGATTTTTTATACCAACTGCACAGCCCTGATAAATAGGCATGCTCAAATAACACATTCGGAGTTCATCCTGCTAATTACATCACCTGTGCGGGTGGACGAGGGCGAGGGGGGTAATTTTACCCATGAGGCGTCTTCTTCGCTCCGTCCCTCGACCGCCTCCCACTTTGCATTCCAATTCGCCGTCACGTAACTATACACTTCCTCCTTCAACCCGGAAGGAGGAAGTGTTTGTAATCACGTGACGCGCTTGGAACGCATCGTGGGAGGCGCCGAGGGACAGAGCGAAGATGACTCTTCATGGGTAAAATTAACCCCCCTCGCCCTCGTCCACCCGCACAGGTGATGTAATTAGCAGGATGAACTCCGAATAACACCACCTATTTGGAGTTCATCTGAATTTGTTATTTGAGCATGCCTGCTGATAAATTCATTGTATTTATTCTTTTTCGGGTCAACGAGTTCACCTCCTGACTAACGTCAGGAAGTGAAAATATCAATCGCTGAGCAAAAGCGCTTACAAAAGTACTTTTCTAAGCTAAAAGCGCTTTCAAAATGCTCAAATGGCTCAGCGCTTGCGATTTATAATGTGAACAAGGCTTTACTTGTGTTTAACTAGTGATGTTAGCTATGAGTATGTAGCTAATGGCTATAATAATTGAAATTAGATAGCGCAGCCCGTGGCAGAGGGGGCTGTTGGCTTTCCTGTGCTGCCGCCTATAGTCGATATGTTCCACTCGCAGTTGATGTAACGCCACTACTTCCTCCTTCCGGGTCTGAAGGAGGAAGTAGTGGAGTTCCATGGACTGCAACTGGAACATTGGCTATTTAGTTGGTGGCATGGGTACAGAGGTGTATCTAGAGGGGTGCAGGCATGGCTTGTGCCATGGGCGCCATGTCTGTCCCTGTGCTGCGCCCCAGATCTGTTTTCTGGGGAACATGACTACTGTATGTAGGCCGCACGTGGCTTAGTGTTAGAAAAGAGGATAGAGAGGAAATAAGAGATATTTCCAAAAAAAGTAACTTCAGCAACATCCAGAGGCAAAAAACAGGCATCCATAACACATGGACGTGGGAAAGGATGCTGGTTTTAGAGGAGAAAGGGGCTCTGACCAAGGGGGAGGGGGCGCAGTTTCAGTGTTTGCCATAGGCTCTATATTACCCAGGTACACCCCTGCATGGGTAGGTTTACCCCCCACCCCCCTCCCCTGCCGTGGGCAGCATATCTAATTTCATTTTCAAATATCTCTTTCTTCAGAACAATGAATACATTTTGATTAGGAGTAGCTGCTTGAAGATAACATCACTATGTACAACACCGGGATAAGAGGAGACGTGGCTATCTCACACAGAGGAAGAACGAATCTAGAGAAGGCTCAATTCACAGTGAGAATTGCATTGTAGTGATGGTCAAGTAGATGCAAATAACTTTGAGTTGATGCAAATTTATGAAAATGAGCCAATCACATTTCACCTCGGCAGGATTTGATTGGTTCATTTTTAAGCTGCATAAACAAAGTTTATCTGCCTGTTGCGTGACATACAGTGAAGCATGCAGTCAATGAAAAGTATGCTTCACTGTAAATGGAGGGCATTATACAGTAAACTCACGGCAGGCAGTGTGTTGGGATAACACGGTCCGTCAGACTGCACTATAAACGCGGCATTGCTTTTGCATTGCAGTGGGACGTATTGTGTAATGGTTTGGCTGTTACGACACCCTGCAGTGGCCTGCTTTGAACCTAACCTGAGGTCACAATGTGCGTTGCTTAACCCTCTTTGATCCTGTGTCCAACCTACTGTATAAACAAGACATTGAAATAAGTGAACAGTGTATGTTCGGAATGCACTGTAGTAGTTTATTCAACAGAGGTTAAAGTGAACCTGAGGTGAAAATATACGGATGAGTTAAATAATAGTATTTATCCTCCTACACCTAAAAATTACTTTTTTTCTTTTAGATATTTCATGGTTTTATTTTATATTTCAACATTTACAAAGTAGGTTGAATGTTTTACTGTGTCTAATTAGTGGCAGCCTATTAAGTGTCCCAGAGCTAGAAAAAGGTCAATAGTTCATGTATTTTATCTCTCCCTGCCCTCAGAAGTTGTATTCTGCCAGGAAAACTTTTATGGCTGTAATTAGCTTATCAGTGGTGTTTACTATATTCCCAACAAGCTACCTACGAGAGACAGAAGCTGTGACTTTTATGCCTAGAGATGAACTCTTTCCGGCAGCAAAATAAAAAAAAAAAAGAAACAGGCTGGTTATTAAAGCAGTAGGATTAGCCATACTATGCCCATATGGAAAAAAAACACATATATAAGTAGATAAATACTTGATCTACTTGCATAACAGATGTATTGTACTGTCCACGTTTTGATTTCAGTGAATGTTATAAAGTAAATTATGAGAATTCTGTTCCTGGTGGGTGCCATGTCTTTTGCCCACAGTTAAGGCTAACTCGTGATGTCATTTCTGCCCTTTTGTCTCCTCCAATCGCTGAGTTGCCTCAGCCTTGCTTGTAAACACAAGTGAGTGGGGGATTAAGTTTCAGATAAGAAGCTGGCAGGGAAATAAAGGAAAGAGGAGGAATAGATTATAGATAAAAAGAACCCCCAGCATGCAATTCTTTGGCACGACTACTAAAGGGCCAGTGTTCCTTAAGTATGTGATAACTTCAAATCATAACAGCAGAAAAAGTTTTGCAAGTTTTGAATGCAGGATTCACATCTTTATCACTTAATACACTCAGACCAGTTGCTGTTGAAATTTGATTTTTATGGTGACGATACCGCTTTAATGTTTTGCACTGTACACACACATGTCTATCTCCTCATGTCACATGTTGCCTCGGGTGCACTTTAATAGTTCAGTCAGTCAGTGAACATGGGTTTTATCACTTTATAGCATGAAGTGTTATACTCTTTCTGACCTGCTGGTGGCAATGTTGCTTCATTTTTCTACCAGGTTGAAGGAAGGTATGGTTCAAACCAGGGCTGTGGAGTAGAAACAAAAATCACCCGCCTCCTCAGTTTATGAAACCACCGACTCCAGGTAACCAAAATTGCTCTGACTCCTCGACTCCAACTCCACAGCCCTGGTTCACGCTTACCACATTTCTGTGCGTTTTTCTGAAAAAAAGCCTGCAGCATTGGTTCGGACCCTGCATGCCTTGTCTCTTTTACATCAACTGCATTAGGAAAAAGTGAGCGTTTTATCCACACAGGAATGTGTGTGGTGTGCAGAAACATGAACCACAGACAATGGGCATGATTTACAAACCTTTTTCACCTGTTCATCTGTTTTCACCTTATCTGTGTAATAGATTGCGGAAAAGCCGCCGCGCGGACTGGCAGCAAGGCGGCTGGTTCCGCGTCCAGTGCGGCGGTTTGCACGCAGAGGCGTGCGTCTGAGGTGGCTGGGCCTGTTAGTGCACACAGATTGAGGAATACATGCGCGCGCGCTGAGAGGCAGAACCTTTATGACAAACGAGGAGGGATCAGCTGACCAGGTTGGTCAGCTGATCTCAGAGCAAGTGGCTATTGGTTGATCAGCGAGGGGTGGCGCCGGGGAGTGCCGCTCTATATATACAGTGGAGGAAATAATTATTTGACCCCTCACTGATTTTGTAAGTTCGTCCAATGACAAAGAAATGAAAAGTCTCAGAACAGTATCATTTCAATGGTAGGTTTATTTGAACAGTGGCAGATAGCACATCAAAAGGAAAATCGAAAAAATAACCTTAAATAAAAGATAGCAACTGATTTGCATTTCATTGAGTGAAATAAGTTTTTGAACCCCTACCAACCATTAAGAGTTCTGGCTCCCACAGAGTGGTTAGACACTTCTACTCAATTAGTCACCCTCATTAAGGACACCCGTCTTAACTAGTCACCTGTATAAAAGACACCTGTCCACAGAATCAATCAATCAAGCAGACTCCAAACTCTCCAACATGGGAAAGACCAAAGAGCTGTCCAAGGATGTCAGAGACAAAATTGTAGACCTGCACAAGGCTGGAATGGGCTACAAAACCATTAGCAAGAAGCTGGGAGAGAAGGTGACAACTGTTGGTGCGATTGTTCGAAAATGGAAGGAGCACAAAATGACCATCAATCGACCTCGCTCTGGGGCTCCATGCAAGATCTCACCTCGTGGGGTGTCAATGGTTCTGAGAAAGGTGAAAAAGCATCCTAGAACTACACGGGAGGAGTTAGTAAATGACCTCAAATTAGCAGGGACCACAGTCACCAAGAAAACCATTAGAAACACATTACACCGCAATGGATTAAAATCCTGCAGGGCTCGCAAGGTCCCTCTGCTCAAGAAGTCACATGTGCAGGCCCGTCTGAAGTTTGCCAATGAACACCTGAATGATTCTGTGAGTGACTGGGAGAAGGTGCTGTGGTCTGATGAGACCAAAATAGAGCTCTTTGGCATTAACTCAACTCGCTGTGTTTGGAGGAAGAAAAATGCTGCCTATGACCCTCAAAACACCGTCCCCACCGTCAAGCATGGGGGTGGAAACATTTTGCTTTGGGGGTTTTTTTCTGCTAAGGGCACAGGACAACTTAATCGCATTAACGGGAAAATGGACGGAGCCATGTATCGTGAAATCCTGAACGACAACCTCCTTCCCTCTGCCAGGAAACTGAAAATGGGTCTTGGATGGGTGTTCCAGCACGACAATGACCCAAAACATACAGCAAAGGCAACAAAGGAGTGGCTCAAGAAGAAGCACATTAAGGTCATGGAGTGGCCTAGTCAGTCTCCGGACCTTAATCCAATAGAAAACCTATGGAGAGAGCTCAAGCTCAGAGTTGCACAGAGACAGCCTCGAAACCTTAGGGATTTAGAGATGATCTGCAAAGAGGAGTGGACCAACATTCCTCCTAAAATGTGTGCAAACTTGGTCATCAATTACAAGAAACGTTTGACCTCTGTGCTTGCAAACAAGGGTTTTTCCACTAAGTATTAAGTCTTTTATTGTTAGAGGGTTCAAAAACTTATTTCACTCAATAAAATGCAAATCAGTTGCTATCTTTTATTTAAGGTTATTTTTTCGATTTTCCTTTTGATGTGCTATCTGCTACTGTTAAAATAAACCTACCATTGAAATGATACTGTTCTGAGACTTTTCATTTCTTTGTCATTGGACAAACTTACAAAATCAGTGAGGGGTCAAATAATTATTTCCTCCACTGTAGTTATTGCTGGTCAGTCTCAAGTTGTCTGCCGTTGCGAACACTTACGTGAAAGCACTCAGACCATAGTCAGATCCCACAGTGTGTTAGAACCAGGAGGACCTGGGAATTCACACTGAGCCAGATTACTTCTGTATTACTATTGTGTTATACTTCAAACTAGTTCCAGGGTGTAGAGACCACGGACCTCACACCCAAGACTAGGGATACTGTGTTATCATTGTGTTATACTTCAGACTAGTTCCAGGGTGTTGAGACCACGGACCTCACACCCAAGACCAGGATACTGTGTTACCATCGTATTATACTTCAGACTAGTTCCAGGGTGTTGAGAACACGGACCTCAAGACTAGGCATTGTTTGATATCTGTTATGACCTATTGCATTCCTGACTATCCCTCTGCTTTCTGATTCGGTACCTACGCATATCTGATTACCTGTTGCCAACCCTGCCTGCTCCTGGTTACCGAATCTGTCCGTGTGTGGCCGACCTGGCCAACCCGACCTTGAGAGCTATCCCTCTCCATTGAGAGATTAGTCTCCAGACCTGCTTGTGACACCCACCTTCTAGGTGTCACTCAACCACCGGGTCTTCTTGCTACTCAGCCTGGGACTCCGTCCCCTTGGATGTTTCAGGCTGCTGCAAGATCTCTGCACTTCTAGAGGGAGGTATTTCTCATACTGCCAAGGACCACCTGCTCCTCGGGTGGCCCCACTCAAAGTTATTACTGTTGCACCAAACACTCACACTATATAGGTGTCCAGAGGTTAGTTATACTTGTATTATTGGTGATTCTGCAGATCATCAATAATCGGGTATGTATCTGTATTCCTAGTGATACTGCAGATCACCAATAATCAGATTCTCTCTGTGTGCTGACACCAATCGTTACAGTCTGTTACTGTTTAAAGGAAACCAGAGATAAACGCTTTGGAAAAAAATCCCCCGATAGATTTTACAAAATAAATACTATACCTGGTATTTTTGCTGCTCTGCTGTGCTGCTTTTTTTTTTGTTTGTTTTTTACTAAAACTCCACGCAAAACACAGTTCATCAGAAAAGCATATTATTAGATAACCTCTTATGACTTACAAATATAGATTAAAAAAAAACATTTTTCAATTTTCCTCGGCACCAGCAGCTCCTCCCATCTCCTCACAGCTCTCTGTGATGCTACAAGCATACAGAACAGGAAAGCAGAGCCAGGAGGTGGCAGGCTTGGGCTTGAAAAGACATCAGGGAAGACAGACTCAGCTATAATGATTCCTGAGCAAAGCCAGACTGAATGCTCAATTGGGGATTTTATCAGGGCTGATAAGAAGCAGGCTGAGCAGTGAAGGATGAAGCCGAGAACAGGGAGAGTTTTCTCTAATGTTCCCACTGATCTATATGGTAAAATACATGAGGGTGCTTCGTCTCGGGTCCCCTTTAACCACTGAAGGGTTTTTACCCCTTTAGAACCACAGCAATTTGCACCTGTCAGGGCTCCTCCTGTTATTTCACCAATAACTTACTCACTACTAATCACATCTAAATAATCTATATCTTGTTTTTTGCGCCACCAATTAGGCTTTCTATGGGAGGTACACTGTGCTAAGAATTATTTTATTCTAAACGCATTTTAATTGGAATAATAAGAAAGAAATTGAAAAAAATATATTATTTCTCAGTTTTCAGCCATTATAGTGTTAAAGTAAAACGTGCTACTGTGGATAAAGCCCACACATTTTATTTGCCCATTTGTCCCAGTTATTGCAACGTTTAAAATATTTCCCTAGCCCAATGTATGGCGCCAATATTTTATCCTTTATAATAATTACCCTGTGTCACTGCGTCCAGCAGTTATGCAGCGTCCCTGTGTCCCTGTTATTTTGTTACTGCGCATGTGCGCTGTAACGAACAGCTGGACGGGACCGGGGGATGAGGTGGGTGGATGGGCGGTTGCGTTCGCGTGTGCAGGCGTGCGCATGCGCCGTGACTGGCGGTGTCAGCAGTGGTAAAAAAAGACCTAGAGCCCGTTTTTAAATGGGCTTAGGTCCACTACTTTGGAAATAAAGATGCATTTTTTCAGTTTTGTATCCATCACTAATTACAAGCCCGTAAATTTAAAAAATAACAGTACTATAGCTTCTTGACATATCTATTAAAAAAAATTCAATCCCTAAGGTAACTATTTATGTTTGTTTTTTTTATGTACATTTTTTTTTTCTATACAAAAAAAAAGTTTGGGTACTATGGGATATGGGAGTGTGGGAGGGAAATAGTTAATTTTAGATGTCAGTTTTGGGATTTTTATTAAATAAAATGCATTTTTCATGTAAGTTTACAATTTGGCCACAAGATGTCCTCACACATTTTTGATTCACGTACGTAAGTATGTGAATCGGAAGTAATGCGTGGCACTGTAACTCTGGGAAGATAGAATGACGCAGGCATCTAATAGATGCCGGCGTTCATTGACAGGGGGACTTAGATTAATGAATGGGAACTATGTCCTCATTCATTCATCTCCCCGCTAACGTGCAGTGACTGGTGGGTGCGGCGGCCGCATATTATTATTCACGGCCCTGGGACTTCAAGTGAAGTTTTCCTAGGCTGTGATTATACTGCACCTGGTGCAGGAAGTAGTTATTTACATCATCTTGAAAATATTAGCATCTTATTGCCTTTTCTAATGCAGAGTATTTTGCTACTTCTTGATAGTCTGATCCCACAAATAACATATTTAAAGGGTTATGTAACTTCTAAAGGTGCCCATACATTAGAAGATTATGGGCAGATTCGACCAAGAGACAAATTTATCGCTAATCGAATCTGCTCATACACTACAGGCCGATTCCCGTCCGATTTCAGCATGAAATCATCAGGGAATCAGCTGAGCCCGCAGCTGCCCCCAAAATGTATAAATGTATGTAAATTATGTAGTGCATTTATACATTACCTGTCCTGTAGCAGCTCGCCGGGTCCATCCGTCCATCTCGCCGGGTAAGCCGCATACACGCTAGCGGCGCATAGTGTCTGACGTCAGCCGCAATGTGCCTTTGTGACTTCAGAGCATCACCGGCGTGCATGCGGAACCCGGCGAGATGGACAGAAACCGCGTGGAGGCCGACACCGGACAGGTAATGTATAAATGCACTACACACTGCATACGTTATACATTGCAGCGGCGGAGGTTTCGTCATTTCGTCGCTCGTTCGCAACTCGGCCGCCGTACCGCCGCGCACCAGACCAACCAACCTCGGCCTGAAATTTTCCAGCATATGTGATCGACCGTGCGGCCAATTTCTGTCTCGAAATTGGTCACTTTGTCGGTTGGGCATGCACTTGGCAGCACCAATTTTCATCCAATTCGATTATAATAATCGAATTGGATGGTCGATTGGTTGGCAAATGTATGGGCCCCTTAAGGCACAGCAAGCAGTTTTCTAGAGCACCAACTCATTGGAAAGGGATCCAAAGAATCATGTCAAGCTCACTATTACATGATGGAAAAGAAAGCAAGTGTAATCTAGCTGGCACTAAAACACCCAGCTAGAAATGTGTTAACTTGTAAATCAGTACCTCTCATAAGCAAAACAATGGTGATCGCTCCAATATTTCTGAATGTGCCCATACATCAGGTGACTTTGGTGACCGATCGATCATCCAATTTGATAATTATCGTATTGGATGAAAGTCGGTGCCACCAAGTCCATGCTCAGCTGACGATGCAACCAATTTTGGGTCGAGCATGTCAATCGGACATGCTGCAAGATGTCAGGTCGCCGTGGTCGGCCCGGAGAGATACGTAGAGGGCGCACTTCTCTTGCGCAGACTGGCTGCGACATGAGGAAGTTACGGGACCCGGTACCGGCGATAGCGAAGACTGAGGATGGCGGCGTGGGAGCGTTCCGTGTGCAAGAGGCTGGAGGAAGCCCCAGGTATGTGTAAAACTTTTATTTTAAACCGTCTCTGGTACACTTTAACATCCTGTGTTTACAATTTAGCTTCTTTGCCATGGCAGAGGATATTCCTGAGCAGACACAGCTGAGAGATCAAATTACAACTTGTGATTAGTCACAGATGAGGGGGAATTAGACAGGCTAAACTCTCTAAATCATACTTGACAAACTCTCACCCGTGGGCCAAATCTGTCCCTCGGAGCCATTAGATTTGGCCCTCAGATGGTTTCCCCACTTTGCATTATGTTTGGCCCACTTAGGACCACCAGAGAAGCTATTTTTGAGGGTAAGCCCTAGATCACCAGGGAAGCCATATGGGGAAGGAGGAAGCACTATGTACCAGGGAACTACAGATGAGGGAGGAGGGCCACTAGACACCAGGGAACTGGATAAGGGAAGGGGGGCACTAGACACCAGGGAACTGTATAAGGGAAGAGGGGCACTACACACCAGGGAACTGTATAGGTGGATGGAGGGAGGCTATTAGACCCCAGGGAACTTTATAAGGCAGAGAGGTGGCCACTAGACATTGAGGTTGGCCCGCGACTTGGTCCCACTTCTCAATTTCAGCCCACTTTGTATTTGAGTTTGACACCGTGGCAATACAGAGTTCAGGTCCACTAGTGGACCCAAATTAAAAATACAAGATTTCAGAAATAAAATCCTTTTTCTAAATTATAATAATAAATAGCAGCCTTTTTTCAGCTGCATGATCACAAATAGAAAATATTTTACATTTATTAGAGAAACCCCTCCCCTTCCTTTCAAATAGCCGGGACAGAATCCGGTGTAATGTCTGATTGCGCTGCCCGGAAGCTCCCTTCCACACTGAGTAGCGCGCATGCTGGTTCCGGGGCTCCTTTCCACACTGAGTAGCACGCATGCTCAGTGTGAAGTTAATGATGCTGCTGGAGGTAAAATACTAAATATCTCCGCTCCCACACCTCCTACATTCCCCAAATTTTCAGGGTAGGGAGAGGATCCCCCGAACGACCTATATGCCAAATTGCAGCCCCCGAGCCCCGCTGGTTCAGGAGATAGATTAGAGAAATCTATCTCGGGAACCAGCGGGTCTCGGGGGCTGCAATTTGGCATAGAAGTCGTTCGGGGGGTCCTCTCCCTACCCTGAAAATTTGGGGAGTGTAAGGGGGGTGGGAGCGGAGATATTGATTATTTTACCTCCAGCAGCATCATTCTATAGGAAATGTGGCCGCACAGTCTCCTACTGCGCATGCGGGGCAGCGCAAATCCACAGGCAGCGTAATCAGACACAACACCGGCTAACTGGTGGAGTAGGAGGTGTCCAGCAAAGGAGGAATTGCTAATGGCTGCCACCTGTATAACCCTAGTTATGAATAGAGAAGGGTGAAAAGCATGCACTGAAATGCTCATAGGCTTGAAGGAGTGTTTATTTATCTTTGTACGTGTCAGAGTGGTGCAACTAAATATTTTGAATTAAAAAAATGTTTGGTTTGGGTCCGCTTTAAAGTGAACCTCCAGACTAAAAATCGATTCAGCAGCACTGGAAAGGCCTGGTGTTTCTTTAACAGTTTTACAGCATCAGAACTTTGTTTCTCTTCAGTGGTGTAGCTAAGGAGCTGTGGGCCCCGATGCAAGTTTTACATTGGGCCCCCCAAGCACTCTATACATAACAATTACCACGGCGCACCAAAACCAATGGCAACTACAGTGTCAGAGGTGCAAGAAGGGGATGGGGAACAGTTTGTTAATGATTACCACTATTCAAAGTATCTATAGAAGTAATTATTATGAGCACAGGACCAATAGAGAGCTAATACTGTAGTTGAGGGAGGGCCCTTCGGGGCCCCTCTGGCCCAAGGGCCCCGATGTGGATGCTACCTCTGCACCCCCTATTGCTACGCCCCTGTTTCTCTTATACAAGCCTCATTTTTAGCTGCACAGAAGAAAACTGCCCGGGCAGTTTTCCCCTTATGCTGTGCAAAGCATGATGGGATTTCTGATGTTGTTGTTCTCGTTCTGCTGTTTTGGTGCAATTTTTTTTTTTTTTTACATTTTGAACTTGACATTTGAAGCCTAGTGTGTGCAGCTGGGAGGGGTTATCAGGACACTGGACAGTTGGAACTGTGTCTCATGCTCCCTGTCATCTCCTTTCAACCAAAAAGATGGCTGCCCACATGACAAAGATGGCAGCCCCCATGAATCACAAACATTTGCCTGTTCTTTTAAAACAGTGTGGGTAAGAGATTATATTACCTATCTATTCTCATTAATGTAACTTCATGACAGTATCTTTGTTTAGGCTGAAGTTCCCCTTTAAGCATTCAAACTGGGTAGTAATAGGCAGTGGAGGCAGATGTGGTAATATCTGGGGCATTACATGGAAATGGAATGTCAACAGGCTCAGGCTGCAGGGTCTATTTCATCTGGGAAGCCACACAGGAGCATGTAGAGTGGGATTGCTGCTCTCACCAGTAGCTCTAAGTTTAGCCATAGAGGCCCACCCGCTTAAAGAGACACTGAAGCGAAAAAAAATATATGATATAATGAATTGGTTGTGTACTATGAATAATTACTAGAAGATTAGCAGCAAAGAAAATATTCTCATATTTTTATTTTCAGGTATATAGTGTTTTTTCTAACATTGCATCATTCTATAATATGTGCAGATTACACAACACTCAGCATTCAAAATGATTATTTCAGAGCAGTCTGTGAACTAATGACCTCTCCTCTGCCAGAGGAAAAGTAAATAGTTCAGGAACAGTTGAGATAATAAAAGTGAGAAGACAGCCCTCTCCACGACTTTGAAAGTCGTAGAGCTTAATGGCTTTTTTGCATAGAGATAACAACTGGAGTTTCTTACCTCTTCCTGTACTGGAAACAATTAGAATGATGTATCTGATCTTAATGTTTTATTTCTTAGCTGTACTACACATACAAATCATAATATCATAGTTTTTTTTTCGCTTCAGTGTCTCTTTAAGTGAAAGTTTCAGTTCATCCCTAGTCAGAGGTAGACAAAAAATGCTGCATTCAACCTGAAGGAGTCTGAGCTAGGATGACTGGTTTCCCATCCTGCACTTCTCTGCGTGTCCTCTGGGGGGCGGTATGGCTGCATTATGAGTAACATGTGTGCAGCATACTTGGTGAAAGTTCTTATAAGGGTGACTTCACACTTTTTGGCTGCCTGCAAGTGAGGATGACGAGGCAGAATGTCGGGAAGGGCCTGGCAGGGTCATCCCTGAAGATGGGGAAGAAAAATACACAGATGCCGTTCTGCTATTGAGGCTGTGTAAACACTCTTATGGCCACATTTCTGTTTTAAAAACACAACGCTGACCGGCATCACGTGTGGATTCCAGCACCACTCTCATTCAGACAAGTAGGTGATAAAATCTTGCTCTGAGGCTAGGTTTACAGTGGGAAGTTGCATTAAGATGCAACATTAAAGTCACAATGCAAAATTACAACACAACGCACCCAAAAAGTTGCAATGCCCATTAACCATAAGGGCTCGTTTCCACTATTGCGGTGCGGAATCGCCTGGATTCCACCGCTGATGAAATCGCATGCAGGTGCGTTTTTTTACGTGTTATTTTATGCGATTACGCATGCGATTTCGCATAGGTTAGGCTATATGCGTTTTTATCCATGTCACTGCCTGTGTTCATTTACGCATGCGATTTCCCTATTAAATACATTGCCTGCGATTTGCATGCATTCCACTCTCAGGCGAATTCGTTGGCTCTTTTGTGCGTTTTTTCACCGCTCAAAAAAACGCACATCACCAACGCAACAGTGGAAACAGGCCCATTCACTTGCATACCATGTGCGAATCCGCATGCGTTGGACGCATGCGGATTCGCGATAGTGGAAACGAGCCCTAACGCTGCGTTACCGTCGCATTTATTAGATACAGTGAAGCATACATGCTATGAAAAGTATGCTTCCCAGTATCTGTTAAGGTCTGCATTGAGAGGTAATGCACTGCATCAGTGCATTACCATGACGCAACATTTACAATGTAACATCGCACTGTGAACATCACGTAGCCTTAACACTGCGGTAACCTGCATTATAAGACTTTATTAACGCACTGTGAACGTAGCCTACAGGTCTATCACCCCAACATATTTCAGGACAACCACAACCTGATGAATGACTCTGGATTAGACCTTAAAACAGGAACAACCTGACACCATGGTGTCCTTACTCCTACCAATCTGCCCCCTCCATAGCAACAGAACGTGTCGTTAGCCTTACCTGACCTCAAACTGTCACCAGAGGGATCAAATACTGATCCCTATGAGCGACATTCCTCATATGTGTGTACAGGCTTAACATCAACCAACAACTAAACATTCGTAAAGAGTTTTTCTCAAAGTGCATAACCAGCCTTTCAAAAAATAGCTAACTGTTCCTCATAAGCAGGAAAGTTTGCTATGCCTTTGAAGGTAGTAGTCACTCAACCTCTACTTCAAAAAGCCCTGTCTAGACCCAAATGCTACAAGCAGCTACAGACTTGTCTTCAACCTGTCCTTCCAAGGAAAACTTATTGAAAGTCAGCCATCTCCAGCTTAAAGCCAGACTCTCAGGAAACAACATCTTTGACTTTCTCCGGTATGACCTCAGTCATCAAGAAACATCTCAGCTGTTGAAGAACCTTACCATGATGTGATAATGGCAAGAGGCCCAGGTGAGTGGTTCATCCTGATTCAGCTTGGCTTTTGATAAAGTTGACCATGAAATCTTGCCAGACAAGTTACTGGAGAAATGGATTAGGATAAAATGGGGCCCAAGGCAAGGTGGCAATTTTTGTCCACTAAGGGCCCGTTCTCACCTGAGCGAGAATCGCGCGATTCCCGTTCACGGCAAACTGCTAGCGGTTTAGCAAAAACCGCTACACAATGTAGCGAGTGGCAGTGTTCTCACTGTTGCGGTTAGCGATAACCGCAACAGCGCTGCATGCAGCGGTTTGCCGGCGACGAGCGTTCCGTGATTAGTGATCGTGATTAGCGTGCAAAGCACACTAATCACGATCGCTCCAAAACCGCTGCAGTGTCCAGTGATTTTCCGCGCTAATCGCGGGAAAATCACTCCCGCAAAACGTTCTGCGATTGTAAGAGTGAACGGGCCCTTACGATGGTCACCTGGCTTTTTTTAATAAGATTTAGTGGGGGCTACCATCCACCAGGCCCCTAGACATTCTCCAAGCTCTAGGCAACTGCCTAGAATTGCCTTGTGGATGATCCTGTTCTGGGAGTACTGTGGTTGGTATTAATGGCTTAGGGCTCATTTCCACTATCGCGAATTCGCATGCGTTTTTCGCATGCAAATTCGCATAGCAATACAAGTGAATGGGACTGTTTCCACTTGTCAGGATTCCTGTGCGTTTTTCTGTGCAGAAAAAATTCGGATGGCAGAGCCATCAGAATTCGCATACTGCATACCGCTATGCGAATCGCATACAATGCATTTAATAGGAAATTCGCATGCGGTTTGGGTATGCGAATTTTCATGCGAATTTTCATGCGAATTCGCATAGAAACAATGGAAAAAGCACACCAGCACTGCCATGGTTAAATCCGCATACATCGTCATCCATGCGAATTCGCATGCGACTTCGCATGAAAATTCGCATACACCCGCATGCGAAATTCGCATCCGCATGCAAATTTTTACCGCGGCGATTCGCACCGCACAAGTGGAAATGCAGCCTTAGTTCCTCAGTGATTTCCATTCTTGGATCTTTCAGCTCTGTACCACAAAGGAATGGGGAGTCCCAGGATTTTATCCTGTCCCCTTTGCCATTCACAAAATAAATGCTAAAACTAATGCCCGATGCGTCCCATCTATGCTGATCACATCCAGCTATATTTATCTGTAGAAGTTGGTGTGACAGACCCCACTCCGAACTAGAAAAGCTTGCTTATCTAAGCTGGAGGGGTGGATGAATGACAACTGTCTGTAACTAAACGCTGCCAAAACTGGCGTTCCAGTCATCGGAGGTCAGTGCTTGGCAGCAAATCAGCTCCGTTCCCAGTCAACACTGCTGAGGGTGCGGAGCTCAGATCTAAATAACTCTGACCAAGGCCACAGCTTGGATGTATTACATGATGGGGAAATCAAATCACTGCTGATGGGAAATCTTCCTACTTTCACCTAAGGAATAGTGTAAAAAAAAAAGATCCTTTCTGAAGGGAAACAGTTCAGAACAGAGCCTGGACAATGTCCTCCAGCACTAAAGGCTGAGACACCAAAGTGCGCCCCTCCATCCCTCCCACCCCAGCCGTCACACACTGATTGCTATTAGCCTGAGAGGCACTCCAGGGCCCCCCAACACCTTAATCTCTAGTTATCTGGCTTGCAGTCACTGCCATGCATTCCCTTTTCTTATTTCTCTCTGCTTCAAACACAATAGAGGAATGATAGCTGAGTGAGTTGTGCGCCCCCTCCTACACTGCACCCTGTGGCTGGAGCCTCTCTCGCCTCTGCCTGGCCCTCTCCTACACTTCGCCCTGAGGCTGGAGCCTCTCTCGCCTCTGCCTCTGCCCGGCCCTAGTTCAGAATCAGGATCGATTTTATTTGCATAATTGTTCCCGTAATTGTTTTTGGCACATACATGTTACAGAGTAGGAGGACACAAAAACTGCCTATTGGTACTGTGTAATATTTTAACAGTAATGGCATCAGTGATACAACAAAGAAATAAAAAAGAAAACAGGTTGCCAGTGGCAGCCGCCAGGAAGCAGAAACAATGGCCGCAGCGCAAAGTAGGAGGTGCCCTGGCACAGATTTACAATAATAGCAGCATTGAAACATATAGCAAATAGAGACAGGTCAGCCTCCTGGTGGTAGCAGCAATGGCCGCGGCCTGGGGGTGGGGGTAAGTGAAGGGAGAGTGAGCGCTGAAGTTTTGGGGGCTTGGAGTTAGTTTAAGAGATTGACAGCGAAGGGGGAAAAGTGTTTCTATGCCTAGCTGTCTTGGTGGAGATGGCCTGATGGGAGCTGTCTGACATAATGGAAACCTGGATGGGAGGGGTTGTTGGCAATCCTCATCGCTGTGGAGCGCATTCTGGAGTCGTGAAGGAGGTTGAGAGGTGGGAGGGGCTGCCCAATTATCCTCTCATCAATTTTGATAAAATCTGTATCTGTCGCTGGCTTTACAGCCGGTGTACCAGACCAAGATGGAAGCACAGAGGACATATTCAATGTGCGGAGTAGAAGGACCTTAGAAGAACCTGTGCCTTGCCAAACATTTGAATTGAATGCTGACATTCAGCAGCACCAGGCATTTGCTTTGGGCTCTGAGGCTTAGCTACTGGATCCAGTGAAGAAATTGGGCATCAGTTTCTGCCTATTCTACCACACAATGCTGAATGATTGCAGATCACCCATAGGGC
Source organism: Hyperolius riggenbachi (assembly GCF_040937935.1). Lineage (NCBI taxonomy): Eukaryota > Metazoa > Chordata > Amphibia > Anura > Hyperoliidae > Hyperolius > Hyperolius riggenbachi. Next base: position 26,374,929 of record NC_090653.1, on the reverse strand, counting down.
CTGATTCACAAAGCGGTGCAAAGTGTTAGCACGCCTGTGAAAAGCCCTTTATCACGCCTAAACTCAGTTTAGGCGTGATAAAATGAAACTCGCGCGAAATCCCGCGCGCAATCGCGCGGCGCACGGTGCAGTGCGCGCGATGCGCCCATTAAACCCTATGGGCACTGCGCACGGAGTTGCTCGATTGCGCGCGGAACTTTGCGCGCGATAAAGAGCACAAAACGTGCTAACTCAGTGGTGCAAAGCTTTTCACGCCTAAAGTCTTTTAGGCGTGATAACTGAGTTATCACCGCTTTGTGAATCAGGCCCATAGACTGTGAAAAAGATTAACTGCTTGAGGACCACAGGCTTACACCCCCCTAGTGACCAGGCCATCTTTTACAATTCAGCACACTGCAGCTTTAACAGTTCGCTGCACGACCATACAACTCAGCACACAAATTAATCTTGCCGCCTTTTCTTGCCACCAACAGAGCTTTCTGTTGGCGGAATCTAATTGCTGCTGCGATTGATTTTATTGTATTTTTTTTTACAAAAATGTTTATTTTCTTTTTAATTTATTCCCTGGCACCTTCAACACTCCCCAACCCCCGCCCCCCCCCCCCCTCCCGATCCAATCAATCCCTGTGATTGCCTGTCACAGGCATCAGCCAACGAGAGGGATAAGATTGTGAGCCTCTCCTGGGGACAGCTCAGTGACAGAGCTGTCCCCTGTACAGAGTTGCACTAGATCGCAGCGCTGTACAAGTAACTGCGGCCTTTTTTTTTTCATTTACAGCCTGCCAGCTCCGATTGTGGCTGGCAGGCTGTTTACAGGGTGGTGCAGGCTGTTTACGGAATTTGTGCCCCCAGGACTTGACGCTTAATGGCGTTAGGCGGTCCTGGGGGAGCCACTCTGCGGCCACCAATTGGTGTTAAAGTTAAAAGCAGTGTGACCCGCATTAGAGACCATACTGGTAGGTGAGGAAATACTCATATAAAGTTCAGCTTCCTCCTTTTGGCTGTGTAATCATTTATCCAGTGAAAAATACTTTGTAAATGATTAGAAGAGACTGGTTAGCCTCACCAACTCAAACTCGCTGAAGCTGCGTCATCCTTTCCATAATTGCTATGAGGGTTGTGTGGCCACTTTATAAAAACATTATACTGTTTATGTCCAGCCCGAGACTTTATAGGTTGGAGTTGCAACCAGGGTTGTAACTACAGTTCATGGTGCTCCCCTGCTAAACTTTAAAGGGAGCCTGAGCAGTGGCAGAAAAAGAAAATCTGGACTTACCTTTCTCCAGCCCCTCATAGCCTGCGAGGTCCCCAGCATCCTCTTCGTCCCTTCCATGGTCCCGTTGGTGGCTCCGGTAATCCGACAACTTCGGCTGAAGTTGCGAGTGCATCCCGTCACGCCAGTCACCGTAAGCACCCTGCGCATGCGCGGAGTTCTTAAGACTGCACCACACATGCGCAAAATGCTTACAACAAATGGTGTGATTATGCGCTGGGGGGGGGGGGGGCGGGTGCACATGCTACTTCAGACGAAGTGGCCAGATTACCGGAGGGAAGGGACGAAGAGGACACCAAAGGACCTCGCGGGCTACGGGTGGCTGGAGGAGGTCCCAGGTAAGTCCAGACTTCCTTTTTCTGCCACTGATCAGGGTTTCTTTAATGAGGTACCCCAGTATTCACAACCTTTCCCTTGCCTAACCCTGGTGACCATCACAGCCTGGAGGATCATCTCACAAGGGTCATAAAATAAGTGTGGAAATCGTAGTCTTCAAGCCCATAACAAGTGTAGCCACAAAAACACCTAATCTAAAGGATGGAACCCTTTATTGGAGAGAGTAAAGTAGTAGATTGGGCCCCCTTACAGCGCTTGGCCTCCCCTGCGGTCGTGGGGCAGCTTCCCTGTAGTTACCAGGGGCGTTGCTATCATCCTGGGAGATCCAGGGCACTTTTGGGCACTCTAGACGAAAAATAGGTGTGGCCATGCACCAGAATGTGTGTGTGGTCATGGGTGGGGCCAAATTCACATGAACTTAACAGCGGTCTAAGAAGGCCTGCCCAGAAAAAAATTAAATGCAGCATATCACAGAAATAGGCAATGTCACATATGGGACCTGCTGGGTGCGGTGCGGTGCCATGTTGGGCACTGTGGTACCTCTATGGGGCATGCTGGGTGTTGTGGTGACACGCTTATACTACTACTACTACTACTACTCTTCATCCACTCTACTACTACTACTACTACTACTACTTTTCATCTGCTCTACAAGTCTGGAGACATCCTCTGTAGCTGGCGATTCTCCCCCTAGCATCCGAGAATCATACTCCAGGAGCTCTAGCGTCTGATTCATTCTCAGACACTAGGGGGAGAAGCCTGGAAGAGAAGAGGTCTGCAGAATCTGGAGACCAAGTAGCCAGGGGTGAGTACTGCCGACAGCTACCTGGGGGACATCCGGGGCACCACAGAATAGATCCGGGGCACGTGCCACTGATCTTCGGGGATAGCAACGCCCCTGGTAGTTACATCCCTTGTTGCAACCAGTCGCATAGCAATAGGGGTTGCAGAGGTCTCGACCGCACCGGGGCCCTTGGGCCAGAGGGGCCCCGTAGGGCCCTCCCTCAATTGCAGCATTAGCTCTTTATTGGTCCTGTGCTTGTAATGAGCACTTCTAAAAATGCTTTGAATGACAGTAATCATTAACAAGCTGTTCCCCATCCCCTTCTTGCACCTCTGACACTGTAGTTGCCATTGGCAGGTTTTGGTGCGCCGTATCAATTGTTATGTATAGAGTGCTTGGGTAGGCCCTATGTAAAACTTGCATCGGGGTCCATATCTCCTTAGCTACGCCACTGGTTGCAACACTGACTACAGACCAAATCTACTACAATTTTCAACATTTACAGCTTCAGGAATAGACAGGGAGGCATACACTTTATCTGATTACACGGCGGCCCTGTTGCCATGGTTTCCTTCTTGTTCTTTTCATCCTGGTGGTGAGACGCAGGCAGTGCAGCAACAGCAGAGTGCCTCTTCCCTCCTCGCAGGCATGGACATACTGACGTGAGGTCACATGCCTGCTACAATGGGGAGAGTGCCACTACGGCCGTCTGCAGTGCATGCATCTTGCCAACATAAAGAAGGGAGGAAGGCGTGGCAGAGGAAACCATGGCAACCGGCCAGCGCGGAATCAAGTACAGTATATGCCTCCTTGCCACTTTAGGCCATGGCGTCCAGCAGCCCGCAGCACCACACATTTAATTTTAAAAGGGGGACAAATACTTGGGGGTATCTATGGCCCCAGGGGAAATTGCCCCCTTTGCCTTGACAGAAGCGCCGGCCCTGTGCACAGTAGTGTGTTTGGAGCTGATTAAACCCACGCCAGCCCCTGGCCAGTCTGCTGTAGTAAGTCCTCCATGTGACAGAGGTAACACCTCACTGAGCAAACAGTCTCACATCACAAATGTTCTTATTCCTGGCTGTGAAATGAAATCTCCGCACTTGTGATACGGCTGGGAACTGGCAGCAGTCTGTAGCTGGGTGCGCAGGCTGTGGTCATGTGACACACACCCGGCAGACACATGTACAGATTCCCACAGCAATGCACTGCCTACACACGCTCAGAGTCTGCATGCAGCACACTGACAGCAGCTCATTAAAGGACCACCAAAAAAAGTAGGCAGTTAAAATCTGACAGAACCGACAGCTTTTGGGCTAGTCCATCTCCTCATGGGGGATTCTCAGGGTTTTCTTTGTTTTCAACAGCATTTCTTGAACCGCAGTTGCAAACTCTGACAGACAACACAGTGCGCAAGTGAGTAGGGAGGCTGGCTGGCATCTTACTATTTTGGCAGTTGAACTGCTGTCGGTTCTGTCAGATTTTAACTGCCTACTTTTTTTTCGCAATAGTGGTCCTTTGATTGTCATCTCTAATGAGCTGCTGTGCAGCGAGCCAAGACTCGAATGTGAGCGAGATCCGCAGCTGTCACCGTGTGGCCGATATAGATGTGTGCATCGTCCCTACTGCTTACATGATAACTAGAGTGTGTGTGACTGGTAGCGATGAGCAAAAAATTCTCCTAACATGTACATTTATATTAAATGGAAGAGGAAGAAGTTGAACCAATCAAAGCCAGCAGCTGACGGACGATTAGCAGGCACTTCACAGTGTCCATAAAGTGGTGAAAGAAAACACAGCAAAGGCATAAGAAGATTGGGGACCCATAGTGACATTTTGATGAGGCTCTCTGACTTTAATGTACACCTAAAGTAAGAAGTATGGATGCTCATTCAGATTCCGCGGAAATGCAATTTCCGAAATTCCGATCGGAAATGGCATTTCCGCATCGGAATGCAGAAATCGGTAATGCAAGTGCGGTAGGCGGATTTCCTTTGGAAATCGCGGAAATTCCACCCGACTTTAACATCGATTTTCCCAAAAACTATAAGGTCTCTTTGAAAACTTTTTTTTGCATCTTGTTCACAAGGTTTAGTTTAATAAACCCTGAAAATTTGGTGTTTCTAGGACTTAAGGGGGCTTTGCTATTAACCGCTAAAATCGGCGGATTTTTACTGTAATGTAAAATGCAGAAAATCTGCATCTGCCTATTTTCTGCATTTTACATTACAGTAAAAATCCACCGAATTTAGTGGTTAATAGCAAAGCCCCCGTAAGTCCTAGAAACACCAAATTTTCAGGGTTTATTAAACAAAATCTTCTGAACAAGATACAAAAAAAGTTTTCAAAAAGACCTTATAGTTTTTGAGAAAATCGATGTTAAAGTCGGGCGGAATTTCCGCGATTTCCGGCGGAATTTCCGCATTGGAATGCGGAAATTGGTAGCGGAAAGCGGAATCGGTAATTGCCAATGGCGGAATGCGGATTTACCGCGGAATCGGAAATTGGCATTCCAACCATCCCTAGTAAGAAGGGATATGGAGGATGACATATTTATTTATTTTTAAAGGATACCCCAACTGAAATGTGACATAATGAGATAGATATGTGTATGTACAGTGCCTAGCACACAGATAACTATGCTGTGTTCCTTTTTTTCTTTCTCTGCCTGAAAGAGTTAAATATAAGGTATGCAAGTGGCTGACTCAGTCCTGACTCAGACAGGAAGTGACTACAGTGTGACCCTCACTGATAAGAAATTCCAACTATAAACCACTTTCCTAGCAGAAAATGGCTTCTGAGAGCAAGAAAGATGTAAAAAAGGGGAATTTCTTATCAGTGAGGGTCACACTGTAGTCACTTCCTGTCTGAGTCAGAACTGAGTCAGCCACTTAAATACCTGATATTTAACTCTTTCAGGCAGAGAAAGAAAAAAAGGAACACAGCATAGTTATCTGTGTGCTAGGCACTGTACATACACATATCTATCTCATTATGTCACATTTCAGTTGGGGTATCCTTTGAAAAGAAATAAATATGGCTGCCACCATATCCCTGCCAGTTCAGGTGCACTGTAAAGGTCCATTCCCATTGAAGTGATGTGCAGCCCAATGTGATGGCCATGCAGGGCTGGATTTACCATAAGGCACTGTAGGCTCGTGCCTACAGGCACCTGATGATGGGAAGGCGTCTCACTCCCCTCCCCGAGCACCTCCCTCCCTCCTTCCCTATGCAGAGTCCTGAGCAGAGCGTAAATGAGAGGTTACTCACCCTGTTTTCTGTATTCCACTCCCATCAGATCGCCTTCAGTCAGGGATGCCTCTAGCTACTAAATACTGAGGGTACCTCTGCCAACCTAATACTAAAGGGTACCTGTAGCTACCTATGAAGGGCAAGGATAGTAAGGGAGAAGTGACAACTGGGACAGCCAGCACACATATGGTAACGGTTTGGTGGGGGTTTGTTGGTTCACAGAGGGCGGAGTCTAAGGTTCCAGGCTCTTGTGAGGTAAATCCAGGGCTGCATCCATGTTTCCCTATGGGTCAGTTCACATTAGATGTGTTTTAACTGAAAGCTTTTCAAAATGCACTGTTACTGAATAACTGATCAGTTAAACCCTCTGTTTTTCTGCATTTGGTGTGAAAGAGGCCTAAAGGATACCTGTACTTACCTGCTACAACTCCCCCCCCCCCCCCCACCTCCCCCCCTTCCTCACGTATCTTGTTGTCAGAGCTGTCTGTTACCTGTTAAGCATTGGGACAGACAGTGAAGTATCCACCCCAGTGTCAAGCCCTGTGAAAATCCAACCATCAACATGGTCACATGACCTGGATGCAGGGTCGGTTCTGCCCCTCCCTGCCCGACTAGTGACATCACTTCCTGTTCGCCTTCCATAGGTGGAATCACAATGTAAAGGGTGGGCAGGGGAGGGATTGAGCCAATTAATTCAGGTCAGTCCAGGGATACCATGCTGATGGTTGGATTTGCACAGAGCTTGACACCTGAGGGTATTCCACTGTACCAATCCATACCCAGTAACCAGCAACTGTAAGTACTCTCCATGCTCTACACGGGGCTGTGTTTAAATTAATTTGTATCTCACAGAACAATATCAGAATAAGAACTCCAAGTTAACAAACTCAGATGTGTATTTGCCATGGATAAATAGATATGCAACAAATTCACATGATGTTATTCTGAGCAGAGCATATTTACTAATGTACTTAGAGGCACCTCAGAGCAGTCTCCAGGCACTCAGGGCAGTTTCCAGATAGCTCTGAAGGCAAGTGTGTAAAAATCCTAGAGTAATAACTAGTGTTAGCTAGGAACTAGTATACAGTAGGTGGCCAGAGGTACCACCCAGCACTAGGTGGCCCCCAGCAGGGGCGGAGCAGTAGCCATAGCAGCAGCTATGGGGCCCTAGAGCAGAAGGGGCCCAGGTGATACTTGATGTGTTCATTATTAACTTTCTTGTGTTCCTTCACACTATGGCTTTGTCTCAGTGCCCACTGACAATATGTAGTGTACATTGCATGAGAATGTAAATTGCTCAATTAACATCCATAGGGCAGGTGTCATTGCTCAAGAGTGCCTACTTCTGAAGGGCTACATGAAAGTTTTGCATAGTCTCTAGCTACGCCACTGGTCCCCAGTATAGGTAACTAGAGATACCCCTCCCCCCCCAGCAGTTGGTAGACAGAGGTAGCCCCCAGTATAGGTAGCCAGAAGTACATCCCAGTACTAGGTAGTCCTCATTATAGGTAGCCAGAGGTATTCACAGCATAGGTAGCCAGAGGTGCCCCCAGTTCTAGGTAGCTTCCAGTATTTGGTAGCCAGAGGTACCCCCTAGTACTAGGTAGCCAGAGGTACCCCACAGTATTAGTTAGCCCCCCCCCCCTCCCCAGTAGCCAGAGGTACCCCCCAGGACTAGGTAGCCCCCTTTAGATGTAGTCAGAGGTACTCCCCAGTGGTTGCTAGCCAGAGGTGACCCCCAGTACAGGTAGCCAGAGATACCCTCCAGTACTAAGAGCGTGTGTGAGTGTGAGAGAGAGAGAGTGTGTGTGTGGTGTGTGTGCGTGTGTGTGTGTGTAGTGGATGAAAGGGGGGGGGGGCACAAAAGTCAGGTTTCGCTCAGGGCACTGTGAAACGTAAGGCTGGCCCTGTTACCAGGTGATACACAGCTATCATGCTCACACAGCAATGAAAAGAGTCACAAGCCTTCTTTCAGCCCATGAGGGTTCCTCAGGTGGCAGAAGTGGGAGGGGACGGGCAGCGCCTGGCTGTGGGGGGTGCCGAGCTGGAGGGGGTAGCAGCCAAGAAGGGGGAGCAGCGGGCACAGTGGTGGGGAGGGGTGGTCAGACACCATCCTCCCTCACCTGGGGCTCCCCTGTCCGCTCTCCCCAGCTATGATCGCTAAATTTCGAACCGGCAGTGAGCGGGGAAGCAATTACTCACTTCCTTGCGTTCCACCACTCACCCACTGTACGGCGGCATTGCAGGAAGTGACGTGGCGAGGGGTGGAACGCAAGGAAGTAAGTGAGTAATTGCTTCCCAGCTCACTGCCGGCTCAAAATGTAGCGATTATAACTTGAGGGGGAGAGCGGACGGGGGAGCCCCAGGTGAGGAGGGGGGAGAGCAGCATCCTCACAAGTTTTCCTCAGGCGGCAAAAAGTCCAGAACTGGCCCTGCCTTTTTTACTGGCTCCATAAAGTCCAAAAATTAAGGTCAGGTAAAATCCAGCATCTCAAGCTACAGGGACTAATCAACATCACATAATTTGAATATTATGACCATTGAAGCAACGTAAATCAAAAGCTTCAGGGCGACAACAATTAGAGGGCGGCAAGAGGCGGCTCCCCTCCCCCAAATGTCCCCCCTCCTCGCACTCCCCGTCTCCCCCTCCCTAGATGCACAGCACCGCTTCAGTCACCTACTCTCAGCGTCACACCAATGGGATCTCAACCCACCCATCCAGTGTCCTGCATCCATGGCTACAGCGGTGCCTCATGTGACCTGTTACGTGCTGCTGGGTCACATGAGGCGCCGCTGTAGTCAGAGAGGAAGCAGGACTTCACTTGTGGCTGGTGATCCCATCATTAATCTGCTGAGAGTGAGTGAGTGATGCAGCGCCCGTGCAGCACATACCCGGCATCCTGGGGATCAGATGCTGCGGGCCAGCAGGGAGGAGATGCTAGGGAGGAGGTGCAGCACATACCCGGCATCCTGGGGATCAGATGCTGCGTGCCAGCAGGGAGGTGATGCTATGGGAGGAGGTGCAGCACATACCTGGCATCCTGGGGATCAGATGCTGCGGGCCAGCAGGGAGGAGATGCTATGGGAGGAGGTGCAGCACATACCCGGCATCCTGGGGATCAGATGCTGCGGGCCAGCAGGGAGGAGATGCTATGGGGGGAGGTGCAGCACATACCCGGCATCCTGGGGATCAGATGCTGCGGGCCAGCAGGGAGGTGATGCTATGGGAGGAGGTGCAGCACATAACCGGCATCCTGGGGATCAGATGCTGCGGGCCAGCAGGGAGGAGATGCTATGGGAGGAGGTGCAGCACATAACCGGCATCCTGGGGATCAGATGCTGCGGGCCAGCAGGGAGGAGATGCTATGGGAGGAGGTGCAGCACATACCCGGCATCCTGGGGATCAGATGCTGGGGGCCAGCAGGGAGGAGATGCTATGGGAGGAGGTGCAGCACATACCCGGCATCCTGGGGATCAGATGCTGGGGGCCAGCAGGGAGGAGATGCTATGGGAGGAGGTGCAGCACATACCCGGCATCCTGGGGATCAGATGCTGGGGGCCAGCAGGGAGGAGATGCTATGGGAGGAGGTGCAGCACATACCCGGCATCCTGGGGATCAGATGCTGGGGGCCAGCAGGGAGGAGATGCTATGGGAGGAGGTGCAGCACATACCCGGCATCCTGGGGATCAGATGCTGGGGGCCAGCAGGGAGGAGATGCTATGGGAGGAGGTGCAGCACATACCCGGCATCCTGGGGATCAGATGCTGGGGGCCAGCAGGGAGGAGATGCTATGGGAGGAGGTGCAGCACATACCCGGCATCCTGGGGATCAGATGCTGGGGGCCAGCAGGGAGAAGATGCTATGGGAGGAGGTGCAGCACATGCCCGGCATCCTGAGGATCAGATGCGAGCCAGCAGGAAGGAGATGCTGTCTTGGAGGAAGCAGAGGGAGGTGAGTGTAGTTCCAGTGTGCAATGCACAGCCCAATGTCTCTCCTCTCTAGTCCGCTTTGCACACACACGTCAGGAAGGGACATCCGCACAATATATTGCTTCAGGCAACAAAAAGTCTAGAACCGGCCTGGTATTGTGCACACCAGGAAGTAGTGCAAGATTTTAGATTCAAAACCATCCACAGATGTATGTAGCCATTCTTGTAGGAGGCGGCCAGAATAGATAAATAAAATCAGTTCAAAAGTTGTATTGCCGTGTTGGCTTACTTCCAAGTAGGATTCACAGTCAGCAGTGTGCCGAAATCTTTTATTGAAACTATAAAAGCGAAGTGATTGGCTGGCTGCCGACTGATATTGTATCAGATCATAGCGTAATTCTGCCCCTTCTGTTTTTGCGCTCTCTGGCCAAAGGCTTGCTACCTTTATTTCCAAAGGATCTGCTGTACTTCTGAATGTTTTTCTGTAACTTTATACAGTGTTAATCTTTTATGTTCTTTTATGTTCCTTGCAGCAGGCCTCCGTCGCAGCTCCATCATTTTCCGCTCCTGCTCAGTTTTATGAGCTTGTTCCAGTTTATGGGAGGAAGGGAGGCGCCCCAGGGGGGGGAGTAAAAACAATCTAAAAACAGTTTAAAGTAGTAAGTGGCAGGCTTACCTCAAGCAGACAACTGCCATTAGGTGAAAAATGATTTATTAAAGCGCAGGCCCATATGCAATTCACTTTCTCTTCTGAGTTTTCTCTAGGTGATATTTCCAGAACTTGTTAATAAAATGTCTTTTAACCCTTTCGGGACCGGCCGCCTAACCCCCCTTCAGGGCCAGGCATTTTTGCAGAAGAAGGGAGGGGGGGGGGGCGCGTTTGGGGGGTCAGGCAGCCGGATCCCTGCAGAGTCTGGCTGGGCAGTGTCCCTCCATGGTGGCCAGGTGTCCCCCCTGTGTGCAGCAGCAATCACTCACCTTCCAGGCTCCAGCGACGAGCCGCAGCGGATCCCTCCTCTCCGGCCGGCATCTCAGCTCCTATTGCCACTTAGTTCCGGGCCGCGGCTTGATGACGTCATCAAGCTGGGACCCGGTGCTGACGTCAGAAGGAGCAGAGATGCCGGTAAGAGCGGTGGGGGGCGCCGATCGTCGGGGAACAGCAGCGGGGTGAGTGGATCCTCTTCTTTCCCCCATAACGCCGCAGCTGTCAAATTAATCACTACGATCCGACGGCAATCGTAGTGATCACGTGATCAGAAGCCATACGCGATAGCTGCTGATCACTGAAGGGAGATGCCAGCTGTCATATGACAGCTTAATCTCCCCTCTCCGGTGCGCACGATGGTGTCGGGACGGTTCGTTAGTGTGGACGTTGAATCAAGGTCCGGTCAGAACGGTAGCACCACCTGCTGGACGTTGATTCAACGTACCTGGTCCCCAAGGGGTTAAGCAACCAGCAAGCAAGAAAATACTCAAAACAATTTTGATACTACTTTTTCACCTACTTTTTGGTACTTTTTCAATTGTAAAATGCTAAAAAGTTATGTTAACCACTTGAGGACCGCAGGCTTACACCCCCCTAGTGATTAGGCTATTTTTTACCAGTTAGGCCACTGCAGCATTAAGGCCTCACGGCAGGGCCGTACAACTCAGCACACAAGTGATTCCTCCCCCCACCCTTTTCTACCCACCAACAGAGCTTTCTGTTGGTGGGCTCTGATCCCTCCTGGGATGTTTGTTTAATTATTTATAAATATTTATTTCCTTTTTTAAAAAAAATAAATTTCCCCGTTTCTTTTTTTCCCTTCTTATTTTTATTTCCCTCCCTCCTTCCGCCAGCCAATTATAGCAATCTGCTCTCCTAGACATCAGCCTATGAGAGCCGATCACTCTCTGTGACTCCATAGGGGACAGCCGTGTCACCCAGCTGTCCCCAGTACTGCTCTGTACTGTGTAAATAGACGCCAACTAACAGTCTCCTAGCATTGATCGCATCGGCGCAAGTGATCTCCTGCAAAGCCCCAGCCCAGGACTTGATGCCAAATGGCGTTAGGCGGTCCTGGGGCTGCCGCGCAATCACGCCCATCGGTGTGACGCAGTCATTGTGTAGTTAAAAAGGTAAGATGAAAAATGACCTCTTAGGAGGTAACGCAGGAGAAAAAGTGAATTGCATATGAGTCATTGATGTCTCCAGGGAAGTTAGTTGCATAAAAAGAATAAAGGTGGCCATACACTGGTCGATTTGCCATCAGATTCGACCAACAGATAGAACCCTCTCTGATCGAATCTGATCAGAGAGGGATCGTATGGCTGCCTTTACTGCAAACAGATTGTGAACCGATTTCAGCCTGAAACCATTCACAATCTGTAGTGGTGGTGCTGCCGCCGCTCCCCCCGCCCGCATACATTACCTGCTCTGCCGGCGCGACTCCAGTCCCCAGGTCTCCGCTGCTCCGTCTCCGCTCTGGTCTCCAGGTCCAGCATGCTTTACTTCTTCCTGCCCGGCAGGAAGTTTAAACAGTAGAGCGCCCTCTTCTGTTTAAACTTCCTGGCGGGCAAGAAGAAGTGAAGCATGCCGGACCCGGAGACCAGACCAGAGAGGAGACGGAGCAGCGGTGACCGGGGTGAGTCGCGCCGGCGGAGCAGGTAATGTATTGCCACTCTATTGCTTCGGTCGTCGGGCAATCGAACGCCGCTAGCGACGCGCTCCCTACCTGCGGCCGATCGACGGTAATTTCCCGCACGGAGCGATCGACGAGATCGATCTATTTGGGGGCAAAATAGATCGAAATTTAGCGTGTAGCGTGAACGATGTGACAGCAGATTCGATCCCAGTGATCGAATCTGCTGTCGATCGGCGGGGAATCGGCCTAGTGTATGGCCAGCTTAACTTTAAATTGCAAGCTAGCAAGGGCAGGGCTCTCTCACCCTTCTGTGTCTTTTGAATTTTTTTATACATTTTATTCATGCTACTTTTGTCACTGTAATTACCAATTCTGTATTTTGTACTTTGGTGTATATTACCAGCGCTGGACAATAAATACATACGATACAAAGAAAGATGACAGATGTAACAAGGTTATACAACATAGGACAAAGCTATACAAGGCAAACAGGGTACAAGATACATGATCATGTGATTTTGGGCTGGTTAGGTGGACCCAGTAATACAAGTATGAGGCAGTCATAGGCAGTCCCGGCCCACCCATGAGGCGGGGGAGGCAGGTTCCTCAGGCGGCAGAAGTGGGGGGACACCCACCTGGCCTTGGAGAGGGTTGCAGCCAGGAAGGGGGAGCAGCGGGCACAGCGGTGGGAAGGGGGGGGGTCGGGGGTCCGACCCCCCCCCCCTCCCTCACCTGGGGCTCCCCGTCCGTGCTCCCCCTCCAGCTATTTGCACAAAATGTAATTATTCACGCAGCAGTGAGGCAATTACTTGTATACTTTCTCCATCCAGCGCTGCGTTCCACCGCTCGGGTGGCTTCCTGCAATGTCGCCCATTGTACTGGGGGGATTCCAAGGTGTCTTTCGCAATCCTGTGCAGTGTACCAGGCGACCGACGGTGGACAGTGACAGGTGAAGGGGAAGAGTGAAAACGCGAGTTAGCCTGAAGCACAACAGCAGATAATGTGAACTTCTTCCTTCCCAAGATCATCGCCGGAAGTTGTGGTCACACTCTCGTCCATGAATGAGCGCAGCTGCAATGTGCAGGTGCGAGATGCTTGGGCACGACAGAAAAATCTGAGCTCGATCGTCCTCGTACTACTATGCAGGCGCGGGGCTCTGGAGGTTGCGTAGTGCTGCTGCGCTCATTTACAGACGGGAGCGCGCATGCATGCACTCTTTGACAAGCCCTTGTTAAAAAGATTCGGGGAGTCCCACTCCCAGCACTGGATCGGTGGAGGTGGCGAGGACAAAGAAAGGGTCTAGTTTATTCTTGTCTACAGCCCCCATTGCAGAGCGCAGCCCCCCTTCACAATGGGGCCACACAGCTCCTCTTCCATATTCATGGCCATTCAGTAGCCGTGCGAGCCCGCCTGATCATGCGCAGTAGCACAGAGCCTGCGGCTCCGGCTTATTGCGCATGCGCGGCCAGGCTTGCACGTCTACAGCACGTCCATGAGTAAGGAAGAGGAACTGTGCGGCCACGATCTGATTAACGACAATGCCTTATCGTTAATTTTCCGGAGGGCCGCACTCAGTGACGGGACATTAGATTACAGAGGGAAGCATCAATGGGATCCTGAGGCTTCCCTCTCTTTAGGTAAGTATCTAATTTTGTACCCGAGCTTTGGCTCAGGTACTCTTTAACAATAGCGTTCTCCTTTTTTTCTGACATGTTCAAGCACCCAGCATTGGCGTTAGGAATTTTAAAAAATGAACTCATAACAACCTAATAATTATTTTTTGCTTTGAATTAACCTGTCCAGGAGCTGCCCCCCACCCCACCACACCCAAGTGTTCTCGAAATTCCGAGATCTGTCCGTACGTGTCCTACTCTGTGAGCTATCCGTCCTTCCTTCTACCACCAGCACCCCTTTCATACCTAACTTTACTTTGTTTCCCCGTCAACCCAACCAAGCCATCTTCTCTCCTCTTCCAAATAAAAAAGGGGTGTGCAAAATTTTTAGGCCAAGGTCCATACCACCATTCTTAAGAGTATTAGGGGGCCAAACTAGTGAAGTTAAACACAATTTTTGCTAATTGCCATTAGGTGCACTATGCCTCTGTCAAATAAAAAATGTCCACAGCAAATATGTGCAGTTAGCATAGTGACCGATGATAATCAGTGGCTGCTTTGGAATGTCGCAAGATCTGATGTCCTGCTCTTACTCTGTAACCATCGAGACAATACGTTTCTCCTCCATAATAGTATGGTACGCAAGGGCCTCCGCGAGTGACCCGGTACAAGCAACAAAGAATCATTAATGCCATGGAAAGGATCATTGGTACCCCACCACCACTTGATCTTCTTTACTCCTCCTCCAGACTGCGCTCGAGGGCCACTACGATAGCAAAAGACCCCTCTCACCCTGGCAACTACTACCTTAAACTTCTCCTGTCAGGACACCACTACAGACCCTTACCCACCAAGAGGCAGACCACCAGATACAGAAACTCCTTCTTTCCCCTATGCCACCCCCTAACCTAGTTCCTCCCACCCTAGTTGGTGGCTGGTACACCTTTTCTACTGTTTACTCTATCGATGTCTTTTGTGCTACCACTGTCCTCTTCTGTACAACTTTGTGTCTTTATCTTGTACTGCTGAGCATGTCTGTGCCAGAAATAATCCCATGTACTACCTGTACTTGGCGAAATGAATCTGATTCTGAAAATAAAACCAGGCAGCTGAATGTTCCTCAGATAAAAACTAGGATCTGTATGGAGAACACCAGGGGTACTATGGCGCAGCGGCCCCAGTATAAAGCGCCCATAGCACATGCCATACCTGTACCCCTGTCGATACACCTCTGCATCCAGGGTGGCCATTCAGGTGTCCCTAAAGGTCGCATAAACCATACCTGTGGTCGAACAAAAAAGTTAGATACTTACCACTATAGTGGAATCCTCCTGCAGCCCACCGATCCAGCAATGGGTCCCTCCAAACCTACTAGACAAAATCAGCAGTCTGCTCAATCTGTTGGTCCTCCAGGAGAAGAGAAAACACCCTGCATAACAACAGACAGGTCACTAGCCTGGAGGCTCTTGATGTGTCTGAAAAGCATTGGCAGTGCTCTGTCATCCAAGGGATCGTGTACTGATCCCTGCTGATTGACTGAGATCCCGCAAAGGTCCCCCGGTGTGTACAGTGCTTTAACTTTGCCTCACAAGCCATAGCAGCTATCACTAGCCGGAGTCCCCACTGTGATAAGGCGGAACTCTTCAAAGCCACTTGTTCTGAGCTGAATAAGATGACACAACTTAGCCAGCAGCAAGTCTGCATTCCTTCCTTTGTGTTGTAGCAAAAAAGCAGCAATAAGAACCGCCATGAAAGACCTAAAAGTTGTTGTTCACCCTCAAGACACAATCATGTGATCTGACCTGGTGGACAAGAAAAATACCATCTCCAGTGTCTCCATCGTTGGAACTGAGGGCGCCCATGTACATCACGCAAAGGCTGATACTAATTGGAGCTCATACACCAAACGTGTGGTCCAATGCTGGCTATGGAGAAGATCAAAAAACATACTAGTTTAACTCAAAGTTACCAATGTTGATTTAAAGAAGCACTGAAGTGAGGAAAAAAAAATATGATTTAATGATTTGTATGTGTAGTAGAGCTAAGAAATACAACATTAGCAGCAGAGACATAAGTCTAATATTGTTTCCAGTACAGGAAGAGTTAAGAAACTCCCGTTGTTATCTATGCAAAAAAGCCATTGAGCTCCACAACTTTCAAAGTCGCAGAAGCTTGTTATCTCAACTGTCAGTCATTGCATTTTCTTTTACTTCCCAGAGGACAGGTCAATAGTTCACTAGCCTGCTCTGTAAAATCATTTAGAATGCTGAGAAGTGTGTAAACTGCAAATATTAGAGAATGATGCAATGGTATAAAAAAAACTATATAACTGAAAATAAAAATACGAGACTATTTTCTTTGCTGCTAATGTTCTAGTAATTATCCGTATTACACAACCAATTCATTATATCATATTTTTTTTCGCTTCAGTGTCTCTTTAAGTATTGTCTTCAGTGCAGAGCTGGACTTGTAAATTTTACCGCCCAAGGCCCATTGTCACTAACCCCCCTTCTTCCCCCCCCCCTCAACTTCCCCTGCCCCATGCTCCCCCTGTCCTTTGTGCTCTCCCTGTCTTGTTCTATGCTGCCCCCATCCTGTGCTCTGCTGAGTGCTGTGCTGCCCCCATCCTGTGCTCTTCTGAGTGCCGTGCTCCCATCCTGTGCTGCCCAATGTGAGGAACTGGAGATGCCGGGCACTAGAGCGAGAAGTGAGCAGTGATTGACATTGCTGGAATGTGCAGAGGAGGTGAGAGAAGCATGGTTACCGCTGTGCCTGATACTCTGTACACTCTGCATACTGGACTGGGGGAGCAAGGATGGACAGTGCTTGCCAGGACACGGGCGGCAGCAGACCGAATTTCTGATGTGTTTGGCAGTTTGAGTGTGCCAGCCTGCTGTCCGCCCCTTGCTTCCTTGGTGCCCTAGACCATGGCCGTTGTGGCCTTGCCTCAACTCCAGCCACGCTTCAGGGGCTAACTGTAGTTGGTTTTCTTGCAAACTTGGAATACAAAGTTAGAAATTAAAGCTGAGACAAAACAGACTTTCTGAACTTATGCCTGTACTCTGCAGAAATGTGGAAGGTCAGAGGAAGTGAGGTGGGGGCGTGGTCAGAAGGAGTCAGGTGGGGGGGGGTTTGAGGTGGAGGTGCACAGTCCTCCTGGGAAAGGAGACGGTAAAAGGAGACAGGAAATCAGTGCCTAGCTTGCCTGACCAGTCACCTGATGTAAGGAATGCAGAGACTGTACTGTTGACTGTATGGAATGCACGCCATTACGCACTGTGTGTTCTGACCACTTTCTGTGCGTTCTCATACAGTGCAGAACTGTGTGTCCTCACACTGTGTTGTGATCATCTTTATCATACGGTGCTACAACATACAGGATGACATTCACTCGCCGTGCGCACCCAGTGTGCTTCTGTGACCCTTTCACCGCTCTGCCGATTGTCTTCCTTGCCTTGCTGTGACTCAGTAATGTACCCATCACAGCTTATCCCTTGTCTTTCATCTTAATCAATAGCCGATACCCCCTTCCCCAAAGGAAATCTTTACCTTTTCTCTAATAGATCATCAGGGGCGTCTGTATGGCTGATATTGTGGTGAAACCCCTCCCACAGTGTGATGTCAGGGCCATGGCCCTAGCAGTTTCCTGTCTGTGAACCTCCTTGCATTGTGGGAGATAACAGCTGTTGCCAACTGCCAAGCAAGCAGTATCTCCATCTGTACTCCATTCTTGTGGGCGAGTAGTAAAGATGAGGACGTGCAAGCTCAAACAACATGAACGAATTACATAACGGGTAGCAATCATTACCTGATATATCTTCTATTTTTACCTTCTCACTTTACAATGTATTTTTTTTTTTCAAAATATCCTAGGCTGCGTTCCACATTCAAAACATAAGTGTCCCTCCAAGACACAATAATCAGGTCACATAAATGGACAACAGTCTCTGTTGGAATTCCATTCACCAGTCCGCGTTGGTTCCGTAAAAGGTTACACATGATGCCAAACTGCCTTACCGCAAAAGTACACCACAAATCATTGCGTGACGCATAAGATGCAATGTGAAAAAATGTACTACGTCACTCTGTATCTCCGCCCAACGCGTTTCGTTGCGTAACAACTCATCAGGGGCATTCAATCTCGGAGGGACATTTGTGTTTTGAGTGCGGAGCGCAGTCTAGGATATTTAGAATTTGCTATATACTGAATAACACTCAGTTTGGCTGCAGCAGTACAAGGAATTTTAACAGTTTTTTATGAACTTTATTGGACGGGAATCATCTACCGACCCAGCCAAGTGGTGTGGGAAACTAGGTGTTTGTGAGCGCTGATTGTTGAATAAGTTTTAATGTATTTTTTCCCCTTATCACTATCTTTTGGTAAAATTCTGAATTGCCCCAAAAAATAGATTTTTACTTATCTGGGGCTCCTTCCAGCCCACCGTGGGCTTTCAGCAGGGCCAGCACTACCATAGAGGCAAAGGAGGCAATTGCTCCAGGGCCCCAGAGCCTGTAGGGGCCCCCAGTGGCTACAAGAGGAAAAACAATTAAAAAAGACCTTATAGTTTTTGAGAAAATCGATTTTAAAGTTTCAAAGGGAAAAAAAATTACGTTTAAAAACCTGCCGACTTTAACGGTTAATAGCAAATCCACCTTAAATGCTAGAAACCCAAAATTTGCAGAATATGTTAAGGAGATCATTGGGAATAAGAGGGAAAAAACTATTTTTCAAAAAGACCTTATAGTTTTTGAGAAAATCGATTTTAAGGTTTCGAAGGACAAAAGTATACCTTTAAATGTCACTTTTAGTAGCAAACCTAACGGTAGTGTAATTTTACATGTGTCAAAAGAAAGAACAATGAATTTCCTGACGGGGTTTCCAGGGGGTCTATACGCAGCCGCAGCGCTTTGGCCAGGGATCGCTATACAGCCGCAATATGGCTGCATGAAGATCCCTGGCATTTTTTCCTATTTTCCCATTTTTTTTTTGGGGGGGGGGGAGTGTGGGAATTTTTTTTTTTTTAAATTATGTGGGGTCCCCCCTCCTGAAACTTCTTAACCCCTTGTCCCCCATGCAAGCTGGGATAGCCAGAATGTGGAGCTCCGACTGATTGGGGCTTCACACCCTGACTATACCAGCTGCAAAAAGGTCCCTTAATGCAGATTTTTGTTCCGGGGTATCTGTTGGGGGAGGGCCCCGGTTTGTTTTGCCCTGGGGCTAGTGTTGGGCGAACATCTAGATGTTCGGGTTCGGGGCCGAACAGGCCGAACATGGCCGCGATGTTCGGGTGTTCGACCCGAACTCCGAACATAATGGAAGTCAATGGGGACCCGAACTTTTGTGGTTTGTAAAGCCTCCTTGCATGCTACATACCCCAAATTTACAGGGTATGTGCACCTTGGGAGTGGGTACAAGAGGAAAAAAAAAAATTAGCAAAAAGAGCTTATAGTTTTTGAGAAAATCGATTTTAAAGTTTCAAAGGGAAAACTGTCTTTTAAATGCGGGAAATGTCTGTTTTCTTTGCACAGGTAACATGTTTTTTGTCGGCATGCAGTCATAAATGTAATACATATAAGAGGTTCCAGGAAAAGGGACCGGTAACGCTAACCCAGCAGCAGCACACGTGATGGAACAGGAGGAGGGTGGCGCAGGAGGAGAAGAAGGCCACGCTTTGTGAGACACAACAACCCCGGCCTTGCATGAGGGCAAGAAGCGTGCGGATAGCAGGCTTTGTACCGCCATGCAGTCATAAATGTAATAAAGATAAGTGGTTCAATAAACAGGGACCACGCGGCAACGCTAACCCAGCAGCAGCAGACGTGATGGAACAGGAGCAGGCGCAGGAGGAGAAGGCCACGCTTTGTGAGACACAACAACCCAGGCCTTGCATGAGGGCAAGAAGCGTGCGGATAGCATGCTTTGTACCGCCATGCAGTCATAAATGTAATAAAGATAAGTGGTTCAATAAACAGGGACCACGCGGCAACGCTAACCCAGCAGCAGCAGACGTGATGGAACAGGAGGAGGCGCAGGAGGAGAAGGCCACGCTTTGTGAGACACAACAACCCCGGCCTTGCATGAGGGCAAGAAGCGTGCGGATAGCATGCTTTGTACCGCCATGCAGTCATAAATGTAATAAAGATAAGTGGTTCAATAAACAGGGACCACGCGGCAACGCTAACCCAGCAGCAGCAGACGTGATGGAACAGGAGCAGGCGCAGGAGGAGAAGGCCACGCTTTGTGAGACACAACAACCCAGGCCTTGCATGAGGGCAAGAAGCGTGCGGATAGCATGCTTTGTACCGCCATGCAGTCATAAATGTAATAAAGATAAGTGGTTCAATAAACAGGGACCACGCGGCAACGCTAACCCAGCAGCAGCAGACGTGATGGAACAGGAGGAGGCGCAGGAGGAGAAGGCCACGCTTTGTGAGACACAACAACCCAGGCCTTGCATGAGGGCAAGAAGCGTGCGGATAGCATGCTTTGTACCGCCATGCAGTCATAAATGTAATAAAGATAAGTGGTTCAATAAACAGGGACCACGCGGCAACGCTAACCCAGCAGCAGCAGACGTGATGGAACAGGAGCAGGCGCAGGAGGAGAAGGCCACGCTTTGTGAGACACAACAACCCAGGCCTTGCATGAGGGCAAGAAGCGTGCGGATAGCATGCTTTGTACCGCCATGCAGTCATAAATGTAATAAAGATAAGTGGTTCAATAAACAGGGACCACGCGGCAACGCTAACCCAGCAGCAGCAGACGTGATGGAACAGGAGCAGGCGCAGGAGGAGAAGGCCACGCTTTGTGAGACACAACAACCCAGGCCTTGCATGTGGACAAAAAGCGTGCGGATATAGCAGCAATGCTTTTTGCCGCCATGCAGTCATAAATGTAATACAGATGAGAGGTTCAATAAACAGGGCCCGGAAACGCAACACCATCCCAGATGTTCATTGGTCATGTTACTTGGTTGGGGTCCTGGAGTGTTGCGTAGTCATTTCCAATCCAGGATTGATTCATTTTAATTTGAGTCAGACGGTCTGCATTTTCTGTAGAGAGGCGGATACGCCGATCTGTGACGATGCCTCCGGCAGCACTGAAACAGCGTTCCGACATAACGCTGGCTGCCGGGCAAGCCAGCACCTCTATTGCGTACATTGCCAGTTCGTGCCAGGTGTCTAGCTTCGATACCCAATAGTTGAAGGGTGCAGATGGATGGTTCGACACAGCTACGCCATCTGACATGTAGTCCTTGACCATCTTCTCCAGGCGATCGGTGTTGGAGGTGGATCTGCACGCTTGCTGTTCAGTGGGCTGCGGCTGCATGGGTGTCAGAAAATGTTCCCACTCCAAGGACACTGCCGATACCATTCCCTTTTGGGTACTAGCTGCGGCTTGCGTTGTTTGCTGCCCTCCTGGTCGTCCTGGGTTTGCGGAAGTCAGTCTGTCTGCGTACAACTGGCTAGAGGAGGGGGAGGATGTCAATCTCCTCTCTAAAGTCTCCACAAGGGCCTGCTGGTATTCTTCCATTTTGACCTGTCTGACTCTTTCTTCAAGCAGTTTTGGAACATTGTGTTTGTACCGTGGATCCAGAAGGGTATAAACCCAGTAATTGGTGTTGTCCAGAATGCGCACAATGCGTGGGTCACGTTCAATGCAGTCTAGCATGAATTGAGCCATGTGTGCCAGAGTCCTACCAGAATCCTCATCATCCTCTTGTGAGCGTTGTGATAGTTGTTGTGATGCATCATAGTCGTCACCTTCCTCCTGGTCTGCTTCTGCTGACCATTCGCGTTGAATTGTGGAAGTCCAACGTGCACCGCTCTGGCCCTCGTCAGTGGTGGCATGAAATTCCTGCTCCAACTCCAGCTGTTCCTCCTCCTCTTCTTCGTCATAGCTGCTGGGGCCAGCGTTCCCTGAGGCGGATGGCCTGATGTTGGTACCATCACGCTGATCGTTTTCTCCTTCAGATTCCCCCAGTTGCATCATGACAGCTGTTTCCTTGATTTTTAACATCGACCTCTTCAGTAAACACAGCAGTGGTATGGTAATGCTGACTGAAGAGTTGTCACTGCTCACAAGCAACGTGGATTGCTCAAAATTTTGGAGGACTTGGCAGAGGTCCAACATGTTGGCCCAATCGGATCCACAGAAGCTTGGCAGCTGGCCGGATGCGCCTCGGTACTGCGCCGTCATGTACTGGACCACTGCACTCTTCTGCTCGCAAAAGCGGGCTAGCATGTGCAGCGTAGAATTCCAGCGCGTAGGGACATCACACAGCAAGCGATGGTGGGGGAGATTGAAGCGCTCCTGCATCTTGGCGAGTGCCCCCGAAGCAGTACTGGAATTTCTACAATGTTTGGACACTCGACGCACCTTCAACAGCAGATCGGGCACGCCTGGGTATGTCCTCAGGAACCGCTGAACTACTAGGTTCATCACGTGCGCCAGGCAAGGGATGTGTGTCAGCTTAGCCAACCTTAAAGCGCGAATGAGATTACTCCCATTATCACACACAACCATGCCCGGTTTCAGGTCCAGCGGTGCCAGCCACAAATCCGTCTGTTCCTTTATTCCCCTCCAAATTTCCTCCCCTGTGTGCTGCTTATCCCCAAGGCAGATTAGCTTCAGCAACGCTTGCTGACGCATGCCAACAGCTGTGCTGCACTGCTTCCACGATCCTACTGCTGCTGGGTTAGCGTTTCCGGATGAGGTACAGCTTTGAGATGCGTTGGAGGAGAAGGAGTCAGAGAGGTAGGTGCTGCTGTTATCCAGTGGGAGGGACGGCGGTGCAGCTGTTTGTGGCGTGGGCAACACCCGTGCCGTAGCAGGTGAGGAATCGCTGCCAGGCTCCACAAGGTTCACCCAGTGCGCGGTAAGGGAGATGTATCGACCCTGGCCGAACGCACTCGTCCAGGTGTCAGTGGTGAGGTGAACCTTGCAGGCAACGGCATTCTTCAAGCTTCGGGTTATTTTGCTGACCACGTGCTCATGCAACTCAGGCACTGCAGAGCGTGCAAAGTGGTAGCGGCTGGGAACCACGTAACGTGGGATGGCCACTGACATCATGCCCTTGAAGCTGTTTGTCTCCACCAATCGATATGGCAGCATTTCGCAGGCCAGAAGCTTGGCTATGCTGGCTGTTACTGCCACGGCCCGGGGGTCATTTGCTGGCAATTTCCTCTTGCGCTCAAACATCTCCGACACAGACAACTGAACCGTAGCGCTGCACACGGAAGGGCTGTTGGTTGTTGTGTTTGATGAACACTGGGAGACCTCAAGAGCACTACTCCGGAAAGTGACAGTGTCAGCGTCGTCTGATGTTTGTGAATGTTGTGAACCACGCAATGGCTGGGCTACTGCTGCTGCTGAGGCGGGTCTGGTGGTGAGTCTGGTGAACCCAAGGGAGGCAGTGTTGTTTCTGGTACCCTGTCCTGACGCGTTTGCCCAAAGAGTGGGATGTTTGGATAGCATGTGACGGCTCATGCTGGTGGTGGAGAGGTTGTTAATATTTTTCCCCCTGCTCAGGCGGGTCTTGCACACCTTGCAAATCGCCATGGTAACATCCTCAGTGCAGTCATCAAAGAAAGCCCAGACTTTGGAGCACCTGCCTCCTTGCTGGCGATTTCTGTTTGCTCCTCTTTTGCCTCTCACTTGAACTTCCACGCTTGTGGTGCCTGAAATTGCGCGCCGCCTACCTTGTGGCACAAGGCGAACTCGTGCAGCAGTGTGTTCTTCAACAGACTCATCTGTGCTGCTGCTACGACGGCGATGTTCTCGTTCACAAACAAAATCTGGGTCTCTGTCCACATTGTCCATACCCTCCTCTTCCATCTCCTCAAACTCGTCATATGTCATTGTGGGCCACCGCCGTGGAGTAGAGCTCCCCACAACAACCTCTGCGCAGCACACTCCAACGTCGTCTTCCAGATCTTGTCGGCCGACCTCCTGCAATTGCAACCCCTCCTGCCCAAATTGCTCTGGGATTTGGGTTTCCGAGTCCTCTTCGGACTCGCCTTGTATTTCAGTGCGCGGTGCATTTCCCACAGTTAACGGTTGTGAATCCAGGCACAACATTTCTGGCTGTTCCTCCATTGACCTTTGAAAGGTGGAAGTTTGTTGGGCTGGGAATAGCTCCTGCGAATACCCCATTGTGTCCTGAGGTAATTCATCGGACTGGTTATCTGGCAGTTGTGTGCGTGGTGTCGCTGCCGGTTGTGTCAGCTTTGTGCCCACTGGCTCCTTGTAACTGGCTGAGGACTCGGACCTCGTGCGTGATGTGCTGGTGCTGCTTAACCCACTGCTGGACGCTTGAGAGGTCATCCAAGTAATTATCTGGTCCTGTTCTTTTGGATTTGTGAGGGTTGTTGTCCTGGACAACATGGGCGGTATTGAGTGGGTTTTCTTGGGTGCTCCCCTGTGGCCTGTACGTGAACCGTCAGGGGAAACACCTCTTCCCTTGCCCCTCCCTCTTTCACCGGATTTCTTCCTCATTTCACTTATCCTTACAGTACACGCTGACTGGCAGCAGTACAGTGGCAGTACAGAAATGCTATACAGTACCACTATTCCCAGCAGCGACACAGAGCACAATGCTATACAGTGACGGGAGAGCGGTGTACCACTATTCCCAGCAGCGACACAGAGCACAATGCTATACAGTGACGGGTGAGCGGTGTACCACTATTCCCAGCAGCGACACAGAGCACAATGCTATACAGTGGCGAACGAGCGGTGTACCACTATTCCCAGCAGACACAGAACAGTACACAGAATGCTATATAGTGTGGCTGAACGAGCGGTGTACTACTGTTCCCAGCAGACACAGAACAGTACACAGAATGCTATATAGTGTGGCTGAACGAGCGGTGTACTACTGTTCCCAGCAGACACAGAACAGTACACAGAATGCTATATAGTGTGGCTGAACGAGCGGTGTACCACTATTCCCAGCAGACACAGAACAGTACACAGAATGCTATATAGTGTGGCTGAACGAGCGGTGTACTACTGTTCCCAGCAGACACAGAACAGTACACAGAATGCTATATAGTGTGGCTGAACGAGCGGTGTACTACTGTTCCCAGCAGACACAGAACAGTACACAGAATGCTATATAGTGTGGCTGAACGAGCGGTGTACTACTGTTCCCAGCAGACACAGAACAGTACACAGAATGCTATATAGTGTGGCTGAACGAGCGGTGTACCACTGTTCCCAGCAGACACAGAACAGTACACAGAATGCTATATAGTGTGGCTGAACGAGCGGTGTACCACTGTTCCCAGCAGACACAGAACAGTACACAGAATGCTATATAGTGTGGCTGAACGAGCGGTGTACTACTGTTCCCAGCAGTGACACACAATGACTGGGGGGGACCCTGGCTAGCGTGGCTGGAGCGCGAACTACCCTGCCTGCCTACCCAAAGCTAAACCCACAGACAAATGGCGGAGATATGACGTGGTTCGGGTATTTATTTACCCGAACCACGTGACAGTTCGGCCAATCAGAGCGCGTTCGGGTCCGAACCACGTGACCCGTTCGGCCAATCACAGCGCTAGCCGAACGTTCGGGGAACGTTCGGCCATGCGCTCTTAGTTCGGCCATATGGCCGAACGGTTTGGCCGAGCACCGTCAGGTGTTCGGCCGAACTCGAACATCACCCGAACAGGGTGATGTTCTGCAGAACCCGAACAGTGGCGAACACTGTTCGCCCAACACTACCTGGGGCCCCATTGTTGCTAAAACCAGCCCTGGCTTTCAGGTACCCTCCATTGTGCCGCTTCCCCCTTAGAAAGATCTGCGCCTGGAGCTCTAGTTGCAGCTACTGCGCATGCGCGGTTCTGTCCACGTGTCTCCTCCTGCGCCTGGAGCTCTAGTTGCAGCTACGGCGCATGCGCGGTCCTGTCCACGTGTCTCCTCGACCGACACTTCATGGTAGTTTTACAATCCATGCTGAACAGAGACACAATCTAACATTTCCCTTGCCAGCTTTCTTGCTCTACAATAACTAGATTTAGCAGGGGTTGAACCTAAAGTTACATTGGGCCAACGATTGGTTAATTAATTAATCGAGCCGTCATCATTAACTTTCCAAATCTGATTATCCTTGTGCAAAGTTTCAGTTTAAGTTGAATTTTAAAAAGAAGCCCTGTAGTGACATATAGTAGAATGCAGTCAATTATTCAGGATACCGACTTTTACAGTCATTTTTCTGGTTTCAGCGTCAGAAACACTTCGAGTTTGTTCACCTCTAGGGCGTTTCTGCCCCTTTTTCATGCGCCGACTATTTTTAAAATCGCTCTTAAAAGCTTGTGCAATGATTCCCTATGAGAGTGTTCACATATAAGTGGTTCATTTCGGATCCGCTCAGCAAAGCGCTGACTGGACCATTTTCTGAGTGTTTTTGCTCAATGGAAGGTATAGGTAAATCGCAAAACGCTTGAAAAAACGCTTTGTATAGCGATTTCCCCAGCGCTTTTAAAAATAAATACAATGGCCTCAATTCACTAAGCTTATCTCCTGTCTTTAATAACGTTCCTAGAGTGGTCACCATGGTGATGAGGCATGTCGTATTCAGGAAACATTTTACCTCAGGCAAACCTAAAGTTAACTCTTCTGTCTTTAAGTTAACTCTTCAATCCTTCAAATAACTCCAGAGTTAAAGACAGGCTGTTTATTAACTGCGTGTGAAAATAACTACAGAGGAGGTAAATTAACTACAGAGGAGGTAACCTAAGGAATAAGGAGATAAGATAACTCTCTCACTGTGTGGAGGTAAGTTTTCTCTTGCCTTATTATCTCCAGCATGATCTTAGTGAATTGAGGCCATTGTATTTGTTCTTTTCCGTGTCAAAGAGTTCACTTCCTCACTAGCCTGAGGAAGTCAAAAAGCAAATCGCTCTGCAAAAACGCTTTGAAAAGCGCTTTATACAAAACCACAGCGTGCAGCAAAGCGCTGGGAGGAGAAAAAAAATGGGTAAAAAAAAACAAAAATCGCTGCCGTCAGCAATTCTGATTTTAGATGTGAACAAGGCCTTCCTGTATCTTTATATTGCTGCATTTTGGTAAATAGCCCCGCCCTCCTAGTGATGTATGTTTAGCCTAGGCTGTTTGTTTAGCCATTCTGGGAGACCAGATATATTTTCACTGGCTTCATAATTCTCAGAAACAAACATTCCTCGGTGATGCACCTGCCAGCAGTAAAGATGTCACCACCTGTGACGAATTTCAGAATGTAAATCTGGGTGAGGAAATATTTTATAATGGGTACAAAACTTAATTTATGAAACTAAATTCATGAAATATGACTGTTGGAATTTTAAGTCTGATATGCTTGAATTCGGAGCCCTCAGTTACTTTAGAGAACTGGTTTTAGGACTTGCTATGCAGAGTGTCTCTCTTTACATAACATAAAGACATTTGGAGGAATTACAGTTCTGAGGTTTAGTAGAGTTTTCTGTGTGTCTTCTACAAGGCAGTAAAAGAGATATCCAGTGCATATGGCAGGCTAGCTGACGGCAAGCACCAGAAAACATAAGCCATGGTTATGAAAACATTATCACAGTACATTAAAGAGACACTGAATAAAAAAAAAAGTCTCCTGGTGGGTACTTACCTCGGGAGGGGAAAGTCTCAGGGTCCCAATGAGGCTTCCCCCTCCCCTGTAGCTGCAGGCAATCCAGCGCTGGTTCCCCCAAAGCGTCCCGCAATCCTTCCCCGACAAGCCTGACTTGCTATATTTACCTTCCCTGGCTCCAGCAGGTGGCGCTGTTGCAGTTCTCAGCACAGAAATAGACGATTCCAGTCGGCTCCTTCCGTCTATTTCCGAGATCAGAGCGGCAACTGCACCTGCGCTGGAGCCGGAAAGGTAAATATTGACATGCTCGCCGTTCCAGGATCCGCAGCGAGACCACCGTGGGGCAGAGGAGGACGGGGGAAGCCATGATAGGATCCAGAGGCTTCCCCCTCCCGAGGTGAGTACCCTCCAGGGGCATATTTTTTTTAATACAGATTCTCTTTAACCTCCCTGGCGGTAAGCCCGTGCTGAGCACGGGCTATGCCGCCGGGAGGCACCGCTCAGGCCCCGCTGGGCCGATTTGCATAATTTTTTTTTGCTGCACGCAGCTAGCACTTTGCTAGCTGCGTGCAGTGTCCGATCGCCGCCGCTACCCGCCGATCCGCCGCTATAGGCGTCGCCGCAGCTGCCCCCCCTCCCAGACCCCGTGCACTGCCTGGCCAATCAGTGCCAGGCAGCGCCGTGGGGTGGATCGGAGTCCCCTTTGACGTCACGACGTCGGTGACGTCATCCCGCCCCGTCGCCATGGCGACGGGGGAAGCCCTCCAAGAGATCCCGTTCTTTGAACGGGATCTCTTGATCTCCGATCGCCGGCGGCGATCGGAGGGGCTGGGGGGATGCCGCTGAGCAGCGGCTATCATGTAGCGAGACCTCGTCTCGCTACATGAAAAAAAAATAATTTTTTTTTAAAAACGTATTTGCTGCCCCCTGGCGGATTTTTACAAACCGCCAGGAGGGTTAAACAATGGTCTTGGGACATATTATCTAATTTTCAGGGTATTAGGGGAAGAAAACCTTATTTGGCTTTTCCCATCTGAGCAGGTGCGGACAGCGTCATCCGTCACATGCTCTTACCAGCCAATTGCAGGCTTGGGATGCGATGGGTAACTGGTCCGTTCCTGCCGGGTGATGTCAAAGTTAACTCTTTAGAGGCTAGTATAAAATAGCCGACATGGGCTCCAGAGTGCCACTTCCAGTTTATTTTAGTTACTTTCTACTTCTATTTCACTTCCTATCTTCCTGTAACTTCATGCTGTATATAGGCCTAAGCGCTGTCTTAGCGCAGCGTAGCATAGATGTTCGTAAGAGAAGGCCTGGTCTATTCACAAGGTATGGACCAAGAGCATGAAACGCTTAAGATGACTTACTACAGACTGATTGCTTCGCTGAGGTAACGAACATGTAACGGAGATTGCTGATGAACAGTTGAACACCTGTATATCTGTTTTGCCAAATAAACTCCTTAACCTCCCTGGCGGTAAGCCAGAGCTGAGCTCGGGCTATGCCGCCGGGAGGCACCGCTCAGGCCCCGCTGGGCCGATTTGCATAATTTTTTTTGTTACACGCAGCTAGCACTTTGCTAGCTGCGTGTAACCTCCGATCGCCGCCGCTACCCGCCGATCCGCCGCTATACCCGTCGCGCAGCCGCCCCCCCCCCCCCCAGACCCCGTGCGCTGCCTGGCCAATCAGTGCCAGGCAGCTCTGTGGGGTGGATCGGATTCCCCTTTGACGTCACGACGTCGATGACGTCGGTGACATCATCCCGCCCCGTCGCCATGGCGACGGGGGAAGCCCTTCAAGAGATCCCGTTCTTTGAACGGGATCTCTTGATCTCCGTTCGCCGGCGGCGATCGGAGGGGATGGGGGGATGCCGCTCAGCAGCGGCTATTATGTAGCGAGACATTGTCTCGCTACATGAAAAAAAAATAAAAATTTAAAAACGGTATTTGCTGCCCCCTGGCGGATTTTAACAAACCGCCAGGGAGGTTAAACTTTGAAAACGTCTGCTCAGTTATATCTCCTTTGCTGCTACTGTGACGAGTGTCAAGTTATCACAAGTTCTGTGATATGGTGCCGAAAAAAGGTGTAGTGTTGTTGCCCATAGCAACCACCAAATATTTATTACAACTCTTGTAAAATAATAAGCTATTTTATTCATTGTTTTATTTTCACTACAGTTCCTCTTTAACCTCATCTCTAGTGCTGAATTCATAGTAAAATCTACATTTCCGGTATGTAGGGAGCGGCATAGCAATAGGAGAGGCAGAATGCAGAGGTTGCAACCGCATCGGGGACCTCCGGACCAGAGTGGTCAGCAGCGGGCGTACGTAAATGTACGCCGCCGGTGAGTTTGGCGCAGGGTGAGCTAAATTCTCGGCGGTGTATAGAATGCTTGAGGGGCCCAATGTGAAACTTGCACTGGGGCCTAAAATTCCTTAGCTACGCCATTGTATGAAGGACAGGATAGGAGGAGAGAGAAAAGCTAATAGAAAATAAGTGCACTGATAGGGAAGTGTGAGCGGAGTGCCCCTTAAAGAAAATCTGTAACAATAAAACCTCCCCTAGGGGATACTCACCTCGGGTGAGGGAAGCCTTCGGATCCTATTGAGGCTTCCCCATCCTCCTCGGTCCCACGGCGGTGGCGACAATCCTCCCGGAGCGGCGGCGATGTAAATATTTACCTTCCTAGCTCCAGTGCAGGCGCAGTATCCGCTCTTCCCACAGAGATAGGCGGAAATAGCCAATCTCCGTCAGGCCGCTCTACTGCTCCGTCAGAAGAGCCGCAACAGCGCCCCCGCTGGTGCCTGGAAAGGTAAATATTGAACAGGCTGTTGGGTCTGTCGGGCCGCTGTTCGGAGGGCTGCAGCGAGACCCCCGTGGGACAGAGGAGGACGGGGGGGGGGGGGGGGAAGGCTCATTAGGATCCGGAGGCTTCCCACTCCCGAGGTGAGTACCCCCAGGGGACGTTTTTATTGTTACAGTGTCTCTTTAAATTCCAGTAATACGTAGATATTTCTATCTGTTTGGATAGCTGCTGTAAGCTGTGTGTATTCTGTTGTCAGGTTTACAGATCGCTGGCTGAACGGCTGCTGGTTCTCTGCCATTTAGAAGCTGCGTCACGGCAAAGCCTCGTGTATTGTGTGGTTTGAGTTGTTCCAGGAGATGTTATATAAGAAGCTAGAAAGTCTAGAGCAATCTGCGGGGTCAGTTGCCTCATCTGCACCTGCAGACACATAATGTCCCATGTATGGGGCACTTACTGTATGCCAGATATGCCAGTGTTCACTACAGACACACTGAAGGTTCAAATGATTTCCTGCTTCAAGTATCCCTAAGCTTGGCGGGTGATCAAAGTAAACATAGACGCCCTTAACCTTATCTCACTCCGCCTTTTGTGTATGTCACTGTGATAAACAGGAGCCCAGAGAGCACACAGATGCGGGACATATGGAAATGCACCCTGCAAACCGCAACGCTTAAAGAGAACCCGAGGTGTGTTTAAAGAATGTTATCTGCATACAGAGGCTGGATCTGCCTATAGAGCCCAGCCTCTGTTGCTATCCCAAACCCCCCTAAGGTCCCCCTGCACTCTGCAATCCCTCATAAATCACAGCCGTGCTGTGAGGCTGTGTTTACATCTGTAGTGTCAGTCTCAGCTGCTCCCCCGCCTCCTGCATAGCTCCGATCCCTGCCCCCGTCCCTTCCCTCCAATCAGCAGGGAGGGAAGGGATGCAGGCGGGGACCGGAGTTCTGCAGGAGGCGGGGAGAGCAGCAGACTGACACTATAGAGATAAACACAGCCAGCTCTGACAAGCTGTTTGTCAGCAGCGTGGCTGTGATTTATGAGGGATTGCAGAGTGCAGGGGGACCTTAGGGGGGTTTGGGATAGCAACAGAGGCTGGGCTGTATAGGCAGATCCAGCCTCTGTATGCAGATAATATTCTTCAAACCCACCTCGGGTTCTCTTTAAAGGATACCCGAGGTGAAAATAAACTAATGAAATAAATGATTGTATCTATCTTCCTTCTCCTAAAAATGACTTTTTAAGATATTCCAGTTTTATTTTACTTTTACTTACTTTTTAAGTTTTAACTGTTTTATTGTTTTTGCTCAATGACACATACATTGAAGTATGCCAGAGCTAAAATCTATGAACTATTGACCCTTTTCATCTCTTTCCTGCTCTCGGAAGCCATTTTCTGCTAGGAAAGTGTTTTATAGTTGGAATTTCTTATCAGTGAGGGTCACACTGTAGTCACTTTCTGTCTGGAGTCAGGACTGAGTCAGCCACTTACATACCTGATGTTTAACTCTTTCAGGCAGAGAAAGAAAAAAAGGAACACAGCATAGTTATTAGTGTGCGTGGCACTGTACATACCCATGTCTATCTCATCATGTCACATGTCACCTCAGGTATCCTTTAACCATTTCAGCCTGCAGGGATTTTTCACCTTATGCATCAGAGCAATTTTCACCTCCCATTAATTCGCTAATAACTTTATCACTACTTATCACAATGTATTGATCTATATCTTGTTTTTTCCACCACTAATTTGGCTTTCTTTGGGTGGTACATTTTGCTAAGAATTATTTTTTTTATAAATGCATTTTAACAGGATTAATAAGAAAAAAATTGAAAAAATTCATGATTTCTCAGTTTTCGTCCATTATAGCTTTAAAATAATCCATGCTACCATAATTAAAACCTATGTATTTTATTTGCCTGTTTGTCTCGGTTATAACACCATTTAAATTTTGTCCCTATCACAATGTATGGCGCCAATATTTTCTTTGGAAATAAAGGTGCATTTTTTCCATTTTGCGTCCATCACTATTTACAAGCTTATAATTTAAAAAATGTTCGTAGTATACCCCCTTCAAATGCATATTTAAAAAGTTCAGACCCTTAGGTAACTATTAATTTTTTTTTCCATTAAAAATTTGATTTGGGTAATATTTTGGAGTGGCAAATAAACAGTTAATTTTTAATGTTATTATATGTGTAAATTGTAATGTAAAAAATATATAGATGTAGTTTTACTATTTGGCCACAAGATGGCCACCTTGAATTTTTTCCCCCTCCTTGTGCCTCGCTAAGTGGAAGCACAAGGGGGATGCGGAAATTTTTCTGTGCAGAAAGACTGAAGCCTCTAGTTAGAGCGCTTCGGTATTTCTGCTGGGAGACGGATAGGTGATCGGGAACCATTTTCACGTTCACTGATCCCAGGGCTACTGGGGGACACAGGGGCGCACCCGCGATCGCGCGTGGGAGCGCACCAAAGTGCGGCACCGCAGCAGAGCAGCCGCCCGGACATGAGCTTCACGTTCGGGCGGCAGAAATAGTTAAAGGATACATCCAGGCTTTAAAAAAAAAAAAAGATCCACTTACCTTTTGGCTTCCTCCAGCCCGTGGCAGCCGTCCTGTGCCCTCGCTGCAGCTCCGGTGGCTCCCGGTCTTCTCCGCTGGTGCAGCCGACCTCGCTAGGTCAGGTTCCGGGTCAGCTTCCTCTGAGCTCCACCCCACGCGGGTCATGTGGTCTCTTCGACATCAACAGGACTACAAGGTCTTTTTGGGAAATTATTTTTTTGACCTCTACCCACTATTCTCCTTAACATATGTAGCAATTTGCCAATGTCAATAGCATGTATGGGGGTTTTGCTATTCATTGCAAGTAGGCATGAATGTACGCGAAAGTTACGCAAAATTTTACGCAGAATTACGAATGACCGTGCAAAATCAATTGAATTTACAAATCGTATTTACATATTGGCGTAATTGCAAAAATGTACATGAAAGTGTGCGTAATTATAATTTGCTAATTACAATAATCACTATCTACTACCACAAAAAAATTGTAGCAGAATAGCATTCAAACAGTTAAACACAGCACTTTCTTCTTCTTCAGTGGAAAGCTCCTTGCTTCAGTGGGCAGCTTCTGGCCACATCGGAAGAGGTAATAACATTATCTTTTGTTTACATTCCTTTGTTAATTACCTGTAATAAACATTAGTGAAGTGCTGAAACTGAGCTCTCACTACTTCTAGTATGTGTGCAGCTGAGAAGTGATCTCTACTTAGATTTTAATATATAAATACAGCAGCTGTGCAATAAAATGCAATGGCAGCTTTCAGAGCAGACAAACTGTACTTTGGGAATTTGTAAACAGACAATATTACTTGTGCACAAAAGTAAATATGATAACTGTATGGATAACGTGATGTGGAAGATCCGCGCTGCGGCGGTAAAACTGCATTCGCCATCTTCCAGGACAAATAACCGTTACCAGGTGCGTAACACAATCCGCTGAATCTCGCTAATCTGCAATGTAATCTCAAAGACAAACTCCCCGGAGGTGCAGATGATCCCGTTCTTGTTTTTCTGGTTTTGTTCTCTTCCTCTATAGACGGATTTTACCTAAATCTCCACTTGCTGCAAATTGCTGCTCGTTAGCTGCATTTGCATTTTATAGCTCTCACGGCATGTGTCAGCCCGCTGTATAAATTCCACGGAAGGGCGGATAACGTAAAGATAGACGCTGAGATGTTCAGCCATGTTTCTAAATTGGCCGACTGCAGCACACTGTTTATATTTTAGATATGGACACAGATGGGAGGGGGAAGAATCTTAGTCTAGTTTCAACTGCTGTCTGTCTTTTGGGTAGAATGCCCCACCTCCTTCCTGCACACACTGATCTGACTGAATCTAATTATTGTCACAGGGGGTACTCATAAAGAAGGAAGCCAGTTAAAGTGGGATTCTACTCCCAAAACTAAAAATTTAAGTAACTACTCTTAGTTACATAAATTAACATTTGAAAGAA
Source organism: Hyperolius riggenbachi (assembly GCF_040937935.1). Classification (NCBI taxonomy): domain Eukaryota; kingdom Metazoa; phylum Chordata; class Amphibia; order Anura; family Hyperoliidae; genus Hyperolius; species Hyperolius riggenbachi. The sequence goes on along the minus strand of NC_090653.1, from coordinate 26,340,713 downwards.
ATCCCAGATGTTCTCTTTGTGTTGAAATGTTTACTTTCACTGCATAGGGCAGTACAAGATAGCTTATCTCTGGCTAATGGCAAATGTAATCATTTCTAGCTGAAGCTCTCTGTGGCATGTGCCTTCACTTTGCCCCATTCCTTTTCTGCTGAATAGACTCACCTGTTGTAAAGGCTCATACACACATCAGACTATAGTCTTTGGAAAATGAAAGATCACAGACCAACATTACCACCCTTCATGTAGTATGAGAGCCATACTCTACACAGTCTTTTCTATGGAGCTGAACTCCCCATCAGAAAAAAATCTTTGCAAGATGCTGCACAGAAACATGCTGCACACACTCAAAAGATCTGTAGCTGCAAAAGATCTGTTCCTGCCAAAAATCCATCCTTGCAAATTGCAATGATAGTCTATGAGATCTGCAGATCATCATACACACATGATTTAACTGACATTCATCTGCAGATCAAGCAATCGTCCGCAGATCTGAAAATCCATCCTGGTGGATATCATCTGCAGATGAATGTCAGTTAAATCATGTGTGTATGATGATCTGCAGATCTCATAGACTATCATTGCAATTTGCAGGAATGGATTTTTGGCAGGAACAGATCTTTTGCAGCTACAGATCCTTTGAGTGTGTGCAGCATGTTTCTGTGCAGCATCTTGCAAAGATTTTTTTCTGATGGGGAGTTCAGCTCCATAGAATAGACTGTGTAGAATATGGCTCTCATACTACATGGAAGGGGGTAAGATTGGTCTGTGATCTTTCATTTTCAAAAGACTATGGTCTGATGTGTGTATGTGGCCTAAGGGTGATATGTCTGTTCATCAGAAAGGGAGGGGGGGAGGGGGAGAGAGCAGAATCCAGATGCAGGCAGATAGTGAGACAGGGATAAGCTGTCTTGTACTGCTCTCTGCAGTGAAAGTATACATTTTTACACGGAGAGAATGTGTGGGAATGCTTTCAAATGTTCTTTTATGTAACTTAAAAGTAGTTACGGAAATTTTAGTTTTGGGAGTATAATACCACTTCACTTTGGGTACCTGATCCAGCATTATAGTATTGCTATAATGTAAGAATGTATTACCAATAATTGATTATCGTCTTCCCCAACCTATACCTCACAATAACCCTTCCTCTACCAAAAGGTGGCCATACACTTAAAGAGGAACTCCAGCCTAAACAAACATACTGTCACTAAAGCGGAATATAACCCAGCATTTTAACTTTGCTCTAAAACATTATTTACAGTATATTATATGCAACCAGCATTTTTTTTTTACTAGACCAGCATTGGAAGGGTTACACACAGAGCTTTAAAGTTCCTGGAGAGAACTGCAGATGCATCCGAAGCTTACATAGATACATTTTGTTTACATAAATGTATCTAAGTGTTGAATGTGACTCACTCTCTCTGACTGAGAAGGAGCTGGAGGACAGCCAAAGAGTGTGTAACATTTATCACTTGTTACATTCTATTTAGTTAAATGTATCTATCTGAACTTCTGCATATCTCTCCACAGAACTTTAAACCTCTGTGTTTAACCCTTCCAATGCTGGTCTAGTAAAAAAAAAAATGCTGGTTGCATATAATATGCTGTAAATAATGTTTTAGAGCAAAGTTGAAATGCAGGGTTATATTCTGCTTTAAGTGACATTAGTTATGTTTATTAAAATAGATATGTAATATAATCTCTTACCCACCCTGTTTTAAAAGAACAGGCAAATGTTTAATTTCATGATGGCAGCCATCTTTTTGGTTGAAAGGAGGTGACAGGGAGCATGAGACACAGTTCCAACTGTCCTGTGTCCTAAGCACCTCTCCCAGTTGCTAGGCAACGTGAACAACAACATAGGAAATCCCATCATGCTCTGCACAGCATCAGGGAAAAAAAGCCCGGGCTTTTTTTCTTTGATGGGTGGAGCTTAGCTAAAAATGATGCTTTGGTAAGAAAAACAAAGTTCTGATGCTGTGAGACTGTTAAAGAAACACCAAGCCTTTTCAGTTCTGCTGAGTAGATTTTTAGTCCGGAGGTTCACTTTAAGGTGGCCATACATCAGGCAATTTGACGGCCAATCAACCATCCGATTCGATAATTATTATCAAATGGGATGTAAATTGGTGCCACCAAAAGCATGCCTGATCGACAATGTGACCGTTTTCAGCCCGAAATTGGTCAAATGTATTGATCGGACATGCTGCAAGATGTCGGGCCGACATGCTCAGTCATGTAAGGGACGGTGATTAAATGATGAACGCGACAGAAACCCCACAGCTGCTGTACAGGAGCTGACAATTCTTCCAAACACGGAACTCGTGGCTCTGCCTGATACTCTCACTGTTTACAAATAAAAGGCAATATCCGTGTATAGTGTTGAGCCGAAATTTTCGAAATTTCGCATTACTATAATTACGCATGCGAAATTTGCTATTACGATGCGAAATTATGGTAGCGTAATTGCCATTAAAATCGTAATTGAAAATACCGTAAGCGTAATTTTCAACGCGTAATTTCGCGTTTCGTTCATAACGTAATTTCGCGTTAAACCATAACGTAATTTTGCGTTAAACCATAACGTAATTTCGCATTTCTTCGTAATTTCGCGAATTTCGTAATTACTTGTTAGCAGATTTGCTCGCAAATTTTCGCCAAAGGCATTTTCGTCTGCATGGCGAATTTTGATGTGAAATATCACTATATGGCGAATTTTATATGCGAAATAGCATTCCGTAACGCGAAAACGACGCGAAAATTAACGCTTACAGTAATATGAACTATCGCAAAATTACGTTATGTAACTACGCTTACAAACGGTTGCATGCAAGGCAAACGTAATTTCGCGATACCCACTGTAATGCGAAAATTACGTGAAAATTACGCTTATGCGGAATTTCGTGAAATCCTTCTTCATTACGATTGTGTACTTACGGCCATAATCGTAATTACACTAATTACGCGAAATTTCGCGAAATCGTAATTAAGTCATTACGCTCATCTCTATCCGTGTATTTCATCCTCCATCTGCTCCCAAAGTCCTCCCTCCTCTTTTACTTACTGTATATTTTTGGTATCAGCAAACTTTTATGTACTTGAAAAGTCATAACCTTGAATAGTTTACAGCTTGACAGTGCTTAGCAGTGCAGATCACTTTATTAAGAAAGTCCACTCACAATAAAAGCAAAAGAGCTCAGCAGTACAGAGACAACATCATTCTATTCACATGCCATTTCCTGGGACGACAGTTCTAAAATAAGAACCACACATGCAGCTTTTTAGAGGAAATGGTGTCATTTCAGAGGCTGATCAATCCATAAGTAAAGTTACATAGTAGATACAGCCAGATCATCCATAAGGAAACATAGGCAGTTGCCTAGGACCTGGAGAGAGACTAGGGGCCTAATTGATGGTAACCCCCACCAAATTTTACCAAAAAAGCTAGGTGGCCATCAAGGATGGGTCCAAAGCTGTTACTTGCCTAGGGCCACCTTTCAGAATGAGGACTACTATCGAGCCCTTGGGACTGCAGAACGCAGGGTCACAGCGCTTTGAGTGCCCAGGGAGAAAAGCACTATAAAAATATTATTATCTATCCTGTGGTGTCACATGCATATACGTGCACGCTCCAAGTCTACAATTATGTTCTAAGCCTCGATGCAGTGCAGCGCCATGTGACCTTCAATCCCCGCCCCTCCTGCCCCGCCCCCTCACAGGGAGATTTTCCAACATGTCCAATCACAATTTCAACAAACTAAAATTGATGAAAAGTGAAATGATTGGATGGGTTGGGGGCAATCATGACTGGTAGATTCAATCAAAGTGATTGAATTGGGCAGAAAAATCATCATAGCTCCCAATTGTCCCTTTTTCAGAGGGACAGTGCCTCTTTGGAAACCAAATCCCGATGTCTGTCTTTTGCCTTCATTTTTCCCTCTTTCAGGACTGATGTACAGATTTAGGCGGGATTTATACTAGACCAGAGCTCCGCCCCCCTCGCATCGCACCGCAGTGCCCCCAAAAAAGATTTGTGTGACGCTGCAGCAGAGTGCGTAGACAGAGTGTGAACTCTGTATTTCATGTATTGGTGTGTACCATTGCCTGTATTATTATGTACCCCATGTTTGTTTCTTACTTTCTACAGCACCACGGAATATGTTGGCGCTTTATAAATCAATAATAATAATAATCTGTTCTGGACTGGCTGTGTTTGGTATTTGAGCTGATTTAATCTCTCTGGCTGTAGATCAGGGCAGGCGGAGCTGTAAAGCCCCTCCCCTTCTGCAGATGCCAGTTTAGAAGGATATTTCTTCAAGTCTATTGTGTTCCATGCCCCGGGTCATTTTCTCACTGCTGCCTGCCAGAACCTGTACCCAGATCTGTGCCAGCCCCAAGCTGAACTCCAACTTAGAAGAAGGAACCGCCATCCTGAATATTTTGTGTATCGGACGGCAATAGCTTTGATAGATTACCTCCTGTCCTAGAAAGGTAACCGGACAGGTTCCAGTATAATCGAGCAGAAATATAATTACCTATTAGTATTTGTTATTGCTTTCGTTTTCATTGCATCCCACAGTCATCGTCCAAAACCTGCTGTACACAAACAATTTATCACCCTATCATCCCCATGTTCTGTCAGATTTTAACTGCCTACTTTTTTTCACGATAGTGGTCCGAGAACTTCTGGATGAGCAGGTTGGAGAAATAGCCCCTGTAGTTTTATTTATCAATCTTACTTGGTCACAAGCAAGACTCAGGACTCCCCATGCCGATGTTGCACACAAAAAACTCTCAAGCCTGCCCACCACCTTTGAGAAAGGAGCAACCGTCATCAATCCAAAAAGTTTCCATGAGTGTCCTCCTACCCTAATAAAAGAGCATTGATTACAGTGATGGCGCCAGCGTGGTATCAGTTCACCATAGATTATCAGCGGAGACAGGGGTGGGGTTTTCACTCCGATTCTGAGTGGTGTCTAGTGACATTTAATGAAGAGCCGATTCAGAGCCGTAAGAGCCGGCTTTTTAACCTGCTGAGCAGTATGGACGAGCTCAGCTCGTCCATTACCGCCGGAGGCTGCCGCTCAGGCCCTGCTGGGCCGATTTTCATGAAATAAAAAGGAGCACACGCAGCCGGCACTTTGCCAGCCGCGTGTGCTACCTGATTGCCGCCGCAGTGCGGCGATCCGCCGCGTGCAGCGGCGAAAGAGGGTCCCCCCAGCCGCCCGAGCCCAGCGTAGCCGGAACAAACAGTTCTGGCCAGCGCTAAGGGCTGGATCGGAGGCGGATGCCTCCTGGGACTCCTCCCACTTACATGTTTCGCCAATAGGCTTGGCTTCCTCAGAGTGACGTCAGGGGAGTGATCATACATCTCAAAGGCTTCTTTATACTGACAGGCCTGGTCATGTGACCCTTTTCAAGCGGCCATCTTTTATTCTGGAACCGATATTTTTTCGCCAGCAGTTGCTAGCATAGCAGCATGAATTGAAATTGGAAATGACACTTAGGTACCAGCACCATCAATGAGGCCCAGAAGTCAGAGCATATGAACGGACCAAAGGTCCAGGACATCCCATAAGTGAGAGAGAAAGATGCATCACATAGCAGTATGTGCATATTCAGGTGAACACTACGGGCAATCAATCAATTGGTTCTTCCTAGTTGTTCATACAGTTATTATGTGTCAACATTCAATGTCACCCATCATTTCCATCCACTCTGACATGCATCTATCTCAATTTCCCATCGGGCTTAAAGGGGACCTCCACCATAAACAACTAATTAGTTGAGAAACACTGAAAAGTCCATCTCGGAGTTTAAACCTAGCGGAGACAGTGTTCCTAGCCTATAAATCCACATTGTTTCAACCCGACATAGCTCCCTCTCTATGTCAGTCTTTCTTGCCCCTTTCTTTATGGATACCAGAACCTTAACTAGACTCCCCTTAAAAGTACCCCCATGATACTGCTGGTAGTGGTCTCTAAGTGGGCCTTTACAGTTCTCATTTTTATTTCCAACATTTGATATATGCTCTAGAATTCGGGTCTTAAAGGCCCGCGTGGTCATTCCAATATAGTGTAGACCACAGGGGCAGGTAACCATATATACTACCCCTGTGGTCTCACAGTTCATAAACGCACCAATATCATACTCCCTCTCATTCTTTGTGTCCCAGAAGGTTTTTGTTCTATGTACAAAGGGGCAGACCTTACACCTCCCACAGCGGTACATACCCTTCGGGGGTGGGGCAGATGAAAGCCAATTTCTCCTTTCCTCGTGTAGTTTTTTACTATAAAATTCTGACCTTACCAGATGGTCTCTTAAATTACGTGCTCTTTTAGCCGTTATTGTGGGACATGGACCCACTATTTCAGCTATGTCAGGTGATGCTAACAGGATTGGCCAAAGTTTTGTCAAGCAGCTTCTTAGAGAGTTCCAGTGTAGTCCATATGGTGTCACTATACCTTCCCTTCTGGCAGCACTTGATCCATCTCTTTTACCCTCCAAGAGGAGTGATTCGCGGTCCCGATTTTTTGCTCTCTGAAGACATCTCCTCAGAGTTCTATGAGGATATCCTCGCTCCCTGAGGCGCCCATACAGTTCACGGGACTCAGCATCGAAATCCTCCTCATTGGTACAGTTCCTCCTTAGACGGAGGAACTGACCATAGGGTATATTCCTCACCAGGTGACCGGGATGATGGCTGGAGGCGTGGAGGATGGTGTTGCCTGCCGTTGGCTTCCTATATGTCGTGCTTACCAAGGCTCCATCCCTGACCGCAATACTCAGGTCCAGGAACGGTAATTCCTCAGCATCACTAGTATAGGTAAGTTTAATATTCCTTTCGTTAGTGTTCAAGGTGTCAATAAAAACTTCTAGCTCAGCTCTTCCACCTCTCCACACCACCAGCACATCGTCAATAAATCTAATCCAGAGGGCGACGTGGCGCCGGAACATATCCATAGTGTACACATCCCTCCTCTCCCAGTAGCCAAGATGGAGACAAGCATACGCCGGCGCACACGCCGCCCCCATCGATGTCCCGGCCACCTGGTGATAAAACCTGCCCTCGAAGAGGAAGAAATTCTCAGTAAGCACTAGGTCTAAAATGTCAAGCAGGAATTGATTATGTTCAGGCAGGTTCGGGTAGGATTCACCCAGGAAGAAAGAGACTGCCTCTAGACCTACCCTGTGCGGGATCGACGTATAGAGAGACTCGACGTCAATCCCCACCAGCAAAATTCATGCCACCCATCAGCACAAACAAGTACCTATCAGTATTCCTGGAAACATTTTCCAAAGAGATAGGAACCTTGGAGCTAGACCCCAGAGGTGAACACAACCTGTCCAAGGAAGAATGGTTAGCACTAAAGGAACTAAAGGATCTTAGAGGGGTAGTTATTAAGCCCAGTGACAAGGGGGGAAATGTGGTCCTCTGGAGGGAAGAGGATTACCTGGAGGAGGCACACCGTCACTTGGATGATGGGGCTACCTACCGCCCCCTTGCTACGGACCCCTTTCCCCCCTTGGTCACTAAAATCAACCAAAAACTGGATCAAGCGCTATCCGAAGGCCTCTTATTAAGGTCTGAGTATGAATATCTAAAAGTTATGGAATATGTGAGACCGACTTTTTACCTTATCCCGAAACTACATAAAAATAGAGAACGCCCTCCAGGTCGCCCTATTATGTCGGGAATGGGAGGCCCCACGGAGAGAATTGGACAGTTTGTGGATAAGAAACTAAGGGGTCTGGTCCAGGGTCTACCGTCTTATGTGCAAGACACAGGGGATGTCCTCAGGGTCATCTCTGGTGTCTCTGTCCCCCCGGGGGCCCTGCTGGTGGGGATTGACGTCGAGTCTCTCTATACGTCGATCCCGCACAGGGTAGGTCTAGAGGCAGTCTCTTTCTTCCTGGGTGAATCCTACCCGAACCTGCCTGAACATAATCAATTCCTGCTTGACATTTTAGACCTAGTGCTTACTGAGAATTTCTTCCTCTTCGAGGGCAGGTTTTATCACCAGGTGGCCGGGACATCGATGGGGGCGGCGTGTGCGCCGGCGTATGCTTGTCTCCATCTTGGCTACTGGGAGAGGAGGGATGTGTACACTATGGATATGTTCCGGCGCCACGTCGCCCTCTGGATTAGATTTATTGACGATGTGCTGGTGGTGTGGAGAGGTGGAAGAGCTGAGCTAGAAGTTTTTATTGACACCTTGAACACTAACGAAAGGAATATTAAACTTACCTATACTAGTGATGCTGAGGAATTACCGTTCCTGGACCTGAGTATTGCGGTCAGGGATGGAGCCTTGGTAAGCACGACATATAGGAAGCCAACGGCAGGCAACACCATCCTCCACGCCTCCAGCCATCATCCCGGTCACCTGGTGAGGAATATACCCTATGGTCAGTTCCTCCGTCTAAGGAGGAACTGTACCAATGAGGAGGATTTCGATGCTGAGTCCCGTGAACTGTATGGGCGCCTCAGGGAGCGAGGATATCCTCATAGAACTCTGAGGAGATGTCTTCAGAGAGCAAAAAATCGGGACCGCGAATCACTCCTCTTGGAGGGTAAAAGAGATGGATCAAGTGCTGCCAGAAGGGAAGGTATAGTGACACCATATGGACTACACTGGAACTCTCTAAGAAGCTGCTTGACAAAACTTTGGCCAATCCTGTTAGCATCACCTGACATAGCTGAAATAGTGGGTCCATGTCCCACAATAACGGCTAAAAGAGCACGTAATTTAAGAGACCATCTGGTAAGGTCAGAATTTTATAGTAAAAAACTACACGAGGAAAGGAGAAATTGGCTTTCATCTGCCCCACCCCCGAAGGGTATGTACCGCTGTGGGAGGTGTAAGGTCTGCCCCTTTGTACATAGAACAAAAACCTTCTGGGACACAAAGAATGAGAGGGAGTATGATATTGGTGCGTTTATGAACTGTGAGACCACAGGGGTAGTATATATGGTTACCTGCCCCTGTGGTCTACACTATATTGGAATGACCACGCGGGCCTTTAAGACCCGAATTCTAGAGCATATATCAAATGTTGGAAATAAAAATGAGAACTGTAAAGGCCCACTTAGAGACCACTACCAGCAGTATCATGGGGGTACTTTTAAGGGGAGTCTAGTTAAGGTTCTGGTATCCATAAAGAAAGGGGCAAGAAAGACTGACATAGAGAGGGAGCTATGTCGGGTTGAAACAATGTGGATTTATAGGCTAGGAACACTGTCTCCGCTAGGTTTAAACTCCGAGATGGACTTTTCAGTGTTTCTCAACTGATTAGTTGTTTATGGTGGAGGTCCCCTTTAAGCCCGATGGGAAATTGAGATAGATGCATGTCAGAGTGGATGGAAATGATGGGTGACATTGAATGTTGACACATAATAACTGTATGAACAACTAGGAAGAACCAATTGATTGATTGCCCGTAGTGTTCACCTGAATATGCACATACTGCTATGTGATGCATCTTTCTCTCTCACTTATGGGATGTCCTGGACCTTTGGTCCGTTCATGTGCTCTGACTTCTGGGCCTCATTGATGGTGCTGGTACCTAAGTGTCATTTCCAATTTCAATTCATGCTGCTATGCTAGCAACTGCTGGCGAAAAAATATCGGTTCCAGAATAAAAGATGGCCGCTTGAAAAGGGTCACATGACCAGGCCTGTCAGTATAAAGAAGCCTTTGAGATGTATGATCACTCCCCTGACGTCACTCTGAGGAAGCCAAGCCTATTGGCGAAACATGTAAGTGGGAGGAGTCCCAGGAGGCTAGCCTCGCCCACTACCTGAAACACACGAGCGCTCGATCCCCGCCGGGACGCTGATGCATTGGAGCAACAGGCGGGTCGATCGCGCTCACCGCTGCCACCAAGACCTTACTATATGCTGGAGGGATAGCAGTGCGACTTGGAGGAGCAGAGACTTCTATACAGACAACGCTCACTAACCGCGGACTGCAGCGTGTCGGGGACCTGCAAGCCCAGTCGGTCGTAAGTTGTCCAGAGTCTGTGGACGCTCCATGGTACACAAGTAAGCTGCGGGAACTTTATTTTTGTTTTTCATGTGATCTGACACCCTTGTACTGAAGGATTGGAGAGATATCCACTTAACTGCGACCCAGTGACAGGTCGAGTTGCATAGGAGAACTCAGTGACTCTTCTGCCTTTTGAGTGCAATCTAGCACCATTGTGGATTTATTATCTACCTACCCCTCCTGAAAAAAGAGGACTCCGCAAAAGATTACATATACGAGCAGTGCACTAGCTCTTAAAGGGCCAGCCACATGATTTAATCATTGATACTTACCTGCTTTGCTATAGCTGCTGCAGCATCCATTACCAGTAACATTAGTTGGGTTGTATGTGTGATGCGGTATGGTGTGTGAGGAGTGGATGAGGAGCCCCTGGGGCCCTTATTTTTAATTGATTTTATCTGTGTGTTGAAAATTGAGATTCTGTCTTCAATAAAGATTTTTGTATTCTTGGATCCCTGTGAGGCCCCCTTTCTTAACCTATTGCTCTTTGTTTTTTCTCAAATTTACTTCTTGGTTTTTTGGGCCCACATGAGTTGGTTTGGTTGAGGAGCTTGAGGTTACTATACAGCCTGGCCCACATTATAACACATTTCAACTTAGATCCATTGCTTTGAGGACTGCTATCCATATGTTTTATGTGACCAGGGGATTATTGCCTGATCTGTGCTGCGTGGGCTCTCCAGCCCGCAGCACAGATCAGAATAGTGCCAGGGCGATCAGACTTACCCCCTTTTTTCCCCACTAGGGGGATGTCCTGCTGGGGGGGTTTGATCGCCGCCGGCTTGCTGCGCTTTGCGGGGGGGCTCTTCAAAGCCCCCCTCCGCAGCGTTTTCGGCGCTCCCGTCCTCTCAGTCCCTCCCTCTCCCTGTATGAGCTGCGCAGGACGGATATCCGTCCTGCGCATTGTAGGATAGGCTTCAGCCTATCATATGCCGGTGATCCCCGGCCAATCAGAGGCCAGGGATCGCCGATCTGCCTTACGGCGCTGCTGCGCAGCAGCGCCGTATGATGTAAACAGCGAGGATTTCTTCCCCGCGTGTTTACATTTTGCCGGCGAGCCGCGATCGGCGGCTCTCCGGCTGTTCACGGAGACACCCTCCGGGAACGGACATGGAAACCCGCAGACGACCAGTTTACGCCAATCGGCGTTAGCTGGTCGTCAAGAGGCTAATAGAACACCAGGGTGGTTAATGGGAGCCGATTCAGAAGAGCCGATTCTCTGAGAAGAGCCGGAATTCCCTAACGTACACATCTAACGTCATCACGCTAGCGCAGCATCACTCTTGCACAGGCACAGTGGGACCTACAGGGTGTGAACCAGCTGATTATCAGCTGATGTTGGGAGACCTGCACAGTTGGGCAATCATTTTCAGCTGCCCCCCCCCTCCATGAACCTCCGAATGGACTGCCCCACTTCTCCATACGGGGACTCCGTCGTCCCTGCACACTGCTCCATTCTCCGTATGGACTGCACCAGTACTTCAGCATCACTCGGCTACTGCTTGCTGCAGTACTGAAGCAGTGGTGCAGTCTGTTTCCATGGCGACTAATGTTTCATCTTTTAGAGGAGCAGAAAGTACCATTGCTTCAGTACTACAGCAAGCAATAACTTGGAGGTGCAGGGGGGAGACGTGGTGGGGGTGATCGCACACAAGTAGCTGCCACTGCTGGGCCCCTTAGCCTACAGACCGCCCTGTGATGGCAGGCCCTGCAGGGGCTATTGTTACGCCAGTGATGCAGTGCAACACTACGGGTCACAAATCTACTGATGCACCTGTCCCATCCCCAATTAAACTAAATCTTCCGTCCTGTCCAATTGATACATTACAACGATTTTTGGTCAAAATCGGCTAAAAGTTGATTGGTTGAACATTTTAGTGGAGCCGATCCCCAGCAGATCGATCGAATCTGTGTAGCCTTGAATTGTAAAAAAGTGTATAGGCACTTTTAAATGTGTAAAAGAGGGGGAAAACCTGATGCAAAATACTTTTTCCCTTAGTTTTTCACAGGACGTGTTTTTTATCTTGTCTACAAATAATTTTAAAGTGGACCTGAACTCTTGCACAGAACAGAAGGAAAACAGAGAAATGCACCCTGTGTGTATTTAGAGCGTTTAGCCTGTCTAATTCCCCCTTGTCTGTGACTAACCACAACAATTTTATCTCTCAGTTGTGTCAGCTGGCTGCCCCCACAGAACAGCTAATTTGTAAGCACAGGATGTTAACCCTATGTCTGCTTCCATGAAAGCAGGAAGTAGACATGTTCTCTGCCTCATGACATGCCTCTGTGTCCCCCAACCGCCGCTCTCTCCCCCTCCCCCCCCACCACAGCCGCGCTATAGCCCCCCGAGTTTAGTGAAAATATTTGTCGCTATCTCATGGGTAAACATTGAGGAGAGGGATTCCCTGTTCAAAATGCCCGCCAGGGGCGTTCCTACAGGATCTCCAGAGCTGCCATTAGACAGCACTCTCTCCCTGGCTACGCCCCCTGCTGCTCCCCCACCTCCCTGCGCGCTGGTGAGGGAATGAATCTCTCTTTCCAGCGTCGTGCCTCAGAAGTCACAAAAGTGAAAGTGGGCCAGTGTGGCCCACAGGAGCGGCGGTTTTAGAGGCTACTTGATCCGCTCAGCTCCCCGGATCAAGTAGCCTACTTTTTGTTTCCCGTTTATGAGCCCACCTCAGGCTCTCTATAAGAACACTGAGCAAGTGAAAGAAAACTAAAAAGTAGGAGAGGTCAGGCACAGCAAACTTATTTCATCAAGGAAAGCTCATTTTGATTACTTTTCTTGCTTGCTGGTCCTGGAAAGTTACTTGATCAGGTGTGAAATCCTCGCCTGTGGGAACACTCAGCAGAAAAAGTTTATTGAAATAGGGCCAAAGTGAAGTTTGCTGTGGGTTGATGGCACACCTGGTGGCAGCGTGCCCGCAGGTCATCAGAGACTACAGAACATTCCTGTGTCTGCTGTTATATTAGGGAAATGGCATCTGTCTCTTCAGATTCTTTTATATATGCGTGCAGATGGCCATACACAGTTAGATTGCCATACAATATGGGAAACAGATCAATCCCTCTCTCTGATCTGAATCTGATTAGAGGCAGGGGCGTATCTGAGTAATATAGCACCTATGGCAAACACTGAAATTGCTCCCCATATATATTTGCGCCCCATTGCCAATTGCCCCCCCCCCCCCCCCATATTATTATTATTTAGTATTTATATAGCGCATTTATTTATTTATTTATTTATCTTCCGCAGCGCTGTACAGAGAATATATTGTCTTGTCACTAACTGTCCCTCAGAGGGGCTCACAATCTATTCCCTACCATAGTCCTACGTCTATGTATGTATTGTGTAGTGCATGTATCATAGTCTAGGGTCAATTTAGAGGGAAGCCAATTAACGTATCTGTATGTTTTCGGGATGTGGGAGGAAACCAGAGTGCCCGGAGGAAACCCACGCCACGCAGACACGGGGAGAACATACAAACTCCTTGCAGATGTTGACCTGGCTGGGATTCGAACCAGGGACCCAGCACTGCAAGATGAGAGCGCTAACCACTACGCCACCGTGCTGCCCGTATCAATACTAACGTTTTCCCTCCAGTATAGATATCCAGAGGTGTCCATCCCAGTATAGGTAGCCAGAGGTGTCCATCCCAGTATAGGTAGCCAGAGGTGTCCATCCCAGTATAGGTAGCCAGAGGTGTCCATCCCAGTATAGGTAGCCAGAGGTGTCCATCCCAGTATAGATATCCAGAGGTGTCCATCCCAGTATAGGTAGCCAGAGGTGTCCATCCCAGTATAGATATCCAGAGGTGTCCATCCCAGTATAGGTAGCCAGAGGTGTCCATCCCAGTATAGATATCCAGAGGTGTCCATCCCAGTATAGGTAGCCAGAGGTGTCCCCCTCCTCCATATTAGTATAGGTTGCTAGAGTTAGCTCCCCAAGTATAAGTAACAAGCGGCATCCCTCAGTATGGTGGTGGAGCACGAGGGAGCAGCCATGGTGCCCATGGTGGTGTGGCGCCAATGGCATGAGTCATGCCTGCACCCCTCTAGATACACCTCTGATAAAAGCGGACCTGCACTCAGAACTTCTTCTCTGCTCTAAAAGATTAAGCAACAGCATAATAACCTTTAAAGAAAAACATTTATTTGATACAACTCCTGCAATAAAACTGCAGTGTTTCTACTTCCTGCTTTCATGGGAGCAGACATATTGTTAACATCTTGTGCTTTCAAATGAGCTCTCTGCCAGCTGACACCGCTGAGGGATCAAATAACAACATGTGCTTAGTCACAGGTGCATTTCTCTATGTTTTCCTTCTGTCCTGCGCAAGAGTTCAGGTCCACTATAAATTCTCCCGTACACGGCACAAAGATTTTCAATAGATTTCACCATTAAATTTATTGAAAAAAAAACGGGCTCTAGGTCTGTGATTCCCCGCCCCCACCGCCGCCCTCTTACAGCCCGCCCTCCTGTCTGTGTGTAGCTGGGTCAGTGCTGTGCACATGCGCAGCAGCAAAAAGCACGGACCCAGCTATACGGAGACAACTGTCCCTGCTGTACGCAGGGACAGTTGCCTATTATTATATAGGATTTTTAGTATGTATATAGCGCCAACATCTTCCATAGCACTGTACAGAGTACATAGTCTTGTCACTTACTGTAACTGTCCCTCAGCATCTGTACTGCTGGCAAGGTGAATCACTGTGGCTCAGGGGAGTAACCAGAAATCACTGGGCCCCCCTGAGAAAGTTTGGCTGCCACCCCCCTGGCTGCCACCTCTCTGCACAGGTAAACCAATGTTATTCAGCTGGCTAGTGCAAACTTGAATGTGTTTCCCCCATGCAGATAAAAACAGACAGCAGTGAAGCACTGGGAGCATTTTCTCTATCAATTACATTAGCTTCTGTGATAAAACGTGCATGTTTTCACACATACAGACACACATGGTGTGCAGAAAACGCATACAGAGAACCTACATACGAGTGTGCGCCCAGCCTCAGCTTATTACACTCACTCTGTTCATCTCTGATGGAGCAGAACTGGCTCTGCAGACTCCTCCAGCATCACTGCAGTACACAGCACTTGGGGAGGGGTGGAGAGGCTGGGGGCGGGGCTCTGCAGACTCCTCCAGCATCACTACAGTACACAGCACTTGGGGAGGGCTAGTGAGGCTGGGGGTAGAGCAGCGTTGTACATAAGATCCTGCTGCACACTGAGTAGGGACTATCTACAAATCTTTGTCTGCAAAACTTTGTATGATTCCTTATCAGTGGCTGAGCAGATGCATTCATTGGAACAACTGTGTTGAGAGCAGAACATTTTTTCTCTCCATGCCCTTAGCTGTCAGTCTCTCAGGACAGGGAAAAGAAACTCCTCCCCCTACGGGACCCCCTGGAACTTCTGGGCCCCCTGTGGCTGCATCCCTTGCAGGGTCTATTGTTACGCCACTACTGTGCCTATTTGTTTCCATCTGTGTAGTAAGCAGAAACGTGATCTCCCAGAGTGCACTAGGGCAGAAGGCTGTGTGACATTACAGCCTAGGCTGTGACATCCCTTGGAGAGCGGTGTTACATACCAATATACAGCAATATATAGCTATAAGAAACATTTATGATGCTGAAACCTGCAAAGATAAAAGGGGAGTGGTAGGGAAGAGATAGACCTGAAGGAGGAGATAAAATCGGCCAGGGGACAGGGGATTAAAGAGAAACTGTGACCAAGGATTAAACTTCATCCCAATCAGTACCTGATACCCCCTTTCCCATGAGAAATCTATTCCTTTTCACAAACGGATCATCAGGGGGCTCTGTATGGCTGATATTGTGGTGAAACCCCTCCCACAGTGTGATGTCAGGACCATGGTGCTGAAATCACACTGTGAGAGCCTTGTTGCATTGTGGGATATAACAGCTGTTTCCAACTGCCAAAAAGGCAAGCAGCATCTCCTTCCACTGACATCACCTGCTAGCAGTAAAAATGTCACCATGCAATAAATGTCAGAATGTAAATCAGGGATTTAAAATAATTTTACAATGGGCAAACATTGACTAAATCATTTATACATAAGTATTGTGAAAATGTATTTTGTTAATTACGATATTTTCACTGGAGTTCCTCTTTAAGTCCTAAGAAAAATCCCCCAAGAGCACCTATCAGACTATAGGCTGGTAAATGTGCTGGGAAACTAACTATACTGAATCAATAGAGGGTAAGGAAACAATTCATAGCGTTTATTGAGTCCCCGTGGAGCCACATGACCCGGCGTATGAAATAATCCCAGCCTCCTGCCGTAACATCTGACTCCTATTACCTCCTTGATGAAAGCACGTGAATATGCTACCCAGCCCTGCAAACCTCAAACAATTACAGTCACCATTGTGACGCGGGCCAACAGGCGCTGCAAGTCCTCCTCCCCCACCCCAGCACTGTATGTGTAATAATCACTTCAGAGGACATTTAGTGTGTGCCAGAGGTGTCCAGTGATGTATGGGCAAATAGACCAAGAGACAGATCTCGCTCTGATTGAATCTGATCAGAGAAAGATTTGTTTCCTGCCCATACACCGCAGACCGGATTTCTGATAGATTTCAGCATAAAAACTATCCGGAATCTACCTAGTAATGCCGCCTCCATCGCTAGCGTGGCCGCCTCCTAAATGTAAAGTGCCAGTTTCCCTGGCTCGTATTTGGTACATGTGCCGCACAAAGGAAGTTGCCGGGCATGCTGGGTTTTCTTTTTTTGCTTCTTTACTTTCCTCTCAGACTTACCTAATGCAGCCTGATTGGCTGAAGCCTCTTTCCCTCCTGTTTTCCCCTCCCACAGCTCCATTCCTCTCTGATTGGCCAATATTTATCATGCTGAGACAATGCACTTTCTATTGCAGAGCTGGGTGAGAGTGTCTGAGGACTGGGAGGAGGGCGGGCAATGCATATACAATCAGGCAGAGAAGAGTAAGGGAGGAAATGACATCAGGATTGATTTGGCTTTAAGATAGCCACAGTTAAAATGGAGAATCCTGAGAAGGATTTTCACTTTTTTTACTGTAGAAAAATCACTAAAATCAAAATGTGCACAGTACAATACATGTGTTATGTAAGTAGAGCAAGTATTTATCTATATACTGTATGTTTTTGTTTTTTTTCAGAGATAGTATGGCTGACAGTTCCTCTTTAAGTTACATCAAGTACAGTTCTTTACGGTAAGCACTTAACAGTTCAGATGTTAAAGTGCTGTTTATACAGAGTACACTTTCATATGCTTTTTTCATCTGTGACCTCATGTCATTACCACTGGGGAAGGCATGCTTTTTGGAGGCTGAGATATTTGGAGCGCTCTGGCTGGCAGAAGCTCGCCTATAAATATGCTAATTTTAGACCTTATGACTTTCCCCGTGATGGAGGTCGCGGAATGTGAAGAAGTTTTCCACCCGGTTGGGAGAATTTGTCCCAGTGATGAGGAATAATAATACGTCATTTTTAAGTTACTGTTATCAATACTACACAGATTTCTTAAAGTGGCATTATATGTCCACAATTAAAATTTCAGTAAATAATCTAAGTTACATCAAAGAATATTTGCAAGCATTCCCTGTATGTAAAATTGTTTATTTTCACTGCAGAGAGCAGTAGAAGCTTGTTAATCTCTTGTCAATAGCACATGTAATCATTGCCGGCTGAAGCTCTCTGAGGCATGTGTCTTCACTCTGCCCCTCTCCCTCTGCTGATGTGACTCAACTGTTGCCAGGGTGATGCGTCTTTTCAGCAGGGGGGGGGGGGCAGACTGAAGACACATGTCTCAGAGAGCTTCAGCTGGCAATAATTACATTTGCAGATGACAAGAGATAAGCAAACATCTCCTGCTCTCTGCAGTGCAAAATAAAGGTTCTTACATGTAGGGGGATGCTTCCAGATGTTTTTTTTAGGTAACTAAGTGTAGTTAATGAAATTTGAGTTTTGGAAGTATAATCCGACTTTAAGTGAAATTTTTGAATTTTTTTTTTCTTTTTACCAGCTGGCAACATATGAAGATCGGTTGCTGTCTAGCCCCACTTCAAATAATGTCAGAGATTGCAGCGGGAGTGAGTGAGTGGTGTACAATTAGCTGTGATACACCGTGTTAGATGTAAAAAGATGAGAGTTTAATGCTTGGGGGGGGGGGGTTACGGTTAGAGTTATGAAGGGAAAGCTTAGCGTTAGGCATAGGTAAGGAAGGGTTAGTATGACATGTTAATGAAGGTTATAGGTTAACATTGGTAAAATTACCAATATTTTTACTACTGGCTAACATTTTCCCCTTACATCCAGCGCCGTAGTTACTCAGGTGTCCTTTTTACCTGTCTGGTGCTCACACCAGCACCTTTGACTTATCTCCGTCAGAAGCAGTGGTAAGATAACATCAAAAGTTAATTTCAAACAATTCCCTTTAATTAAAGAATCACAATTTGCACACGGTAATATGGAAACAACGGAGCGTGCCATTGCAAAGACAGAAATTCCATGATCCTCTTAGCATTTCTCAGAAATATCCCCATAAAAAAGTAGAACAAAAACTTTTCTTGTAACGTCAATTCAAACTAGGAGTTTACATTGTTTCTAATAAAACGACCCAACATGTTCAGGGGGACTTGACATTACATGTTCTTCATTCACATTTTACGGCGCTGAATTAAAAATTGTCTTTTTCCACGACTTTAACCATGTGGCTGAGCAACCGAAAAATGTTTCTCCAAAGTTTTCCAATAACCTTTACCATTAAGGGGTAGGGAACTTATGGCTCAGGAGCCAGATGTAGCTCTTTTGATGGCTGCATTTGGCTCACATACAAATCAGTAGGGGTTGATTCTCTAAGCTACACGGCTCAAGCAGCGCAACTTAGTGTGGCAGCGCAAGTAACATTTTCAAAGTAGGCACACTACTGCTGTAGCATGCACTACTAACTTACTCGCGCTATCCCCAAAACTAACAGCCGCTTCAATTGTTTCACTCTGGACCCTGTCAGGTCCAGTGACTTTGTAGGACGAGATCCCCGCACTTTGATTGGCCCAATTGGTTGCCTCTCACTTGACAGACAGTCTATTGGGCCAAAGTCCGGGGATCTCATCCTACAAAGTGAATCAACCCCCAAGTCAGCTTGCTTATTGTACAAGCTGTTAGTCGGTATTTCACCTGTCTGGCTCTCGTGGAAATTGCTGATGTTGCTGAAACCCAAGAGAAGCTGAAGACATGTCTGACACTTCTGCTGCCCAGATCAACTGTACACACATCACCATGCCAACAGGGACAGCCCTCTGCTGCGCATGCGCACTGTCCCAGTTTGAAACATTTTAAATTATGTGGCGTTTATGGCTCTCTCATCCAAAAAGGTTTCTGACCACTGCAATAAAACAACAAAGTTGGGAAATTGAATGATTATGTGTTTTGTGTTTCAAACTAGCTACGTGTTTTACTCGATCGATGCCGCTCGCCGCCAATCCGCCGCTATGCGCCGCGAAAGAG
The DNA here is from genome assembly GCF_040937935.1 of Hyperolius riggenbachi. Taxonomy (NCBI): domain Eukaryota; kingdom Metazoa; phylum Chordata; class Amphibia; order Anura; family Hyperoliidae; genus Hyperolius; species Hyperolius riggenbachi. Next base: position 26,321,160 of record NC_090653.1, on the reverse strand, counting down.
GCCCCCCCCCCAGACTCATTGCGCAGCCTGGCCAATCACCGCCAGGCTGCTCTAGGGGGTGGATCGGGACTCCCGATAATGTCATGACGTCGATGACGTCATTCCGATCGTCGCCATGGCGACGAGGGAAGCTCTAACAGGAAATCCCGTTCAGAGCGGGATTTCCTGTTGGGTATGGTCGCCGGCGGCGATCGGAGGGGTGGGAGGGATCTTCAGGGAGGGGAGAATCATGTAGCTAGCGTTAGGCTAGTTACATGATAAATAAAAAAGTGAAAAAAAAACACCCGCGGCCGAACACCGCAAAACATTTTTAGCATCCAGGCCATCTCAATAGCACATGAAAAATGCATGCCAACAATATGTCTCAATATTACAATAAACTTCCATTTTACCTTTTATTTTACACTCAAAGTTTAGCACATAAGTTCTATTTTCTTACTTTAGCAGGCCTGCGAGCCAGCCCATCCACAGAGATTTCAGGCAGCTTATTGTTTTATTAGACTCATTAGCAAGAAGTAAACAATACCTAACCTTTACACCAACAGAGTGGTTGGGTAATTAGGACAATTTCTTCAAAGAGCTTATCTAGAGGGAATGTGTAAAGATAGCTTGCTGGGTACTCTGATAGCATCTGTGACTTCTGTAAATAAGAAAGGCGAGGAGGAGGGAACATGGCAGCTCCCATAGCGATTACCAGCCAGGAGAAATTCCAGATAGAAAGAAAGGGTGCTTAGTTCCCTTTAAGTAAGGGAGATAGTCCAGTTGGAAAAGGACTAGTAGGTTGTAGGACTGGTGATCTGTCTTCTGTAAATAGAACACCTAGGAGAAGGTGGGTCGAGTCTGTTGGTAGAGTAAGAAGATAAGAGAAAGGAAGTAGGAAAGAGAACAATTATGCTTTTTTTTCCATTCTTTCTTGCCGGTTCCCTAACTCCACAGAAGTACTTTGTATGGCTGTCCTTGTGCTTGGCAGTCACAGTTGGGTTTTGTTGGCTAACAATGTTGATGGCAGAGAAGAAGTCCTCTTGATCTATCATGGACATTGGGCAGTACACTGCTGGAGTATATATATTATAAACACCACGATGGAATTTTGCCGTAGACTGTGCTGATCGTTACCAATACTGATATTCTGCTACAAGCTGCAACGGTACTGTAACGATCGGTGTCAGCTCGCAGAGAGAATCTGATTATTGGTGATCTGCAGATCATCCTGATTATGGATGATCTGCAGAATCACCAATAATACAGATATAGTGCTAACCTCTGGACACCTCTAATAAAGTATATAGTGAGTGTTTGGTGTAACAGTATGACTTTGAGTAAACCACCTGAAGAGCAGGTGGCCCTAGGCAGTACAGAAACCTTCCAGCAGCCTGAGACTCTCCAAGGGGTGGAGTCAGGCTGAAGGTAGGGAGGACCAGAGAGTGAGTGACACCTGGAGGTGGGTGTCACTGACAGATCTGGAGACTATCTCTTAAGTGGAGAGAGATAGCTCTCGAGGTCGGGCAAGCCAGGTCGGCAACACACGGACAGACAAAGTACAAAAGACAGAAGGCTGATTCGGTATCCAGGGCAGTCAGGGTATGGCAACGGTATATCAGATATGCGTGGTACCGAATCAGAAAGCAGAGGGATAGTCAGGAAAGCAACAGGTCATAACAAATATCAAACAATGCCTAGTCTTGGGTGTGAGGTCCGTGGTCTCTACACCCTGGAACTAGTCTGATGTATAACAGAATGATAACTCAAGTTCCCTAGTCTTGGGTGTGAGGTCCGTGGTCTCTACACCCTGGAACTAGTCTGAAGTAGAACAGAATAATAACACAAGTAATCTGGCTCAGTGTGAATTCCCAGGTCCTCCTGGTTCAAACACACTGTAGGATCTGACTAAGGTCTGAGTGCTTCCACGTAGTGATCGCAATGGCAGACAATTTGAGAGTGGCCAGCAGTAACCATATATAGAGCAGTGCTCTCTGGCACCGCCCTAAAGTGATCAACCAATGGTTACCAGCTCTGAGGTCAGCTGACCAGCCTGGTCAGCTGATCCCCCCTTGGCCATCATAAAAGTTCTGCCTTTCGGCGTGCGCGCGTGTATTCCTAAACCTATGTGAACTAACAGGCTCAGCCACCCCAGCTTCACGCTGCTGCGTGCAAACCACCGCGCTGGACGCGGAACCAGCCGCCTCGCTATCAATACATGCGACGGCTTTTCCGCGTTCTGCCATGTCACTAGATGCACGCTTCCGCGTGCAGACCGCCGCGTTGGACGCGGAATCAGCCGCCTTGCTGCTAGCACACGCGGCGGCTTTTCCGCGTTTTCTCACAGTACCCCCCCCCCCCCCTGAGGAGTGGACTTCGGACATCTCCTACCCGGCTTCCTAGGATGCAAGTTATGGAATTCCCTTTTTAACTCCTCCGCATGCATACGACAGTCTGGCACCCAAGTTCTTTCTTCTATGCCATACCCCTTCCAGTGAACCAAATACTGCACAGAGTTCTGCACAAGCCGTGAGTCCAGAATCTTCTCAATTTCATACTCAGGTTGGTCATCAATCAACACAGGGGGGGAGCGGAATCCACGTGCACTGCTGGCTTGAGCAGAGACACGTGAAATGATCTCACACCTCGCATGCTGGTAGGGAGATCAATGGCATAAGTGACATTATTGATTTTCCTGGTCACTGGAAAAGGACCCACAAATCTAGGACCTAACTTGGGTGACAGTTGCTTTAGAGCCAAATGTCGCGTGGACACCCAGACCAAGTCTCCTGGAAGAAATTCCCATTCTATGGAACGTCTCCTGTCAGCCTGTTTTTTCTGGTTCTGAAAAGCCCTCCCCAGATTTCTTTCAACCATTCCCCAAATCTGTTTCAAAGACCTCTGCCAATTCTCCAGTGCTGGAAACAGAGTAGAAGCCACTGGCAATGGGGTGAACTTAGGTAACCTTCCCGTCACCACCTGAAATGGGGAAAATCCTGAAGAGGAACTCTTCAGATTGTTGTGTGCAAATTCTGCAAACGGCAAAAATTTGACCCAGTCGGTTTGTGCATCTGCAACATAACACCTCAGAAATTGTTCCAGAGACTGATTCGTTCTTTCGGTCTGGCCATTGGTCTGTGGGTGGTAGCCTGATGAGAAAGAAAACTCCATGTCTAACTGATGGCAGAATGCCCTCCAAAAATTGGAAACAAATTGGACTCCCCGATCTGACACTATATTTTTCAGAATGCCATGCAGCCGTAAAACATGCTGGATGAAGAGATTGGCCAATTCCTGGGCCGAGGTGAGTCCTTTCAGGGGGACAAAATGGGCCATCTTACTGAATCGATCGACTACCACCAAAATGACCGTCATGCCCTCAGACCTGGGGATCTCGCCCACAAAATCCATGGACAAATGGGTCCATGGTTCACTCGGGACTGGAAGAGGCTGCAATGTTCCAACAGGTGCCTGACGGGAGGGTTTGCTCCTAGCACACACTGCACATTCCCTCACATACTCCTTGTAGTCAGTTGCCAATGACGGCCACCAAGCACATCTAGCAATGAGATCTTGAGTTCTGGTGGCCCCAGGATGCCCAGCATTCTTGTGGGAATGGAACAGCTGCAATATTTGTAAGCGAAAAGGCCATGGTACAAACATGACCCCCTCAGGCTTCCCCTCTGGTACATCTTATTGGAACGGACCCAACGTGACTGTCCAGTCTTTCCAGGTCTCAGTGGCTGCCAGAACCATCTTTTGAGGAACAATGGTTTCTGGGTCTGAGGGCTGTGCTGTCTCGGGCTCAAAACATCTGGATAAGGCATCAGCCTTGATGTTCTTACTACCAGGGGTATACGTGATTACAAATCTGAATCTTGAGAAAAATAATGACCACCGGGCCTGTCGGGGGCTAAGTCTCTTAGCGCCTTCAATGTACTCCAAATTCTTGTGGTCAGTGTAAACCGTAATGGTATGTTCTGCCCCTTCTAGCCAATGTCGCCATTCCTCAAAGGCCAATTTGATGGCTAGAAGTTCCCTATTGCCTATATCGTAGTTTTTCTCTGCGGGTGAAAATCTACGGGAGAAATAGGCACAAGGATGCAGTTTTCCCTGCAAACCGGAACGCTGAGACAGCACAGCCCCTACCCCTACCTCTGAGGCATCTACCTCCACGATAAAGGGAAAGGAGATGTCAACATGTCTCAGTATGGGTGCAGAACAGAACAATTTCTTCAGAGTGGAGAAAGCAGCATGAGCCTCAGGGGACCAGTGGTGAGTATCTGCCACTTTTTTGGTGAGACTGGTGAGAGGTGAAATCACCGTAGAGTACCCCTTTATGAACCTCCTAACTCCTATAGTAGTTGGCAAACCCCAGGAATCTCTGGAGAGCTTTCAGCCCTACAGGTTGGGGCCACTCCAAGACAGCTGAAACTTTTCCAGGGTCCATAGAGAGGCCAGAGGTCAAATTATGTACCCCAGAAAGGGGACAGAGGTCACTTCGAAAATGCACTTCTCCAATTTAGCATACAGCATATTTTGTCTTAACTTTCGTAACACAAACTTAACATGATTTGTGTATTCTGAGAGGTTGGACGAGAAAATTAGTATGTCGTCTAAATACACCAAGACGAATTTGCCCAATACCTCTCTGAACCCTGGTGGTCCGATTTGCCTAATTTTTTTTTGTTGCACGCAGCTAGTACTTTGCTAGCTGCGTGTATATACCGATCGTCGCCGCTCCGCGCTGCTTTGCCGCTACCCGACGTGCCACGCTGCCCCCCCGACCCCGTGCGCAGCCTGGCCAATCAGTGCCAGGCAGCGCTGAGGGGTGGATCGGGACTCCCTCTGATGTCACAACGTCGTTGACGTCATCCCGATCGTCGCCATGGCGAGGGGGGAAGCCAAACAGGAAATCCCGTTCTGAACGGGATTTACTGTTTGCTTTGATCGCCGGAGGCGATCGGAGGGGGTGGGGGGATGCCGCTGTGCTGTAGCGCTAGGCTAGCTACATGATTAAAAAATAAAGTAATAAAAAAAAATGTGCTGCGCCGCCCCCTGGCGATATTATTGTATCGCCCAGGAGGTTAAACACTCCAACCCCATTTGCCGATCACTGATTCCGCTTGCCGAGCAGTCATGCTGCTTGGCGAACGCTTACCAAAGTCTGCGCTAAGCTGAAACATCCCAGCGGCACTTGCCAAACACTTGCGTCAAACATAAACACCCTAGTGCACCATAGCTGCAGTGGCGAAAATTATGCATTATCCCTACCATCAGTTATTTAATATGGAAAGCATAAATTTCACCATGTGTTAAAAAATAGCTCCTAACACCAATTCTCCTCTTCTACACAGCTGATCTGCATCACTGAATCAGCTGTTCCTGACACAGGGGCTGGCTGTTCCCTGCTAGCTGCCTTCTGTCTCTCTCTGCCACAGCTGATTTATAACACACACACTACAGAGCAGTATTGTTGCTGCTCACAGGTTGCTATAATGTAATTAGCTATAATGTAAGTAAGTAACTAATTAGCAGACTGTTTATTCCGTTACATTATAATTACGCATGAGAAGCAACAGCACAGCTCTGGAGTGTGTGAGCCGCGTTATAAATCAGCAAGAGAGACAGAAGGTTGCTATCATTTAGCAGGGAACAGCCCACCGTCCTGTCAAGAACAGCTGATTTAGTCCTGCAGATCAGCTGTGTAGAAGAGTAAAACTGGTGCTAGCAGCTATTTTTTTAACACACGCTCTATGGAGAAATGTATGCTTAAATAACCAGTGCTGGTCGTAATGGAAAAATCTACGCTTACGGATCATTACGCGTAATTTTACGCTATTACGCAATTACGGTTACGGCGTAGGAAATTATCTACGGTGCATCACTGTAATTACGCGTAAACTTACGCAGTTACGCGTAAGGATACCGTAATGTAGGCGCTTACACTACGATGTTACGTGTAGTGCCGTAATACCCATTAATGCGTATTTTTTTACGCATACGGACGATATGTACGCAATAGCCGTCAATGTGACAGTTATTGCGTACATATCATTCGTATGCGTCAAAACGTACGCTTATACTGAAGGGCGGGAGAAGATACTATTGGTTGCTTAGGATGTTGACTGATTGGCTACTCTTAGAAAAGGGGAGTTTTTACGTTAGTAATTACGCGTAAGTCTTCGTAAAATTACGCATACCTAGCAATTACGGTAGACAGTGTAATTACGATACCACTTAACTCCTTACGCGTAAATAATTACGCGTAAGATCGTAAGTTACGCGTAGCGCTTACGCGTAAATTTACATTGAATTACGATGCGTAATTACGCTCATGCGTAATTTTGGCCCAGCACTGTAAATAACTGATAGTGGGGATAATGGAACAGCATAAATTTCCCCATAGTGCCGATTAAGGCCCCGTTCAGACTGCAGAACGCAGACCGCAACGCATGCGGACCGCAACGCGTACGAACGCACGCCATCCGCGTTCGTATGCGTTGCGTGGCTGATCCCATCACTGAAAAGAGAATGGGACAGCCATGCGTTTTTACAAAAAATGCGTGCAGCATGCGTTCCCGGACCGCACAGGTCCGGAACGCATGCAGTGTGAACATCAGACATTGCACTCTATGTAATGTCTGATGTCGTGCGTGTCGGCCACCTGCACGCGTTTCCAAAACGCGGCTGGAAACGCGTGCAGTGTGAACGGGGCCTTAATATTGCAATTTATGGTACTGCAGTAACGTACCTGCAGCCGACATGCCAAAATGAACTGCTTTGACACTGCTGATCTGTTCCTTCCCGTGTAATAGTGCAGAACAAAACACAACACGGTCTATTCTGTGAGTTTGTAAACTGATGGCTGAGTGTGAAAAACAAAACCAGTTAGCAAGGATGCCAGAACTGTTCTCCTCCGGGCTCCCTGCCCTTGCTAGCCTGTAATTAAAAACGCACCACTCCCAGGTTAGAGTTCTCTGAGGGAAAAGGTTTCAGCGTGTTTTCATGGACAGCAAAGGCCTTCTTCACAATAAAAACAAGCGGACCTGAACTCAAAACTTCCTCTAAGCAACAGCATACTAATCTTTAAAGACAAACATTTATTTGTTTACAGCTAATATAAATCCTGCAAGAAATCTGCAGTGTGTCTACTTCCTGCGTTCATGGAAGCAGCCATAGGGTTGACATCCTGTGTTTACAAATTAGCTGTTCTGCCAAGGCAGACAGCTGACACAGCTGAGAGATGAAATTACAGTTGTGATTAGTCACAGGTGAGGGGGGAATTACACAGGCTAAACTCTGTAAATACATACAGGGTGCATTTCTCTGTTTTCCTTCTGTCCTGTACAGGAGTTCAGGTCCACTTTAAACCCATGTTTAGTAACCGTGAGCATAACATGTCATAGAAGATTTACTCCACCACCAGAGAGACCTAGCGTTTTTTGCCAATGTTTGCAATTCTAAAGTCATTATTTGTCTTAAAGGACATCTGAAGCGAGAGGGATATAACGCCATTTTTATTTCCTGTTAGGCTGCTTTCACAGTGGGACGTTGCAGGCGCACGTTAGAGCAGCCTGTAACGCAGCCCAACTCACAGCAATGAAAAATCAATGGGCTGTTCACAGCGTCTACTTTGCGTTACAGTGTAACGCTGGACATTTGAAGAAAGTGCAGCATGACTGTTTGCACGTGCTCAGTAAGGGGAGAGTCCGCTATTGTTCCTAGCCACATGGCTAATTAATAATCACTGCACTGTAGTGTTGTCCAGATCATGAACAATGCGGATGGTTGGATCTTTTTTGTGAGTCGAATCATCCGGATCATCACAATGAAGGATTCGGTTCACAGTGGATGTCTGGAAGAAACAGGAACTGCAGCTTCTGTGCACAATCTTCCTGCTGCATCTCTCCCTTCCCCATTAGCACCCTCATTGTGCCTTCATTCTCCTGCACTTCTCACTCTGCTGCACCCCTGCTTCCTGCTTCCCTAGTAAAATGATTCAAAGATCCGGTTCAAAGATCCGGCTCTTTTCAATGATCCTATTCGTATCATCCGAATCATTGAAAAGATCCGGACTTCCCAGGATAGCACCAAGAGCCTCATAACGTGGCTCAATCTGACATCCAACTTCAACACCACCATGCGCTGCGTTAGGGGCACGTTATGCGACCTTAACGTCCCCTAAAACGCAACGTCTTGGTGTGAAAGAGGCCTTAAAATAGAAGAGAGATCAGGAAATGATTGATATTCACCATGTCATTTGTTAATATTGTCTGATCCACAATCAGCCTGCAGGTCATCATCTTTACTACTGGCAGACATGAAAAAAACAGACAGCACCAACTGCCCTTATTTATAACCACACCCCCTAACAATGCGATAGGCTAAAAAATTTTTTTTTTTTTTTTTTTTTTTTTTTTTATAGATATACATATGAACAGAGGGAGATATTGGCTGCTTGGCAGTTGGAAACAGCCGTTATTTCCCACAATGTAATGAGGTTAGGAAACTGTCAGGACCTATGTTCTGACATCACACTGTGGGAGGGGTTTCACCACAATATCAGCCATACAGCGCCCCCTGATGATCTATTTGAGAAAAGGAAAAGATTTCTCATGTAAAAGGGGGTATCAGCTACTGATTGGGATGAAGTTCAATTCTTGGATTAAAGCTCCTCTATAACTGGGGTACAGAAAAAAAAAAAAAAACAGTTCTAAAAACCGCTTTTCCACACGTCTGACAATATCCATGCTGTGGCAATCGCAATCCCATCCTCGCCTGCTGCTGTATTTCCATCTGGAAATTATGATTTCCAGGCAATTTTCAGATGTTCCTGGCTGCTCTGATGGCTGTGTGTGGAAAATGTCACATGACCCCAGCGCCTCGTCCTGTAACCAATCTGCGAAGTCATGTGACCAGGAGCACTGCAGCTGCCAGCCGGGTCCGCAGCTGATAAACAGATGTGTGTGTTATGGTTACATAAGAAGCAAGTTTTGAAACACTCGATGCCTTGTTCTTGTCGTAACTACCAGGAAAAGCTTATTCCAGCGAGGAGGGAACGCGATGTCCCCAATCCAGCCCAGACAGGCGGATTCCAGACTGCAGGCAGGAATTCTCCTTATAGAGCAGAAGGAAGGAGAGATCGCAGATAGGCGAGAGCTAGAGGCAGGAGACGTACTAGAAGAGAATCCAATCACTCAGCTGCTGCACAGTATAAAGGCTGCTGATGGTGATATTATCAGGTCCAGATTTACATCACAGGAGCCTGTAGGCAGAGATGTCCTGGCACCCTAGACTCCGCCCTCCATGAACCTACAACCCCCCACCGAACTCAGCTGTCACTTCTCCCTTACTTCTCTTGCCTGTCATAGGTAGCTACAGGTGCCCCTTAGTATTAGGTAAGGGAGATCTCATCAGTGGAATGGAGAGTGCCAGGTAAGTAACCTCTCATTCACACTCTCATCAGGACTCTGCATAGGAAAGGAAGGAGGGAGGTGCTTGGGGACGGGAGTGAGCCGCCTTTCCATCATCAGGCGCATGTAGGCACGTGCCTATACTGCCTTATGGTAAATCCGGCCCTTGATATTATCATTATTATTAAAGGGAACCCGAGGTGAGAGGGATATGGAGGCTAACATATTTATTTCCTTCTACACAATTGCCTGGCAGCCCTGTTGATCTTATGGTATAAGTAGTTTCTGAGTCAATACCCTGGAACAAGCATATGGCTAATGCAGTCAAACCAGATGAGTACCTGATCTGCTGCATGCTTGTTCAGGGTCTATTGGCTAAAGTACTAGAGGCAGAGGATCAGCAGGGCAGCCAGGCAACTGGTATTGTTTAAGGCTGCTTTCACAGTGGGACGTTACAGGCGCAGGTTAGAGCAGCCTGTAACGCAGCCCACCGCACAGTAATGTAACACAAGTGGGCTGTTCAGTGCCCACGTTGCGTTACATTGTAACGCTGCACGTCAGGTTAAAGTGCTGCATGCTGTGCGTTATATGCAGCTAAGCCACGTTAGACTGTTTGCACATGCTCAGTAATGTTGGAGGAGGAGGTCTCCCCTCCTCCTCCACGGCCAGCCACATGGCTAATTAATATTCACTGCACTCAGTGACGTGCAGTGTTTACTTCCTGGACGCCCTGTGCGGCGATTGGCTGGCGGGACCACGTGATGCGGATCACGTGGTCTCCGCATCCCATAGCATAAAAAATGCGCACAGAGAGCTGCATAACGCGGCTCTTGGTAGCGTCCTCCTCCAGCACCACCAGGCGTTGCGTTAGGGGCACGTTATGCGACCTATAACGTCCCCTAAAACGCAACGTCCTGGTGGGAAAGAGGCCTAAAAGGAAATAAATATAGCAGCCTTTATATTCCTTTCACCTCAGGTGTCCTTTAACATCATAGTCATAGTTATACAGCAGAAAGATTCTCTGAAGCATTTCACAAACCCGCTCACAACATATTATTATTATTTTTGATTTATATGATTCATAACATATTCTGTGGCATTGTGCAGAGTAAGGGTCCTTTTACACTTATTGCCTTGGTATGCATCAGTGTGCGTTAGTACGTGTTAGCAATGCATTGGGAAAAAGATCTCAGATAAAACTCATATAGTGGGAACTGTGCCAGATAAAAACAAGGTTCACAACATGAGTACAGAGTACAAGGCACATTGTCCTGTGGTTCCACCAATCTGGTATATCTGATCATGTGTGCTAAATGCCCAAATGTTATGTACGTGGGAGAAACTGGACAAACTCTGAGCAAACGTCTGAATGGACACAGGCACACTATTAACGATACCAATTCTGAACTCCCAGTTGCTACACACTTTCGGTCCAACGGACACAGCATGTATAGTTACATAGTTACATAGTTATTTTGGTTGAAAAAAGACATACGTCCATCGAGTTCAACCAGTATAAAGTACAACTCCAGCCTGCTCCCTCACATATCCCTGTTGATCCAGAGGAAGGCGAAAAAACCCTTACATGTCACTGCCCTGAAGGGTGGCTTCAAAATGTCAAATGATCGATTAATAGCAGAAACAAAATTAATAAATTGGTTCAAAGTTGTGGACAAGGGCTTGAATAAAGACAAAAAAATGTTATATTGGTATGAAGCTGACGATATTTGAACTCTTTCTCAGCCTATATACTTGTGAACTCAGAATTTACAATACCTCTGTGTCAGTTCAACTCCCAGGTCTGTGAGCATGGAGTAAACAAGGATCCTTATCTCAGCTAACAACCTCCAACCCCATTAAGATCTTCTGTTTTACATAAGGCATCTCAATGACATGTATTTATGCTTGAAAAATATCTGTTTTCCCTTTTGATGTTGCATGTATAAAGCTTTCTGTACCACCAGCCTGCAAACTAACAGGATGTAAACTAGGGATGGTCAGAATGCCAATTTCCGATTCCGCGGTAAATCCGCATTCCGTCCAGTACCGATTACCGATTCTGCTTTCCGCTACCAATTTCCGCATTCCAAGGCGGAATTTCCGCCGGAAATCGCGGAAATTCCGCCCGACTTTAATATCGATTTTCTCAAAAACTATAAGGTCTTTTTGAAAACTTTGTTTTGCATCTTGTTCAGAAGATTCTGTTTAATAAACCCTGAAAATTTGGTGTTTCTAGGACTTACGGGGGCTTTGCTATTAACTGCTAAATTGGGCGGATTTTTACTGTAATGTAAATGCAGAAAATAGGCAGATGCAGATTTCCTGCATTTTACATTACAGTAGAAATCAGCCGACTTTAGCGGTTAATAGCAAAGCCCCTTTAAGTCCTAGAAACACCAAATTTTCAGGGTTTATTAAACCGAATCTTGTGAACAAGATGCGAAAGAAAAGTTTTCAAAAAGACCTTATAGTTTTTGAGAAAATCGATATTAAAGTCGGGTGGAATTTCCATGATTTCCAGCGGAAATTTCCCGGATTTCCGGCGGAAATCCGCCTACGGCACTTGCATTACCGAATTTCCGATCGGAATTTCGGAAATTGCATTTCCGCGGAATCCGAATGAGCATCCCTAATGTAAACCCGACGAAGGCTGCAAGGCCGAAAGCTTGTTTATTCTTATTGATTTGTAGTTAGCCAATAAATGGTATTATCCTGATTTAAAACTTCTAGATAAAAACATGGGCATTACTTTAAACATCAGTTTTCTTTCAGTTTTAACTGAGAGCAACTGATTTAGTATAAAAGGGGCCTAAGAAACAAACATGGGGTACATAATAATACAGACAATAGCATACACAATATATCCATGTTGGTACATCATACAGATTGGTAGACATAGGAATTAGCGTGACACGTAATGTAACATGATGAACAAAATGTATCGCAAAAGAGAGAGAGAGAGACCTGTCCTGTTGAGAGATAACAATCTATAGGAACAGGAAGGAAATAGGTGGGTTAACCTCCCTGGCGTTCTATTAAGATCGCCAGGGCGGCTGCGGGAGGGTTTTTTTTAAATAAAAAAAAAACTGTTTCATGCAGCCAACTGAAAGTTGGCTGCATGAAAGCCCACTAGAGGGCGCTCCGGAAGCGTCATTCTGATCGCCTCCGGCGACCAGAATAAACAAGGAAGGCCGCAATGAGCAGCCTTCCTTGTTTTGCTTACATCGTCGCCATAGCGACGAGCAGAGTGACGTCATGGACGTCAGCCGACGTCCTGACATCAGCCGCCTCCGATCCAGCCCTTAGCGCTGGCCGGAACTTTTGTTCCGGCTGCGCAGGGCTCGGGCGGCTGGGGGGACCCTCTTTCGCCGCTGCTCGCGGCGGATCGCCGCTGCTCGCAGCGGATCGCCGCAGAGCGGCAGCGATCAGGCAGCACACGCGGCTGGCAAAGTGCCGGCTGCGTGTGCTGCTTTTTATTTTGCAAAAATCGGCCCAGCAGGGCCTGAGCGGCGACCTCCGGCAGTGATGGACGGATATATTCGTCCATACCGCTGAGGAGGTTAATATACATTATATGCATACCTGGAAGTAGTAGTGTGTTGTGTAGGATAAATTTAGTAAGCATAACTTGGCAAGTATTAGCCTGATGAAACAGAGAACGTTTTCTCTGAGAAAACGCGTTGTTTTTACTTATAAATAAGCCCCCCTTTTATACCTTACTACCTCACCACTCTCCATTTTATTTGCGGCAAGTCAGCGGTTATATCTGCTAGCCGCACAATACTACTCAGTACGCTACTGACATCGCATAGACGCCGCTCACTCCCGTTTGGTCTCGCAAGGTGAGCATGCGCCAGGATCTAACGTTTGGCCTGCCTACAGCCTCCCTGGAAGTGTCCAAACTGAGACCGTGACTCCCTGGTGGCCCTCCGGATTCTCCGCCTGGAGCTGGATCGTGAGCCTGGTCCCTGGCCCCTAAAGGGACAAACGCTATCAGAGGCTGTGTCCTACGAGCAGCCACTTCTGAACAGGAAGTTCTTCTCTTTTCTTCTTGGGTCTGAGGTATCTGGTCCTCCTGTCCACATGGTGTTTCTCTTACTCTCTTTTTGTGGTGGTTGAGACAGTTGGTCTAATCGAGATCCTTGATGCGGGATACTACAAGCGCAGTTGCTGGTCTGTAGCCGGTCAGCCAATCCATCCGGTGAGCGTTTTATGTACTAGTGGTGTGGGGTGCATGCTGACTGCACACACACGGAAGGTGTCTTGGTTGAGCTAAACTTCACTGGTGGAGGGAGCTGTTCGGAAGTTGTTTAGAAGCAAGATTACGCTATGTCTTTTCCCTTGTCTGCTTAGGATATTCACAGGGGGAAGCTGCTGAGGACCCATGCTGTGTGAATATTAATGAAACGTGTTTGCTGATGTCTATATATGTCAGCCTCTGGACATTGGTGAGAGTATAATATTGTACACCAGCCCTGCTTATGTTGATGGAAAGTAGAGTGAAGTACTCATACCACGGAATTGTCATTGCTGGACTTTGTAGAAAAAATCTGTGTATTATAGTCCACCTAGAGAAGACATTGAAATTCAGGACTTTCTAAATATATATGGTATCAGGAGGGGAGGCTGAGATAACGCCCACCTGTTACAGTTCATACATTGTATAAAGTCTGTACCACATAGTGGGAGCGCTGTACGCATACACTAAAGATAACTTGGCAAGAGGTTGAAGGTAGAACAACCTAAGTATGCATGTCAGAAAAAGTGAGTTTTGAGGGAGTGTCGCCGGGCTCCCGCCGGTCAGCCATTCCGGAGCGGGGCCTAGGAGAGGAGCCAGGATGCCGTCGTGGGACCTCCCGACCAGCGCTGGGCTGGAGAAAGCCCCGGGTGAGTACTATTTTCCTTTTCAGGGTGAGCTTGGAGTCCCTTTAAAGATTTCAAAGGATGGAGAGTGAGGGATGTGTTTTGGAAGGGGATTCCAAAAGAGGGGTGAGGCTCGTGAGAAATCTTGTATACGTGAATGCGAGGAGGTGATCCTAGAGGAGGACAGCAGAAGGTCATGGTATTTACAGGTGTGGGTGGTGTTTGGCTGTTCGGCTCATGTACACTGAAGAGGAATGAAGAGGACCAGTCCTGTGGCAAGAAGCAGGTAATATATAATGCTCCACTGCTGCTCTGTATTATGCACAGGATCGGGCCTCCTAGCACTGGACCCGCTATGATAGAGGTTAGGGGGCAAGGCCAACAGTTCTCTGCACCCCCCCCCCCCCCCCAAATGTGCAGTGGAGGTGGTGTATGAGCCCTCCCATCCCTCTGCTAAAGCGACTCCAGGACCGTGTGTCACTTCAGGAGGGATGGAGCAAAATGAAGATACAGGCAGGAGGATTCTTGCCTTGGTTGATGACCAGAGATAAACAAGCTTCTACTGCTCTTTGCAGTAAAATTAAATGATTTTACACACAGGGAATACTTGTGAATGCTTTCAAATGTTCTTTTATGCAACTAGGAGTAGTTAGTGAAATCTTATGCCTGGTACACACCGTGCCATTTCTCATCCGATAAACTGGTCAAAAGGATTATTTCCAACAAGTCCGATCTGATTTCTAATTGTTTTTTTCTGATCGATTTTGTACAGAACTGATCTGAAAATCGAAAAACGATCGGAAATCAGATTGGACCTGTTGGAAATTATCGACTCAACTGTCAATCTGATGGGAAATTGCATGGTGTGTACCAGACATATGTTTCTGGAGAATAATCCCACTTTAATTAGGCACTGTAATAACATATAGTAGAATGCAGAAAATTATTCAGGATACCCACAATTATTGTAATCATCCTGGTTTCAGCATCAAAAACACTTCCTATATCTCTGAATCAGAATCAGAATTTATTCGCCAAGTACAACGGTGGATTGTACCCGGAATTGGTTTTGGCGCATACAGTGTCGTTGGTGAAGAAACAAGAAATAGCATACAGTTAAGCATGGCACATACATAGACATGGGACAAGCATACATAGGACATTACAGCTTGTGCGTACAATTAAGCAGAGTGCAGCATCGCATACAGTTAAAGAGACACTGAAGCGAGAATAAATCTCGCTTCAGAGCTTATATTCAGCAGGGGCATGTGTGCCCCTGCTAAAACGCCGCTAACGCGCCGCTAAATGGGGCTCCCCCCCTGCAAAATACGAGACCAACTTGGTTGTAGATTTTTCTGCTGTTGAGGCAGGGCTAATGGCTGCAGCCCTGCCTCTCAGCGCCGTCTATCAACGGCGCATCGCCGCCTCTCCCCCGCCCCTCTCAGCGAAGGAAGACTGAGAGGGGCGGGGGAGAGGCGGAGATACGCGCTGATAGACGCGTGTGGGGCAGGGCTGCGGTGGTTAGCCCTGCCCCAATGCGGAAGAGATCCCTGGGACTCCATGAGGGGATTTGGGAGGTAAGGGACCCCCGTTTAGCCGCGGGATAGCGGCGGTTTAGCAGGGGCACACATGCCCCTGCTGAATATAAGCTCTGAAGCGAGATTTATTCTCGCTTCAGAGTCTCTTTAAAGGGAACCTTAACTGCTGCGGAAAAATAAATTCACTTACCTGGGGGCTTTCCCAAGCCTCCTGCAGCCGTCCTGTGCCCGCGCCGGTCCTTCGGTGCCCTCCGGTCTCCCTCCGCCGCTGAGTTTCGATTTCGGACGACTGCCAGTCGTCCTGGGGCCTCTTCCGCATTCCTTGTCGTAAACTGCAGTAAAGCGCGTCCGCATGACGCCAAACGCGTCATCGCATGACGCCAACGCGTCATGCGGACGCGCTTTACTGCAGTTTACGACCAGGAATGCGGAAGAGGCCCCAGGACGACTGGCAGTCGTCCGAAATCGAAACTTAGCGGCGGAGGGAGACCGGAGGGCACCGAAGGACCGGCGCGGGCACAGGACGGCTGCAGGAGGCTTGGGAAAGCCCCCAGGTAAGTGAATTTATTTTTCCGCAGCAGTTAAGGTTCCCTTTAAGCATGGTACATACATATAAACAATAAAAGCAAAAATAAAAAAGCAAACAGAGAGCATTACAGCATACACGTACAGTTAACGTAATACAAGCATAGCAAAGCATACACTGATAGCAGGAACAGAAAAGAGTGGGACTGGAGGAGCAGCCTGAGAGCTGATATGAGCGATGCCATTTTCAGCACTGGACGCTACACAGCGACACGCTCTCAACAAGACAGGTGCTACCGATTGTCCAAGAAAGTAGAGAGAGAAGGCTGTGAAAGCTGAAGGGCATCATGATGGAGGTGGACAGCAGAGTTCACTCGGACCAGGTTGCCCGAGGAGTAGCGCTCCTGATTTCAAGTCCGCACGGCTGGGTAATGAGGGTGTAGACACAGTGGGGGCCCAGTGGGGCCAGGGGGCACCTTTGGGTGGTGGATGTGGGGCCAGTATATTTTGCTGTATATCGGTATGTAGCCCAGCCCTCCCAGTGATGCTTAAGGAAGCTCCAGGTAAGTGGATTAGTATTTTTAATTTTTTTAAACACCTCCCTGAACCTTCCCTTTAAGTTTAACCTAGGCTGTTAAGCTATGCAGAATGCTCCTCCCGCAGCATTTTGGGATACTGGGTATATATACTGGCTTTGGAACTCTCTGTAAACAAACATTCCGCAGAGATGCACCTGACAGGACTAAAGATGTGGCCACCTATGATAAATGTCTTAATGTTAATTAGGGTGAGGAAAGATGACTAATTAAATGTATATATCAATATTGTATGAAAACAAGCAATTTTATTCATTCCGTTATTTTTTTACTACAGTTCTTCTTAAAATAAATATTGTTCTTTCAACTAAATGTGGTGTGTTTAGTGATTCTATTTGTAGGTGAACTTTTTTTTCTACATCGTTAAAGGGGCACTACAGCGAAAAATTGTAAAATTTAAAATATGTGCAAATATATACAAATAAAAAGTACATTTTCTCCAGAGTAAAATGAGCCATAAATTACTTTTCTCCTATGTTGCTGTCACTTACAGTAGGCAGTAGAAATCTGACAGAAGTGACAGGTTTTGGACTAGTCCATAGGGGATTCTCAGCAAGGCTTTTATTCTTTAACCTCCTTGCCGGTCTAATTAATCCGGCAAGGAGGCAGCGCAGAACTTTTTTTTTTTTTTATTTAAATGATGTAGCGAGCCCAGGGTTCGCTACATGATAGCCGCTGAGCGGCGGCATCCCCCCACCCACTCCGATCGCCTTCGGTGATCAGAGTAAGCAGGAAATCCCGTTCAGAATGGGATTTCCTGCAGGGCTTCCCCGGTCCCCATGGCCAGGGAATTCCGATCCGCCCCTCAGCGCTGCCTGGCACTGATTGGCCAGGCTGCGCAGGGGGCGGCTCTGCGCGGCGGGTAGCGGCGAATCGGCGGTAAGCGGCGGCGATCGCATACTACACGCAGCTAGCAAAGTGCTAGCTGCGTGTAGGAAAAAAAAAATTATGCAAAATTATGCAAATCGTCCCAGCGGGGCCTGAGAAATCCTCCTGCGCAGGTTACCCCGAGCTGAGCTCGGGATAACCGGCAAGGAGGTTAAAAAGACATTCCCTAAAAAGGATTTAGGGTACGTTTCCACTTGAGCGGCGTGATTTGCTCGCGGAAACCGCGTCAACGAATCCGCATGCGGTTGCGGATTCGTTCATGTTTCCATGCGAATTTTCACGCGGAATCGCCCGCGGTTTTAACGACGCGATTTTAACCATGTCAATGCCGGTGAGCATTGACATGGGTTTTTAGACGAAATCGCACGCGGAAACGCCGGGAAAACCGCAAGACTAAAGAGCTTGCGGTTTTCCTATTTAGTTACATTACCGACGATTCGCGTGCGGGTGTGCGGCGTGCGAATTCTGACGGCTCTGCTGTGCAGATTTTTTCTGCATAGCGAGCCGCACAGAATTCCTGACAAGTGGAAACGGCGCCATCCACTTGTATTGGTTGAGCGAATCTGCATGCAGGAAACGCATGCAGATTCGCTCGAGTGGAAACGAGCCCTTAAACAATGATGCTGGCCAGTTTCCCTGCTCGCTACACAGTTTGGCAGTTGGACGGAGTAACTGCCATTCACCAAGTGCTTTTGAAAATAAATATATCCTTGAGAATCCCCTATGAAGAGATGGACTAGTCCAAAACCTGTCACTTCTGTCAGATTTCTACTGCCTACTGTAAATGCCAGCAACATAGGAGAAAAGTAATTTATGGCTCATTTTACTCTGGAAAAAAGTACTTCTTATTTGTATATGTTTGCACATATTTTAAATTTTACAGTTTTTCGCTGTAGTGCCCCTTTAGGCTGGTTTCACAGTGGGACGTTACAGGCGCACGTTAGAGCAGCCTGTAACGCAGCCCACCGCACAGTAATGAAAAATCAATGGGGCTGTTCACAGTGCGGACGTTGCGTTACATTGTAACGCTGCGTCACAAGACAACGTACTGCATGCAGTACTTTAGACGCGGCTGAGCCGCGTTAGACTGCTTGCACATGCTCAGTAATGTTGGGGAGGAGGGGAGAGCGGCCAGGCACATGGCTAATTAATATGCACTGCACATTATGACGTGCAGTGTTTACTTCCTGGAGCAGCCGCTCTGTGCGGCGATTGGCCGGCGGGACCACGTGATGCCGCATGCGCACAAGAGTGCGCATCACGGCATCACTGACGCCAGAGTGAGCTGCACAACGCGGCTCACTCTGACGTCCAGATCCAGCACCACCAGGCGTTGAGTTAGGGGGACGTTATGCGACCTTAACGCCCCCTCTAACGCAACGTCCTGGTGTGAAATTAGCCTTAAAGTTCTCACCAAACACACTGAGCCCACTGATTCATGATGATACTATGCACAGGGACGTTTCCCAAATTGTGAGTGATTTTGGCAGAACGCCCCCCCTCCACATAATCCTCACAGCATTCAATACGGGACATATTTTCCAGAAAACAGCCCTAATGTCTTCTCCAAACTGCTGTGTCTGGAGAAGGTGAATTATGTAACTTCCAGCAGTCCTGAGTCACTCCAGCCACCTGGAACTGATTATGCCGCCTCGATCAACATCTCTCCCCTCTGCAGCTCACCTATGGAATGTTTACCTTTTGCAGGACTCCTCCCCTCCTGGGGTAACTCATTGTGACAAGCCGCCGCCCATCCAGGCACCTCCCATCTATTCCTAATCTACAAACACAACACAGGTATCACATGAGTCACATGGAGGTCATCATCTGCGGCGATAGCACAAGAAGAACGTGACCGAAGGAGAACGCTGAAAGTTATATACCAAGTAGTTTACTATATCAGAAGTTTACTATATCAGAAAGGGTCATACTCAAGCACATAATGTATACTATGGTACTGGATCTTAATCAGTGTTGCCAACTCATCCCTTTAATTAGGCCTCGTTCACATTACAAACGCGGACGGGCACGCACGCGAAACGCAACGCGTACGAACGCACGCCATCCGCGTTTGTATGCGTTGTGTGGCTGATCCCATCACTGAAAAGTGAATGGGACAGCCGCGCGTTTTTGCAAAAAATGCGTGCAGCATGCGTTCCCGGACCGCACAGGTCCGGAACGCATGCAGTGTGAACATCAGACATTGCACTCTATGCAATGTCTGATGTCGTGCGTGTCGGCCACCTGCACGCGTTTCCAAAACGCGGCTGGAAACGCGTGCAATGTGAACGGGGCCTTACTGACACATATGAATTATACAGGTTTTGTGGCTAGGTAGATGCATTTAAGAAACTGATTATGTGCAAATAGCCCTGGGACCTGTATAACTTAAATGTGTCAGTAATTAAAGGGGTGAGTTGGCAACACTGATCTTAATTCAGCCAATAATTGGGAGTCATTTTTTCTTTTCAATGCTTCAGCTGTCGAGCACAGACAGTGTCTAAGCACAGTGCTCAATATGCAGAAATTTGCATGCAATAATCATGCAACAGCTTGCACAGGAAGCATAGGTCTCACCAGTTCATACCTCCCAACATTTTGAGATAAGAAAGAGGGACACTTAAGCCATGCCTCTGCCACACCCCTAATCACGCCCCTGACACACCCCTAACTATGCCCCTGACCAGGGCCGGGCCGAGGTAGAGGCGAGAGAGGCTCCAGCCTCAGGGCGCAGTGTAGGAGGGGGCGCAGAATTAATTTAGCTGTCATTCCTAATTGTGTTTGAAGCAGAGAAATTAAAAAAAGGGATACATGTGGGTGACTGCAAACCAGATAACTAGAGATTAAGGTGTTGGGGGGCCTGGGGCGCCTCTTAGTGTAATAGCAATCAGTGTGTGACGGCTGGGGTGGGAGGGATGGAGGGGCGCACTTTGGTGTCACAGCCTTGGGTGCTGGAGGACCTTGTCCCGGCTCTGCCCCTGACACACCCCTACTCACGCATACTATAAAGATTTTATAAGAAAAATATGTTGTTATTTTATAATTTAAACCACACTGGTCCTTTCTATCCTGGTTCATTTTCCTTCATATTAACATTTTAAAATAAGAAATATATCAATTTAAAGAGAAACTCCAACCAAAAATTGAACTTTATCCCAATCAGTAGCTGATACCCCCTTTTACATAAGAAATCTATTCCTTTTCACAAACAGACAATCAGGGGGTGCTGACTGTATGACTGATATGGTGGTGAAACCCCTCCCACAAGTAACCCCTCCCACAAGAAAAGTTTGAACTTTTGTGGGAAATAGCCGTTTACAGCTGTTTCCAACTGCCAAAAACCATGCAGCAGCTACATCACCTGCCAACAGTAAAATGTTCACTGGAGTTCCTCTTTAAAGGATGGGAATAAAGTTTAGAGTCAATTAAACACGTTTCCAGTAGAAAAAATACATATTTTTACATAAATCTGTATATCTGTCCTGAAAGAGGGACAAATGAGGAGGAAAGAGGGACAGGGTCCCCAAAGAGGCACTGTCCCTCCAAAAGAGGGACAGCTGGGGGCTATGAGTTAATGCAGGTACAGTACTGATAGTGTGCTCCTCTGTCCACAGTTCTGTGCAGCCTGGATGATGCTGTAGCATTGCAGCCATGCACAAGCAAGTCACAGATGAATCAGGCAGCAGCTTACACAAAAAGCATAGGTCTCACCAGTAGATGCAGCTTGCGGTCTTTAGCCTATTCCCCTATAATGTGCTTTTGCGGTAATCAACACGGCCCAGAGTAGTGTGCTGATAGCGAGCAGGCCACAGGTGGCAGCCAGCCAGCCCACCCACCACAGCTCATGTGTCCCTGACTGACAGATGACACATACCGCCCACTTTCCACTATAGCCGGATAGATACAGAATACTGCAGGGACCAAAAAAAACAGGTCCACTATAACCAAATTCTATTATATCCGGGTTTACTATACCAGGCGTTACTTCTATATACTTATAATGGGGCTTGGCTGGGACCTGGAAATTTAATTTAATATACCCAAAGTTCTACTATATCAGAGGTTACTATAAAAGATTATACTGTAGTGTGAAACATTTTACTTAGCCATTAAAGATTATCATTTTTACCAAAAAAGTTTGCACTCCATCGCCCCTGACCTATTGGAAGCACAAAGTCATTTGCCTAACATTACGGTCATCAAGGTCTTGCTACATTGGTCACTGGCCTATGGTTAGAGGGCCAGAGACCATCAGAGACTTATTCAGTAATAGAGCAGTGATGTCACTGGCGTAAAGTAGAACATACAGTATCTGGAAGGCACTTATGTTGTTACCATGGTACAAGTACAATCTAGCATCCAGTCTCTGCAGAGCGGTGATGTAACATGGAACGGTGTAACAGAATCCTTCCACAGTTATTCTGCACACGAGCAGATGGAATTCTGGCACAGATACCCGTTGGAGAGGCGGGATCCTGGATCCCGGCCAGGGATTGGCTCACGTGGTAGGCAGCGTTCCATGTCATGTTTGACTGCCAGCCATGTGTGTGTGATTAGCAGAGGTTTTTGTAGGACGCAGCAATAGCATTCCAGCATGCTATCCTCAGTTAGTCTTTGGGTCCAAAGAGAGGCACCAGTATGGGGGTGACCTATAGCATGGCGTATAGCGATGGGCTTCCGAGTAGGAAGCCACTCGAATTTGTGATTAAAATGAGGCTTAATTGGTGTGCGGCTGGGAAAGAGGGGGTTACTTACCCATAAGTCCGTTGTCTTCTATGTGTTCCAAACATCTTGCACGCGTCCTATTGGACGCGTTGCAAGACTCACTACTACGTACTTCCTCCTTCAAACCGGAAGAAGGAAGCGCGCTGTAGTGAGCTCCAATAGGACGCGTGCAAGAAGTTTGGAATGCATAGAAGACAACAGACTTATGAATAAGTAACCCCCTCACTCCCAGCCGCACACCTGAGGCAATTAAGCCTCATTCTAATCACAAATTTGAGTGGCTTCCTACTCAGAAGCTCATCGCTAATGGCGTAGTGATTCTCAATGATACAACACGGCAATCTATTACACAGTTCAACCCAAAGCTCGGCATGTTAAGCGTTGCTGAGAGTGTTTGTAATAGACATACCCACAGGTTCCTCTCGCATAGCCAGGGCCATATTTAATAAAAGGCACTGTAGGCCTGTGCCTACAAGCGCCTGTTGATAGAAAGGCGGTCCACTCCTCTTCTCCAGTACCTCCCTCCCTCCCTACGTAGAGTCCTGATGAGAGTGTAAATGAGAGGTTACTAACCCTGCTCTCGACATTCCACATCCCCAGACATGACATGAGACTTTTTCATTTTACCATTGGGTACTATACACTCACCTCACAGGGGAACTGGGCTGACTTCACGCCAGAACCGAAGACATAAAGGCAGCTGGATCAGTGATCAGAGGCTTAGCTAGGGTTTTTAGCGCCAGTGGGGCAAAGACAGTTTTTTCGCTTCCCCCCCCCCGGACAAAATGGGCGTGGCCACACATCAGAATGTGGTTGTGGTCATGGGGGGAGTCAAATGTTGTTTAGATTGCCAGATGTGCCACCCCTTTAAGTAGCTAAATGTGCCCCCCTTCAGATAGCTAGATATGCCTCCCTTTAGATAGCCAGATGTGCCCCCCTTTAGATAGCCAGATGTGCCCCCCTTTAGATAGCCAGATATGCCTCCCTTTAGATAGCCAGATGTGCCCCCCTTTAGATAGCCAGATATGCCTCCCTTTAGATAGCCAGATATGCCTCCCTTTAGATAGCCAGATGTGCCCCCTTTAGATAGCCAGATGTGCCTCCCTTTAGATAGCCAGATGTGCCTCCCTTTAGATAACCAGATGTGCCCCCCTTTAGATAGCCAGATGTGCCCCCCTTTAGATAGCCAGATGTGCCTCCCTTTAGATAGCCAGATGTGCCCCCCTTTAGATAGCCAGATGTGCCCCCCTTTAGATAGCCAGATGGGCCCCCCTTTAGATAGCCAGATGGGCCTCCCTTTAGATAGCCAGATGGGCCCTCCTTTAGATAGCCAGATGTGCCCCCCTTTAGATAGCCAGATGCGCCCCCCTTTAGATAGCCAGATGCGCCCCCCTTTAGATAGCCAGATGCGCCCCCCTTTAGATAGCCAGATGCGCCCCCCTTTAGATAGCCAGATGCGCCCCCCTTTAGATAGCCAGATGCGCCCCCCTTTAGATAGCCAGATGCGCCTCCCTTTAGATAGCCAGATGCGCCTCCCTTTAGATAGCCAGATGTGCCCCCCTTTAGATAGCCAGATGTGCCCCCCTTTAGATAGCCAGATGTGCCTCCCTTTAGATAGCCAGATGTGCCTCCCTTTAGATAGCCAGATGTGCCTCCCTTTAGATAGCCAGATGTGCCCCCCTTTAGATAGCCTGATGTGCCTCCCTTTAGATAGCCAGATGTGCCTCCCTTTAGATAGCCAGATGTGCCTCCCTTTAGATAGCCAGATGTGCTTCCCTTTAGATAGCCAGATGTGCTTCCCTTTAGATAGCCAGATGTGCCTCCCTTTAGATAGCCAGATGTGCCTCCCTTTAGATAGCCAGATATGCCTCCCTTTAGATAGCCAGATGTGCCCCCCTTTAGATAGCCAGATGTGCCTCCCTTTAGATAGCCAGATGTGCCTCCCTTTAGATAGCCAGATGTGCCCCCTTTAGATAGCCAGATGTGCCTCCCTTTAGATAGCCAGATGTGCCCCCTTTAGATAGCCAGATGCGCCCCCCCTTTAGATAGCCAGATGCGCCCCCCCTTTAGATAGCCAGATGCGCCTCCCTTTAGATAGCCAGATGTGCCCCCCTTTAGATAGCCAGATGTGCCTCCCTTTAGATAGCCAGATGTGCCCCCCTTTAGATAGCCAGATGTGCCTCCCTTTAGATAGCCAGATGTGCCCCCCTTTAGATAGCCAGATGTGCCCCCTTTAGATAGCCAGATGTGCCTCCCTTTATGCTGGGAATACACGGGTCGATTTGGCGGCCGATTAGTCACCGGATCGACCCCAGCTGCGTCCCTGCCGCGTCCCTGCTCGTCAGCTCGTGAACGCGGATCGATTACCGCTCGTCCCCGCCGGCGCTTCCTTATCAGCGCTCGATTCCCTGCCATTGTCCGCCGGCGGGGATCGAGTAGGCGGAGGTCGAGCGGCTTGATCAGGCCAGCTGAATATTATCAGCTAGCTGGATCAGCTGGTACAGAAACGTACCGTGTATCTCCAGCATTAGATAGCCAGATGTGCCCTCCTTTAGATAGCCAGATGTGCCTCCCTTTAGATAGCCAGATGTGCCTCCCTGTAGATGACCAGATGTGTCCCACTTTTGCTGCTCCTGTTAACGTTTCTGCACTCCTCTGCAGAGGGAGGGAGAGAATCAGGGGCACTTCAGGCAGCCAGCAAGCCGCCTCTCATGCATATTGGTTTGCTGCAGCCGTGCTTAGCGCCCTCACAGTGCTGCGCTCGGGGACATTTGTCTCTCCTTGCCCACCCATAGCTACGCCTCTGTGTGTGGGAGAGCAGTTTTGCTCAAAAATTTTTGCCAAAGTTATGGCATTTTCCATTTTGAGAAAACTATCATGAAAATACATCGTATCTTTGTAATATGGCGTAAATTTGCGAAAATGCACAAAATAGTCATTTTTACTGTGAAATCGCAAAAAAAAATCTTTATTTTTAGCGTTTATTTTATTTTTATTTTAGCCTGAAAATTTGCAAAAAATACGAAAAATCACAAACTTATCACAAAATGAATTTCGATAATATTTTTGCTCGAAAGTCGAATTTAACATTATTTTCATGAAAATGAATGCGAAAAGAATATCGGCATTTTTGTTCATCACTGTATGAGAGCAGTGCTCTGATTGGCCAATTAGAGGGCAGCTGTCCTTCACACCGCTCATCCAGACCTCCCATTTAGGATTTGCTGGATCGCGGGTTGGCTGGCAAGCCCCATGCTAGAAGTTCGACCATCCGGTTCCCCCGGCGATCGCAAGAGGTTCATGATGGAGCAGAGAGGTCTGTATATGTACATAGGCACCCAGTATAACAAGTTAGAACTCTTTACTGAAGAAATTGTGCAGAGATACAGGACACACCACCATCAGGAAATGCAGCTGAGGGCCGGTGCACACCAAAAGTGCTAGTGTAATAGCAAACGCTTAGGCTGCTTTCACAGTGGGACGTTACAGGCGCACGTTAGAGCAGCCTGGCTGTAACGCACCCCAACGCACAGCAATGAAAAATCAATGAGCTGTTCACAGTGCCCACGTTGCGTTACATTGTAACGCAGCACGTCTACATAACGTACTGCATGCAGTACTTTACACGCGGCTAAGCCGCGTTAGACTGTTTGCACATGCTCAGTAGGTTTTTTTCATTTTATGGGCGGGGAGAGGCCGCTACATAGCCAGGCACATGGCTACTTATTATTCACTGCACTTGCAGTGTTTACATCCTGGAGCGGCCGCGGATTGGCTGGCGGGACCACGTGATGCGGAGAGCTCCGCTCACGTGGTCTCCGCAGTGCCTCCGACAAAGCAGGCACACCAAGAGCTGCTTGTAACGCGGCTCTTGGTAGCGTCCTGCTCCAACACCACCAGGCGTTGCGTTAGGGGCACGTTATGTGCCCTATAACGTCCCCTAAAGTTGGCTGATGGTGTAATGGTTAAGGGCTCTGCCTCTGACACAGGAGACCAGGGTTCGAATCTCGGCTCTGCCTGTTCAGTAAGCCAGCACTAATTCAGTAGGAGACCTTTGGCAAGTCTCCCTTACACTGCTACTGCCAATAGAGCGCGCCCTAGTGGCTGCTGCTCTGCTCTGGCGCTTTGAGTCCGCAAGGAGAAAAGCGCAATATAAATGTTATTTGTCTTGTCTTGTCTTTGTCTAAACGCAACGTCCTGGTGTGTAAGTAGCCTAAGTGCTTTTTGAAGTGATTTTGCTAGGTGATTCTAGGCATGTGCCTATTCTAAGCATGCCTAGCGATTTTTGAAGCGTTTTTGAGTAGCATTTTTTATTTTTTGTTACAGTAGAGCTATAACTGAACAGCTGCTGTAACAGAAACACTCTGATCTAGCGCTTTTCAGAGCGATTTTCCACTTTCCTATACTTAACATTGAGGCTGAATCGCCTCAGAAATCAGCAAAAAGGACCAGTGTTTGCGTTTGGGAGAAAATCACATCGCTCTGGTGTGCTCCATCCCATTCAAATACATTAGCCAAGCACTTTTTAAAGAGCAAGCATTTTTAAAAGTGCACAGAAGCGCTCTTGGTGTGCACCAGCCCTCACTTAGAACAGAGAGGAACACATAGAATACAGGAAATCACAATACCATAGAGATCATTGCTTCATTTTACACACAGTGACATCTTGTGTCAGTGTTGGACTAGGAGATGGAAAAGCTGAGGAAATCCACTTGCTGGCTAAGCAGCAGTAATCAGGTGTTGCTGCTCACAGTGAAGACTTGCTGCAGGTTTCTATTGGGAGTGATAACACAGGGTTACTGCTGCTTGGCCAGCAGGTGGATTTCCTCAGCTTTTCCAGCTCCCAGTCCGACACTGTCTTGTGGTTGTTATTACTATATTGCAGTTTAACCACCCTGGCGTTCCATTTATTGCGGCCATGCGGCCGCTGGTGGCTTTTAAAATTTTTTAGTGTTAGCTACACTCACCCCCAGCTAGCTACACTCTCCCCCCAAATCCCCCGGCACTGTGTCCGCCCCCCCCCCCCCTCCGCTCGCCGCCAGCGATATTTACCTGGCCGAGATCCCGCGATGGCTGAGACTTCCGCCATAGCTTCAGGCGTTGCTATGGTGATGATCGGACATGACGTCTGACGTGACATGACGTCTGACGTCATGCACAGTTCCGATCGCCGCCATAGCGACCCCTGGAGGCTATGGAGAGGCTGAGTCGGCTTTGGTTAAGCCAAAACAGCGGCGATCGGGAGATCAGAGCGGGCCGGCGGCGATCGGAGGGGTGATGTAGGTAGCCAAGTGCTAACTACACCCTGCAGGGGCTCAGAAATCCACCGCGGCGGTAATGGACGAGCTGAGCTTGTCATTACCGCCAAGGTGGTTAAGGTAATAATGTTGTTAAATCTCTAATCATTTGCCAATCACTATCAGCAAAAAATGAGGCTGATTCCCTAAATTCTTCCTTATTTGTTGCATACGAGAGGAATCGACGTGGGAGACTTGGGCGCAGGATACAGCCAATATATTGCTGATCCTGCTGCTGCACAAGTTCCCGGTGGTGTTAAATACTATTCTCCCTCCAGGTCGCCATGGATAGTGGGGGAATGATGTAATTTGGCTTCTAGCAATTCCTGGAGGCTGAATTATTGTGTTTTAAAAGTAACTTTAGCTCCCTCTTCTGACGGCGCCGACGTTACTCACTGAGCGCTGCTATAGCGGTAATTCGTATTATGGCCTATGGTGGTGCCGGCTGCGCCCAAATCTCCTGCGCTGGATTAACTGTGTTCATATTTGTTTATCACCCTCTCCATATAAAAAGTTTCGCGCTCACAACAAGCAAAAAAGAACTAAAACTAGATCCTCGTCGCACAAGCAGCAGATTGTCCTTGGCCGAGACGTTGTAAACTCTAACACGTGTGCAGCTGAACCGTAAAATCGCTTAATGATCCGGATGAATGCAATGAACGAGCGGCTTTGTCTTCGTTTGTCGCAGTTTGCTGTGGGAGACCCGATTGTTCACCTATCACCAGTCGCCCTTCCGCCCCTCTGCATAGAGCAGCACACGCCGCTTGTCATTATACCGTCGCTTCCCAACACTCACACCACCACAAACGAACGCTACGGTGAAAGAAACCGCTCATCTATGCCAATACTTGTGGAGACTTTCTGGCAAAATGACTGCACTGAGTTTTTCCTTATTTTTTTCAGAACTGAATATTCAGCAATAAGTAAAACAGCTGCACTGTGGCAAAAAGTGCCAAGAGGCACCTACATCTCAGTGTCTGGTAATTTGGGCTCCGCAGTGGCGTACCTACCATAAGGCAGCAGGAGCTCACAGCACCGGGTGTAGCCATGGCTATGTGTGCCGCTGGGGTGCTCAGTCACTGTGTTCTTCCACCTGGGACCTTTTTTCCTAGTTTGGGCAACATATGGGAAAATAGCAGCAGGCAGTGCAGGGACTGTACTACTTCCTGCACTAGATGTAGCACCCTGCCCCTTCCTGTCCCATGGGCAATGTGTCTCCTCGCTCTCTACACACAGCCTGCAGTGAGTGACTGTGCAGAGTAGCAGGGTGAGTAGAGAGAATGATTGCTGTGCAGCTGGGACATTAGCAGGGAGAGGTGGCTGGATGTGTTTAGTGCTTCAGAAGTTGCCTGTCATTAGTAGCCATGTGCACTGGCTGCTGTAATACCAGAGTGCCCTGGACTATTGATTATTTATCCAGATCAGAAAAATGAATCAATAATGCAGGACAGTCTGCTGTTGCAGAAGCCAGTGGCACTGACATCTTCTGCAGCACTGTATAGGATACAGAGTTTCATAACGGTTACCTCTGTCCACATCCTGATGACTCCTTTTCCCCCCAAATCCCCCAAAATTTGCAGCGACATGCTCGGCGTCCCAACCTGTCAAGCCTCCCGTCAAAAAAATTGGTTGTTTTGGGGGGTGTCTGTAAATAATCAGCACCGGGTGTCAAATTCCCTCGGTACGCCACAGCAGAATATCGGTAATGTTACCAACACACTATTATGTATTACCAATAGTACAATATCGGTAATGTTACCAACACACTACTATGTATTACCAATAGTACAATATCGGTAATGTTAAATATATTCTACAAATTACTTCCCTAAAATAAACCTTACATGAACCCTCCACTACCTATGCCTAACCCCACCCCCACACACACCTTAGCGTGGACCTGAACTCAGAACTTCCTCTCTGCTCTAAATGATAAACAACAGCATAATAACTTTAAAAAAAAACATTTCTTTGTTACAACTGATACAAATCCTGCAATAATTCTGCAGTGTGTCTACTTTCCGCTTTCATGGAAGCAGACATATTGTTAACTTCCTGTTAAGCCGAGCACCCAATGTCGATACAGAACTGTCGGTGCCTGCAGCCTATTACTGCAACACATGCCAGTGTTAGTTTGGATGGACTTATCCCTTCAGTCAATGCCACTAACTGGAGTTTACCAATACTATATGCTTCTTTGGCACCCAAATTAAACACTCGGTGCAGCCATAGCCACAAATTGCACTTATGGTGTGAAAGTAGCCTGAAGAAGAAATTAATGTTAGAGTAAGGGCTTTATAACGAGGAGAGGTTAGGGTTAGGTAGGAGAAGGGCAGTGTTCAGAAAAATCAGACCGATACACATACCTCCCAACTTTTTGAGATGAGAAAGAGGGACATTTAAGCCATACCCCTGCCACACCCCTGATCTTGCCCCAGTCAAACCCCTAGTCATGCATACCATAAATAATTTAATAGAAAAATATTTTGTTTTATAATCAAACCACACTGGTCCTTTCTATCCTGGTTCATGTTCCTTCATGTTAACATTTTAAAATTAGTAATATATTAATTTAAAGGATGGGAATAAGGGTTAGAGTCAATCAAACACATTTTTTTAGTAGAGAAATATATATATTTACATAGAAAGAGGGACAAAGTCCTGAAAGAGGGACAAATGAGGAGGAAAGAGGGACAGAGGCACAGGGCTCCCAAAGAGGGACTGTCCCTCCGAAAGAGGGACAGCTGGGAGCTATGCGATACAGAACAGCACCAAAAACCCTGATGAATATATTGTTACAAAGCCAATAGTAGAATACTGGTGGTAAAATATTACCGATATTCTGATGGCCCATACTCACAGGCTACATTTGTGGCCTGTCGCTAGCACACTTGAGCGTCTGCGTGACAGGCCGGCGACAGCTCGTCGCTAGGTCCCTCCGCGTACACACACGGAAGAGGGATCAGCTGTGCGACGGAAGCTGTCGCCGACGTTCCTCCCCCGCCGCCGGAAGCTCCGTGTTCTGGACAGAGGTTGCTGTCGCTAGTCCGCATACTCACGCGGACTAGCGACAGTTGCGGCGAAGTTGCGGCGGCAACTGTCACCAGGCGATTCGGTTCGGGGTGCGTGCCCGTGTTGCGCCTCATACTCACGGGCGACCTGTCGCCACAACACGCGCGCGCCGCGTGTTGCGGCGACAATTGTAGCCCGTGAGTATGGGCCATAACTATTGGCATCAATCAGTGTCCAAACTGACAAGAACCTATTCTAAACATAGGCTTCTTTTGAAGTTCCTCCACTGGACCAACACCCAGCCGCACACTCCTTCTCTATTTATAGACTCTGCTGAGCCATGCTGTGAGGTAGGAGATGCGGTCAGGTCTATAAATAGAGGAGAAGACGGTGGAAAGCTGTTAGTTGAGCAGAGGAGATGGAAGAGGAAGGACCTCCTTCAGAGACTCTTCATGTTTCTTGCAGTCTACATCTTATTTGAAGAGTCTTCAAGCAAGACGTAGACTGCAAAGCCAGTGGAAAGCTGTTAGTTGAGCAGAAGAGATGTAAATAGACGGACCTCCTTCAGAGACTCTTCAAGCAAGATGTAGACTGCAAGAAACATGAGAGGAACCTTCTGCAATTAAAGTTAGGGCCCATTCACACTAGAGCGTTTTGCTGGCGATTTCGGCAAAACGCTCAAGCGCTAGCGTTTTTTAAAGCGCTAGTGCTATAAAACCCTATGGGCCTGTTCTTACTCGGGCTATTTGCGTTAATCGCCAGCGATTAATGCAAAATCGCCAAACGCAAGCGCGTAGCCTGCTCCATTTTCAGGCGATTTCCCAGCGATCACGTTTCAGTGCTATAGAAGCGCTAAATGCGATCGCGAAAAAATCTTGGCAGTGTCCAGTGATTTTTCCAAGTGTAATCGCGGAAAAATCACTCCCGCAATCGCTGGCGTTTTGCGCCTTCAAGTGTGAATGGGGCCTAAAGGGCCTTTTCCACTACACAGTTGAATCGCAAAATTGCAAATTGCTAGTGATTATTAAATCGCTAGGGTTGCTACTTTATCATAGAAATCATGAGAAGTATTTTCCACTATATTGATTCGATTTGAAAATCGCAAATCGCACTCGCGTTCTGGGGCGATTTTAAGAGGGATAATGCAATGCAAATGAAAAATCACAATCGTATAACAGAATTAATGAAAAATCGCAATTACAATTGCGGGCGTTTATGATTTGTGATTGCGATTGCTAGTGGAAAAGGGCCCTTTCTGATGAAGACAGAGGGGTCCCGCAGGAAAACCCTAATGACTTCACAATAGAATATTTCGACAAACCCCATGCCCACTATAGTCCGGAAGGTACTCTGTAAAGTGCAATGGACAATGATGGCACTTTCTCAATAAAATAATAATAGTAACTACCGGTAGTGTATTTTATTGATTATTAAAGTAAACCTGAGACGTCAATAAAGAAAGATTTGCTACTTACCTGGGGCTTCCTCCAGCCCCATAAGCACCACTGAGTCCCTCGCAGTCCTCCCGAGTACCTCCGGTCTCTATTGGTCCTGGTAACTAGCTTAGCTGCGCCAATCGGGCTCAGAATGCTCAAAAAGACCCCAACTGGCACGGCTGAACCAGTTACCAGGACCGATAGCCGGAGAACGGAGGCACTCGGGAGGATGGCGAGGGACTCAGTGGTGTTTATGGGGCCGGAGGAAGGCCCTGGTAACTATCAAATCTTTATTGACGTATCAGTTACACTTTCAGTTTCAGGCCGATTTGACAACTATTTTTTGCATTGCGGTTCCTGCCACATCCACAACGTAAAAAATTATAAACATATGACCTTGTGGCAGAGAGCGCTGACAGGGTCATATGCATAGCGCCGCCCCCTGCTTAGTGACGTACTCTGTTGGGCAGAAAGCACGTTACTGGGGTTCCCTGGGATTCTCGTCAGTCCATGCATGCGTGCCGCGACGCTCTGTGCTCCGTGATGACCGCGGTCCTTTGTTTACGCTACGTGTTTCGCCTATAGACTTACATTACCCCAAGCACTGTGCGTTACTCATTGAGTGCGGTGCTTGCGGTTCCGACGCACCGTAAGGGACCACAATAAGTGAGAATATCATCTAGTAGGAGGATGAAGCTGCTGATCCATCATGGCTGCCTCCTCTGCATGCTCTCCCATAATCCCCACAGCCAGTCACTATGGAGTTACATGCATCTCCGCATAGGTGGTAATGGCAGTTCCAGTGGGCAGATAGGTAGGACAAAACCCCACCAGATACAGAATTTTCTGAAGTCACATCAGGGCGTTTAATCTCCCGGCTTAGTTATATAATCAGATTACCCACTGTCAGCCTCACACAACGAGAGACATCAGTGCAAAACACTATATGGGCAGTCCATGTACTGTGCGCGCATATGTGTGTGTGCAGTGAGTGTGTGTGTGCAGGGAGTGTGTGTGTGCAGGGAGTGTGTGTGTGCAGTGAGTGTGTGTGTGCAGTGAGTGTGTGTGTGCAGTGAGTGTGTGTGTGCAGGGAGTGTGTGTGTGCAGGGAGTGTGTGTGTGCAGGGAGTGTGTGTGTGCAGGGAGTGTGTGTGTGCAGGGAGTGTGTGTGTGCAGTGAGTGTGTGTGTGCAGTGAGTGTGTGTGTGCAGTGAGTGTGTGTGTGCAGTGAGTGTGTGTGTGCAGTGAGTGTGTGTGTGCAGTGAGTGTGTGTGTGCAGTGAGTGTGTGTGTGCACAGTGTATATACAAAATGTATACAGGCACTTTGCATACAGGTGACTGTACAGAATATAGATTGAACAGATTATAGTCAAGGCCGGATTGATACTTTTTGTGCCTCTAAGCCAAGTATGTTGTGACTCCCCTTTCTTGTTCCGCGGCACCTCTCCAATTCCATGTGTAACATCCATGTACAGCAGCTCCTCCCATTTATTGGGCAGCCCCCTCTTCAATGTCTAACATCCATGTACAGCAGCCCCTCCCATTCCATGTGCAGCCCCCTCTTTCATATGTAACATCCATGTACCGCAGCCCCTCCCATTCCATGTTCAGGCCCCTCTTCCATGTGTAACATACATGTACAGCAGCCCCCTCCCATTCCATGTGCAGTCCCCTCTTCCATGTGTAACATCCATGTACAGCAGCCCCTCCCATTCCATGTGCAGCCCCTTCTTCCATGTGTATCATCCATGTACCGCAGCCCCTCCCATTCCATGTTCAGGCCCCTCTTCCATGTGTAACATACATGTACAGCAGCCCCCTCCCATTCCATGTGCAGTCCCCTCTTCCATGTGTAACATCCATGTACAGCAGCCCCCTCCCATTCCATGTGCAGCCCCCTCTTCATGTGTAACATCCATGTACAGCAGCCCCTCCCATTCCATGTGCAGTCCCCTCTTCCATGGGTAACATCAATGTACAGCAGCCCTTCCCATTCCATGTGCAGTCCCCTCTTCCATGTGTATCATCCATGTACAGCAGCCCCTCCCATTCCATGTGCAGCCCCCTCTTCCATGTGTATCATCCATGTACAGCAGCCCCTCCCATTCCATGTGCAGCCCCCTCATCCATGTGTAACATCCATGTACAGCAGCCCCTCCCATTCCATGTGCAGCCCCCTCATCCATGTGTAACATCCATGTACAGCAGCCCCTCCCATTCCATGTGCAGTCCCCTCTTCCATGGGTAACATCCATGTACAGCAGCCCCTTTCTTTTATGAACAGATCCCTTGAGCATCAATTTCTCCTTTCATGTGTTACTCCTCATTTTCAGCCTCCTCTTTCATAAGTAGTAACCCCTCCTTCATGTCCAGGTGTCCCTTGGCCTGCAGCCGCCCATGGCCTGGGCCGTTGGGGCCTTTCAGAAACACAGCCCTGGATACTTTACATAGGGAGCTGTACAAAACGGAAAGAGATGCATATGGCCTTTTCACACCTGCAGTGGTACTGACTGATGCATACTGTAACAGTGGTACTTGGGGCTGCAGGGCTTCATCCAGGAGAAGCAAAGGAGGGCTGCCAATCTGTGGTGGCAAAATGTGGCAAGCTAAAATTTTCTGTTTACTGTGGTTTCCTCTGAGCACTCAGATTTCATCCCATATGCTCCCATATCCAAAAAACATACTACTGTAATAAGTTAATTGGTTTCCCCAAAATAAGCTTTAAAGAGGAACTCCAGTTTAAATAATGTAATAAAAAAGTGCTTCATTTTTACAATATTTATGTATAAATGATTTAGTCAGTGTTTGCCCATTGTAAAATCTTTTAAATCCCTGATTTACATTCTGACATTTATTACATGGTGACATTTTTACTGCTGGCAAGTGATGTAGCTGCTGCTTGCTGTTTTGGCAGTTGGAAACAGCTGTAAACAGATATTTCCCACAATGCAACAAGGTTCACAGACAGGAAACTGCCAGGAGTACCACGGTCCTCAGAAACCATATAAGTAGTAATAAGGTTATAGGAGAATTAATGGAAGGAGCGCTGAAAGGAGAAAATTGCTCTGGTCCTGCGCAGTACACTCCAAACAACACAGTCCACAGCTGAGGGCGGAGCTGCTGCAAGGGACATAATGGCTGCCAGGGGCTGGAGGAAGCCACAGGTAAGTAGAATTTTTTTATTTATCATGCCTAGACATTCCCTTTAAAGGACACGTCTGAGGGAATGGAAAAAAATCTACTTACCTAGGGCTTCATCCAGCCCCTGGCAGCCGATATGTCCCTCGCTGCAGCTCCGGTGTCCCAGGATCCCTTCCGTTGCAGATGCCAACCTCGCCATCTCTCCTGCACCTGTGCGAGCACATGGCCATACCGCTCACAGTGATGCTCCAGTGGCCGGGAGGCAGCATTCTGTGCAGGTGCAGAAGATGCTGACCTGGTGAGGTTGGCATCTGCAACGGAAGGGATCCCGGGATTGCAGAGCTGCAGCGTGGGACATATCGGCTGCCAGGGACTGGATGAAGGATTTTATTTCCTTGAACTTGTCCTTTTAAAGAGACTCTGTAACATTAAAAAGATCCCCTGGGGGGTACTCACCTCGGGTGGGGGAAGCCTCCGGATCCTAATGAGGCTTCCCACGCCGTCCTCTGTCCCACGGGGGTCTCGCCGCAGCCCTCCGAACAGCCGGCGACTGTGCCGACTGTCAGTTCAATATTTACCTTTGCAGGCTCCAGCGGGGGCGCTGTGGCAGCTTTCCGTTCCGAACTACACGGAAATACCCGATCTCATTCGGGTCCGCTCTACTGCGCAGGCGCAGGAAACTTGCGCCTGCGCAGTAGAGCAGATCCGACGGCGATCGGGTATTTCCGTGTAGTTCGGAGCCGACAGCCGTCAGAGCGCCCCCGCTGGAGCCTGCAAAGGTAAATATTGACGTCACCGCTGCACGGACTCCACGGAGGGCTGCAGCGAGACCCCTGACGGATGGAGGACGGCGTGGGAAGCCTCATTAGGATCCGGAGGCTTCCCCCACCCGAGGTGAGTACCCCCCAGGGGATCTTTTCATGTTACAGATCCTCTTTAAGGGGAAAAAAACCCTCAGTGGTAAAGTGGTTAAAGACCACCTTTGCTGATAATCCGGCATGTGTACAGCAGCCCCCGACTGCTGCCTGGCAAATGATCCGCCAGCTTAACTCTTTCAGGCAAAAAGGATGGTAAAGGAAGACAGCCTAGTTATTTGTATACTTGGCAGT
Organism: Hyperolius riggenbachi; assembly: GCF_040937935.1. Lineage (NCBI taxonomy): Eukaryota > Metazoa > Chordata > Amphibia > Anura > Hyperoliidae > Hyperolius > Hyperolius riggenbachi. The sequence continues at coordinate 26,284,636 of NC_090653.1, read as the reverse complement.
GTACAAGCACATTGATCTCATAATGTCACATCAGGTACACTTTAAAGAAAACCAGAGCTGTTAGAATACAAAGAATCAATACTTACCTGGGGCTTTCCTTCAGCCCCATACGTCCCGCTTTACCCGGGACAGGTCCCGGATTCGGGGTCCTGTGTCCCAGGCTGCATGAGGTCCCGGGAAACGTCCCGCTTTTAGCCGCTGGATGTCCCAGCCAGGGACTCTGGCCACCGTACTCAGATTGCATGAACTGGTCGCAGTGTCTAACAGTCACCGCGCCAGTTCATAGCTCGCAGCCCGCTCCAGCCTGCATATAGACTCTTCCGGCAGGCAGAGCAGGGCTACGGGAAGATGGCGTCCGAAAGCCCTGTACTGGAGACTATTCGTGTCTCCAGTACAGGGCTTCGGGCGCCATCTTCCTGTAGCCCTGCTCTGCCTGTCAGCGCGGGAGACTGCAGGAGGATCGTCCGGGGGAGCTGCGCGCCAGAGGCCGGCCGGGTGAGGAGACTTTTGTCAGGTGAGTAAATTCTTTTTTTAGGTGAAATGTTGCCCAAATTGCTTTTGTTTTCTGCTGAAATGTGGCCCAATTTGCGTTTATTTTCTGCTGAAATGTCAGTCGAGGTCTTCTGTGCACGGACCTCAGTGCATGCGCAGAAGACCCCGACTGACACGAATGAATCAGTTACTGGGGCTGATTGCGGCTGAACGGCAGTCTGCAGGAGGACGTGCTTCTGGGGATGGAGGAAGCCCTGGGTAAGTATTGATTCTTTGTATTATAACAGCTCTGGTACACTTTAAGGACATATTAACATAGAAGGAACTTATATATAATAAAGGGGACACTCATAGAGGTAGTACAGTGTAATAAAATATATGTGGGAGGGGGGCGTACGTTAAAAAGGGGCGCTGGGAAAAAAGGGCGCCGGGTTTTAAACGATAAACATGGATAACGTTTAAAAATATAATGTACTATATTTCGTTTAAAAATAATGTTTTATAAAGTTATAAATCATTAAATAATGTGCATGAAATTGGCAATTGTGAAAACGTTAATCTTCCGTTTAAAAAGTGAAACGTATAATAACGTTTAAAAAAAAATAGTAAGTAACCCTCCCTGTACCTACCCCTAACCCCTAGACCCCCGTGTTGGTGCCTAAACCTAAGACCCCCCTGGTGGTGCCTAAACCTAAGACTCCCCTGATGGTGCCTAAACCTAAGACTCCCCTGGTGGTGCCTAAACCTAAGACCCCCCTGGTGGTGCCTAAACCTAAGACCCCCCTGTGATAAGCATTAATAACGTGCGAAAAAAATATTGTGCTGTTTTTCGTTTAAAAATAATGTTTTAAAAAAGATTGTACTGTTTTTCGTTTAAAAATAATGTTTAAAAAATTATAAATCATAAAATAATGTGTAATCATGAGAAGCAGTTATAAAACAGTAAAAGTCTCCGGGCGCCGCTTATAAAACGTTATTTTTCTCCGGCGCCCTTTTTTCCTGTCGGGCGCCCATTAAACGATATTTATTATGGGAGTGAATGGCGGCGCCCGATTTGTCCACTTGCCTCAGGCACCCGAATTTACTGTTACCGGGAGGCGGTGCATCTTTTTTTTAAAAGAATGGGGTACTAATGGGGGCAATAATGTGTATGAGTGTGCATTTTTAAATGAATGGGGGGGATTTTAATAAAGAGAGTCATAACAAGACAGCTTGGTTTGAATGATGTAACTCTGCCCATGCTTGGCTCATATTCTTTCTTTGTGGCATGCATTGTAATGTATATCAAATAGCATGGGCGTGGCTGGAGGCGTGACAGAGGCGTGTCTCAACACTTCCTCCTCTCTGGCTGTACGGAATAGATGCCGGCCAGGCACGTGGGACGGCTGCAGGGGACGCATACGGCTGGCTGTGCGGAGTACATATACACAGATCTATATAGGGGCTCACTACAGAATGTACGGCGGCATTAGAAGCAGACATCTCCCCCAGACACAATAATGTATCGCTCTTTAAGGGGCGGGGCCGTACTAATCTTTCAGCACACACCCTTTCTAATGTTTCCACATGTGCTTCCAGGACCTGCCCCCGTATTGCATCATCACCCTCAGAAAGACCGCTATCCCCTCCCCGGATGGAATATCCGCGTCTCAGGCCCGCCCACCTCTTCACTCCAGCCTGCCAATTTCCCGCCTTCCGACTAAGCTCCTCCTTCCCGAGCGGGCTTTTCGCCTTCAGCGACTAGATCTACCCCCTGGATTTGCATAGCCGCGCCCCCTGGACTGGGCACGCCCCCCAGTTCTTCCACTTGTGTAACGTCACGCAGACAGTGCCGCCCCCGCTATATAAGAGGCTAAACTCCGGCGCCCGGCTTCATTTCCGAGCCGTGACTGCACAGCTGAGCCGCGTGTTCTTTTGCTCGGCGTGTGACACGTGGAGCCATGACGTCACCCACGAAGGAGTGTAACGGAGCCGGCGAGCCCCCGGTACCCCCCGGGCTGGTGCGGCCGCCTCCCCCGTCCTCCTGCGGCGCCAAGACGCGCCGCTTCCTCAGCGGGAACGCCTTGGTGCTGCTGACCGTGCTCGGCGTGATCCTAGGGGCGGCGCTGGGGATGGGGCTCCGGCCGCTGGAGATGGACAAAGCGCAGATCGCTAACTTCTCGTTCCCCGGGGAGCTGCTGATCCGGCTGCTGAAGATGATCATCCTGCCGCTGGTGGTCTGCAGCTTGGTGTCCGGAGCCGCCTCCCTGCAGCCCTCTGCCTTAGGGCGCCTCGGGGGCTGGGCCATGCTCTTCTTCCTGGTCACCACGCTGCTGGCCTCTGCCCTGGGGGTGTGCCTGGCTCTGCTCATCCAGCCTGGCCAGGGGGCTGACATATCTGTGGGGGCAGGAGAGGAGGTGGAGGCAAAAGAGGTGGTGGATTCCTTCCTGGATCTTGTGCGGTGAGTATCTGACCACCTACTGTACATATACAGTGCATGGGGGGGAGGGGGGAGATATGGGGTCTTCCTCCTGGACTTCATGCCACCTCCACTTACTGTACATATTCTGCATGGGGGCAGGGAATAGTGGGCTTACACCTGAACCTCATATGCCCCCCCTGACCACTTGCTGTACATGTGCACTGCTTGGGGGGGAGGTGCTGGGCTTCTTCTTGGACCTCTTATAACTGACTGTACATATATACTGTAGGGGGTTGGTTGGTTTCCTTCTGAACCTCTTGATTTGACCACCTACATACATATGGTGGTGGGCAGCAAATAGTGGCCTTCATTCTGGACCTCCTAGCTCTCCAGCTATATACTGTACTCATACACTACATAATTGGCAGGGCTTACTGGTGGCCTACCTTCTGGACCTTATAGGCCCCTGATCACCTATTGCACATATATGGAGGAAGTGCTTTTAGTTGGTATCCTTGGACTTCATGGCTTGTTTCTGACTACTTGTGTACCATGTATGGGTCAGTGGGATATTAGGCTCCTTCCTGGACCGCATGGTGAGGTCATAGCCACTTACTGTACACATACCTTCATACCTTGTAGGGAGGTGTTGGAGGCAAGAGTCCTTGGCCATCATAAAGTACCTAACCACTTAGGCACACACAATATTCGGCTATATACTGTGGTGATGGGTGTGCCATGTGCTTGCTTTTGCTGGCACATGTCTGGCTTTGTATTCTGTATATGGCCAGGTATAATGTCAAGTAAATGGGGCACTGGGGGAATAAATGACCATATGGCTCTTTTAGGGCTGGTTCAGACGGACGTTTGCAGAGCGTTTACTGCCAGCGTTCGGGGCTTGGCGTTAAACGCTCCCATTCAAGTGAATGGGAGCGTTTGTACCAAGCTTTTATGCGCGTTTGCACAAACGCGGCGTTCGGGTCCCGATTTTTACTGGCGTTCAAGGAGCCCCTGGAAGCTACATGTTGCTTCCAGGGGCGGTTAACCGCGACGGGTAATGTCCCTCTAGGGGAAGAAAAAACGCGACCGCATCCGAACGCAATGCGAACGCTGCTGAAAGCCTGAACGCATCACGAACGCAACACCAACGAACGCGACGCCTCCAAACGTCCGTCTGAACCAGCCCTTAAACTTCTTACTGTATGACTGTTGTGACCTCTTCACGCCTAGACTGGATGGAGGGGGGTCTCTCTGAGGTCAGGGCTGTGAACATTTTGCATAATTGTTGGCACAACACATTATTTTGTTCTTCATACTGATATTGGCTAGACTGTGATAGCAGGCATACAACATCGAGTATTCTTGCTGCGTGGACTGTTATCAGATGGCTATGGAGGTACCATATGGGACATGAGTACCAGTGTACACTCCTGCCTAGATTTTATGGGTAATGCTATTCATCGGATAGTGGCTATGCCACCTGGGGGGTTATTGCTGGCACACTAGCATAGATGAGTATGCTGAATACAGACCTGAAATTCTGTTTATAGTATTGCAAGTTAAGTATGGGCGATTGTACATTCACTTTTGTACAGTTCTGATCCAATTTTGTACAATGCCTGATGAAGGAACTTAACATTCTGAAAGCTTGCATTAAACCATCTACAGTTAGTCATTAAAGCCATACATCCAGTGATGATGGACAGAATCGACCAAGAGACCAATCTCTGATCGAATCTGATTGGATAGATCTGTCGGTTGCCCATACACCTCAGTCCCATTCCCAATTCCCAATCAATTTCATCATGAAAAATCTCGAATCGGCCACATTTTCCCCTTCCACTACATTATAAATGTAACCCCCCCCCATGTGCATTTATTTATAAACTACCTGCCCTATGGCGCGTGCCACGATGTAACCGTTTTCTGCTCCCCTTGCGCTATACACTGACCGCTCATCATGCTGGCAGCGTGTGAGGCGCAAATTGAAGAGTAAGTGGAAGACAGATGGGGCACTGCGCAGTGGGTGATATAGGGCAGATAATGTATAAATCCACATACTGGGGGGGGGGGGGGGGGGGAGGGAGGTGGTCCTAGCTCGTCCTAGCTCGTCCTATTATCGCCAATACCACTGTGCCCCCAGTTGACCACGATGTCCTGACATCTTGCAGCATGTCCGATCGATGCGTGCGACCAAGTTCGGACCGATATCGGTTGCATCATCTAATGGGCATGCTCTTGGCAGCACCAATTCTCATCTGATTTGATAATTGCTCTGTCAATCGGCCACCAAGATCTAAGTCCACCTTAAATGTATTGCTAGGTACACACGTTGCGATTTCCCGCTCGATCTGTTGGATCGATTCAAATTATTTCCGACATGTTCTGTCGTGTTTTGATCGATACAGCCATCGATTTTGCATACTTAACATGCAAAATCGACGGTTGTATCGACCAAAACTTGATTGAACATGTCGGGAATAATCGCTCGAGCGGGAAACTGCAGCGTGTACCCACAAACGTTTGTTTTATATAGTATAGTGGCAGATGTTCTGTGTAGTGGCATTGCCTGACTACGGCTGATGCAATGTTGTCTGCTGGTTGAGTATTCCACGTGGGGACAGTCCCCCCTCCCTCTTGTGAGGCGTCATAAACTGTCATGTGCGTCAGTGTGAGATCCTCCTAGTATGTACACACCTTCCGTCTGCTCAGCCAGCCGTCTGCTCAGTGTGGAATAAATGACAATGCTGCTATTGTCTGACTGTGACTAACCCATTCGCTCTCCCATCTCTTGTGAATGTCCCTGTGACTAGCGGGTAATCTCGCCTCCCCCCTTCCTCTAGAAGGTTGTGTTACATTATGTACAGTGGAGGTCAGTCCCAGGGGCTCAGTTCAGTGTAAATATAGCAGTGGGAGGCTGGACAGGACGACCTTGGAATGTGAGAGTGTTATGTACATTGTGTGCACAGGGTATTGTTTCCTGTGTCCGGAGCACGCGCTGCACTGTACAGGTGACTGTGTCCTGTGTAGCAATATTCTTCTTTACCGAAAGGGGAGGGAGTTATTCCTCATCGAAGGGCGAACCGACACGTAGCCATATGATTGGGTGGTGGGTCCTTAGGCTGTAGGAGGCGGCGGTTGGGTTGTCTATATACAGAGCATTCCATACCGTCAGGTAATAGCCTAAATGACGTCACAAAACAAACAGTGCGAAGTGTCACACCCGGAACAGCTGTGATGTTAATCTTTGACACGCATTTAAGCTCAGGTGTGTCCTGCTGATCTGGGACACATGGATTCCTGCGTATCTGAGAGAAATGTCCACCAGTGATAGTAATCAGGGACAAGATTCCAGGGCAGGGCCCTTGTTCAATTTACTTTTTCACCTAGGTGATATTTTTGCACCTTATCGATTAAATGTCTTTTAAAGTGTACCAGAGATGGAAGCTCTCCGCCATAAAATACACATACCTGGGGCCTCCTCCAACCTGATTGCTCCCATGGCGTCCTCTTTGCTTTGTTTGCCCACAACTAGTCCTGAAATTCTACAGTCAGGCGCGTGCTCCTGTTGCCTGGAGCATCCTGCGCAGTACTACTACTGCACAGGCGCAGAACGCTTGCGGAAGTGCACAGACGCACATCGGCCAATCACTGAACAATTTTACCACCACCATGTAGTATGAGGGCTAACCGTTTTAATACTATGAGCAGATTGTGTAGGTAAGCTCTTACACTACCTGGAAATGGTAAAATTGGCCAATCAAAATTGGATATGTGTACCAGGCTTTTCTCCTACTTTTTGGTACTTTTTTTAAATGGTTGAGAAGATGAAAGATGAAAATGTATCGCCCAGGAGAAACCCCAAGAGGAAAAAGTTGCTCGTCCATGTCGTGTATAGCCAGCACTTACAGCGGACCCAAACCAAACATTTTTTTAATTCAAAATATTTAGTTGCACCACTCTGACACATACAAAGATAAACACTCCTTCAAACCTATGAGCATTTCAGTGCATGCTTTTCACCCTTCTCTTTTTATAACTAGTTATACAGGTGGCAGCCATTAGCAATTCCTCCATTGCCGGACACCATCTACTCCACCAGTTTGCTGGAAAAATCCTGGCAATTTGAAAGGAAGGGAGGGGTTCCTCCAATAAATGTAAAATATGTTATATTTGTCATCATGCAGCTGAAAAAAGGCTGCTATTTATTATTATAATTTAGAAAATAGATTTTATTTCTGAAATCTTGTATTTTTTATTTGGGTCCACTTAAAGGCTCCTCTTCAAATGAACTTAGAAGGGTTAGTGTCGGTTCCTGTCACTTGCATGTGATACAGAAGTGCTTACCCAACCCTGGATGCTGCAGGTTACATCCAGGACCAAACAAGACATCGAGAGATGATGAAACCGAGTGTGGTGTTTGCGCGTTTTTTTTCTTTCCCCAGGATTGTCTAATTGTTTGGGCGTGCATCTGGCTGCACTGAAATGGTGTTTTTTGTTTTTTTTTTCCCCATCAGATTCGATAATTGATGATTTGGTCAGTTGGCCCACAAGTCTACAGATGTATAGGCACCTTACACTGCCGTTAGTATATGAGCTCTGGTTAGCGATACTGCTGGGGTTGGCTCAGGTGTCTTGCTGACCCAGATCCTTCTCTACCTGCATATACTTGTTGGACTTTCCCAGGAGTGATACTGATCAGAGACAAGTTGTCAGGTTTCTCCTGTGGAGTTCTGCTCCCTCTATATAATGGAATCCTGCTGTTTATGTTGACAAGGGGGAGGGAAGGGGCCTAGGTGTCCTAACTTTGGTCTCTTTGCATATGAGCTTCCTTTGGTTATGTTGATGAAAGGTGGTCCTGGTTTTTCCTGTTGTGCTGGGAGACAGACTCCTGCATATCTAAATTGGAGTGATAATGATCAGAGACAAGTGACCACAGCCCTGGTATCTCCTGCTAGGAGACACTGCTCCCTGCATATTGACATCTAGCAATGGACCACAGTTGATTCTCCTCCTATTTGATACAATTATCGAATTGGAAGGTCAGTCATCAATGAACATTTTAGTAATGTATTGATAGAAACGTACTGGACTGATTATAACACTTTGACGTACACCTATAATCATGTGACTGGTTTTGTAGTCCTGTGGCTGATGGCAGCACAGTGGCATAGTGGTACTGGTTAGCGCTCTTGCCTGGTTCGATATCTGTGTGGAGTTTCTATGTTCTCCCTGTGTCTGTATGGGTTTCCTCCCACATCTCAAACATACAGATAATTGTCTTCCCCTTAATTGGCCCTACACTGATGCATACCGTGTTTCCCCTAAAGTAAGACATCCCCTGAGAACAATCCCTAGCAGAAATTCCTAGCATGCTTGAAACATAGGACATCCCCCGAATGTAAGCCCTAGCAGCAGCCCACATGACACCAGCAAGTCACGCTCAATACAAAGCCTGGATACAGGAGAGCGGCAGTATAATGTGAGTTCTACAGTCCTGTATATGTGTCTGGCAATTTGTGTTTATGTTGGAGCCAGCCCTCCTGATCTGTCGTGATAAGCCTTAGCAGCACTTCACCTCTTCCCAGGACACACAGCTTGTGAGAGCCAATATCTGCAAACCACAAGCTCTGTGCATGCTGCTTGTGTTTCAGCATGGCATGCAGTATATACATTTTGTGTACGAAAACTACCAGTGTTTCCCCCAAAAATGAGACCTCTGAAAATAAACCCTAGCACATATTTTGGAGCAAAAATTAATATAAGATAGGGTCTTATTTTTGGGGAAACACGGTATGTACATATGACTATGGTAGGGATGAGTGTGAGCTCCTCTGAGGACAGTCAGTGACATGACTATGTACTCTGTACAGTGCTGCAGAAGATGTCAGTGCTATATAAATACATAATAATAATGGCCAACTTTGTTTCCTCCCCACAGGAACATCTTTCCCTCAAACCTGGTGTCTGCATGTTTCCAGTCGGTGAGTGTGTTTATTTATTGTTAAATGGGTTATGTGTTGTGCATAGCAGAGATACCATTTTAAATATAGAGGCACTTACTCACCTGTACATCTAGCTCTGCAGGTTTCTAGCACAGATACAGCCTCCATCTACAGCTATATGGCTGGATAGTTTAATGGTTAAGGGCTCTGCCTCTGACATGGGAGACCTGGGTTCCGAATCTCAGCTCTTGCCTGTTCAGTAAACCAGCACCTATTCAGTAGGAGACCTTGGGCAAGACTGCCTAACAAAGACAGGTCCTGTTTGACTAACATGCTCAGCTTTTATGAGGTAGTGAATGCTAATATGGATATTGGGAATGCTGTAGATGTGATATACTTGGACTTTGCAAAGGCCTTCGACACTGTTCCCTGCAGAAGTCTGGTGCAAAAGTTGAGGATGTAAGGACTGGGGAAGAGTCTGTGTACATGGATAGGGAACTGGCTAATGAACAGAAAACAAAGAGTTGTGGTCAATGGATTGTACTCAAAATGGGAGACTGTTAGCAGTGGGGTCCCACAGGGGTCTGTACTGGGTCCAGTGCTCTTCAATGTATTAATTAATGACCTAGGAGATGCAGTAGTGAGCAATGATGCTATTTTTGCAGATACAAAATTGTGCAGAATCATCAACTCTCAGGAGATAGTCATATTGCAACAGGATCTGGATAGGATGGCTATATGGACACATACATGGCAGATGAAATTCAATGTTCACAAATGTAAAGTCATGCATTTTGGTCGTACCAATGGTCCTAGCACCATACAAAATGGGATACAGTTGGGGAAATCAAACTTGGAGAAGGAGTACTCATTAACAAGTTAAATAATCGTACTCCATGCCAAGCCGCTGCAGCTAAAGCGAACAAAATTTTGGGATGCATTAAAAGGGAAATAAAAACTTGAGATGCTAGCATATTGCCCCTGTTTAACTCTCTAGTAAGGCCACATCTGGAATATGGAATTCAGTTCTGGGCACCACATTACAAAAAAGATATTGCAGTTTTAGAGCAGGTGCAGAGACGAGCAACAAAATTGATACGTGGGATGGAAGGTCTCGCTTACCAAGAAAGGTTAGATAAACTGGGTTTATTTAGTCTAGAGAAAAGACGCCTTAAAGGAGATCTAATTAACATGTATAAATACATCAGAGGGCAATATAATAGCTTGGCGGATGAGCTTTTTGTCCCTAGGCCTTCTCAAAGGACTAGAGGACATGATCTGCGCATGGAGGAAAAACGTTTTAGCCATTTATTTAGGAATGGGTTCTTTACAGTAAGAGTGATTAAGATGTGGAATGCATTGCCACAGAAAGTCGTTATGGCAAACTCTATACCTGCATTTAAAGGGGGCTTAGATGCTTTCCTTGCGATGAAGACATCCATGGGTACAATTAGTAGGTTATGCCTAATGATGTTGTTCCAGGGATTTTATCTGATTGCCATCTGGAGTCGGGAAGGAATTTTTCCCTTTTGGGGCTAATTGGACCATGCCTTGTAAGGGTTTTCTCCTTCCTCTGGATCAACAGGGATATGTGAGGGAGCAGGCTGGTGTTGTACTTTATACTGGTTGAACTCGATGGACGCATCTTTTTTTCAACCAAAATAACTATGTAACTGCTACTGCCTATAGAGCGCGTCCTTGTGGCTGCAGCTCTGGTGCTTTGAGTCCGCCAGGAGAAAAGTGCGATATAAATGTTCTGTGTTTATATGTCCAATTATACATTCAGGTCTGCTGCTTTATAGGACAGATGCAGGCTTGTGTAGTATAATACAGCTGTTGCCAGTCCTAGTTCAGGCTCGTGATTTGGCTTGAAATATATCATGCTGTATATACTCGCGGATAGGCAGATCATAGGGTTTGTAGTCAGATGACGGCTGTCAGAAAATGTTCTTAGGCTAGGGACCCACTTGGTCAGCATTTGGGGATTTGGAAATCAAGAACCTTTCCAAATCACCAGAGTAGCACTTTTTTTTTTTTTTTTTTTTTTTTTTTTTTTTTTGCTACGTGTCCGTAGCAATTGTGATTTGGCCTGAATGCAAAGGCTCAATCGGTCGTAAAAATATTGCAGTGCAGCAATCTTGCAATTGGCCCATGATCGCAACGCTGCTGTGTGCTCACTCCCATAGCCTTTCAGTAGTGAGGTACTTTCCATCGTTCTAGAGATGACCTAAACGCTGTGTACATGTAATTAAGGTGCCAGAAAATTTTGGGTGCAGGGTGTAGCTGAAAAACTGGTCAACCTGCACCTGAAAAAGTACCGGCGACGTTAACTACTGTTCCTCCCCCAGGCCACCGAATTTACACTGTTTATATAGTAATTTTTGCTCCATCTTTTGATGGCACCCAAATTACTGTCTGAGCGCCACTATAGCCGTAGCTCCTATGGTGGCACCGGATGCTCCCAAATTTCCAGCGCAGTTTTTGCCTGACTCATAAATATTACTGAAAGCGTTGTAGTGGCCTCTGGCCTTACTCTGGCAGCTCCATACCTTGTGCTCCTTACTCTGAGTCCTGTGACAAACTATTCCTTAGGGAAAAAAATCTGGTACGCCTGTATCAAATTGAAAAACTGCCTGAGTAATTGCTCCCTAGTTATCGAATATTAACCATGAAAATTATGGGCAGGTGAACTAGGACTTTAAACCCAATTGGTGCATTTTAGTCGTGTCTGTATATCGCCCCTATTATACATTGATTTACAGCCACATGAACTGCGTAATCTGGGCATATAAATCAGTGCAGATTTATTGCATAGGATATGTTTACGTGAGTGTGGGTTGGACTATAATGCATGTCGTTTACCATTACAGTATGCCACATTCTACAAGTTGGAGGTGGTGAACGATACCATTGTGAATGCCTCAGGAGTGGTCGAAGTGGTGAACAAAACAGTCCTTAAGGTGAGAATCTTCAGTTTCCTGTGCTCCTTGTCTCTTCCCAGCCTTCCAATAAAAAGGCATGTTTGTGATTTCATACCTGTAGAAGACAAACTTTTTAATGTTCTCAGAATTTGTCAGGACTTTTAACCAGTTCACCACCAAGGGGTTTTTCCCCTTATGGACCAGAGCAATTTTCAAATCCTGCTACTTACATTCATTTGGCAATAAATGTATCACTCCTTCTCACAACAAAAGGATTTTTTTTCTTTGCCACCAATTAGGCTTTCTTTGGGTGGTATGCTTTTTGCGAAGAATTGGCTGCGGCAATTGAGTGTATATATACACTGTCAGCGATACGTTAAGTGGGTAAAGATGCACTGTAGGGACATATTAAACAGTTTTGTAACTTCATGGGCAGGGGGTTTGGCTAACACCTGATTTTTCAGCTGGCGGGGGCAGAGCATCAATGTCAGCTTTTGGGGGCAGAGCCAATCGCGAGCAAGAGGTGGACCTGCCAGAGCAGGACTGAGACAAAATAGTCCAGGCAAGTGAGTGAGGGCCGTCAGTTGGACAGCACTGCAGTATATTATTCAGGACACCCACTTTTGTTTTCCTGGCTCCCACAACACAAATACTTCCTATAGCTATCTATTTTCTATGTAGCTCCACCCTCTCAGCAATGCTTAGCCTAGGCTGACTAGATATGTGGCAATCTCGCCTCCAGAGCATTCTGGGAGACTAGGTATATTTCCCACTGGCTTTATAAGTCTAAGAATTAAATATTCCACAGAGATCAGGACTGAAGGAGTCACCATCTGTGATAAAATGGAGTATAAATCGGGGAGAGTAAAGATTTTATAACGGGCACACTTACTAAATTTATAAAGTTATATTGTAGTAAAAACGAAAATTAATTACATTACTTTGACTACAGTTTCTCTTCACAACTTGGATATATGTGGTGTTGGCCTTATGATAAATGGCCAAAATAGGCAAGCAGACTCTGCTGCTACCTTTTGGATTGTCTTGCCCATTTCAACCTTGTCCTCTTGCCCTCTATGGTTTCTGGCCTACTAATGCCCTGATACCTTTTTGTTACCTTTAGGTGCCGTTTGGAAAGGAGGTGGACGGAATGAACATATTGGGGCTGGTGGTCTTTGCCATCGTCTTTGGTGTGGCCCTGAGGAAGTTGGGGGAGGAGGGGGAGATCCTCATCAAATTCTTCAACTCCTTCAATGAGGCCACCATGGTGTTGGTTACCTGGATCATGTGGTAAGTCTCCTACGAGATGGCACCAGTTTGTTGCTTATGTAGTGAGGGTATACATGCCAGGCATTGGTATAACCCATTTCCTGTTATCCTTCCAGGTATGCCCCAGTGGGTATCATGTTCCTGGTGGCCGGTAAGATTGTAGAGATGGAGGATGTTGTCCAGCTCTTCACCAGTCTTGGAAAGTATATCTGCTGCTGCATTTTGGGACATGCTATTCATGGACTGATCGTTCTGCCACTCATATATTTTGCCTTCACACGGAAGAATCCATACCGCTTCTTGTGGGGCATTGCGAGTGCCCTGGCCACCGCATTTGGCACTTCCTCCAGGTACGTGTAGTTTTTGCATGGATTTGACAGGCTGGTTGAGGTGTACAATGTGAAATGTAAACATGTAGGTTATCTGACTTTTTTTCTCAACTATCCCCACCACCACTCCTTGGAGCAAACTAATCCTGAGGTACTTTCAGACATCATGGAGAAAAGGTGGCTTTGCTGCTTCTCGTGTTCTACCTTAAAAGTCATTGTCCTCATTGGAGAATACTGATCATTATATATTTTTTGTGTGGCAATTTAGACAATTGAGATCACTACTTAGCATTATGGTATTTTGGTAGTTTTTCAGGGTTTACTCAACTTATGCTAGGAACACACCATACAATTTTCTGGCAGATTTACCTGCCAGATTATTTCCAACATGTCTGATCTGAAATTTGATTTTCTTCATCCCCTGCCCCTTTCTCTGAGGTGTTGCAGAGATGAATATATTCCCTAGATTGACCTCTTGGATTCTATTTCAGCTCTGCTACACTGCCACTGATGATGAAATGCGTGGAGGAAAAGAACGGGGTATCTAAGCAGATCAGTCGCTTCATCCTTCCTATTGGTGCTACGGTGAACATGGACGGGGCGGCTCTATTCCAGTGTGTGGCTGCCGTCTTCATCGCACAGCTCAACAATATCCCCCTGGGCTTTATCGAGATCATCACTATCCTGTGAGTCCTGCATCTCCTGGTCTTCAGCTTCTGCTGCCTTCTCCCATAGAACGACCACTAACTCCACTCTGTTCTCCCTGTCAGTGTTACAGCCACAGCGTCCAGCGTGGGGGCTGCAGGGATCCCAGCCGGAGGTGTTCTGACCCTCGCTATAATCCTGGAAGCCGTCAGCCTCCCAACCAACGACATCTCTCTGATCTTGGCTGTGGATTGGTTGGTGTAAGTATAACTGTCCCTTTCCTGGCGCCAGTGATTATTTTATGTGCATGGATGGTAGTTATGCCAGCTTCTGGTCTGCGTTGGTGAATGACACATGAGAAGAGTTTACTAGTGTGTACATGTGGGAGTGGCAAGTAGTCATGCCACCTACTGGTGTATGAGAGAACCATACCCCATTTTATAGGTTGGCAGTAGTTTCATCTAAGAGCTTAGGAAGGGGGGGTAGAGTCAGGTGTTACCCCAACTGATATATGATGGGGTGTGCTTGCTGTCATAATTGGCAACAGCAGGAACCTTGGACATTAGGATTGTATAATTGGTGTGGATGTTGGTTTATGGGGAGTAATATGGCCCCTCACTCTGCTGGCGTATAATTCACTTTTTGGTTTGGATAAGAGTAGTTGAGATCTGGGCCAAAGCAATATCCTCCTGGGTGCAGAGTCCTGAGGAATATCTGGCTATACTTGGAGGAGGTGGGGGCTGCCTAATACTGGGGAACACTAGCTACACTGAGGGCTGGCTAATACTGGCAACACATCTGACAATACCGAGCAGGGTTGTGCCAAATGCATGTTACCTATACTGTGGTGATCACACATTTGGGAACAAGCAAATTGGGCAAGCACCATCGACATCACTACATCTAATATCTCGTAGAGCGTGCAGAAGGGAACCTATAACACATGTATACAGGAGAAGAACCAAAGTATGTTCCACTAACACCGCACCACTCACATTATTTCAAAATGCCATATTTATTAACCTCGGTGTTCAAATTCCCCAAGAACTTTTTGCAAAAAATGACCTAATTTTCATAGTTTTGTTTTTCTCCTGTAACTTGCCAAAATGTGTCAAGCAAGGGTCTAGTCTACGTTGCAGGAGAGTATTAACCCTCCTGGCGGTCTATTAAAAACCGCCAGAGGGCAGCAGTTTTTAATTTTCTTGTTTTTAAATCATGTAGCGAGCCGAGGTCTTGCTACATAACAGCCGCTGTGCAGCAGCATCCCCCCCCCCTTGATCGCCTCCAGCGATCAAGCCCGTCCGGAAATCCTGTTCTGAATGGGATTTCCATTAGGGCTTCCCTCATCGCCATGGCGATGGGCGGGATGATATCACAGACGTTGTGACGTCAGAGGGAGTTCCGATCCACCCCTCAGCTCTGCCTGGCACTGATTGGCCAGGCAGCGTATGGGGTCTGGGGGGGCGTGGCAGGTAGCGGCGGCAATCGGTGTGCAAAGTGCTAGATGCATAAAATGCAAATCGGCCCAGCAGGGCCTGAGAAATCCTCCTGCACGGCTTACCCTGAACTACATTTGGGGCTACTGTTACTGGAGGGTTAACATGTATGCACACCAATACTGTTCACAGCATATTTTGTATTGACGTGTATAACCATAAATATGGCCAGGGAGGTTAACTACAAAAAGCACTTAAAATTAACAATAGGAGTAAGCGCAGTAAATATAGGATACAATATATCAATCCATAATCAGCCAGTAATCATAGGGCCTTGTCCTATATAAAATCTATACCCCTATATGTCACAAATCAAAGAATAGCCTTACTTACACAAGGGGGAAGGAAGACCCCCTATAATAAATACAATCGGTGTGCAAAAAGTGCATTGTGCATATCCTCTACAATAAGCCCCTGTGTAGCTGGGTCTGTGCTATTTGTTACTGCGCATGTGCGGACCCAGCCTCGGAGAGACAGGACGACGGGGCCAGGGAGCTGGGTGTGCGCAGTAATGTGGTGGGGTGGTGAGAAACCCAGACCTAGAGCCTGTTTTTAAATGTGCTTGGGGCTGCTAGTTATGTATAATAGGCAGGAAAAAGTGACAGGAGATAAAAGGTCAATAGACCACTGAGTAAGGAAAAAGGGTGAGTCTGGTGAAAAAGTAAGGAAACAGTGACACAAATGAACAGGTGAAAGGCCTGTAATGAGGGGTTACCTTTAACCCTCCTGGCGGTTTGCTAAAAATCCGCCAGGGGGCAGGAAATCCGTTTTTTTTTTTAATGTAGCGAGATAAGGTCTCGCTACATGATAGCCGCTGCTCAGCGGCATCCCCCCAGCCCCTCCGATCGCCAGATCTCCTGGAGGGCTTCCCCCGGCGCCATGGCAACGGGTGGGATGACGTCACCGACGTCATAGGGGACTCCGATCCACCCCACAGCGCTGCCTGGCACTGATTGGCCAGGCAGTGCACGGGGTCTGGGGGGGGGGGGGGGTGGGGTGGCTGCGGCACGACGAATAGGAATAGCGGCGATCGCATTGCACACTCAGCTAGCAAAGTGCTAGCTGCGTGTAGCAAAAAAAATTTATGCAAATCGTCCTGAGCGGTGCCTTCCGGCGGCATAGCCCGTGCTCAGCACAGGCTTGCCGCCAGGGAGGTTAAAATGTATTAACTAAAGAGGCATGTCGGGCTCTTTGCCCTGTACACACATTTTAGAGTCTTAGGGCCATAATTCTTTTTCACCTGAGTTTTTTACCTAGGAGTGAATTGCATATGGCCCCTAGGTTCTAGTGCTGGAGAATCCTATCCCTGCCCTGTGGCAGTTGTTCCTCCTGCTGGTGCATAGGGTACAGTCGCTGTTATCCGGTTTCTTTGCTGTCCAGTTTTTGAGCCAAGAGTTTTTCCTGCCAGTGATCTCAAGTTACAAACAAACTCTACAGGTGAAGAGAAGGTTGATCAGTCTACAATGAATTTCTCTAAACCTCTTCAGAACCTTTTTGTAACATTATCTGGTCATCACCCATCATATAATCAGACTGTACCATTCCAGTGGCTGATAACACTGCAGCCAGTCTAGCACTCTTGCTCTAGGTTAGCCATGGTTTCTTCAGCTGCGGTACAAAGCTACGGGACCTCAATGTTCTCCCCAGAAATTTTTTCCAGCCGGGTGGCATGAAAAAGTAGCCGGGTGGGACAATATGAGAGAATGCAGGGCTGGTGCTTCTGTGAGCGGCTATGCTTACAGCAGAGGAGGAGGTGAGCCGATGATAGCCGGGTGCTAGCCAAAACTAGCCGGGTAGAGCACCCAGCTAAAAGAGCCTGGGGAGAATACGTGACCTCCTGGTTATGTACAGATCTAGCATGCCTGCTTGGAATTAGACCAATATCAGCTACTGCATGTGACTGGGCAAGTCCCAAGCTGGAGAAATTCATAAGGAACAGGCAGTCCTGGGGTTACATACATCCAGTTAAATGACCCCGAGGCATGCCTGTCAGTGTCACTTCCACATTGAAGTAGAAGATTTGGGGGCTTGTCTGTGTTGCATGGGGAATTTTCAGCAGTAAATAAATGAGATGCAGGGGTTGGTATAGTGGAGGTATGTGTGGGAAGGGGACACTAGAGGCATATGGAGGGGGAGGGGGGCACTATAGGCACACGGTGCAGTGTTCTGACTTGCATACAGATTGACACACATCTCTGGAGCAGAATGGCTACAATGACCTGGGTAGACCTTTTGTGTGTTATAGGGACATTAAAGATACAATTTTAGCTTACATCTGACTTCACAATCGTGATAATTGATTGTAGGAAAATAATCGGGTGCTTAAAGGGGAACTTCAGCCTAAACAAACATACTGTCATCAAGTTACATTAGTTATGTTAATTAGAATAGATAGGTAATATAATCTCTTACCCACCCTGTTTTAAAAGAACAGGCAAATGTTTGTGATTCATGGGGGCTGCCATCTTTGTCATGGGGGCTGCCATCTTTGTCATGGGGGCAGCCATCTTTTTGGTTGAAAGGAGGTGACAAGGAGCAGGAGACACAGTTCCAACTATCCTGTGTCCTGATTACCCCTCCCAGCTGCACACACTAGGCTTCAAATGTCATATTCAAAATGTAAAAAAAAAAAAATAAAAAAAAAAATTGCACCAAAACAGCAGAACGAGATCAGAAATCCCATCATGCTTTGCACAGCATCAGGGGAAAAAAGCCCGGGCAGTTTTCTTCTGTGCAGCTGAAAATGAGGCTTGTATAAGAGAAACAAAGTTCTGATGCTGTGAAACCGTTAAAGAAACACAAAGCCTTTTCAGTGCTGCTGAGTCGGTTTTTAGTCCGGAGGTTCACTTTAAATGGGATAAAATAAAGTTTTGAATTATCTGAATGATAAAAAAAAAATCTGGTTGATTAGCACCATCAACAGCTGTTTGATAGGACAGTTGATCTTTTACTAAATCCCATTGTTAATGGGTAGCTTTATAGTTAACCTAAAGCGGACCTGAACCCAGAACTTCCTCTCTGCTCTAAAAGATAAGCAACAGCATAATAACCAATAAAGAGAAACATTCTCTTGTTACAGCTGATACAAATCCTGCAATAAATCTGCAGTGTCTATTTCCTGCTCTCATGGAAGCAGACATAGGGTTAGCAGCCTGTGTTTATACATTTGCTGCTCTGCAAAGCTGAGACTCCTGAGCTGAGGGATCATATTACACTTGTGATTGGTCACAAATGGGGGGGGGGGGTGGAATTGGATAGGCTAAACACTCAAATACATAGTTTACATCCCCCCCCCCCTTTTTTCTATCTTGTGCATGAGTTTAGGTTCACTTTAAAGAGTAACTGTCAGGCTGCAGAAGCTAATTTAAACCTCTATTCTCCTGTGTTAAACAGTTTAGAAGGAAGCCAAAAAGCCATTAGTGAAGATAAAAATCTCAGTTACCTTTGATGTGTGCTTATCAGCAAGGCTGTTATAGACCCATAAGGACGCAAGCCGCATACTAAACTGCAAAGCATTCTGGGGCCCTCCCCTCGGCTGCTAATGAGACGTTACAGAAGCTTTTAATCAGTCCAGCGTGTAGCACTGATAAATCTCGGGGCAGAGTACACTGCAGGAGTCAGCTATTGTTCCTAGCCACATGGCTCATTAATATTCACTGAACACTGTGTGTTGTTCAAGTAGGAGCTTATCTGTGATCAGGAAGCAGGCAGGACATGACGACACATTTGACAGAAAAACATGGAGCCTGCCATGAGCTGTCAGGAGCATCTATCTCTGCATATACTATATACAAATTCTGTGAAATCCAAACGTGGACAGTGAAATGCATATGTAATGTAAGTACAGCCAATCTTTAGCTACTGATATATGTGTTTATTTTCTCTGAGACCTTATACCTAACAGCTCCTCTTTAAAGTGGTATCTGAGATGAAAAACTAACAAGTAACTTGTCTATATAGCTTATCCAAAGTTTAGATAGTTTACTCAGCAAATCTAGCTGCAAACAGCTTCAACAGTTTACGATTATTTCTTCCTGTGATACAATGACAGTAGCCATGTTTTGTTTGTCACATTACACACAGGCAAGCTGCTGTATATTTTCAGCCCTCAGCTCACTCCCCTCTGCCTCTGAAATCTCTGGTTAGTAACCGCCTCCTGCCCAGACTGAGCTCCCATAAGCCCTTGCTACAGTGCCAAGGTGCTCTAAAAAGCTGTGGGCGAGGCTTGTTTAGTTTATGGGGAATTAGAGTATTAAAACAAAGTATTTGGCTTGAGAAATTCCCTATAAACTATATAAAAGGAACACAATTGTGCAATGAGTAAAAGTTGATCTCGGATCTATTTTAACTGCAGAAAATGTTGTGAAGGGTATATAGGGGTGTATGTGTTTGTATGGTTGCTGTGAGTGCTGCTCTGTACAATGTGCCCTCATTGGTGGGTTTCTCATATCTGATGGTGGGATCTTCTCTTGCAGAGATCGGACTTGCACGATTCTCAATGTCGAGGGTGATGCGTTTGGTGCTGGCCTCCTCCAGGTGTACAGCGACCGGACCTCCAAGCCCAGTGGTGACGGCGTGGACTTGACGTCGGTTAGAGTTGTGGAGTCGTCGGAACAGCCGGAAGGGGACCCCTTATTAAAGGACCCCCATGTGGTGATAGATGGGGCGATTCCCCTGGACAAGGAGTCCACCATGTAAAGATGAACATTGTCCTTGTGGGGTGATACTGTCTGTGCTGCGCTGGAGACGCATGATCTTGTACAGGCGGCTGGCGCTTTTTATTTTTTTTATATTAATATTATTTTTTTTACGTGGACTTTTAACTTATGCTATTTTTTTGCCAGGGCAGTAAGGTACCTTCTACTCCAATCAGGGCATTTGATTATCTCCTACTCTCCAATTCCAGAAACTTCTGTCTTATGAAGGGGTGTTGAAAACCTCCCCCCTCCCACCTCTACAATGCTGCAAGGAGTGGGGTTCCTCCACAGCCTGTGCGTCTGAGTGAACGTGTCCTGTGTGTATGTGTAGTTGGTGTGGGTTAAGTTGTATGTCTGTAATTTTATTGTGGATGAGTTGTGATTTATTGTTACATGCTGCAAAAATGTCATGGACCAAATAAGTTACCAAAAATTAAGTTACAGGGAGGAAATCTGTGTGTGGAAGCTGTACCGTCTAGTTTGCATCAGAGGTTTGACCGAAGAAGATGCTGCATTGCAGTAGGATATACAGGCGACTGATCTGTTCTGAGGTCTGAATGTAATCGCTGTTGCACTGCACGTTTCACACTTCAACTGTTGTGCAGAGGTTGTGTAGATGTTACAAAGCAAGCTCAACAATCCTTAATTTGTGATCATTGGAGGTTGCACTGCAGCAAGCCATACACGCAAGAGATCTGTTCTGAGGTCTGAATGTCAGCTGCTACATGTTACACATTTCAGCTGTTTGGAGGCCTGAGTAACAGAAGATGGTATAAGCTCCACAATCCTTGTTTTGTGATCAGTGGAGAGCTTACTGAGGAAGATGCTTCACTGCAGTAGGACATGCATGTGTTGGAGCTGTTCTGAGGTCTGAATTGCAATAACAGCTGCACACATCAGCTGTTCGGAGCTTTGAGTATAGAAGATGTTACAAGCAGCACAAGTACCACAATCCTTATTTTCTGATCATTAGAAGGCTGCTGGTAGAACATGCTGCACTGCTTGAGCCTATAAGTGCTTATTGTCTGACCAGTGTGAATGTAGAAGTGTCTGCAGTAGGCCCACACCTACCTTATTCCTGGTCAGAGCTCTGTAGCATGTGCTGCACTGCAGGTCACACACATCAGCTGTTCGGGAGATGTTACAAGTGGGATCATAATGCTCAGAGGTCTGATTGTAAAGAATGCTGCACTGCAGTAGGTTATACATAATCAGGCTGCACAAATCTTTTCCTGGTCAGAGATCTTTATGAAGTAGTAACTACTGCACAGCACTAGGTAATGTACATGTCAGATTTGTTATGAGGTCTGGCTATAAGTTTTGTGCTGCAGGTCCCAAACTTCAGCTGTTTGGAGGTCTGAGTTTAGAAGATGTTACAAGCACAAACAGGTTCATAGGTTTGATTGTAAAAAATGCTGCACTACTACAGGCTATATGTATATTAGTTCTGATAGCGCTGAATGCTGCTGAAGTTTCTATAAACCAGTGGACCATGCACGACGCCTTCCAAATCTGAGATCTGACTGTAGTATGTGCTGCACTGCAAGTGGCTGCATGTCAACTGTCAGTCTGAATGAACTTCCTATATAACAGCAGACCATGCACACCTTATTTCCTAATCAGAGGTCTGACTGCAGAACGTGCTGCACACTGCATAGGTCACAAATGATTCAGTTCTGATCGGAGGTCTCTGGCAGCTGCCACACCACAGCAGACCACATACTCTGGGTTCTGGTTGGATGTAAAGATCAAAGACTTACGTTTAAATGAGGTCATCATTTTTTTTTTATTTTTTTTTTTGCATTGTACCAGATGCCATGATTGACAAATCCATTATTTATTATGCTGCTTAAAAAAAAGCAACCTTCATCCTATTGTGTCAGAGATGAAATAAAATGAGTCCTTCAGTTTTGCCAATTTCAGTTTTATTTTTGTTTGTTTGCATTTCGATAAACTACCTGTAAAATTACTGTAAATGCAAGTTGGATAACCAGAAGCTGATGGCTACAGGTAATACACTGCCTCTCCTCCATGTAATACTAAAGGTACCATACATTTAGTAAATTTGGCAGCCAATCGACTAAGCCCACATACACACATCAGACCATAGTCTTTTGAAAATGAAAGATCACAGACCAATTTTACCACCCTTCATGTAGTATGAGAGCCATACCTTCAGTCTATTCTATGGAGCTGAACTCCCCATCAGAAAAAATCTTTGCAAGATGCTGCACACACAGATGCTGTACAGACACAAAAGATCAGTATCTGCAAAAGATCTGTTCCTGCCAAATGCATGATAGTCTATAAGGTCTGCAGATCATCATACACACCTTGTATAACAGACATCCATCTGCAGATCAGACCATCATCTGCAGATCTGAAAATCCATCCTGGTGGATCTGATCTGCAGATGATTGCCTGTTAAACAAGGTGTGTATGATGATCTGCAGATCTCAGACTATGAATGCATTTTGCAGGAACTGATCTTTTGCAGATACTGATCTTTTGAATATCTACAGCATCTTTGTGTGCAGCATCTTGCAAAGATTTTTATCTGATGGGGAGTTCAGCTCCATAGAATAGACTGTAGGTATGGCTCATACTACATGGAAGGGGATAAAATTGGTCTGATCTTCCATTTTCAAAAGACTATGGTCTGATGATGTGTGTATGAGCCTTAAGACTGAAATTATGTGGGTATCAGCCTGGTAATGCCACCTCTCTGCCCCCCCCCCCCCCCCCTCCCTAAATGTTTTTGTTTTCAGCATGTTCAATTTTTCTGATTGTCGATTGGCTGCCAAGTCGTACACCCAATTTTGATTGGCCAATGTTACCACTTCCAATGTAGTATGATAGTCAACAGATTTGTGCATGTAAATACTCATCCTACACAAAGTGGTAGAATTGGCTAGTCAGAATGATTGTGCGTATGCACCCCATGTGCCTTGTCTGGTTCCTAGTGCTGGGGGCAGGGCTATGTAAATACAGATTATGGATGCGTAGAATCTGAGAAGACAGGATTAAGATTTGTCACTCTACTGATGGACAGTTAAAGGAGAACTGTAGTGAGAGGGATATGGAGGCTGCTATATTATTTCCTTTCAAGCAATACCAGTTGCCTACGAGATAAACAGAGGAACACCAAGAGCCCCAATAGTGTAGTATGTATTGACAAAGGGGTAATGACAAAGAGTAATAGTTGTTATACTCACAAGCATGGGTCACCAATAGGCAACCACTGTAAAGGCAGGTGGGGAGATTATCCTGACCCCACTCAGGAATAAGAAGTCGCTCTCTGTAGATAGTAGAAAGGGTCGCAACCCTCCACCCAGGGTGGATACAATATTATATAGGAGAGGACAGAGGCGCCAAAAGGATAAAAGGGGTTTTAAAGGAGCTTAAAAGCCAAAACTTGGTAATTAGAGGAGGCAGCCTCTGCAGAGGCGCTGAGTGTCGTTTGTTTTGCTAGATGCTGTAACTCCTTTTTCTATTGCCTGAGGAAGCGGGCGCTGACCCGTGAAATGCGTTGCTTTGTTTTATCTGGAGTTCGTTAATAAATAGACTGAATGTACAGTCGTGTTGTGTCTGCTTGGAGGGGGTAAGTCCACCACTGCCTCCTAATTACCAAGTTTTGGCTTTTAAGCTCCTTTAAAACCCATTTTATCCTTTTGGCGCCTCTGTTCTCTCTTATATAATACCAGTTGCCTGGCTGTCCTGCTGATCTATTTGGCGGCAGTAGTGTCTGAATCATGCCAGAAACAAGCATGCGGCTAATCTTGTCATCTGTCAAAATTGTCAGAAAAAAACTGATCTGCTGCATGCTTGTTCAGGGGCTATAGCTAAAAGTATTCGACAGCGGATCAGCAGGATAGCCAGGTAACTGGTATATCTGAAAGTGAACCTTAAAGGGACTCCGAGCTCAGAAAAAAAAGGAAAGTTGTACTCACCAGGGGCTCCAGCCCAGTGCTGGTCGGGAGGTCCCACGCCGGCGTCCTGGCTCCTCTCCTTCTCCCCGCTCCGGAATGGCTGGCAGGCCGCAGCCCGGGCGACACTCTCCCGAGTGTCGGGCTGCTTCTTCCGCATATGATGCGGATTACGTCACACGGCGGCCGGCGTGAAAGTACTGCGCATGCGCGAACAAAGCGCGCATGCGCAGTACTTTCACGCCGTAATGACGTGAGGCGGCCGGCGTGTGACGTAATCCGCGTCATATGCGGAAGAAGCAGCCCAACACTCGGGAGAGTGTCGCCCGGGCTGCGGCCTGCCAGCCATTCCGGAGCGGGGAGAAGGAGAGGAGCCAGGACGCCGGCGTGGGCCCTTCCGACCAGCACTGGGCTGGAAAAAGCCCCTGGTGAGTACAACTTTCCTTTTTTTTCTGAGCTTGGAGTCCCTTTAAGCCAGAAAAAAAATTTTTTACTCACCTGGGGCTTCTACCAGCCCCCTGCAGCAGTCCTGTGCCCTCGCAGCCACTCACTGATCCTCTGGTTCCCCGCTGCCAGCTAGTTTCGTTTTTGCCGACAGGCCCGTCAGGATTGGCCACGCGTAGCTGTTTCCGCATTCCCGACTGTAATTAGCGCTATTGCGGGCCGCAACGCGTACAAAAATACGTGTTAGCGCATATCTATGCAACCACAACACTGAAGAACTTGGCAGCCTTCCAGCCAAAGGGCTGACAAGTCTGACAGGGAAAAGATACATTGATTTATTACAGAGACTGTGATAGTAGAAAGTGCTGCAGTAAGCCAGAACACAGAATAGCTTTTGGAACTTGTAGGATAAAAAACAGGATGCAATTTTTGTTACGGAGTCTCTTTAAGCAGCTCTGGTTGCTGGTCAGGGGTTGCTGTACACATTAGAGTCCCTGCAAAGGTGGATTCCAGTGGCTAATTGCCTTCCTGGAAATACGAGGGTATAGGACCCATTTTAAAAACACTTTCACTTGAATGACAATTGTGGTAAAACTGAGGGCAGTGATTTTGCAACAATTCTCAGTTAGGTGAATGAAGGTGTGTTTCCTTTGAAACTGCAAATGCAGCAGAAAAGCAATGCGGCACAGCCAGTGTGCAAAGACCCTTCATAATGTGACTGGCTCTGTGCTTTGTACAGAGCTGTATGATATAAAATACTAACCTATAAGCCAATCTTTCCAATTCACCAGCAGGGCATTTTTAGGCAGTGGTTGCAGTAGAGGGCTGCATTGGGTTGGGTATCTGCGGGTTACATGAAATGCAGGTCAGGTTTGGGTACCCGGTTTTGATTTTTATCAGGTTAAGGGTCTGGTGCGGGTACCAGATTCACCCAAATGCAGGCAGTGGGGTGTGTGTTGGGTGCGGATCTGGAAAAATAAGAACCATGCAGGCCTCCAGGTTGCAATGACAATTACACTATGATAGTGCGTTGGATCTATGACTGTTTCTATGTACTCTATACCCAGCTGCATACTGTGTAATATATAAACGTTTGCCTGTAGTCTGACATTTAATGTGACCCTGCACAGATGCAGCTATTTAAGTGACTAGCTCTGTACACTTTGTACAGAGCTGAAAATATAAACTTTAGACTGTGGTGGGACATTAGATGTGAATCCATTGAGGGACAGTTAGTGGCGCAACTGTCTCTGTGTACTCTGCACTGTCTGAAGTGTATAATTTAGGTAGGGCATTAAGTGTGACCCCCTCGGAGGGACAGTCACTGATGTGACTGGCTGTATGCACTCCATACATAACTGTGTAACATAAAATAGAGCAGAGGTCCCCAACCTTTTTCTGCTTAGGGAACACTATCCAGACCAAACTTTTCTTGGGAGGGGGGGTGGCAATTTGGAGTTAGGGGGTGGAGCAGCAACCCCCCCCCATTTGCCCCAGTATAGTTACATCAGTATAGGGAGTACAGTTACCCCAGGATTGCTAGTATAATTGCCCTAGTATAGGTAGTAAAGTTACCCCAGTATAACTAGTATAGTTGCCCCAGCATAGGTAGTATAGTTGCCCTTTGTGCCTGCAGCCACTACTTGTGATATTTCTGAGTTTTCACTAATCAATGCAGCTTGGCGTCGCACCACATTTAAAATAATTTGAATCAATGCAGAATTGGCCCTAGACTACAGTACTTACACTACATAATATAGACATATGGCAATGGTAGGGATTAGATTGTGAGCTCCTTTGAGGGACAGTTAGTGACAAGATATCTATATACATTGTACAGTGCTGCGTAATATGTCGGCGCTATATAAATACATAATAATAATAATAATTACACATTCCTAAAGTCATAATGATGTAAGCAAGCTAGTACAAGGGGGGGGGACTCGCTAGACTCAGGACCAATATTTTCATTAGAACCCTTTTAATAAGAACTGGGTAAGTCCCACAGGTGGAGGATATGGTCAACAGGGCTGCTCAAATCCCACCCGGGAGACATCTGAATAGTTGCTATCCGGATAACTCCCAGGAAAGCTGGGCGGGGGGAAATCTTACCAGAATGACGTCTTCTTCGGGTCCGTACGCGTCACCTCCCACGATGTGTTTAAGCGCCGGTCACGTAACTACAAACACTTCCTCCTTCCGGGTTGAAGGAGGAAGTGTCTGAAATCATGGGAGGTGACATGTACGGACCCGAAGAAGATGTCATTCTGGTAAGATTAAGGCGCCCCCCCGCACAGCTTTCCTGGGCGATATCCGGATAGCGACTATCCAGATGTCTCCCGGGTCGGATATGAGCAGCCCTGATGGTCAATGCTTATTTTAGCGCACGTCAATTTAAAGGAAAACCAAAGTCTCACTTTTTATAACGTACATACCGATTTAGTATCATTTTATAGAGCACTGACATCTTCTGCAGCACTTTACATAGTAATGTCACTGACTGTCCTCAGAGGAGCTCACAATCTAATTCTACCATAGTCCTAGTATAATGTCCTACCATATTATCATGTATTTATATAGTACTGACATCTTCTGCAGCACTGTACAGAGTACATAGTCATGTCACTGACTGTCCTCAGGGGAGCTCACAATCTAATTCTAACATAGTCATAGTCTAATGTCCTACCATATTATTATTATGTATTTATATAGCACTGACATGTTCTGCAGTACTTTATAGAGTACATAGTCATGTCACTGACTGTCCTCAGAGGAGCTCACAATGTAATCCCTACCATAGTCCTAGTGTAATGTCCTACCATATTATTTATTTATTTATATATCACTGACATCCTCTGCAGCACTGTACAGAGTACATGGTCAGGTCACTGACTGTCCTCAAGAAGGGCTCACAGTCGAATCCCTTCTAGGGATGATCACAGACATGCAAATTGTTCCGAGTTGGTGCATATTTTTATGCAAATATATGCAGCTTGAAAATGGACCAATCAATTTAAAACTGGGTTTAAATTGATTGGTCCATTTACAAACTGCATACATTTGCATAAAAATTTGCATAATTTCAGAATAATTTGCATCACATTGATCATCCCTAATCCCTACCATAGTTCTATGTCCACTACAGTTTCTGGCCAATTTATGGGGAAACCAATTAACTTATCCATATGTTTTTGGATTGTGGGAGGGAGATAACTGCGGTGCCTGGAGGAAAACCATGCAGACACGGGAAGAACATACAAACTCATTGCAGATAGTGCCTTGGCTGGCATTTGAACCGGGGACCCACATCTGCAAGGCGAGAGTGCCATCCTTTATGCCACTGTGTTGGTCTTGTAGAGGGAAGGCTCTAGATCCCATAGAGCACAGGTGCCCAATTCCAGTCCTGGTGGGCCATATCCATGCCACTCTTTAGGGTGGATTGAGAAATGTGTTCTACTTGATAAACCATACCTCTCCTAATGCTACGTACACACATGCGACAACGATCGTTCGTTGAGAACGACGAACGAACTTTTAATTGATGAAAGAACGACCTAAGTAAAGTTAGTTTTAAAATGTGTGTAACGATCTGATCGTTAGAACGAACGTTACATCACGTAAAGCAACTATTGCGCCTGCGCATAAAAATGAGAAGTTTCACAGAGAAATAGTGAAATGCGCATGTCAAGCCTAGTACGAACGACCGTTTCCAACGATGTACTACTTTTGCAAACGATCGTCGTTGGTTAAAATCCGCTGAGACAGAACTTTCTTTTGTAGCGATTTGGCTTGTTCGTTGTTTGCCTTAATAGTTGGTGGTTCGTTTTTTGTAACGATCGTCGTTGGTAAAGATCGGGGAACGATCGTTACAAACGACTATAGTCGCATGTGTGTACGCACCTTTAGTCAGGCCCATCAATCAATTTGAACTGTTCAAAAATGTATGAGGACTTCGACCTTTGAGGGCTGGAGTTCAACTAGAGCAGAGTTCCCCTACCCTGTCCTCAAGTGCCATCAACAGTAGATGTTTTGCAGGAAACCACAAACATTAATTAGTTTCTCAGCAAAGCTGATAACTCCCTCTGTGGATTTCCACAAAACATGCAGTTGGTGGGCCTTGAGGACAGGGTTGGGGAACACTGAAGCCTTCTCAGGCCTTGCTCTATCCCAATAATCTGTAAACTTGGCTCTCCAGCTGTTAAGGAACTACAAGTCCCACAATGCATTGCAGGAGTCTGACAGTCACAGTCATGATTCATAAAGGCAAATGCATCGTGGGACTTGTAGTTCCGTAATAGCTGGAGAGCCAAGTTTGCAGATCACTGCATCCCATTGTTCCTGCACCTTTCCTGATTGAAGTTACCCGCTAGGTGAAATTATTAAAGCGGAATATAACCCTGCATTTCAACTTTGCTCTAAAACATTATTTACAGTATATTATATGCAACCAGCATTTTTTTTTACTAGACCAGCATTGGAAGGGTTACACAGTGTTTTAAAGTTCCTGGAGATTTCTGCAGACACATCCGAAGCTGACATAGATACATTTTGTTTACATAAATGTATCAAAGTGTTGAATGTGACTCATCTCTCTGACTGAGAAGGAGCTGGAGGACAGCTAAAGAGTGTGTAACATTTCTCAATAGATACATATAACTAAATAGAATGTAACAATCTGAACTTCTGCATATCTCTCCACTGAACTTTAACCCTCTGTGTTTAACCCTTCCAATGCTGGTCTAGTAAAAAAAAATGCTTTTTGCATATAATATGCGGTAAATAATGTTTTAGAGCAAAGTTGAAATGCAGGGTTATATTCCGCTTTTTTAATACTAACATTTGTATAGCACTTTTCTCCTGTTGGACTCAAAGGGCTTCATTCACAAAGCCGTGCTAAACAGTTAGCACGTGAAGTGCCGTTCGCG
The DNA here is from genome assembly GCF_040937935.1 of Hyperolius riggenbachi. NCBI lineage: Eukaryota > Metazoa > Chordata > Amphibia > Anura > Hyperoliidae > Hyperolius > Hyperolius riggenbachi. The sequence continues at coordinate 26,255,146 of NC_090653.1, read as the reverse complement.
GACTTGTGCGCGCACAAAAGTCCACGATCGCGCGAATCGCGGCACTTTGCACGTGCTAACTGTTCAGCACGGCTTTGTGAATCAAGCCCATAGTGCTCAAGAGCTGCAGCCACTAAGGGCACGCTCAAGGGGCTAGCCTGCAGTGTTAGGGAGTCTTTCCCAAGGACCTCTTACTGAATAGGTACTGACCCGAGCCTGGATTCGATTCCTAGTTCTCCCATGTTAAAGGCAGAACCCTTCACCAGCACACTATCCAGCCACTCCAAATAGCTCTTCAGTCCTCCTCATGCACCTTTTGTAAGAACTTCCTCTGTGGGGTACATGAAGCGCTTAGGCCTGGTGCACACCAGAGGAGTTTTTCTGAGCGTTTGAGTTTTTAAATCTGCTGCTAAGGTTATCCTATGTGTCTGTGCACACTGGAGCAATGAGGTTTTGTAAAAAAAGCCCATAGCATTACATTGGGAAGAGCTTTTGAAACCTCTAAAAGCTCTTCCCAATGTAATGCTATGGTTTTTTTTTTACAAAACCTCATTGCTCCAGTGTGCACAGACACATAGGATAACATTAGCAGCAGATTTAAAAACTCAAAACGCTCAGAAAAACTCCTCTGGTGCGCCCCAGGCCTTATTGCTGGTCTGTGCTGGGTCAGCGGTTTAATCCAGTGAGAGGCTTGACTTATTATTGTATAAAAGGCACACGGTGCGATTCAGGAAACTGGTGGTCTGGAGGTTGACCTGTTATATAGTATCACACTATTGTCGTGCATTTATCTCCCTTTTGCTTTTCCTGCCAATGAGGTTTGAAGATTTTCTGAGAACGAGGATACGCTGGCAAGGCCACACACGCAATTGCTGATCTGATTGAGTCAGCCATACTATCTGGAGAGCGTATATGGTTTCTTAAACACTATATGAAAGGAGCATCATCAAGAAAAGTATATGGGACTTTGCTATTTATGTGGACTGAGGAGTTTATACTGATTTAAAGGGATACTGTAGGGGGGTCGGGGGGAAAATGAGTTGAACTTACCCGGGGCTTCTAATGGTCCCCCGCAGACATCATGTGCCCGCGCAGCCGCTCACTGATGCTCCGGCCCCGCCTCCGGTTCACTTCTGGAATTTCAGACTTTAAAGTCAGAAAACCCCTGCGCCTGCGTTGCCGTGTCCTCGCTTCCCCTGATGTCACCAGGAGCGTACTGCGCAGGCACAGACCATACTGGGCTTGTGCTATACACTCCTGGTGATATCAGCGGGAACGAGGACACGGCAACGCAGGCGCAGTGGTTTTCTGACTTTAAAGTCGGAAATTCCAGAAGTGAGCCAGAGGCGGGCCGGAGCATCGGTGAGTGGCTGCGCGAGCACAGGATGTCTGCGGGGGACCATTACAAGCCACGGGTAAGTTCAACTAATTTTCCCCCGACCCCCCTACAGTATTCCTTTAAGCATTCTAATGTGAAATCTGTTTGAACTGTTTATGGTTGAGCGCCACGCCATTTTATTCTACAGTACTTGCATCCCCAAATACTTCTGAAGAAGAGTGCATCCGTACGGTGTTGGACTAGGAGATGGAAAAGCTGAGGAAATCCACTTGCTGGCCAAGCAGCAGTAATCGGGTGTTGCTGCTCACAGTGAAGACTTGCTGCAGGTTTCTATTGGGAGTGATAACACAGGGTTACTGCTGCTTGGCCAGAACGTGGATTTTCTCAGGTTTTCCACCTCCCAGTCTGACTGCATCCATACTGCGCATTTACAAGCTTGCACTCACATGTGCGCTGTACGGATGCGCTCATCCTCAGATGTACTTCGGAAGGATGCACAAGGCGAGCTGAAGAGCTATTTGACCTAGCAGGTCGAGTATCTTGAAATGGGGATGTGCAGGAATGACGGGAGTGCCAAAGAAATAGAAAAATGGGTGGCTTCCACCGATGAAGGATAGAGGACCGGGAAGGCTCACCGAGAACGCTCTATAATGTCCAGAGCCTTCCCTCTACCTAGATATGTATAAAAGCTGAATTTTATTTTGGGCTTCAGAGTTGCTTTAGGCCAGTTTTACAGCTGGCAAAAATTGCTTTGACCCAGATTCCACAGCCCTGGTCAGCATGTCCCCTTCAGTGTGCAGAGATGGCAGCTAATGAGTGGCAGCTGCTAGCATAAGTGGCTACCCTTCACTCATCAAGTCCAGGCCCATGCCTCTGTTCTTCCTCCACGGGGACTTCTGTGGCAATTTTCCGTTGTCCCATAGCTATCACAACAGGGCTTCAAAAATGGCTGACATTTTCCAGTGTACACTGAGTATATTCTCCAGCCGCCATTTCTTCGAGTTCTACAGTAATTCCTACAAGACTACAGGAGAGCTGGGGGGGAGGCAGAGCGGTGACACAGGTTGGCCCTAAACATGAATGGATGTGGTGCCACAGCAATGGCCTGCAAGCCGCATGCAAATAAAATCTCACAAGAGCTTTGGGGTCACTGGAAAAGGCTCGGCAGGCCATGTTTGGCCCTCGGGCCGGATCTTTGACATCCCTGCTCCTATGGGATCCAAAACTTTCCCTCTTATTAGGGGAGTATTTAAAGTGGAACTGTAGATAGGTATCAAATACACTGTTTCACTTACCTGGGGCTTCTGCAAGCCCCCGGCATCTGTCCTGTCCTGTGCCGGTCCTCCACGAGCCTCCATTCTCCCACCACCACTCCGTTCCTCGACTTGTAAGTCAAGGCCAGCGCCGCCCTGCCAAGTCTTTTCTTTGCGTTCCCTTCTGCAATAGAGGGGGAATGTGAAGAAAGGATACGCGTGGCCAGAGCCGCGCAGGCGCAGTGGCCCGGCGGCGAAACCGAAAGTAGCTGGCGGCAGGGGAACGGAGGCTTGTGGAAGACCGTTTTAGGTAGCTTCAGGTCTGCAATAAAGGGAACCTGAGATGTAAAGAAAACAAAAATTCATACATACCTGGGGTTTCCTTCAGCCACCTCCAGCCTGATCACTCCCTCATCGCCATCCTCCGCCTCCTGGATCTTCTGTAAGGGCTCCCGGTATCTTGACTAGTTGAAGCTTATTGCACATGTGCGGCCCAGCCGTGAGCCCAGCCTGCTACTCGCCAGGAGCTTTCTGTGCCTGCGCAGAACTACTCCTGGCCACAGGAGTGCCGACTGGTCCAACTTACCAGGAGCCCTTACGGAAGATCCAGGAGGCAGAGGAGGGCGCAATCAGGCCGGAGGGGGCTGGAGGAAGCCCCAGGTATGTATGATTTTTTTTTTCTTTTCATCTTTGGTACACTTTAAGGTGGAGACCTGGACTTTTCTATAAGCTGTCTGGATAAACTTGCATGTCGGATTGGGGAGCGGCTGGTTGCTGCTCTTTTGAAACTCTCACGCAAGGGAAATCATGTTTTATCGTAAACAATGCAACTTATGATGATGGAAATAGAAAATTAACAGATTAGACCCCCGGTTTTAATAAATTTTAAATGTTTTATACCAGGGGTCAGGAACCTTTTTGGCTGAGAGAGCCATGAATGCCACATATTTTCAAATGTAATTCCGTGAGAGCCATACAATAGGTTTCATACTAAATACAAGTACAATTGGAGCGGCCGTTAGTTTTGGGGGTAGCGCGAGTAAGTTAGTAGTGCATGCTCTGAAAATTGTACTCTCTCTGCCACACTAAGCTGTGCTGCTGGAGCTGTGTAGCTTACTAAATTAACCCCTACTGATTTGTATGTGAGCCAGATGGAGCCATCAAAAGAGCCACATCTGGCTCCCGAGCCACAGGTTCCCTACCCCTGCTTTATGCTATCGAACTTGATCAATACAAATCACATTGCACGCTGCATACCGAGCTGAGATGTATAGATTGTTGTTCCCTCCCTGCCCATGTGGCTGGGCAGTATTTTTAACCCATTGTGGTCAGGATTCTTCATTTAACCTCCTCGTAGGTTACCTAAGAGCCCTGACCTATATTAGGCGTAGCCGCCTGACTCCAAACTTCCTCAATTTAGAATCCGGATGGATCCAGAATCGATGTTCCTCAGCTGCTGAAGGTCAGGCGTACACATTCTAACCAACTGGAATGCTCAGTGCTGCCACCCGGTGGTGACAGAGTGTAATGGACTGTATGCAGGGATGCAGACATACAAAAGCAAGGATGTATTATTGCACATGGCCCATGATGGCATACTGGAAAGTACTGTCATGGCGGCAGCGACCGCCTCCTGCCACCCATATCAAAAGCTGAATACACATGCCAGATATACGGTAAATCTTTGGAAAATCGAGAAATCAATCTGCCGCAAAGGTTGAACGACAGATCGGTCTAAGGATTCTTTACACGTGCAAACAATGAGTTCATGCAAAAGACTCGAGAAAAGCTTTAGTAGTCTATTCAAGGATGAAGGATACCTGAAATGAGGCTGCCATATTTATTTTCTTTTAAACAATACCAGTTGCCTGGCAGACCTGCTAGTCTTCCAGGCATTTGTGTCGGAATCACACACCTGAAACATGCATGCTTGTTTAGGGTGTATAGGTAAAAGCATTAGAGGTAGAAGATCAGCAGGACAGTCAGGCAATGTGCACTGTTTAAAAGGACATAAATATTGCAGCCTCCATCTCACTCTGGCTGGGAGCAGACAAGGCAGAGCAGAAAACTAAGACAAGACAAATAACATTTATATTGCGCTTTTCTCCTTGCGGACTCAAAGCGCCAGAGCAGAGCAGCAGCCACTAGGGCGCGCTCTATTGGCAGTAGCAGTGTAAGGGAGACTTGCCAAAGGTCTCCTACTGAATTAGTGCTGGCTTACTGAACAGGCAGAGCCGAGATTCGAACCCTGGTCTCCTGTGTCAGAGGCAGAGCCCTTAACCATTACACCATCCAGCCAACTGCACCCTGTGCGTTCTGCACTGCGCATTTTTGTATGCATTTGTTGCTTTTGCATTTTTTCTATATTTTTCCTCAATAAATGAAAGGGGCACTATGGCGAAAAATTGTAAAATTTAAAATATGTGCAAACATAGACAAATAAGTAGTTTGATTTTTCCACAGTAAAATGAGCCATAAATTACTTTTCTCCTATGTTGCTGTCACTTATAGGAGGCCATAGGAATCTGAAAGAAGCGACAGTTTGTGGACTAGTCCATCTCTTCATAGGAGATTCTCAGGGTATACTTAAAAACGCGAATGCAATCGCTGCACAAAGCGATTTTGTGAGTTTTTCCTATACCTTCCATTGAGGCGGAATCGCCCCGAAAATGGTCTGTGCACCGCTTTGCTGTCCGTCCAGCGCACGACCTGCGCCGATATGAACCTTCTCATAGACATTCATTGCACAAGCGTTCGGGAGAGTTTTTAAAAAGCGCACGCGGAAGAAAAAATTTTAGAAAATGCCTGTAGTGTGAACGAGCCCTTAGGGAATATCTTTATAAAGAATAAAAGCCTTGCGGAGAATCCCCTATGAAGAGATGGACTAGTCCAAAACCTGTCACTTTTGTCAGATTTCTACTACTTAACGTAAGTGACAGCAACACAGGAGAAAAGTAATTTATGGCTCATTTTACTCTGAAAAAAAGTACTTGTTATTTTGTCTATGTTTGCACATATTTTAAATTTTACAATTTTTCGCCATAGTGTCCCTTGAAGTAAAATACAGTATCATATTTAACAAAAAAACTAATATAAAAACCACATTCTTCTGGGTCTCAGAACGCACGCTGTAAAGCGCACATATATGCGGTTTTTACATGCGGCCCATAGACTCTTATTAGCGGCAAAAACACGTTTTCAGCAGCGCTAGCGTTTCTGCCTAGCGTGTTCCTAGCCTCTCAGTTCAGGTGTGCTTTAAAGCCCTGTTCACACTCAGCAACGCAAAACCCAATTATTGCGATTTTGTGTTCTGGAGTTCCGCTACTGATTGATGACTACGCTTTGTGATTCTCATTCCAGTGGATGAGAATCGCCACACAATCGCCCGGTAAAATGCTACATGTATCGTCAGAAATCGCAAACGTGCCACAATTGCAGCAGTGAGTGTAATCCCATAGGATTACTTGTGCAGCGGTGTTTTGCTGATTGACATTGAGCAGCAAAATACAAATCGCGGGCAAAAAGCGCCTTAGTGTGAAATCATCCTTAGTGTCCAAACACTCCACACAACTCCCACCTCACATTCCACACAGCACTTTATTCACCACTTTACTAAACACTTGACTTACCAGTTCCCACTTTACCCAGTTCAGCGCTTAGTATCAAGGTATCTGTTTTTTTATTTTTCAAAGTGGACCTGAACTATTGCTTAGGACACAAGATTAAAAAAAATACCCTGCGTATGTTTACAGAGAAGAGTCTGTCTAATTCCCCCTCATCTTCAAGTAATCACAAGTGTAATTTGAGCTCTCAGCTGTGTCAGCACAGGAATTCGGCAGTCTCAGCAGACACAGCTAATATGTAAACACAGGAGGTTAACCCTTTCTCTGCTTCCATAAAACCAGGGAGTAGACACACTGCAGATTTTATTGCAGGAGTTCTGTAAGCTCTAACAAATAAATATTTTTCTTATTATTATGCTGTTGCTTATCTTTTAGAGCAGAAAGTTCTGAGTTCAGGTCTGCTTTAAAATTTCAGAGGTGTACTTTAAGAGGGCTTCTCAAACTTTTTCATAAGACTGAATCTTAAATTCCCCAAGCTAGGGTACCGCCTCTGTTTCTTTGTGTATAGTGAGATCCGATTTGCTGATGTGGGATAATAGACTTTGTCTCCTGTGTGGAGACACTTGGCGAGGCCAATATAGCAAGGTTTCAGATCTGCTAAACACATGGCCACTGAGCTGAGGGGTCAGGAATCGTGAGAGGAGCTAGGTCAAACCACTCTTTGCTAGTCACTTCCAACTTCCAGTCTCTGGGTCCTGGATTCCTCTCTACACTCTTCGCTGTGTCCATCCTTCAAGTGTACAGAAAAATGGATGAGATCCACTGCGCACAGCCAGCTTGGTTACTCTGTTCTCAGTAGTAATTTATTCCCCAGCTTGCTCATCCAGGCCAATCTCACCTCCTGTTCATCTTGAGCAAAGCCGGGTTGGGATACTGGGGCTCCTCAATGGCTCTGTCTCCAAATTTCAATTTTAGTAGCTCCACATGATTATTTGGGGCCTGTACCACAGCCCCTGCGAAAGGCAAAGTCTGAAGGGGCTGCAGGAAACTCTCAGAGAATTCTATATCCTGTGGGTGCCCTGTCCACGAGTCTCGGGTCATCACTCCATCCCGAGGATAGAAAGGCCAGAGGTCCACATGCAAGTGGTTGGTTTGACTGTACTGGACCCTGAAGAAGTCCCCCTCCACTGCCCTCTCCCACACAAAACCATCAGAATCCACCAGCGAGCCACCTTGTGCCCCACGAAGCTCTGGGCACAACGTAATGTCTTCCAGGTAGATGCCGATGTCCACATCATAGTCCCATGGAATGAGGTCTTTGTGACGTGCAGCCCCAAGCAAGCTGCCCCCTTCCAGCCAGTATCGAACATTGCTTGCCTCGAGAACCTTGACGACATGCAACAGGGTGATCCTCAAAGCCCGCAGACAGCAGGGCGGAGTCCATCGACCCTCATACAGGTACTCCGGGGTCTCCCCAACCACGGTTCCAAAACAGCGTTGTGTCTCTTTAGAGCACCCATACCAGCGATCCCCTCCCTCCAGCCCCCGTACCAATCGTATGTTCAAAGCTCGCATGGTAGCAGCCTCTTCAGCTCGATCGGCCTGCTCAGCTTTCCATTTCCCGTGGTCCGTGGCAGGCAGAGGAGTGCGAGGAAACGTGGCCTCCTTCAGGACCTTCACTCCCCACCCCCGCAAAGCAGCTTGTATAAAAATTGTTGACTGCACTGGGCGAGCCAGTGGAAACGGCAAGTCAAACAAGTCGCGGGATCTCATCAGAAGCACAGCTGATCCACTGACTGCTCCACAGGTCTCACCAGCACTTACCACTGTGTATTCTGCCGTCCATGTCCGCAGTGATACATTTAGGTGTAGACACTGCAGTACAGGTCCAGCACCGGCTGCTACAATTCGTACCGCGGAGGGGGCATCGCGCAGAGCCCGTGCCATTTTATCTAGGAGGTCAGGAGGGTTCAGTGATGTCCCATCTGGCACCAAGGCTACCAATCGGGTGTGAATCTGAGACTCAAGACGGAAAGCAGAAACAGGCTGCTCTGGGGAGGGGTGGATTCGCAGGATGTTTAACCCCGGCACCGGTGGGTATGGAAGAGCCTCTGATGCAATGAGGATGCGGAGATTAGGGCGGGCACGCAGGAAGGAGTGGTTGAGGTCTGCCAAGCCATGTTCAAAGGTGCGGAACTCACGAACGATGACGGTGATTCCGGGGGACAGTGTAGGAGACGGGCTCTGACGTCCTGCTGGGCGGGAGTTCAAGTGCCATGTATAGTAGAGCAGCAGAACGTTGCAGAGCAGTGTGGCAGCAATCAACACATGACACAACGGGCACCGCATCCTGCCGCCATGGGGAGGAACCTGGGAAATAAAACAAAGGCAGAGTGTTTGCTACAAGGAGCACTGGAAAACCTAAAATAATTCCTATCAGTGCAGAGAGGCCAAGCTTCATTCCATGCAACGTCTTACAGATGAAACGGGTTAAAATAAATAGTAAATTGGATATTATGTCCATGATTATTGAGTGAATGTTACGTAGTTACATAGTTTTTTGGGTTGAAAAAAAAGACATACGTCCATCGAGTTCAACCAGAGAACAAAGTACAACACCAGCCTGCTCCCTCACATATCCCTGTTGATCCAGATGAAGGTGAAAACACCTTACAGGGCATAGTTCAATTAGCCCCAAAAGGGAACAAAAATTCCTTCCCGACTCCAGATGGCAATGAGATGAAATGTAATGTATTAAAGAGAAATGGGGGGATGCAGAGGGGCTATGTGATATATTACAGAGAGGTATAAATGATGTATTAGGGGAGGGGGTTCAGGGGGTCGTGTAATGTATTAGAGAGGGAGGGAGGTGCAGCAGAGGGACTATGTGATATATTACAGAGAGGGGTATAACCGTATATGATGTATTAGAGAGGGGGTCATGTGATGTGTTAGCGACAATAGGGGGAGGTGCAGAAGCGCTACTGTGATATATTACAGAGAGGGGTATATGATGTGTTGGGGAGGGGAGTGCACCAGGGGGTCATGTGATGTGTTAGAGATAAGGGATGATGCAGAGGGGCTATGTGATATATTACAGAGAGGGGTATATGATGTGTTGGGGAGGGGGGTGCACCAGGGGGTCATGTGATGTGTTAGAGATAAGGGAGGATGCAGATGCAGAGAGCGGTATATGATGTGTTACAGAGGGGGTGCAGCAGGGGGTCATGTGATGTGTTAGAGGGAAAGGGAACGGGCAGCAGGGGTCATGTGATGAGTTAGAGGGGAAGGGGCAGCTGGGGGTCATGTGATGTGTTAGAGGGAAAGGGAACGGGCAGCAGGGGTCATGTGATGAGTTAGAGGGGAAGGGGCAGCTGGGGGTCATGTGATGTGTTAGAGGGGAAGGGAGGTACAGCAAAGGGGCTATGTGATACATTACAGAGATGGGTATATGATGTATTAGGGGAGGGTGCAGCAAGGGGTCTTGTGATGTGTTTAGAGGGGAAGGGGAAGCAGGGGTCATGTGATGTGTTAGAGGGGAAGGGGCAGCAGGGGGTCATGTGATGTGTTAGAGGGGAAGGGAAGGGTCAGCAGGGGGTCATGTGATGTGTTAGAGGGGAAGGGAAGGGTCAGCAGGGGGTCATGTGATGTGTTAGAGGGTAAGGAAAGGGGCAGCAGAGGTCATGTGACAGACACAGACATACAACACACCTGATCTTACCTGCACAATTGTTATTCTGACATTGTATATAAGCAGCTTTTGCAGCACGTGTCTTCCTCCTCAGTAGCCCCGCCTTCTTGACGTCACACACTGGTCGGAACACAGCCGATTACGGTCTACATCTTTAGCCCCGCCTACATAAAGGAATTCGTAATAACTCCTCCTCCAACCGGCCCCAGCTGCGGAGCTCTGGGCCCCTCCCACACGTTTATATGACGTGGCAGCAGTCTCTGGGCGGAGCTGTCAAAATGAACCTCTGCAGCCTCGGCAACTGCGCGCTTCTTGATTTGTGGGCGTGGTGAAGTTGGACACGTGACTAGCTATTGGACAGAATGCCTTCTATTCATTGGTTACAGCAAAGTCCGTCATTCCTCGGGGCGGTGGGTAATATTCTGGAGGTGGAGCTGAACGCCTTTTAGAAAACATCTTCGCCCTGCGATTGGATAGTGGGCGGGTGGAACATGCAGGCCCTTCTATGCACAGCGGGGAAACGAAGAATAGGCCTCTTGCGATTGGCTGGCTCCCGGAAACCGTGTGCTGTGATTGGATAATGTTTTCAGTGGGTGGAGCGGGTTGTGCAGTCTCTTCTGTGCATAGCCTGAAAGGGCGGGGAAAAGAAGAATAGGCCTCTTGCGATTGGCTGGCTCCCGGAAGCCGTGTGCTGTGATTGGATAATCTCCTCAGTGGGCGGAGCGGGTCGTGCTGTCTCCTCTGTGCTGAGCCTGCAGGGGGCGGGGAGTAGGAGTGTCGGCCTCTTGCGATTGGCTGGCCCTGTCCTGTGATTGGCTGGCAGGCGGCTCCGGGCCGCTGTGTGTGCGCAGTGTGAGGCCGCTCAGTAGTGTATCAGCCGGCGGCGGGGAGACATGCTGGGTTCCGGCGGCTCCATAGACCGGGGGCGGCTGCGGCAGCTGCTGAGAGGGAGTGTGGCCGGCCTGTGCGAGCTGCGCCTCCTGCGGGACCGACAGGAAGTGCGAGTGCGGCGGGCGCTGCGGGGCGGGGAGGTAAGTATCCTGCCTGTGCGTTATAATGTATGGTGTGCAGATTTACCTGCCTATAGCATTCTCTGTACATCTCCCGCTACCACATATCCCATAATGCCGAGAGGAGGGGCTCCTATCATCTATATCTCATAGTGTGCATGTATATATGTGTGTGTATTATATCATCCATCCATTATTATACATATCTATACCATACACTATGGGCTTGATTCACAAAGCGGTGCTAACCTAGTTAGCACGCCTAAAGACTTTGGGCGTGATAAGTAGGGTGCTAACTAGGTTACCACTGTTTTCACAATCAGATCACGCGCAAAGTCCAGCGCACAAAACTTTGCATGGCGTGGTGCATGCTAAATGTTGCATTGCAGTGCGATGAGAAATGTCGCACACGATGCGCCTATAAGGGCGCATGGGGTGCGACCTTAACGTTGCACTATGCGACGTGAAGGTCGCACCGCATGCGACCTTATAGGTGCTTCGGGAGCACCGTTTTTGTCACATTGCGATGTGATGTTTTGTGCGCACCGTGCTAACTTTTGTGCGTGGGACCTTGCGCACGTGGTTTTTTTGACATGCCTAAACTCAGTTTAGGTGTGAAGAGGAGCTTTTCACAAGCGTGCTAACAGTTAGCACCGCTTTGTGAATCAAGCCCTATGTATACTGTCTATATAATCCACCACCTTCTACACCAGAGGAGAAGTTAATATTATGTATATTTCATTGTAAAGGCAGGCGTAAACATTTACATAATGTATATATCCATTACACTTATACAGCACACCTATCTATACCATACGCTATATTTTTCCGCTGTCTTCTATACCAGATATCCAGAGGCAAAGCCAATATTTTTATATTTGTATGTAAGGTATATACCCATGTATTTTGTGTGTGATATACTTATACAACACACCTATCTATGCCATACACCAGGAGTTGGGCAAACTTTCTGAATCGAGGGCCACATTGGGTTCTCAAGTTTGACAGAGGGACGCTAATCTACTTTACGTGACCCAGCAGGAAACCTCATAGGGAAATTCCGCTAACCTGATTGGGTGGATGGCATCCTCTTGAACTGCTAGGGTTCAATAGGTTCTAGTAGACTGCACCAACAACTATCTGATATTCCTAAAATACTTTCCCTCCCTGTAGAGTTGCTGGCGAGAAGAGACGATTAAAACCCACCTGACCGCTGATTCCAGTGTTGTCTCCATGGCAACAGGGCGTCACGTGACACGCCATGAGTGTGTAATTCGCTGGTGTTTCCTGATGGCGTGTCATGTGATGCCCTGTTGCCATGGAGACACAATGCTGGAATTGCGATTCTACAAAGGTGTATATAGTGCTTGGAGTGAGGGTAGAGACGGGTGGCCTGAGGTTGGATCGAGAGCAATGACTACTGTCGTTTTCATGTCAGACGCTTGGTCACGTATAGGTACGGAGGTGGCTTGTTCCGGCTTGCAGGAAAAGTCTTTTGGAGCCGCACCTTCTGTTGCATGCTGATAGTTACGTGTTCTGAAAATGTAAACAAAAGTGATGTACTGCATAGAGGTGCTCCTGCTTGCTACGCAACCACAGCAGTTAAGCCACCCGTTTTTTTTCACTAACCTGGGGAAGCGGGCAAGTACCCACAAAACGCGTTGTCAATTTCATGTGCTCAAATAAAATAATTTTTTTCAATAGACTGGTCCAAATTCCTCAAGAGTGCTAAGATTACCTCTCTGTTTGTACAGACACACTGTAACATCAAAAAGTTCCCTTGGGGGTACTCACCTTGAGAGGGGGAAGCCTCCGGATCCTAATGAGGCTTCCCACGCCGTCCTCTGTCCCACCGGGGTCTCGCTGCAGCCCTCCGAACAGCGGCCCGACAGCCTGTTCAATATTTACCTTTCCAGGCTCCAGTGGGGGCGCTGTTTCGGCTTTCGGCTCCAAAGTAGACGGAAATACCCGATCTCAGTTGTGTCCGCTCTACTGCGCAGGCGCTGGAGATGTGCGCCTGCGCAGTAGAGCGGACCCGACAGCGATCTGGTATTTCCGCCTATTTCAGAGCCGAGAGCCACCACAGCGCCTGCGCAGGAGCCGGGAAGGTAAATATTTACATCACCGCTGTTCGGAGGGCTGCAGCGAGACTCCCGAGGGACGCAGGACAGCGTGGAAAGCCTCATTGGGACCCTGAGGCTTCCCCCACCCGAGGTGAGTACCCCCAGGGGAACTTTTTGATGATGCAGGATTTCTTTAAGATCAACAGTTTTATTAGCCATACTTTAGGCATTGGGCATCTCCACCCCTGTTTTGAGTGTCTGTATAATGAGATGCGTATTTGCATGCACTCTGTCATTGGGACAACTGAGTGCATGCGTTGTTGTTTTATAGTTTTATATTGTCTTCATTCCATTTATATTGTCTTCATTCATTTGCATTCATGTTTGAAAAATTAGCATCTGATTGACCATCCTGTGAGTGGTGGTTCTCTCCCTCAAACTCCGTCCTCTACAAGAAGTTTGAGAGCCTCTTTTGTGTTTTGAAAGTGAACCAGAGATGAGTGATACGAAGGCTGCCATATTTGCTATATTATTTCCTTTTAAACAATGCACATTGCCTGGCTGTCCTGCTGATCCTCTCCCTCTAATACTTTCAGCCATAGACCCTGAACAAGCATGCAGCAGATCAGGTGTTTCTGACATTATTGTCAGATCTGACAGGATTAGCTGGATGCTTGTTTATGGTGCTATTCAGACACTACTGCAGCCAGATAGATCAGCAGGGCTGCTAGGCAACTGGTATGGTTTACAAGGAAATCAATATGGCAGCCTCCATATACGTCGAACGTCAGGTTCCCTTTACAAGTGTTCCTGGGATCAGATGAAGCTGAGGAGTCACAGCATTGGGTGTTTCTGCCACCGCTGGGACCTCTTCGGCCTTCACTTTCCACCCCTTTTCTAGTTCCTCTGTTAGGCTAGGTACACACTGCATGGAATTGCTGCACTGCACAGTACTTTGGATGCGTTGTCACAGTGCACTGACGCTGGTACATGTAGTGCTAGCCTTTTGCCTCGTACTTCTCCAGCTTCTAATATTCCATCTTTGGTTTCGCTGTTAGCGGTGGTAATGCGGCATGACGACCTTCAACACCATTATTTCCAGCATGAGCTGTGTCTTGAAGTCAGCTGGAGAATAGGAGAGCTTTATGACTGTATAAATCATGGGCAGCACGGTGGGCACTATCTCTACATGGAGTTTGTATGTTATCCCGAGTTTGTGTGGGTTTTCTCTGGGCACTCTGTTTCCTCCCAGATCACTAAAACATACAAATAAGTTAATTGGCTTCACCCTAAATAAGCCCTAGAATACGATACATACTAGGCCTGAACGATTTTAGTAAATTAATGGAACGATTTCTGTCCGAAATAATTATTTCGATTTATGATTTCCTTCAAATCAAGATTTGTTCCCTCTCTCTCTTTGTGCACCCTCTGGGTCTCTCTGTGCCCTCTGTCCTCCAAGCTGCAGCAGTGCTGGATATACCTTCCAGCAGGAGTCCAGCGATGCCCGTCTATCCACTTCGCTTCCTGCAGGCTCTAATGCACGGCATACTTCCTGTATGTCATGTGACCTACAGGAACCAGGAAGTATGCCGTGCACAAGAGCCGGCAGACGTCGAGAGAGGATGGAAAGCGTTCGACTCCTGTCAGAAATTATATCCAGCACTGCCGATGCTGCGGCCGCATGTGCTGGGACTTGGGAGACGTTGGAAGCCGCTTCTTCAGTTTTTCTCCATGTGGAAATAACACCATTGCAGAAATTTCCACTTTTCCGAACAAAATTGTGAGCTCGGTGATCACGATTTTGGTTTATCGTTCAGGCCTAATACATACACTACTTGATACATACATAGACACATGACTATGGTAGGCAGGGCTGTAGTGTTTTGTTAAAAAATCATCCGACTCCTTAGTTTATGAAACCTGACTCCAGGCACCCAAAACTGCTCCGACGTTCTGACTCCAACTCCACAGCCCTGATAATAGGGATTAGATTGTGAGCTCATCTGAGGGACAAATAAGGGACAAGAATATATACTCTGTACGGTGTTATAATTGGATGGGTGTTGACCACTGGCATGTCGTGCTGCGCCAAACTACCATTGCTGTCTCTCTGGCTACTGCCATGATGTCACCACTGCTGTCTCTCTGGCTACTGTCATGTCAGGTTGATTGGCCAGTGCTTGTCTGATTGCACCTTAGACCTGTTAAACCCTTAACATTTGATGCAGAGTTTATGGTATGTATAAAGTGGTGTATAGTACTATATTAGCTAGGCCTATTTTTAACAGTCTCAAGCATCCAGAAAGCACACTTATGTGGCGTCGATGCCAGATAACCAAGACTGTTGTAAATGGCTGATGGTAGTTTTACTCCCAATTACCAGATTGTATTTCTTTCTGTCTGTAATGATTTTGATTCCTGACCAGGTCTACATGGAGTTTGTACGCTTTGCCTGTGTTGCATGGATTTCCTCCTTCATCCCAACAAAACATTTTGTTCCCCCAAGTTCATTTGGGATGCTGCGCCAACTGTAAACAAAAGCAGAAGCCAGAAGGTGCTGATTGGCAAATCATGTGAGCGAGCCATATGTTTTATGGAAGATAGTACAAATACAGTAAAAAAAAATGTAACTGAGAGGTGTTATTGCTTTATGCAAGATATTTGATGTCAGCAACATGTTTAAAAAAAAAAACTGGGGTGAGGACACGTTTATCACTGTCTTGTATCATATTTTATTTTAATGACACATCGAATGTTGAAGATCTGAGGAGACTGAGAGTTGTAGTTTTGAAGCAAAGAGAGGTTTTCCCATTCTTGCCTGATATAGGATTTCAGCCACTATGTAGTTTGGGGTTTCCTGTTTTAGTCCATGCCAGATCTGGATTACAGACAGGTCAGCGTCTTGGGACTTTTTAAAGTGAACCCTGAGGTGAGAGGGATATGGAGGCTGCCATTTTTCCTTTTCAGCAATACCAGTTGCCTGGCTATCTTGATGATCCTCTGCCTCCTAATACTTTTAGCCCTTGACCCTGAACAAGCATGCAGCAGATCTTTCAGCAGCTTCTGACATTATCGTCAGATCTGACAAGATTGGCTGCTTGCTTGTTTCTGGTGTTACTCAGACACTGCTGCAACCAATTAGATCAGCAGGGCTGACAGGCAACAGGTATTGTTTAAAAGGAAATAAATATGGCAGCTTCCATATCACTCTCTCCTCGGGTTCACTTTAAAGCGGAGCCATGCTGTTGTAATACATGCAGTATGCGGTTTGGCATAATCTGGATGAAATAAGCAAGTTCTCCCCGACAATGTTAAGGATGATATAGGTTGCTCCAAAACCGGTCATCACTCAGCATTAATGGGGCATTAATGGTGCCGTCCTAGGGTGTGATAGCTACCCAGCTATGTGTACTAATGTGTCCACCATACCTCATGACAGTGAGCTGGTGACGAGCGTTTGGTCTTTTTTTCTCCTCTTTAACCCTCCTGGCGGTTAATTGTTTTTGCCAAAAAGGCAAAAATCATTTTTTTTTTTTTTTGGTTTCATGTAAAGCTACCAGAGTGGTAGCTACATGAAACACCACTAGAGGGCGCATGTGTCTCTCTAGTGCGATCGTCGCCGGCATCAATAGCAAACAGGGGAACGCGTATATCAGCCGACGTCCTGACGTCAGACGCCTCCGAACCAGCCCATAGCGCTGCCCGGAACTCATTGGTCCGGGCAGGGCTCTGGCGGGGGCCTCTTGCGCCGCTGCGTGCGGGCGATCGCCGCAGAGCGGCGGCGATCAAGCTGTACGCGCGGCTAGCAAAGTGCTAGCTGCGCGTACAGCATTTTAAATGAAGAAAATCGCCCCACCAGGGGCTGAGATCTCTTCCTGCGCGACATAGCCCGAGCTCAGCTCAGGCTTACCGCCAGGAAGGTTAAAGAGGAGCTGTAACCCAGGATTGAACATCATCCCAATCAGTAGCTGATACCCCCTTTCCCATGAGAAATCTATTCCTTTTTCTCAAACAGATCATCAGCGGGGTCTGTATGGCTCGAATCAGTTCATCTCGGCGCTCGGCTCTGAGAGAGCCGGGCGCCTTCATAGCAGCAATGCTATGATGCGCACCCTGCATGTCGGTAATTGGGGGCTTTTGTGCCTGCTGGACCCCAAATTACATCTCCCTCCGAGTTGCAACAACTCGGAGGGGGAATAGTGTTTAACGGAGTTTAGCCGCAGCAGGAAGAGCCGTCATTCGTCTCTCCCCGCACCGAACTGAGCGGCGCCGAAATAATATGTACTCGTATGGCTGATGTTGTGGTGAACCCCTCCCACAGTGTGATGTCAGGACCATGGTCCTGACATTTTGCGGTCTGTAAACCTCATTGCATTGTGCCAGGCAACGAGTATCTGCCTCTGTGCATATGTACGGTATATCTATTTAAAAAAACAATTATATAGCTTTCAGCCTATCACATTGTTAGGGGGTGTGGTTATAAAGGCAGTTGGTGCGGTCTAGTTTTTTTCATGTCTGCCAGCAGTAAAGATGACGTTCAGGCTGATTGTGGATCAAACAATATGAACAAATGACATCGAATTTCGATCATTTCCTGATCTGTCTTCTATTTTTTTTAACCTCTTTGCATTGTATTGTTTTGGGTGCATTTTTGGATCATAATTATGTATCTCGAGTATGAACAGTAGCATTTTTAAATTGCATTTGTGAATGCTGCAATGATTGGTGTTCAGACGTCAGTTTCTAGAAGGGGTCATGAGGTGATTTCTGTTACAGATTCATGTCCATTTTTAATGCAGCGCTGTCTGAGGACCTGAAGATCACAGCCATCTATTATTGGCTTTTTATCAATGACCCCTAGCGCAACACAGTCCTTCTTTCTCCCTGATATTCCTTCTTGCTATACAATTCCGGTTAGGTCACCGCCACCACACCCGATTAGAATACGACTCACCCTCTTGGAAGACCAACAATATGGTCTAATGCCACCTTGGGGTTATTCCCTGGTCACCCCCGACCAATCGATCTAGGTTGCTTCTTGCAGGTGTTGGGACCTCCGTAACAGGGTCACTGATTCTCCAATTCTCCCACTCTACGTTTTCCTCTTCATATATCCTTATATACAACCTCCAAAAAGAGGCACAACATAGCGTAATACTGCTTAAAAAAATGTTAATGCTAAAAAATATTGCACTTACACGTTAAAAGAAGATTACAGCACATGAGTTTTTAGACGGGCTCTCCCCCCGTTTATGTGGGCCACCGAGGGCTTTCCGAGGCTGGTATCCGCTGCCGCGCGCACAGCCGTCCACTCCTCACCAGACGCTCAGGTCCTCGCACTCTGCCACTTCCGGGTACCGCCCGGGCGAGGACCTGAGCGTCTGGTGAGGAGTGGACGGCTGTGCGCGCAGCAGCTGATACCAGCCTCGGAAAGCCCTCGGTGGCCCACGTAAACGGGGGAGAGCCCGTCTAAAAACTCATGTGCTGTAATCTTCTTTTAACGTGTAAGTGCAATATTTTTTAGCATTAACATTTTTTTAAGCAGTATTACGCTATGTTGTGCCTCTTTTTGGAGGTTGTATATAAGGATATATGAAGAGGAAAACGTAGAGTGGGAGGATTGGAGAATCAGTGACCCTGTTACGGAGGTCCCAACACCTGCAAGAAGCAACCTAGATCGATTGGTCGGGGGTGACCAGGGAATAACCCCAAGGTGGCATTAGACCATATTGTTGGTCTTCCAAGAGGGTGAGTCGTATTCTAATCGGGTGTGGTGGCGGTGACCTAACCGGAATTGTATAGCAAGAAGGAATATCAGGGAGAAAGGACTGTGTTGCGCTAGGGGTCATTGATAAACTGTCTACAATTTTTGAAATCCCAGCGTACTGCCTGATTTTTGGACATATTGGTTGGAGTACAGAGTGCGCGGTGTTACCTTTATTAATAAATTATTGGCTTTTAGCCTTGTCACTTGCATTCACAGATCTACATTCTTTGCAATTTTAATTGTTTTGTTTTGTTTTTTTTTGCCTGCACAGCGTTTCATAGACTGGTGTAACCCTCTTTGTTTACAAATTCTTTCTGTTTTAACCACTTTACCCCCACGTGTACGAATTTCTCCGTCCCTTTATCCATCCTTTCACCACCAGGGACGGAGAAATCCGTACTTTCCGCACTCGCTCTAGCGAGCACTCCCGCTCGTAAACGCGCTGCCGGCCGCTCGCCCGGAGATCAATGAACGGGAAAATCCATTCCCGTTCGTTGATCTAAGCCCCTCAATGATCCACTGCTGCTCCGATAAGCAGCGCGATCATTGTGGGAAAAAGAAAATCTTTCCCAGCCTCCTAGTACTTCCTGCAGGCATCCGGAAGGTTGCATTAAACAAAGTTAGTATTGCCATCTTGTGGCTAAATAGTAAAACTGCACCCTAAAGCATTTTTTTTACACAAAACATTAGTTTTACACAAAATAACTCCTTACCTGCCACACTCCCCAATTTTTATTTTTTTGTAATTAAAAAAAAAAAAATTACAATAAAAAAAAAATACAGATAGTTTACCTTTAGGGACTGAACTTTTTAAATATTTATGTCAAGAGGGTATAACACTGTTACTTTATAAACTATGGGCTTGTAATTAGGGATGGACGCAAAACTGAAAAAAAAGCACCTTTATTTCCAAATAAAATATTGGCGCCAAACATTGTGATAGGGACATAATTTAAACGTTTTTATAACCGGGACAAATGGGCAAATACATTTCATGGGTTTTAATTACAGTAGCATGCATTATATAAAAACTATAAAGGCTGAAAACTGTAAAAAAAAAAATTTCCCACATTTTTTCCTATTTTCCCATTAAAGGACTTACGAGGCGAATTACAGAAAAAAAGTTAATTACCTTACTGTAATAGCAGACCTCATTGCAGACGATCTGCGGTTCCCTTGTGCTCTCCAGCTGCTCTGTTCTCTAAATCCAGTTATCATTAGTGGCCCCGACCCAGCCCAGGGTCGCCTTATCTCGGGGCGATTAGAATTGCCGCTTTAAAAAATCCTCTGCCTGCGCAATTTGCATAGCCGCTATTGCGGCTGCGCAGGATTACAGCTCTGGCCGCGGCACGTCACCGCTCTGTATACTCTGTAATACGTCATGTGGGCGTCATCACATGACCGCCCACATGACTGACTGCACGTCAAGCCAGCCTCGCCCTATCAGCAGAGAATACCAGCGCTGAGTTCACCTCCTCGCATTAACGTATTCAATATTTCTCATGTGCTTCACCCCTCCTCTGGAGTGTCCTTCCACAACACATCCGTCACGCTCCAACTTTTGATATCTTTAAACGCTCTCAAAACTCACTTTTTCTGACAAGCATACGCTTTAACTTGGGCCAGTTTGCCTTCTGACCTCTGGCCAAGTTGTACTCCTTGCTATCTAACCTAAAAACACGCTGCCTCTAGGCTTGAATATTGTGTACCACCCCTCCTCTTGTTTCCCCTATTCCTCTATATTGTAAACCCACAAGGGCAGGGCTCTCTCACACTTTTGTTATATACATTTTATTCATCATGTTACTTTTCACTGTCATTGCCAATTCTATGTACGTTGGCGCTTTATAAATCCATAATATACACCCAGTACCGTAGCTGTCCCCTATACCCTGCAATACGTACACTTCTCTATGCATATACAGTACAATCTCGTCGGTGAGCTCCCAGCTTTCTTTGGCTCACCACCTCCTATGCTGTAAGCAGAGAAGCTCCAGCCCTGCATTCTCTCCTCTCGCAATAACTTGGCTATTTTTTCAAGTAGTAATATAGTTGGGAATCGTTCCTTTTTAAATGTGCAGGAAAAGAAGAAACCTTTTAGGGCTCTTTCACATCAGAGCTTGCGTTGAACGCTCAAAGCATACGTTTTGTTGTATGCGTTTTAATGCGTTTTGATATGCGTTGCATTGCAGTGAGTGTGCGTTTTTAATCCGTTTTCAATGCGTTACAGGACATAGGAAAACGCAGGTAATTTTTTTTTCTTTTAGTTTTCCACTTTCTACATTGTTCCTCTGTTGCATTCTGGGACTGATTGCCTGCGTTAACGGATTAAAAACGCGCATAGTGTGCGTTTTACATTGACTAACATTGTAACGCATAAAGCTAGCGTTGGCCGAAAAACTGCGCCTGGGTGCAGTGTAACGCAACGCACAAAAAGGCTGCATTATATGTGAAAGCTAAAATGAAAGTCTATGGACTTTCATTTCACCTTGGGTAACGCAAACTTTATCCTTTGCGTTGAAACGCAGAAAATCTGCCCTAATGTGAAAGAGCCCTTAATCCTTTTTTGGGGCATCCACTTTACCCACTTATAACTGTTGTAGATAGAAAGGACCATAAGGCTGCTTTCACATTGGGACGTTACAGGCGCACGTTAGTGCAGTCTGTAACGCAGCCCACCGCACAGTAATGAAAAATCAATGGGCTGTTCACAGTGCCCACGTTGCGTTACATTGTAACGCTGCACGTCAGGTTAAAGTGCTGCATGCTGTGCGTTATACACAGCGAAGCCGCGTTAGACTGTTTGCACATGCTCAGTAGTGTTGGAGGAGGAGGTCTCGCCTCCTCCTCCTCGGCCAAGCGCATGGCTAATTTAATATTCACTGCACAGTGTGACGTGCAGTGTTTACTTCCTGGAGCGCCGCTCTGTGCGGCAATTGGCTGGCGGGACCACGTGATGCGGATCACGTGGTCTCTGCAGTCTATAGCACACAAAAAAAAGGCACACCAAGAGCTGCATAACGCATCTCTAAGTAGCGTCCTCCTCCAACACCTCCAGGCGTTGCGTTAGGGGCACTTTATGCGACCTATAACGTCCCCTAAAACGCAACGTCCTGGTGGGAAAGAGGCCTAAATCGTTCATGCAAAGTCTTTTGGTACAAAAAATATAAAAAATCTTTGACACAAATACGCAAAGTTCCATAAAATCTCTTTAAAAAGAGGCCTTATTTGTATTATATTATATTCCTGTTTTGGAAGATCTTGTATATCCATAAGGAGCTTCTTACAGAGAGATTTTATGGAACTTTTTTGTGTATTTGTGTCAAAGAATTTTTGATATTTTTTTGTACCAAAAGACTTTACATGAACGATTTATGGTCCTTTCTATCTACAATATTTTTTCATGCCACCCGGTTGGAAGAATAATACTGGGGAGAACACTGCTCGTTATAGTAAACCTCTGGCTATAGTAAACTCAGTCCCCCAACCATGCGCTTGTATGAATATACAGTACAATGTATGACCAATCTTGATATAGTGAACTACTTGGCCAGGTCCCTTAACCTCCCTGGCGGTACGCAGTTTCCGATGCAGCGTCCACTGGAGGATTTTTTAAAATAAAATTTGATTTTAATGCCTAAGCTAGCACTTCGCTATCTAAATATGCCCCCCGGCACCAGGGCTGTGGAGTCGGTCCAAAAATCCTCCGACTCCGACTCCTCAGTTTAGGATTCCACCGACTCCTCGACTCCGACTCCTCTAATTTGCATATTACAATTTTGTTGATTAAAAGTATGTAACATGAAATTCGTCTCTTAACTGCCAACGCTTAGGAATTTTACAAGACAACTGAAGTGAGAAGGATATGTAGACTACTATATTTATTCCCTTTAGACTAAAACTAGTCCTTGGTAAGAGTACTTGTAAAAGGTACAAATCGGAACAAAGAACATCTATCAGGCCCTAGGCAATGTAAGTGTGGGTACATGCAAGAGTGATGTGCAGGTACTCTGCAGGGGAATGAGGAGATTGTAAACAGACAACACCTCTGTGTTCAATGTGCACAGCATTCTCAGTGGATTCCCTGCAGCTCTGTGGGGAGTGCATATGTAGAGTATAGTACTACTGTGTAACAAAGTAAACCTGAGACAGATGAAATTAAAGTTTTATACATAGCTGGGGCTTCCTCCAGCCGCCTTCAGGATAATCAGTCCCTCGTTGTCTTCCTCCACCACCTGGATCTTCTGCTATGAGTTGAGGTACTTGAGCCAGTCGGGCGTAGTGCGCATGCACACACTCCGCCACCAGGAGCATACTACACCTGTGCAGCACTATTGCGCAAGTGCAGAATTTTCCTGGCTGTGGGAGCGGCATGCGGCCGGACAGCGCTGACTGGCTGAATTACCAGGTTTCATAGCAGAAGATCCGGGTGGTGGAGGACAGCAAGGGACTGATTAGCCTGAAGGGGGCTGGAGGAAGCCCCAGGAATGTATAAAACTTTACTTTTCATCCGTCTCAGTTACCCTTTAATTTGTAGTCACCAAACCAAATTTTAACATATCAAATTATTTGATTTCATCAGCAAAGGGAGTGCATAAATTTGCATAAATAGGCATCAATGCAGAATTATTTCCATCTCGTTGACCATCTCTTAGTGACACAGCTACACATCAGGCTTTATTCTTACAGCATAGATGTTATTTAGTATATATAAGAGATTCTTGTGTACACATCATATATACAGTCACAATCAGATATGTATATCTGACCTTAAAAATACGGGGACTGCTTTATTGAAGCAGCACAAGTAACTCATTTTGATTGGTTTATTTCATTTTTGTGGACTAAGCACAGCTATTTCTGTATATATAGTGTATATATACATTATTTTTAATGACTATTATCTGAGAAATAGAACATTTTATCATATTTTATATTTTAATTACAGTTACAAATTCATTAGGAGTCGGAGTCGGTGCATTTTTTCCCGACTCCGACTCCAGGCACCCAAAATTGCCCGACTCCACGACTCCGACTCCACGACTCCGACTCCACAGCCCTGCCCGGCACCCCTCTGATTTCCCCCCCCCCCCCCCCCCCCCCCAATCGCCACCGGTAATATTTACCCGTCCGCGATCCCGCAAGAGCCGCAGTTTTAGTATTTGGCTTCAGTCGTCAGTATGGCGACGATCGGGACATGACGTCATCTACGTCATGACGTCATGCGCAGTCCCGATCCACCCCATAGCGAAGCCTGGAGCTGATTGGGAGGCTGCGCCATCTCGGGATCCCTGGGGGGTACGTATACCAGCGGTGATTGGGGGCGATCAGGGGGGACCGGTGGCACTTGGGAGGCATATTTAGCTAGCGAAGTGCAAGCTTAAAGGGAAGGTTCAGGGACTGTTTAAAAAAAAATAAAAATCCGCATCCACTTACCTGGGGCTTCTTCCAGCCCGTGGCAGGCAGGAGGTGCCCTCGGCGGCGCTCCGCAGGCTGCCGGTGGTCTCCGGTGGCCGACACGGCAAGGCCGGCGGCCAGGTCGGGATCCTTCCGCGTTCCGAAATGCGCCTCACGGCGGCGCGCTGACGTCATCGGACGTCCTCCGGGCTTTACTGCGCAGGTTCAGTAGTTCTGAGCCTGCGCAGTAAAGCCCGGAGGACGTCCGATGACGTCAGCGCGCCGCCGTGAGGCGCATTTTGGAACGCGGAAGAAGCCCGACCTGGCCGCCGGCCAGGTCGTGTCGACCACCGGCAGCCTGCGGAGTGGCGCCGAGGGCACCTCCTGCCTGCCACGGGCTGGAGGAAGCCCCAGGTAAGTGGATGCAGATTTTATTTTTTTTTTAAACAGTCCCTGAACCTTCCCTTTTAAAGTGAACTTCCGGACTAAAAATCGACTCAGCAGCACTGAAAAGGCTTGGTGTTACTTTAACAGTTTCACAGCATCAGAACTTTGTTTCTCTTATACAAGCCTCATTTTTAGCTGCACAGAAGAAAACTGCCCGGGCTTTTTTCCCCTGATGCTGTGCAAAGCATGATGGGATTTCTGATGTTGTTCTCGTTCTGCTGTTTTGGTGCAATTTTTTTTTTCTTACATTTTGAATTTGACATTTGAAGCCTAGCGTATGCAGCTGGGAGGGGTAATCAGGACACAGGACAGTTGGAACTGCGTCTCCTGCTCCTTGTCACCTCCTTTCAACCAAAAAGATGGCTGCCCCCATGACAAAGATGGCAGCCCCCATGAATCACAAACATTTGCCTGTTCTTTTAAAACAGAGTGGGTAAGAGATTATATTACCTATCTATTCTAATTAACATAACTAATGTAACTTGATGACAGTATGTTTGTTTAGGCTGAAGTTCCCCTTTAACCATGTAAAACAAGATATATTTAAAAAAAACACTCCGGGGGCCATGCGATCCTCTCCGGCGGCTAGCCCGGGCGTTGGTCGGGCTTACCGCCAGGGAGGTTAAAGTTTACTATAAAAGGATTGAGGACACCAGGTGCTGCACGAAATATACTGGCCACACCCTAATCCAACATCGCAGAATGGTCCAAATATAAGCAAATTGCCAGTGCTCCTAGGTAAGAGAAAACGGAGCAGATTTATACACCTATATAAGGAAATTGCCATGTGGCATTGTGATGGGCCAATCAGGGACCCCTCTTTTTAAAGCAGCCCTATACACAGAACTTTTTCTCCGCTCTAAAAGATAAGCAAAAGCATAATAACCTTTAAAGAAAATAATTTCTTGGTTACAGCTGATACAAATCCTGCAATCGATCCAGTGTGTACTCCCTGCTTTCATGGAAGCAGCCACAGGGTTAACATCCTCTGTTTTCAAATTAGCTGCTCTGCCAAGGCAGCCAGCTGTCACAACTGAGAAATCAAATTACAGCTGTGATTAGTCACAGATGAGGGGGGATTAGACAGGCTAAACTCTCTAAATACATTCAGGGTGCATTTCTCTTTGCTTTTCTTCTGTCCTGTGCAAGAGGTCAGGTGCACTTTAAGCCCTGGTTTGATTGATAACCTTTATTTCTTCCTCTCTGCAGGATCTGGACAGGCAGTTGTGGGAGCTGGAGAGGCAGCTGGGGGAGCTGAGACTCCGAGCCGAGACCGACAACCAAAACGGTGAGTAGACAACATGGCGGAGGAGGTGACATCGCTGGTGTGCAGCCAATAACATCCTTCCTGTATCTGTGTCTGCCTGGAGGTGTGAGGGAGCAAAGGGTTTCTGAAACCTGAGTAAATGGGAGACCACTTTTTCTCCAAAAGTAGGGATATATATACATTCTCTCTCTCTCTCTATATACCTAGGTGCGCCTTATAGTCCGAAAAATATGGAAATTTATAAAATATTGTAAAAATAAAAGCGCAATTTTATCAATTGTTGTTTTCAGTTCCTATGTAAGGTATACCTGAGACGGGCTATATGCCGTATTTATATTTTACCCGGGGCTTCCTCCAGCCCATGAGGTCCGTGGCTCCCCACGCCGCCGTTTCCGGTATTGGGGCCGCCTGTGCTCTATGCTCTCCTGCGCATGTGTGGCTCGGCTGCGCACGCACTCTCACAGCCGGGATCCTACTTCTCAGTAGTACTGCGCAGGCACCGAAGGCTGGCAGGGGCGCACATATGGCCGAGCCGCGCATGCGCTGGAGAGGGCATAACTGGCCAGAATACAGGAGAGGATTGCTACTGAACAGAGACACCAGAGAGGGAAGCCACGGACCTCATGGGGCTGGAGGAAGCCCCAGGTAAGTATAAATACTGGCATATAGCCTGTCTCAAGTACACTTTAACACTAGATTTACCAGGGCTGCGCAAATTTGCGTTAATTCCCCACAGCTCACACCTAGTAGCATCCCTGCTGAGTTTTTTAACATGCCATCAGCTCCATTGTTCTCTTTCTTTTGTTCTGAAAACACAACCATTACCTGTGAGGCCTGAGCATTTGTTTACTCTACCTCACATCCCCCACAACCAGAGAGTTCTGTTCTTTGTGTGCCAGACTGATACTGTAATCAAGGGGCTTTTATTGGTGTTTCAATGTGCACTGTGTGGGTAGAGGTCATGGGAGTGCCCAGTGCAGTAGCAAGTCACTCGTGCTTCACTGCGCAAGCTGGACCCACAAAGTCTGCTAAGGTTTGTCATTGCCATAATACATATGATATTTATATAAACCCACGACGGACAATTTCTTTACTTCACTGTCACTGTCGCACAGACTGCTGCAGTGCAAAACAATGCTATTGGGCACGGTGAATAAAGTCCGGTGTGAACTTCCTCAGCTTGCAAAAGACACTGCACAGCGAGAGGTATTATTATTATTTATTGTATTTATAAAGCGCCAACATATTATGCAGCACTGAATAATAATTTAGGTTACAGACAATATTTAGGGGTGACATACAGCAATATGACAATACAGGAATACAAGAAAACCAGATCACACAGCACAGTATGAGTACAAGGTAATGCTTAGTCAGTCACTGGAGGGGAGCATGGAGATTAGGCAAGTTAGGTTCACTCAAATGCATAGCATGGGTTCACAGTAATGGAGGTGCATGATCAGGTAGGACACAAAAGGAGGAGGACCCTGCCCAAAGGCTTACAATCTAGAGGGAGAGGTAGGGACACGAGAGGTAGGGGACCAGAGTTCAGCTGTGGGTTTAGAGCAATTGTCACTTCCGCATATCAGCGATGTCCGCTAGGGCCCCCCAAAATAGCGCTAGCGCTAGCGACGCCACTGAGCACTGGTGTAAAATTCAGTGCAGTTTCTAGGCTAAAATGCACCCAGGGCGAGGGTGTAAAAATTGCGCCCCCCCCAAAGCAAGGTATGGGTGCCCGCAGTATAGGTTAGCCAGGTCTAGTTGCACTCAGTATAGATTCCCCCAGTATAGGTAGCCCAAAATAGGTACCCCAGTATAGGTAGCCAGCTATAGGTCCCCCCAGTATAGGTAGCCAGGCATAGGTGAGCCAGTATAGTTGCCCCCAGTACAGGTTAGCTAGGTGGGTGCCTCTAATATAGGTAGCCAGAATAGTTGCCCCCAGCATAGGTTAGATAGGTAGATGCCCCCAGTATAGGTTAGTTAGGTAGGTGCCTCCAATATAGGTAGCCAGTATAGTTGTCACCTGTATAGGCTAGCTAGGTAGGTAGGTAGGTGCCCCCAATACTGGTTAGATAAGTTAATGTTCCCACTATAGGTTAGATAGGTAGCTGCCCCCCAGTATAGGTTAGATAGGTAGGTGCCCTCCAGTATAGGTTAGATAGGTAGGTGCCCCCCAGTATAGGTTAGATAGGTAGGTGCCCCCCAGTATAGGTTAGATAGGTAGGTGCCCCCCAGTATAGGTTAGATTAGGTAGCTGCCCCCTCAGTATAGGTTAGATTAGGTAGCTGCCCCCCAGGTTAGATAGGTAGGTGCCCCCAAGGATAGGTTAGATATGTAGGCGCCCCCCAGTATAGGTTAGGTAGGTGCCCCCCATGATGGAGGGGGGAGCCGCAGCCGCGGGGAGGGCAGCCCAACCTCTCCCTCCCTTCCTCTTCCCAGCCGCCCTCCGTGCTCCCCGCTCAGACTGCAAAGCAATGGGCAGGGAAGCGCTATACAAAACTACTCACCTTCCTGGTTCCAATCGCTGCTCTCTCGCCGCCAGTCTCCTCTCTGCACAGAGTAGACGCTGATACACACGCTGCTTCCTGTGTGTGTATCAGCGTCTACTCTGTGCAGAGAGGAGACTGGCGGCGAGAGAGCAGAGATTGGAACCAGGGAGGTGAGTAGTTTTGTATAGCGCTTCCCTGCCCATTGCTTTGCAGTCCGAGGGGGGAGCACGGAGGGCGTCCTGGGAGAGGAAGGGAGGGAGAGGTCGGGCTGCCCTCCCCGCGGCTGCAGCTCCCCCCTCCATCACAGCGCCCCCCCCCCCCCTTCCAACAGCGCTCAGGGCGCCTGCACGGCCCTAGAAACGGCCATGGTAAAATTATACACACATTCACATACCTTCATGTGGTTATAGTCTGTTATCGTGTTGGGTTTCCTCTTTCTGCCGTCACCGATCGTCACGTCTTGGTGCATGGAACTTAGAACACACACAGTCTTGTTTTTTTTAGGTGCATAAATTGTCAAGGAGACACTGCCACTTCTAAGCACTGAAGTGGAGAATACCTCTCGCTGTGCAGTGTCTTTTGCAAGCTGAGGAAGTTCACGCCGGACTTTATTCACCGTGCCCAATAGCATTGTTTTGCGCCGCAGCAGTCTGTGCAACAGTGACAGTGAAGTAGAGAAATTGTCCGTCGTGACATTTCTCCCATCATCCAAAAATGGCTCCATCAGATTCATGACCACGTTCTCTGCCAGCCTCTCTCCCTCCGACAGGACAGCATCACACCTTTTGGCCACCTCTACAGCATTCATATGTTGTGAAAAGCAAGCCTAATTGCATTACAGTATCTGCCATACTGCCATCAATGCCATGGCAATGGAATGCCTCAGTCTGTCATCATTTGTCATGTCAATGGAACACTGCCAAAAGTGCCAATTGCCCTCTGATTGCATTTTGCTGCATGAATCGGCAACAGAGTTCTGTGTCTGCGTGGGTTTCCTCCGGGCACTCCGGTTTCCTCCCACATCCCAAAAACATACAGATAAGTTAATTGGCTTCCCCATAAAATTGGCCCTAGATGACGATACATACACTACATGATACATACATAGACATACTGTATGATTATGACAGGGACTAGATTTTGAGCCACTCTGAGGGACAGTTAGTGATGAGACAATATACTCTGTACAGTGCTACGTAATATGATACGGCAGGCATGTCTGAAGGTTTCCATCCAAGTCTCACACAGCTACTTTGTGTAAACAAATGTGCAAGGCCTTAGGTAATGGGTGGTTTGCACAACAATAGATTGAAGATAATCAACCCTAAAGACCTGTGAACATCTCAGCAGGAGTGAATAACACCTCTAGCCTTGCAACAGAAAGTAGAAAACTCGGTAATTCTAGTGTTAAATGGCTGCAGTAATTGTCCTTGAAGTGTGTAACGATTTGTGTCAGCAAGGAATAGAATTCTAATTAGGTGATCTGCAGAATCACCTATAATACTGGTATATCAGAAGCTGATGTGATAGCTTAATAGCAAGTATAGTGATTGGTGCAACAGTAGTACTGATAGGTTTAGCTATACCTCACCAGAGGGAGCTGGTGGGTACTAACAGTACAGCGTCCCTCACCAGAGTCAAGGGCCCTCTGGTGAGACTAATCAAGTTGGCAACAGACAGACAGATGCAGTACAAAATCGGAAGGCAGAGACAGGAAGGTATAAA
Organism: Hyperolius riggenbachi; assembly: GCF_040937935.1. Taxonomy (NCBI): domain Eukaryota; kingdom Metazoa; phylum Chordata; class Amphibia; order Anura; family Hyperoliidae; genus Hyperolius; species Hyperolius riggenbachi. The sequence continues at coordinate 26,225,153 of NC_090653.1, read as the reverse complement.
CAGGCAGAGTTGGCAGCAAGATCAGATGGGCAGCGGTACAGAGTCACTGAGCAGAAGAGTAGTCAGAACGAGCCAGAGTCATGCACAGATAATAACACAGTAATGAATAATCTTTAAGGCTATCAAACAATTCCTATCTTGTGTTAAATCCCCGGTTTCCTCACGGATCAAAGCACACCGGAACTATCTAAGGGTCTGAGGCCTGCACAGAGTATTCGCAACAGCAGACAAGTTGCGAGTGATTTGGCAAGGCTTAAAGGGACACTTAAGTCAAACAAAAAAAATGAGTTTTACTCACCTAGGGCTTCCAATAGACCCCTGCAGCTGTCCGGTGCCCTCGCTGTCTCCCTCTGATCCTCCTGGCCCCCGCCAGCAACCACTTCCTGTTTCGGTGACAGGAGCTGACAGGCTGGGGACGCGAGTGATTCTTCGCATTCCCAGACACATTAGCACCCTCTATGCTACTATATGGTATATGATATATGCTATAGCAGCATAGATTACGCTATTGTGGCCAGGAACGCGAAGAATCACTCGCGTCCCCAGCCTGTCAGCTCCTGTCACCGAAACAGGAAGTGGCTGCCGGCGGGGCCAGGAGGATCGGAGGGAGATGGCGAGGGCACTGGACAGCTGCAGGGCGCTATTGGAAGCCCCAGGTGAGTAAAACTCATTTTTTTTGGTTTGACTTAAGTGTCCCTTTAAGAAGCAGAGGAGACCCCTCCGGCACGCCTACTCCCATCAACCAATGAGGAGCGGTGAGTGTCTCCTCTGACGTCAGCCGACCGGTCAGCTGACGCGCCTCCTCCCCGCATAAAGGTCCTGTCTGTGTGCGCGACAAAGCGACCCTATGTGCAACTGACAGACTCGTCCTCGGCGTGCTAGACGCTGCCTTTTTTACACACATACACACACACACGCACACCCCAGTGAGGTGTTATTGATTTTATTCTGGTGTATTTTGATGTGTTCAAGCAGGTGTGGGGTGTTTTTTGCACAACTTTTGCTGCCTAATCAATCAAAGGGTGCAGTGATCCCTTAGCAATCCAACAAATACATAGAGGGATCCACACACAGACTTTTCAGGAACAACATGAATTTTATTGTCCCAATGCACACATACACAACGTGATCGTCCAAGCAGAGGATTGTTTTGGGGCCTATCTGGTCCCTTTTATCAAGGCATAAGCATACAAACCTGTACAAACACCAATGTACAGATCCGCTTAAATAATAAAAAACAAATGGAGCAACACACCCCTAACTGCCCATTAGTACCGCCTCTAATCGAGTGGTGTGACACTCAAGTCATCCAACCAATAATTTTGAATTGCTTGACATATCAGTATATCTGTCAGAGAAGCCCAGTGTTGAAAAGTGCAACCGCCCATTTGCAATAATTCCTGATGTGGGCGTGGCCTCCTGGAGGTGCATACACGTTTGTTGGCCAATCACCTCTCAGCCAAACTGGAGGGTCTGTTGCTTAGTGATTCCTATGCCAGCCACGCGTTGGCCGGTAGGACATCACTAGATGTAAGCGTGCCTCCTCCTTGGTTGGTGAGCTCGCCGAGTGTCGGTCACTTGGTCAATGATGACATTAAAGAGAAACCGTAACCAAGAACTGAACTTCATCCCAATCAGTAGCTGATACCCCCTTTTACATGAGAAATCTTTTCCTTTTCACAAACTGCTCATCAGGGGGCTCTGTATGGCTGATATTGTGGTGAAACCCCTCCGACAGGAAACTGTGAGGACCATGGTACTGGCAGTTTCCTGTCTGTGAACCTTGCTGCATTGTAGGAAATGGCTGTTTACAGCGATTTCCAACAGCCAAAAAAGCATGCAGCAGCTACACCACCTGCCTGTAGTCAAAATGTCACCATGTGATAAATGTCAGAATGTAAATCAGGGATTTAAAAGATTTTACAATGGGCAAACACTGACTAAATCATTTATACATAATTGTAAGAATGAAGCACTTTTTTATTAGATTATTTTCACTGGAGCTCCTCTTTAAGTCACATGGACCATGCTGCGCCGCAGCCACAGTCTGTTACCGCCCACTTGCGGCTCTAACTTTAAAATTCACCTTTTTTCTGAAAAGTCTGTGCGGATCTCTCTCTCGATTTGTTTAACTTTTGCTGTCTCTCGTTGCTTCAACCTGACATTTTTGAAATGTGTAGCTTGAATTAAATTCAGACTGAGCAGATTTTTCATACAATTACATTTCTCATTTTCAAAAACTTGACAGGTTAACTCTTTTTTTTTTCCGTGAAAAATACAACAAACTATTTGTAAATCAATATTTTGAGTTTTATATTTATACAAAGCATCTTTCTTAAAATGGGAAGAGTCTAAATAAAATAACATTAAATGTTTATTGGTCAAATGTTTATCGAAAAGCAATATTTCAATATTTCCAGCGATGTCATTGTAATATTATTTTGTATAGGGTTGGTGTGATTTGACTATCGCATTCTGTGTTTTTGTTTTTTGTTTATTGTTACTGCCATTTTACACGTCCTTACATTTTTGGGAATGGGGCTGTATCTGTATGTAGAGAAGGCTCTCAGCTGATGAGGTTGGAATGCTAATGGTTGCGCACAGTACGTTGTGTCAGCCTGAGGAGGCCGCATCTTGCATACCTGACAGCTGAATATTTTATTCCAATATTCTGCTGAATGTAGCTTTTCTGTAAGTTCTGCAGAGACTGCCAAGTATAGTGTGTGTCGTTTCTGGCCCGCTTCTCTGCCCCACGTGGCCCGCTTCTGCCTCACACAGTGCGTCTCTGCCCCACGCGGCCCGCTTCTGCCTCACACAGTGCGTCTCTGCCCCACGCGGCCCGCTTCTGCTTCACACGGTGCGTCTCTGCCTCACGCGGCCCGCTTCTGCCTCACGCGGCCCGCTTCTGCCTCACACAGCCCGCTTCTGCCTCACACAGTGCGTCTCTGCCCCACGCGGCCCGCTTCTGCTTCACACGGTGCGTCTCTGCCTCACGCGGCCCGCTTCTGCCTCACACAGTGCGTCTCTGCCCCACGCGGCCCGTCTCTGCCTCACGCGGCCCGTCTCTGCCTCACGCGGCCCGTCTCTGCCTCACGCGGCCCGTCTCTGCCTCACGCGGCCCGTCTCTGCCTCACGCGGCCCGTCTCTGCCTCACGCGGCCCGTCTCTGCCTCACGCGGCCCGTCTCTGCCTCACGCGGCCCGTCTCTGCCTCACGCGGCCCGTCTCTGCCTCACGCGGCCCGCTTCTGCCTCACGCGGCCCGCTTCTGCCTCACACAGTGCGTCTCTGCCCCACGCGGCCCGCTTCTGCCTCACGCGGCCCGCTTCTGCCTCACGCGGCCCGCTTCTGCCTCACGCGGCCCGCTTCTGCCTCACGCGGCCCGCTTCTGCCTCACGCGGCCCGCTTCTGCCTCACGCGGCCCGCTTCTGCCTCACGCGGCCCGCTTCTGCCTCACGCGGCCCGCTTCTGCCTCACGCGGCCCGCTTCTGCCTCACGCGGCCCGCTTCTGCCTCACGCGGCCCGCTTCTGCCTCACGCGGCCCGCTTCTGCCTCACGCGGCGCGTCTCTGCCTCACGCGGCCCGCTTCTGCCTCACGCGGCCCGCTTCTGCCTCACGCGGCCCGCCTCTGCCTCACGCGGCCCGCCTCTGCCTCACGCGGCCCGCCTCTGCCTCACGCGGCCCGCCTCTGCCTCACGCGGCCCGCCTCTGCCTCACGCGGCCCGCCTCTGCCTCACGCGGCCCGCCTCTGCCTCACGCGGCCCGTCTCTGCCTCACGCGGCCCGTCTCTGCCCCACGCGGCCCGCCTCTGCCCCACGCGGCGCGCCTCTGCCCCACGCGGCGCGCCTCTGCCCCACGCGGCGCGCCTCTGCCCCACGCGGCGCGCCTCTGCCCCACGCGGCGCGCCTCTGCCCCACGCGGCGCGCCTCTGCCCCACGCGGCGCGCCTCTGCCCCACGCGGCGCGCCTCTGCCCCACGCGGCGCGCCTCTGCCCCACACCACACGTGGCAGGTTATTGGCCTCATACAATTAGTCCATTATATGGTCCTTTCTTTTATCCTCGTCCCGGTACCTCCCCTTTTCTTCCTTGCAACCTTTTCGGTCCAAGCTCTCTCTCCCTCCATCCTTCTCAGCCTTGTCTATCTCTTTCACCCTCCTTGGACTGGTGTGCCCCCTCCCTTCTTTCTGTTTTGGACCCAGTTCCCGTGGCAATAGTCTACTTTAGGGGACCTGGCAGGAAACGCATAGGGAACAGTTCTCCAATCACAGGACCCTCTTAGAACACAAAGCATTATGATTGGACAAATACTGTGGGCTTAGTTTACTACAACCTAGAGGAAACCTAGAAGTTCGAGTTGATGTTGTCCAACCAATCATGTTAGCTGAATTTCCCTATGAGATTTACGCCTGGGTCCCCCAAAGTACACTAGTGTCCTCCCTATTTTGGTTACATCTTTCTCAGCTCTGTCCCTCCCTACCTTTCTTTCTCCCTTCATCTTCCTCTGCCCCATTCCTCCCCCTCCCTTTCCCAGTTTCTTTGCATTTCACTGTTGTCACATTCCATAGCCATTGTGATAGGGTTGAACTAAGCAAATTAGTTTGTAGTATAGAGTCCTACCCCATGATCCAATCATCCAGCCATTTTCTCTACTGACATTTTACTGGTAAGTTTTGTGAGTCTTTGACCTCTTCTTCCCCCCTCTCTCCTTACAGTGGAGTGTGACGGCACAGAATCGGGTGATGTCTTCCTGGACAGACCGGTGAGGTCAGGCCAGGCTGAGGCCCGCATTCAGTACGCCAGCGAGCGTCCGAAGAGCGCAGGTGAGGCACCACCCTTTTACCCCCTCTCCACCCCGCCTACTTTCCCTACCCTGTGCCTGGATCAAATGAACTTTGATCAGAAAGTTTCCCGTTTCTGTCCCCTGTAACCCCAGACTTTTCTTCTGCCCTCAGGTGACCTGGTTGTGGGTTCCCAGCACCCCCGCCCCTCTTCTTCCCGCCTCGCTGTTCCACGCTCCATGTCTGCTCCTTACTCCTCCCCTTGCTCTACTCCTCCGCCTCCACCTCCTCCAACCCCTCCCCTTCCTCCTGCCCGCAGAGCTGAAGGCTACATCCTATCTCTCCTCCGCCGCCAGCTCCGTGCACCCTTCATGCGATCAGTGTCCACAGAACGTGCCGCCCCGCCTCCTCCTGCTCCTCCTCCCGCTACAACCTGTAGGATGGCCAATGCTTCTTATACCCCTCCTCATCGGGGTCCTCGCAGGAAACACCCCCCGCTGCTGAAGGGACGCAGCGTAGAGGGCTCTCCGCCAAGACCTCCCAGGAAGTGTCTGTCTGCAGAGGAGCCACCAAGGAAGAGGGGTGGCCGGAGGACACCGCGATCTTTGTCAGAGACGAGTTTAAGAGACCCCCTTCAGAGAGCCGACGAGAGCGTAGAACTTGGGCCTCACGAAGAGGTGTGGGAGGGGTCCAGAGGAAACTTGGACGCTTGGAGTCACGCCAGAAACCAGAGAGAAAGCTGGGCTAACGCCAGATCACAGACTGAGGGCTGGGCTGACCAGCGGTGCTTCGTTCAGGAATGGGGTGACCCCCGGGTTCACATGCAGGAGGCAGCAAGGTGTTACACGCTGGGTAGAGACGGAAGGACCCCATCTGTCAGGATCGGCCCTCCTTGCAGGAAGTGGCGATCTACTGCCGAGATCAGTGCTGGGGTACCAGAGGTAGAACCGCAGGTCGATTCTGAAGGGGAGGAGGAGGAAGAAGGGGGTCTGGTCTGGCCTATGCAGCTTCCTCCACGAGATGCAGAGGGCCGCCCACAGGTCTTCAAAGTGAAAGCCTCACAGGCCCTAAAGAAGAAAATCATGCGGTTCCATACAGGGTCCCTCAAGGTTATGACGACCGTGTGACGATGCTCCCCATCTCAAACTCGGCCACTTGTGTGTGGTGTCTGCCATGTGATCGTCATGTGACCAAATCCTGTATAGTAATGGCTGATATCCTCAGTCTATCATGTGCAATGTTTACCCAAATTTACACTCCGCTGATCCAGAAGAGCAGAGACCCCGTTCCTAAGTTTGTGGGGGTCCTCCATGAGGGAGATAAATAAAGGGTGTACTGTCATGACCCTGGTTGTGGATCAACATTACCGTTTGTTTACAAAGTGCCACGATACTCTGCACCGGGGTCGCAAGAGCTTACAATATGATTAAGGGGAAGGGGTCTATGACTGGTTTAAAGTAGGATTATACTACCAAAACTAAAATTTCAGTAACTATTCTTGCATAAGAGAACATCTGAAAGCATTTCCAATTATTTCCTGTGTGTAAACCTTTATTTTCACTGCGGAGAGTACAGTAGAAGCTTGCTCATTTCTGGTGATTGGCAAATTTAATCATAGCTGGTTCTCGCCCTGTGTCTTCACTATGCTCCTCCTTCTGCTGGCAACTGCTGCTGCTGAGTCACTTTAGCAGAGGAAGAGGGGCAGAGTGAAGGCACAGGGAGTTTCTGCCCTTTGCAGATGAGCAAGTGTCTACTGCTCTCTGCAGAGAAAATAATGTTATACACAGGGAATACTTGGGAATGCTTTCAAATGTTCTTTTTATGTAACTAAGAGTAGTTATTGAAATGTTAGTTTTTGGGGTATAATCCCACTTTAAACTTCCTTCTATCGTCCACTCTGCTGCCATTTTGCCAGGAAGCCTCCCACATAGCTCATTGGGTTGGGTAGATGGCATAGGGGGCGTGTTGATGGGCAGGCTGGTCATGTGACCAGAGGTGGTTGGTTCAGGGGGGCGTGTTGATGGGCAAGACTGGTCATGTGACGAGGTGGTTTTCTCCCTCCAGCATGCTGTGAGTGTAGTAAGCGTCCCACTGTGAGGCGTGGGCAATGAGCAGTATTATACATGTATATCTACTGTAAATAAAGTGTACATAGCGCTGTTATATATGTACAGAGTCTGTATAGAACTGTATGGTTTTCTACTGTACATTGTAAATAAAGTGTTTGTCACCGTACCATTGTCCTGGTATTTTCTTCCTTCTATGATCTGTGCTTGGTGCTGTCATCTTCAAGATAAACTATAGAAAGGGCATTGACCTTCTAGAATGGTATAAAGATGCGCAACTAAACAGGGCTGTGGAGTCAGTAAAAAAATACTCAGACTCCTCAGTTTATGAAACCTCCAACTCCGGCTCCAGTTACCTAAAATGCCTCCGACTCCTCAGCCCGGCAACTGAATCAATCAGAGGGATGGAAGATCTCGCTAACCGAGAAAGGTTGGGGAAACTGGGCTTATTTAGCTTGGAGAAAAGGCGACTGAGAGGTGACCTGATTAATATGCATAAATACATCAGAGGACAATACAAAAGCTTGGCAGGTGAGCTTTTTTGCCCATAGGGTTGTACAGCGGACAAGGGGGACATGATCTGCATATGGAGGAAAATGATCCACTTTTATGACAATTTGATCAAAGCGATTGGTTATACGAAAAAATAGAAACGTTTTTTTTTTTTAAAGTGGACCTGAACTCTTGCAAAGGACTGAGGAAATGCAGAGACATGCACCCACCCTGTATGTATTTAGAGTAACTTTGTGTCTAATTACAAGTTGTAATCTGATCCCTCCCCTGTGTCACATGACAGCCTATGGCAGAGATTGCAGATAAAGCCATTTCAAAGCACAGGAGGTTAACATGTCTGCTTTCATGAAAGCAGGAAGTAGAAACGGTGCAGATTTATTTTCGCAATTGTATCAGCTGTACCAAAGACATTATTTTTGTTTAAAGGTTATTATGCTGTTTTGCGTATCTTTTAGAGCAGAGGCGACATTCTGAGTTCAGGTCCGCTAAATTCAGTTTTTTTGTTGTTTTTTTTTGGTTTTTTTTTACTGATGTGTTGATTGGGAGTGATGGATTTTTCTGATCAATTTTATGAAAATGTCATGGTGTAGGATAGATCAGTTTCTTAAAGGCAACCAGAGGTGAGAGGGGTATGGAGGCTGACATGTTTGTTTCCTTATAAAACAATGCAGTTTGCCTGGCTGTCCTGCTGCTCTTCTACCTCGAATAATTCTAGCCATAGCCCCTGAACAAGCATGCAGCAGATCAGAAGTCTGACAAGATTACCTGAATGCTTCTTTCAAGTGTGGGATTTGGACCCTACTGACCAGGCAGATCAGCAGACTAGCCAGGTAACTGGTATTGGTTAAACAGAAATAATTATGGCAGCTTTCATATCCCCCTCACCTCGGGTTCCTTTTAAAGTCCACAAGTTGCAGTCTGACTGAAGCCCCCACTGTCCTCCACTATGAATATGTCCTAAAGCGCTCTCCACTTTAAAGAGAAACTGTAACCAAGAATTGAGGTTCATCCCAATCAGTAGCGGATACCCACTTTCCCATGAGAAATATTTTCCTTTTCACAAACTGATCGGGGGGCTCTGTATGGCTGATAATGTGGTGAAACCCCTCCCACAGTGTGATGTCAGGACCATTGTTGCATTGTGGGAAATGACAGCTGTTTCCAACTGCCAAAAAAGCAAGCAGCATCACCTGCCAGCAGTAAAAATGTCACCATGTGATAAATATCAGAATGAAAATCAGGGAGAGGAAATATTTTACAATGGGCAAACACTGGCTAAATCATTTATACATAATTATTGTAAAAATGAAGCACTTTTTTTACTACATTATTTTCACTGGAGTTCCTCTTTAAAGTGCTGAATGCTATTTGGGACTAACAGAGAGGTGGATCAGCTCTTTATAAATACGACAGTCATCATTATTATTTAGTATTTATATAGCGCAGACAACTTCCGCAGCGCTGTACAGAATATATTGGCCTCAATTCACTAAGCTTATCTCCTGTCTTTAATAACGTTTCTAGAGTTGTTACCATGGTGATGAGGCATGTAGTATGCAGGAAACCTTTTACCTCAGGCAAGCCTAAAGTTAGCTCTTCTGTCTTTAAGTTAACTCTTCAATCCTTAAAATAACTTCAGAGTTAAAGACAGGCTGTTAATTAACTGCGTGTGAAAATAACTACAGAGGAGGTAACTTAAGGAATGAAGAGATAAGATAACTCTTACTGTGCGGAGGAAATTTTTTTTTTCCCCCCTCTTGCCTTATCTCCAGCATGACCTTAATGGATTGAGGCCAGTGAGAGAGTTAACAACCTGTCTTTAACTCTGGAGTTATTTTTAAATGTTCTGTTTTGTTTTTTTTTGTTTCAATCGTTTTTATTGAGGAAGAATTTTGAAGGAGAAAGAACAATTTTACAACATAACATTGCAGTTATAGGGATAAGCAAAAGCAATACAGTCATTTGATGCTAAACTTATTGTAACTCATACAATCATAAGACACTATCATATATCACATAACTAAAGGGTTAAACATTAATTCCCAGGTGTGATCAGGCAAAATGTCCGGGATGCAAACTTGCAGGATAACACGACATCCGTCACTAGCCCCAATGGGGTCGGATGGGGACTAACCAACTGTGTCTTGTCCAGTACCTTTGGCCATGAAACCTGTCTTCCAGCGAAGTCAAGTTTTGCTAACTAGCTAGCATAAGCATTGATCAAATCAGTTAGGTACTAACTGCAACAATGGATATAGACTGTAAACTGGAAAGAAGTGACTTCGTTTTAATTTAGCGGTCATTATAATATCGTGGTATGAAGATCTAGCATCCATAACTCCACAGTAAGATCTAAAATAATAGGGATTCAGCGGATAAAACAAGGTGCAAAAAGAAGTTTAAGAGTGTAGGAAAGTAAGGATCGAGAAGGAAAAGGGAAAAGTCGTAGAAAAGTTGTAGAAGTTCCGGAGACGAGGGATGCCCCAGCTGATCCTCCTTATACAAGTTATCCTTGCTTGTGAGAAGTAACCATGACAAGGTCATTGATTATGCACCATCGCTATTTGTTCAGGGTTTAGTAAGTAGGTTATTAATGGGTCCCAGATTTTGTGAAACCTTTTCATATTGTCATTCATTCGGGCCCTCAATTTCTAGAAGAACAAGATACTGCCGAGCCTGTTCTTGACCGCTTCAAATGAGAGATTGGGTGTTCCAGGCTGCCGCTATTTTGATTTTAGTTACAGTAAAGATAAAATTGATGAGAGTATTTTGAATAGGGGATAGATTGGGGTATGGGCAGCCTAATAGGACATGGAGAGGATTCTGCGAAACTGGGGCATTGATTAGGGATGATGCCCAGGTACAGACCCTAATCCATAACCTTCTTACCTTTTTACAGTTCCACCATATGTGGGCAAAAGAACTCGTCATTCTACATCCCCTGAAACAATTTCCCGAGCATTTTTTATTGTACTTGGCCACCCTCTGGGGAACTAGGTACCATCTAAACAGTAATTTGTAATTTATCTCAACCAGGTCAGCATTTATTGACGTCTTGGGGATGTTTTCCCAAATATCACACATATCAGTGTAGTCAACTTGTAAGCCCAGTTCTCTTTCCCATTTAAGTATGTAGTCCGTTTTGTTTTGAGAGTGTGTGAGAGTGAGCTCCCTATATATGAATGAAATTACCCCCGATGCCTGTGGGTTAGAGCCACATATGTTTTCAAAAAAGGTCCTGCTCGTGAGGGATTCCGCATTTGCAATGTGTTGTTTCACAAAATGAGTAATTTGCATATAGCAAAATAACTCAGAGGGCGGAAGCGCAAACTTATCGCGAAGTTGGCTTAGGGACTTCATGCCGGTATCAGTAATAAAGTCTTGGATCCTGTAGAGTTTAGCTGAAACCCACCACTGGTATGGGGCAGAAGAGTTTAAAGCTGCAGGGAAAGAGGGGTTACCCAAGAAGGAAAGTAGTGGCCTATGGGCAGACATTAGTCGACCAGAGTACTTGCAGCTATCCCATACCTGAAGAGAGTGTTTTATAATAGGGTTACTAATTTTAGCACGATGAATTGGGGTGAGCCACAGGAGGTTTTTGATATTGATAGGGGACATAAGCTGGTCTCCTCCATGTCTACCCAAGTAGGCCTATCATTGTCTAACTGCCAATTTGCCAGGATGGCCAATTGTGCTGAACTCTGGAGTTATTTTAAGGATTGAAGAGTTAACTTAAAGACAGAAGAGTTAAGTTTAGGTTTGCCTGAGGTAAAATGTTTCCTGAATACTACATGCCTCATCACCATGGTGATAACTATAGAAACGTTATTAAAGACAGGAGATAAGCTTAGTGAATTGAGGCCAAAGTCACTTAGCTGTACCTCAGAGGAGCTTCCAATCTAGTCTATACCAATCTCTAGTCTCTACCATAGTCGTATGTATTGTGTACTGCATGTATCATAGTCTAGGGTCAATTTAGGGGGAAACCATTTAACTTATCTGCATGTTTTGGGATGTGGGAGGAGACCGAAGTGCCTGGGGGAAAACCCATGCCATAAAACATACAAACTCTGTGCATATAGTGCCCTGGCTGGGATACGAACCGGGATCCAGCGCAGCAAGGTCAGAGTGCTAACCCCTACCCCCACCGTGCTGCCCAGTCAATACAAGTGCGGTACTGAAACAGTTTGCACACTTGCGATAAATGCCGTTTTTTGGCGATTTGGAACAGTCTATTTGGGCTGGTTAATAAATGTGCCACTCAGGGCCATGACACACGGCCGACTAGGCACTGCTCTTGCTGGAAATGCCATTGAAGTGTTGGAAAGTCTAGGCGCAGCTGCTGGTTGCTGTGACTCTGGATGGTTTGTGTGATGTTTTCCTAGTGTTGTGCAGCAGCTCGATAACTCCTGCATGCTTCTGATATTCCTTCTACTATCTCGCCTTTCACTCCGCCCACACACAATTCACCACCACCGGCTGCTCTCTAGGCAACTGTACACACAGATCCCTTCTGCTGTCAGTGAGCATTACTGCTAAAGTGGACCTAAACTCTTGCACAGGACAGAAAGAAAACAGAAATGCACCCTGTATGTATTTAGAGAGTTTAGCCTGTCTAATTCCCCCTCATCTGTGACTAATCACAAGTGTAATTTAATCTCTCAGCACGGTTAGCTCAGGAATCTCAACAGAGCAGCTTATACGTAAACCCAGGATGTTAACCCCCTACGCCTGCTTCCATGAAAGCAGGAAGTACACACTGCAGATTTATTGCAGGACTTCTATAAGCTGTAACAAAGAAATTTTTTCTTTAAAGGTTATTGTAATGGATTGCGGAGACAATGCCGCGCGGACTGACAGCGGGGTGGCTGAATCTGCGTTCAGTCCGGCGGGTTCTCCGCAGCGGCATGCGTCTGGTTTGTCTGAGCCTAGTAGTGCACACAGATGGAGAGCTACACACGCGCGCTAACAGGCAGGCCCTTTATACCAATAGGAGAGGGATCATCTGATCCCAGCAGCAGGAGGTGATTGGTTGAGTGGGGCTGGGCGGCGCTGAGGAGCGCTTTGCTATATATACTTCTCGTCTGTCAGTGGCTGGTTGTCTGCCGTTGCGAATGCTTACGTGTGAGCACTCAGATCATAGTCAGATCCTTCAGTGTGTTAGAACCAGGTGGACCTGGGAATTCACACTTAGCCAGATTACTGTGTTATACTTTAGACCAGTTCCAGGGTGTCGAGACCACGGACCTCACACCCAAGACTAGGGATACTGTGTTATTACTGTGTTATGCTTTAGATCAGTCCCTGAGTGTTGAGACCACGGACCTCACATTCTAGACTAGGCCTCTGCATGATATCTGTTATGACCTATTGCTCTCTTGACTCTGCTCCTGCTCTCTGATTCGGTACCTTTGCACATCTGATTACCTGTTGCCAACCCTGCCTGTCCCTGGTTACCGAATCAGCCTTCTGTCTCTGTACCTTATCTGCTCGTGTGTTGCCGACCCGGCCTGGCCGACCCTTCTACCTGTGACACCCCCCCCCCCCCCCCCGGTGGGGTGTCCAGTAGCTGCAGGGACTCCCTGTCAGAGGGACCTCTCTGCAATCCAGTCAGGGACTCAATCTTATAGGAGTCCTTTGACTGCAGTAGAGTCTGATTCACAGCTGTTCAGGGAATCACTGACTCTCTGTGTATCTCCAACTCTACCAGGAGATACTCATTATACGGTCTAGGGTCACCTGCTCCTCAGGTGGTCCAGTCTCATACTGTTGCACCAAACACTTACACTTATCAGGTGTCCAGAGGTTAGTTATACTTGTATTATTGGTGATTCTGCAGATCATTGTATAAATCTGTATTCTTGGTGATACTGCAGATCACCAATAATCAGATTCTCTCTGTGTGCTGACACCGATCGTTAGTTATTATGCTGTTGCTTATCTTTTAGAGCAAAGAGGAAGTTTGTGTTCATGTCCACTTTAAGGGGCCCATACATTGGCAGATGAGGCAACAGATTAGATATTACCTGCCACACACTGCATGTTTTAGCTTGAAATCTGTGGAGCTGCCAGCTGGGACCTCTGGGCCAGTGGTGAGTGTTGGAGGCTTATCTGTCCCCCGGACTGTGTCTAGCGGTTTTGTTCCATGGCCGCTGGGGGCCACCAAATATACTGACGTTGCATACATGCGGCATGGTCAGGGGGTACAGGGGCCACCACTGGCCATGGAAAAAAAAGACGCAGGGGACAGGAACGGGCAATACAGGGGAGCCTTCAACACTCACGGGGGGGGGGGGGGGAGAGGACACATTTTACATGGGGGAGACTGGCCAGGGGTCTTTCAAGAATTGAACTTCGCTACCACTGCGCTCCCAAACAAGCTTTTACAGCATGCCGCATTGAGAAATTGATCAAAATGACGATCAGGTGGCAATGTGGTAGTATTCATCTCTACCTAGTGCAGGGCAAAGGTATTGTTCTCGTTCCCTCTCTCGGCCCCATGTTGCGCTGTCCTCCCTTTATAGAAACTGTCACTGGCCTCTAGGATAGAGACATGTCTAAAGAACTCGCTCCCAATACCTTTGGGCAAAAGTCCTCATACGTGTTTACGCCCCTCTGCATGGGCCGCTAACTAACAGGCAACTAGTGGACCTGCCGCCAGCCGTGGGCTTTTGAGGCCAGACTGACTCTAATTTGGAATTGTAATGAAGCCTAATGACTTCAGGTGTGACTGTGGGATGGGGGGGGGGGGGGACTTACCCAGAAGTCTTCAGGACATGAGCGTTCCATTACGTGGCACAGGTGTAAGGAAAGCTGCGTTGCATTACTCACTCTTGCGATTCCTCTTTCAAGCCGGAAGTGCAGAAGTGAGTGGTGGAACGCGGCTTTCATTACGCCTAAGAGGTGTAATGGGACGCAAGCATCCCAAAGACTTCACACCTGAATTCCGAGTTTTAGTCTGTCTGGACTCGAAACCCCATCACTGCCTGCCGATTCTTTTGTCTATCTATTTCTGTTAGTATTTCCAATGCCATTTTACCACCTCCGTTTTGTATGAACATATTGCGTAGGTAAGCTCTCATACCACATGGTGGTGGTAAAATTGGCCAATCAAAATTGGATGAGTATTCCCTCCAGCCCCCAAATCCTACACACAAGCCAAGCTTATGCCATCTTGCCCCAATATTAGCCCTGAGACAGTCTGTACTCTTTTTATGAGGTGAAACTGGTTCCTGCCCCGCCCATCTTCCATCCTCCTCGTATTGGAGACCTATTTCTATGCCTGAGCCAATAGTATTCCTGGGACAGATCCCACCCCCTTATCTGTAATTATCCAGGATTGTCCCCACCTCCCCTAATATTGCCCAGGTCAGGATATTCATAGTTGAGGTGATCTAGTGGGAAAGCTCAGAGAAATGGCCGCTTCCTGCTCATGGCAATTTGTTTGCAGCCCCTAATTTTGTAAGAAATGGGGGACCCAGTGGGAAACATGATCCATGCCACCAACCAAATAGGTTTAGTAAAGTTGCGGTAGCTGAAGCAAGTCGTGATGAGCTTTCGAATTGAAAGCCCCTTAAATTTGAAATTGTAATGAGGCTTGATTAAGGCAGGTGTGAGCATGGGAGACGAGGGGTTACTTACCCAGAAGTCCATCAGGCTCCTATGCATATCACTCTACTCGCACGTGACCTATGGGATGCACGTCCTTCTTCAAGGAGGAGGTGCGGTAGTGAGTCGTGGAATATGTGAGTGGAGTGATATGCATAGGAGCCTGATGGCCTTCTGGGTAAGTAACCCCTTGTCTCCCATGCTCACACCTGTCTTAAGCCTCATCACAATTTCGAATTTGAGTGGCTATCAAATCGAAAACCCATCTTTGGAAGCAATCACCGAGCTCGAAGGGCTGTGTGTGAGTCTTGGTGCAACTTTAGAGTTTAATGCATATTGCTTCCTTCTGCGTTCCCTATATTTTTACAAATTAGTGAAAGCGAGTTAGTTGCCACGAGCAGGAAGTGGCCAGTGGCAGGTATGGTCAATGAGATGCAAATAACTTTGAGTTGATGCAGTCTTATGCAAAATTTGTATGCAAATGTATTCAGCTCGAACATGAACCAATTAAGGCCTCCTTTCCACGGACTGTCAAGCTGTGTGCTCAGCAAGCAGTTACCAGGCAGCAGTGAGCAGTTTAGAGAGTTTGAGAGGCATTTCACTGCCTATCAACAGTTCGTGGAAAGGAGGCCTAAATCTTCCTGGGGTAAAGTTGGATTGACCAAATTTCAAGCTGCATACAAAATTTGCCTAATTCTGCATCAACTTGAAATGATTTGCATCCCATCGACCTTCCCTAGCCGTTGGTCTATGAGGTTTCCTGCTGGGTCTCAACCAGAGGATCTCTGACATTCACTTCCTCCCCCACCTTCTCTGTAATAAGCCAGGCCCGCCCCCTCATTAATATTAACCACTGTTTACTACCTCACATCCTTGTCTTTAATTAGCAGGAACTCCCCCACCCCCTCCTACGTAACTGGCCAATAGTGCACTCCACTACACCCAACATTAGGCAAACCATACCCACCCCATCCACTGTATTTAGCCAAACGTTCTAAGCTTAATTACCAAGGACTCCTCTCCTAATATTACCTCCAGGATAGTTCCCGCCCTCCTCGTTTTCCATGCTAATTAGGCAGGTCTGCATCCTCCAACCCCCACTTTCTGACAGGCCAGACTGTCTGCCCCCCCTATATTACTCAGTATGGTCCATCTCCAGCTGGGCAGAATGGTGTAGCAAGTTCACAAATTTGATAGAAGATATATAGTGAGTATATGTGTGTGGGTTATAATCTGAAGCGTGCTATTATGAATAGCAGAGCTCCTGCACACAATGGTCCTTCTGTCTCTTCATCCTCCGGTTGTCATGGAAACTGAATAAAAAACCAAGTCCAAATATAACACAGAACATGATTCATCTGCAGTGTACTCGTGTTGTGTGTGTGTGTGCTGTGAGATATAGAGCTACTGGGGGCAGGTGTGTGTGTAAGGGGGGGGGGGAATGTGTAAACAAGTTCTGTGGGGGGGGGGGGATGTATGTGTGTGGACAAATGGGGTGGGATGGCTGATGTATGTCTGTGTTGAGAGGTACGGGAGGGGGAAGGGCTAAGCATGTGTAGACAGGTATTTAGGAGATGTATGTGGTATACAGTATCTCAAAAGTGAGTACTCCTCACATTTTTGTCAATATTTTATATCTTGTCCTGGGACAACACTGAAGATCTAATTCTGTGATACAATGTAAAGTAGTGTACAGCTTGCATAACAGTATAAATGTGTCCCATCAAAATAAACTCCACACAGCCATTAATGTCTAAACTGCTGGCAACATCAGAGTACTCCCCTAAGTGAAGAATGTCATAATTCTGCCCGATCGGACATTTTCTCTCCCCGGGGTCAAGTGACTCATTAGTGTTACAAGGTCTCAAGTGTGAATGGGAAGCAGGTGTGTTATCGCTCTCACACACATACTGGTCAGCATGGCACCTCATGGCAGAGAACTCTGAGGATCTTAACCTTCCTGGCGGCAAGCCCGAGCTGAGCTCGGACTATGCCGCGCAGGAGGATTTCTCAGGCCCTGCTTGGCCGATTCGATTTGCATAATATTTTTTTATTTTTTGGTACACGCAGCTAGCAAAGTGTACTGCCTGATCGCCGCCGCTAAGCCCCCCCCCAGACACCATACGGTACCTGGCCAATCAGTGCCAGGCAGCGCTGAGGGGTGGATCGGGACTTCCTTTGACGTCGTTGACTGGGGAAGCCCTAATGGAAATCTCGTTCAGAACGGGATTTACGGATGGGCTTGATCGCCAGAGGCGATCGAAGAGGCTGTCATGTAGCTAGTGCTAGGCTAGCTACATCAATTTAAAAAAAAAAAAAAGTGCTGTGCTGCCCCCTGGTGGTTTTAATTGACCGCCGGGAGGGTTACAATTTTTTTTTTTTTTTTTTTTTAATTTAAAATACCATACTTGCTCTACATAAAGATGGCTTAGGAAATGGGCTCTTCTACCTTGTACGCTACATCCGCCGGCATGCACATTTATTCTGCAATGCAACTCATTGCCCATACAATTCTATGGGGCTGTTCACACTTCTAAGCTGTAACAGATCGGGTTATTTTACCTTACTGGATGAGTGAGGGCTGGTGCACACCAAGAGCACTTTTAAAAACCCCAGTGCTTTGAAAAGCGGTTGGCTAATATATTTGAATGGGATGGAGAAAACCAGAGCGATGGGATTTTCTCCCAAACACAAACGCATTTCTGCTGATTTCTGAGGCGATTTAGCCTCAATGTTAAGTATAGGAAAGTGGAAAACCGCTCTGAAAAGCGCTAGATCAGAGCGGTTTTCCAAGCAGTTTTTTTTTACAGAAGCTGTTCAGTTCCAGCTCTACTGTAACAAAATACAAAAAACTGTACACCAAAATGCTCCAAAAATCGCTAGGCAGGCTAAGAAAATCACTAGGCACATGCCTAGAATCACCTAGAAAAATCACTGCATTGCAATTACGCTAGCGCTTTTTGGTGTGCACTGGCCCTAAAGAGCCTCTGAAGCCTCTTTAAAAATCAGTTTTTAACTTTTATTTGTGTTAAGGATCTATGCCCGATCTAAAATGCTGCCATCTCGTGGCTGAACGAGGGTTTTATCACCCTCAAATCCTAGGGCAAAAATCCACGACTTTCTTTGTTGTGGATTTTGCTTCCCAGGGAGGCAGAGCTTACTGCTGTAGCTCTGCCTCCCTTCATTTCAATCCACTTCAGATCTCCGCCTCTTCCCTGCCCCCTTCTCAGTGAAAGAAGACAGAGGGGCGGGGAGAGGCGGCGATCAGCAGGGATTGATGCGAGGAGAGGCAGTACTACTGCAGAAAGCTCTGCCTCCTCCAGGAAATGCTCCCCCGTTTTTGCCCCGGGGATTTGGGGGTGATAAAACCCCTATTCAGCCCCGGGATAGCAACTTTTAAGATTGGGCATAGATCCTTAACCAGTTCGCATTGTCGTTTTTCGCTTCATGCATCCGAACAATGTTCACCTCCCATTCATTAGCCTATAACTTTATTACTACTTATCACAATGAACTGATCTATATCTTGTTTTTTCCGCCACCAATTAGGCTTTCTTTGGGGGGTACATTTTACTAAGAGCCACTTTACTGTAAATGCATTTTAAAAGGAAGAATAAGAAGAAAACGGAAACAAATCATTATTTCTCACTTTTCGGCAATTATAGTTTTAAAATAATACATGCCTCCATAATTAAAACCCACGTATTGTATATGCCCATTTGTCCCGTTTATTACACCATTTAAATTATGTCCCTATCACAATGTATGGCGACAATATTTTATTTGGAAATAAAAGTGCATTTTTTCCGTTTTGCATTCATCACTATTTACAAGCTTATAATAAAAAAAAAAAAGAAATATTTCATCTTTACATAGATATTTAAAAAGTTTAGACCCTTAGGTAAATATTTGTGTTTTTTTTTTTTTTTAATTAAACATTTTATGTGGGTATTTTTGGGAGGGTGGGATTGAAATTGTATTTTTTTTTGTAAATATATGTGTATTTTTATTTTTATTTAACATTTAGATGTAGTTTACTTTTTGGCCACAAGATGGCAGCCATGAGTTGTTTACAGTGACGTCACTCTAAGCGTACCACGTACGCTTAGAGCGACATAGGAAGCAGAAAAAGCGTAGCTTCCAAGAGAAGCTGTCGCTTTTTCTGCATGGGAGAGGAATCAGTGATCGGGCACCGTTGCCCGATTCACTGATTCACTGGCTAACAAACCGCCGGCCGATCGCGCGCACGCGCGCGATCGGCCGCGTGGACGCGCAGGAGCGCACATGGCTTCCTGGACGTGAGTTTCACGTCCAGGAATGTGAAATAGTTAACATAAATAAGAGCTAAAAACTTAAAGAGACTGAAGAGTCTCTTTAAAGGAGTTATCCGGGCAAAAATAAGAAAATAAACGCTACTTACCTGGGGCTTCCTCCAGCCCCAAGCTCCCAGCATGTCCCTAGCCGCAGCTCTGCCTGCAGCCGTCCGCCGCAGTTCCATCCTGGTCCCTGGCGATGACGTCAGGCTGACCTCCAGGTCGGCCTGTACTGCGCCTGCGCACGCGGCACTGTCAATCACCACCACGTGGACCGGAGCGGACTGCGCAGGCGCAGAACTACTACCACCTGCCCAGTCCACTCCGGCCCACGTGGCGGTGATTGACAGCGCCGCTCGCCTAGGCGCAGTACAGGCTGACCTGGAGGTCATCGCCGGGGACTGGGACGGAGCTGCGGCGAGGGACATGCTGGGAGCTTGGGGCTGGAGGAATCCCTGGGTAAGTAGCGTTTATTTTCTTATTTTTGCCCGGATAACTCCTTTAAAGTCTATGTCTAGTCTCCATTGCAGTTCACAATCATTATTCTGCAATGCGCATAATATGCAAGGTCTGTAAAATAAGAATGTCAACACCCTGAAACTGAGCTGCAGCACAGTGGCTAATACCATACAGTGATTTACCAGGACAGTGTTATAGGAATACAGAAGAAGAATACAAGTATCTAAAAAAAAAAAAGTTTAAAAATAGAGGCGGGAGTGGTGGACTTACCTCCTCCAAACAGACACAAGATAATATTTATGTAATATCAATAAAGCAGTTTCTTTGTACACTCCACAAGATCATACAGCGCGTTCCGCAGGATTGACCCTGCTTCTTCAGGCAATAAGGACGGAGCATATAGAAACAGGTCTGTAATTCAGCCAAGCGCCTCTGCCCTGTACCAGGACAGGTTTCACTTAGAACAGGCCTCCCCATGGTTCACCAAAGAGGTTGAGTGCATGCGCTCAGTGTCATCTCCAGAGGTTGTCTTTTGCAAATAGATGTATGAGAGCTGGCTGCAGATGTTGAAGGGGTGGAGGCAGGTCAGTCTGTCAGTGCTTGGACCATACTCCACACACTGCATCAAATTGATCCGCATGGCTGTCATCCCAGAAGGAAGCGTCTTCTAAAGAAGTTGCACAAAGAAGCCTGCTAAGAGTTTGCTGAAGACAAGCAGACTAAGGATATGGATTACTGAAACCATGTCCGTTGGTCTAATGAGACCAATGTAAACTTATTTGGTTCAGATGATGTATGTTGTCGCTTGCGTGGTGACTACCACGGCATGAGTTCAGACACGTTTGTTTTGCCTACAGTGAAGCATGGTGGTGGGAGTGTCCTGGTTTGGGGCTGCATGAGTGCTGCCGCCACTGGGGAGCTACAGCTCATTGAGGGAACCATGAATGCTAATATGCACTCTACTGAAGCAGAGCATGATCCCCTTTATTTGGAAGCTAGGCCACAGGGCAGTATCCCAACATGATAATGACTCCCAAACACACCTCCAAGATGACCACTGCCTTGAGGGTAAAGGTGCTGGACTGGCCAAGCAGGTCTCCAGTCCTAAACCCTAGTGAGCATCTGTGGGGCATCCTCAGACAGAAGATGGAGGAGCGCAAGGCCTCTGACATCCATCCGGTTCATCATGGAGGAGTGGGAGAAGATTCCAGTGGCAGCCTGTGACCTCCATGCCCAAAGAGTTACAGCGTGCTGGATAATAATGGTGGACACTGACACTTTGGGCAGAATTGTGTCATTCTTCTCCTAGGGGTGTACTCACTTTTGTAGCCAGTGGTTTAGACATTAGAACAGAATCTAATACTGTTTCTAGTACAGGAGTTAAAAGGACTCTGAGCACCTCTCATGGGCTTTAAAGAGACTCTGTAACATCAGAAACCTCCCCTGGGGGGTACTCACCTCGGGTGGGGGAAGCCTCAGGATCCTAATGAGGCTTCCCACGCCGTCCTCTGTCCCACGGGGGTCTCGCTGCAGTCCTCCGAACAGCCGGCGACAGGCCCGACTGTTCAATTCAATATTTACCTTTGCTGGCTCCAGCGGGGGCGCTGTGGCTGCTTTCGCTCCGAAGGAGGCGGAAATACCCGATCTCAGTCAGGTCCGCTCTACTGCGCAGGCGCCGGAAACTTGCGCCTGCGCAGTAGAGCAGGCCCGACGGCGATCGGGTATTTCCGCCTCCTTCGGAGCCAAGAGCCGTCAGAGCGCCTGCGCAGGAGCCAGGAAGGTAAATATTACGTCACCGCTGTACGGAGGGCTACAGCGAGACCTCCGAGGGACGGCAGACGGCGTGGGAAGCCTCATTAGGATCCTGAGGCTTCCCCCATCCGAGGTGAGTACCCCCCAGGGGACGTTTTGTCGTTACAGATTCTCTTTAAGACTCCGACAAGTACTCCCAAAGTACTTAAAGCAGAACTGTAGTGAGAGGGATATGGAGGCTGCCATATTTATTTCGTTTTAAGCTATACCAGTTGCCTGGCAGCCCTGATGGTCTATTTGCTAAAGAAGTGTCTGAATCACACCAGAAACAAGCATGCAGCTAATCTTGTCATATCTGTCTAAATTTGTCAGAAACACCTGATCTGCTGCATGCTTGTTCAGGGCCTATGGCTGAAAGTATTAGAGGTAGAGGATTAGCTGAATAGCCAGGCAACTGGTATTGCTTAAAGGAGAACTGTAGTGAAAGGTATATGGAGGCTACCATATTGATTTCCTTTTAAGCAATACCAGTTACCTGGCTATCCTGCAGATCCTCTGCCTCCAATACTTTTAGCCCTAGACCCTGAACAAGCATGCAGCAGATCTGGTGTTTGACATTTTTGTAAGATCTGACAAGATTAGCTGCATGCTTGTTTCTGGTGTGATTCACACTACTGCAGCCAAATAGATCAGCATGGTTGCCAAGCAACTGGTATAGCTTAAAAGGAAATCAATATGGCAGCCTCCATATACCTCTCGCTACAGTTCTCCTTTAAAAGGAAATAAATATGGCAGCCTCCATATACCTCTCACTACAGTTCTCCTTTAAATATGCATGCTTTTCTGTAGCTTGTGCTCTCCTCTTTCATTTGATGCCTGAATCGCCGTTCTACACCAAATAGTTTTCGTTCGATTTCATCTTGGCTATGTTATAACTTCCGAGCCACCCCTGTCTTCTCTGTTACAAAAGTGCATCACTGAATGAAGCAGGAAGAGGAAGTGACACGCATGGCCATTGCAAGAGGCTTCTCCAGAGGGGTCATAGCAAGACTTTGTTGGAAGTCGTGTGGCTTAAAGGCATGCCCATGAGAGGTGCTCGGAGTCCCTTTAAGAGTCTTCAGTTGTCTATGCAAACCCAACCAACTATATCCAACCCAACTTAGGTCCGAGACTTATAAGAAACCATGACAGACAACTTCAGATAACATTTTACTGCAGGGGAGTTCAGAGGGTTATTAGCTCTGCTCTGTTTTATAATTTAAAATACAAATGTGGTTTGTAATTGCTAAAATGACAGAATGATGCAATGTTATAAACTTATATACTGTAACTGAAAAGAAAATTGAGACTTTTTTTCTTTGCTGTTAATTATCAGTACAACACATACAGTTCATTTATATAATTTTTTTTTTTTTTTTGCTTCATTGTCACTTTAGTGGCTGTGTGTTACACTATTTTTATGGGACACCAAATGTACCCACTTATACAAGCTGCACATGGACTATGTTACAGTGTATCACAGTGTGTCCCACTAAAGGCATATTCACACGCCATACGTTTTCAAACGACGGGTCCGTCAGAGAGTACATTTGAAATCGGCGCTGGTAGACTTGGGCGCAGGATACAGCGGTATATGGCTGATCCTGCTTCTGCACAAGTCCGGGCCGATTTAATTACTATTCCCCCTCCAGGCCGCCATGGATAGTGGGGAATGAAATAATTCTGCTTCCAGCGATTGCTGGAGGCCGAATTATTGTGTTTTTTAAGCAACTTCGGCTCTGTCTTCTGACGGAGCCGACGTTACTTACTGAGCGCCGCTATAGACTGATTCCCATTATAGTCTATGGCGGCGCTGGCTGCGCCCAAATCTAGCAGCGCTGAAAAGCACTGCTCCGCCGTCAGACCCTCCCATGGTGCGGTCGTTCTGCCGACAGTTGCACGTGAGTACAAGCTGTCGGCAGACAGTCTGCCGTCAGCTTGTACTCACGTGCTACTGTCGGCAGAACGACCGCCCCACAGGAGGGTCGTTTGAAAAAAGTACAACGTGTGTTCGCGCCTTAAAAGGTATAATGAAATATTTACAAAATTGTGTGTGATGTGATTACTTTTGGCAGATACTGTATGCATGAAGTGTGTGACATCTACGGGGGTAGGGGAAGGGGAGTGACATGCCTGGACAGGTACTGGGGAGGCGGTGTGTGTAGCAGGTGTACTCTCACTGCAATTATGGTGCTAATTTCTCCTACTTGTATGCAAATGTGACGCAGGTTAGAAATAGACCTTGATTGCTCCACTTCCAGGTGTGTTATATTTGCATCCAAGTTCCAGGAAATTAGCATAAGTACTGTGGGCTTTACACAGAGCCTGGCTTCTCCCTATTGAGGTGTGAATAGTTCACTCTCAATAGCCACATGCTGTGCAAGAGCCCCGGGCCTTCCTGTACAGCTCAGAGGAAAGGAGGCGTGGTCTTCTCAGAGGTCACATGGTGTATTCAGCTTCAGTCAGCCCAATGCTGGCCATACACTGGTTGATTATAGGACGGTCTATTGACCCATCGATTCTTAGAATCAATTAAAAATAATCTATTTTTTTGCCCATACATTAGGGTCGATTTTTGTTCCATTTTTCCACCTTTAATCGATCGGAGGCTATTTTCGATCGCAAAATAAGCACCCTGATGAATCAGATCGAGTAAAGGTCGATCGAATACATAACGAAAAGCTCTCGATTCTTCTTCCATCGCTTGAGATACCCTGACTTTACTCAATTGATTCATTTAAAAAATGTGATTGAATATTGGCCAATAAGAATCAATTGTACATCAAATTACAACTTGATTTTTGATCCATTCGATTAATTTATCGGTTATAATTATCGATTGAAGTAAAAAAATCAACCAGTGTATGGCCACCCTGAGGTAAGACTGAGGCCTAGTGACACCAAAAATATCTAGCAGATCTGCAAAACGCTGGAGGTTTTTGAAGCAAATTTCAGAGCGATTCTAGGCAGAGGTTTTCTAAACATGGTACTTATCCGTTAGCCGGGCGCATCCTCTAGGTGGCGACAAAACTCCACCAGAGTTACATCTTTCCCTACTATCCATGTCGGCCTGGAGGGGGAATAGTAATTAGCGCCACCTACCGGATGCGCCCGGCTAACGGATAAGTACCTTAAACATGCCTAGTGGTTTTTTGGAGCGTTTTTGTGTAGCACATTACACATATTGTTACAGTAGCTGTTACTGAACAACTACTGTAACAAAACGCGTCCAGTTAAAAATGGCGCCAGCCAAATAATGGCGCCTGGTTACGCACGATATTTTAAAAAAAAACAATATTTATCGTTTTTACTAAAAACGGTATTTATCGTTTTTACCAAAAACGAGATTTTTCGTTTTTGAGAGTTTAAAGTTCCTTTCCTGGGTGTGCGTGCGTGTGTGTGTGCGTGCGTGCGTGCGTGCGTGCGTGTGTGTGTGTGTGTCTGTGTGTGTCTCTGTGTGTGTGTGTCTGTGTGTGTCTCTGTGTGTGTGTGTGTGTGTGCGTGTGCGTGCGTGCGTGCGTGTGTGTGTGTGTGTGTGTGTGTATGTATATATATATATATATATATATATATATATATATATATATATATTCATGTGTATATATACTGTGTGTATATACACCCACACACCCCCACCCACCCATATTCAACACATTTCAAAACGATATTTATAGTTTTATGGAAGTCGTTTTATCGTTTTATAATGGAAATGAATGTGTCGCCATTTTTACACTGTAGGCTCTGGCGCCATTTTTTAACTGATCTCAACAAAACAGCCTGGAAAACCGCTCTGATCTAGCGTTTTTCAGAGCGGTTTGAGCTTTTCCTATACTTTACATTGTGGCAGAAACCCATCTGCAAACCGCAAAAATGCAGCAGGAGGCACGTTTGCGGTTTGCTAAAAACCTCAGCCAAAGCGGTGTACAGAGATCACTGACCCATTCCCATCAGTTTCTGCACCACAGGAGCTTACACTCTAATGTCCTCGCCACAGTCACACACTATTATTATACATTTATATAGCTCTGACATATTCCACAGCGCTGTACAGAGACCACTGATCCATTCCCATCAGTCTCTGCACCAGAGGAGCTTACACTCTAATGTCCCCACCACAGTCACACACTATTATTATTACACATTTGTATAGCTCTGACATATTCCGCAGCGCTGTACAGAGATCACTGATCCATTCCCATCAGTCTCTGCACCAGAGGAGCTTACACTCTAATGTCCTCACCACAGTCGCACACTATTATTATTATACATTTATATAGCTCTGACATATTCCACAGCGCAGTACAGAGATCACTGATCCATTCCCATCAGTCTCTGTACCAGAGGAGCTTACACTCTAATGTCCTCGCCACAGTCGCACACTATTATCTTTTCAGGAACCTCAGTCTGGCAGCAGGCTTCGAGATACAGAATATCTGCTTACAATGTGGATGTAAATGTGTTTTTCCCTTTCCCTGGTGGCTGGGGGGCCCCTGGGATTTGGGGAAAATGCCACTCCCTGCAATTATGGCTTTGTGAGGCTGCCGCATCTGTCACCTCCTCCTGAGGACACCTGAGCACAGTACCTGGTGCGGCTGCATCTCACCGGGCAGGAGAAGGAGTGACAGCTGCACCTTATACTGACCGGAGTCTGCGGTGTGCAGGTGAGTGACGGGGGCTGATGTCATAGTGCCAATCTCAGGGCTGCATTACAGGGAACCTAAAGTGAGTGGATTATGGAGGCTGGCCTCTGCATTGCCTTATAAACAATGCTGGGTCCCTGGCTGAGCTTTTGGCTTTAGTTGTGTTTGAGTTACACAGCATGCAAGTGAAGTCACAGCATCTGCATGCTCATTCTGGGGCACTGAGTAAGGTCCCTTTCTCACCAAGTCAGTTGCGTCGCACTTAGATGGCAATTATGTAGCCAAAAAGTCTTCTGTCGCATTGCCATTTCAGTGCGTCCACACAGAGAGGCATACAGTACAATTATTATAATTTAGCATTTATATAGCGCCGACAGCTGCTGCAGCGATGTACAGAGTATAGTGTCTTGTCACTGACTGTCCCTCACAGGAGCTCACAATCTAATCTCAGTCCATAGTCCTGTGTCTATGTATGTATTGTGTAGTGTATGTATCGTAGTCTAGGGCCAATTTAGCGTTATTTGGGCTCAATTAAAACAGACAAGCAAGCCACTCATGCGGTCCCATCTGAGCAGGGCCGGAGCTACCATAGGAAAAAATAGGCAGTTGCCCCAGGGCCCCAGAGCCTGTAGGGGCCCCCAAGTTGTCCCTCCCCCATCTGAACTGTTGCTCCCCAGGGACACTGTAGAGTCTGTTAAATTGGGGGATGATTGGGGGAGGGTCAGCAGCCAGCTGAGGGGCCCAGGAGGGAAATTTGGCTGCAACAAAGGGCCTCTAAAGATGCTTTTTGGTCAGGGTGGTGTCTGTTGGGGGGCCCCCAGGCTAATCTTGCCCTAGGGCCCCATTGTTACTTGAACCGGCCCTGCATCTGAGCACAGCCAAGCTCAAACGGTTGTCTGTCGCCGGGTAACGCCATCGCGTGTCAGTTGCATAAAATATAAATCCAATAAAATAAATGCTACAATTCAGCTGCATTTTAATTGAGAGCCTGACTAAAGGTGGCCACACACGATACAATAAAATGATCCGATTTTACGGCAATTCGATAAAAAAGATCGTATCTCTCGAAAAAATCGAAAGCTTTTTTTCCTTCGACTGAAAAATCCGATCGGATCTCCCATTTTTTTCTATTTAAATCGATCCGGAATGTCAGATATTTCTCTTCAATTTCTACTAAAGATTGTATGGTGTGTGTTGGATTGTTAATTTATTAATATACACACCCGAGCAATTTTCTCTGAGTTTCCAATCATTTTTATTATAACTGAGGAAAAAATTGAACATACGTGTCTGGTACATTGGTCATATCTTTGAAATGTTACAATCAGTCAGAAAAATTGATTGCAATTCTTAAATTGAACAGATATTTAAAAAATGGTATGGTGTGTGGCCACCTTAAGAAAGAGATCTTAAAGGACAACTGAAAGGTATATGAAGACTGCCATATTTATTTTCTTTTAAACAATACCAGTTGCCAGGCAGCCCTGCTGGTCCTCTGCCTCTAATACTATTAGCCCTAGACCCTGAACAAGCATGCAGCAGATCAGGTGTATCTGACATTATTGTCAGATCTGACAAGATTAGCTGCATGCTTGTTTCTGGTGTGATTCAGATGCTACTGCAGCCAAATAGATGAGCAGGAAATAAATATGGCAACCTTCATATACCTCTCACTTCAGTTGTCCTTTAAAGAAAACCTGTAATGAGGAAAAGTTCCCCTGGGTGGTACTCACCTCGGGTAGGGAAAGCCTCTGGATCCGATCGAGGCTTCCCCCGTCCTCCTCAGTTCCACGGAGGCGGCGAAAAAACTCCTGGAACGGCAGGGATGTAAATATTTACCTTCCCGGCTCCAGCGCAGGCGCAGTATCGGCTCATCGCTTGGAGATGGGCGGAAATAGTCGATTGCTGTCGGGCCGCTCTACTGCGCAGGCGCAAGTCTCCAGTAGAGCGGACCCAACAGAGATCGGCTATTTTTGCCTATCTCCGTGCAACAGCGCCCCCTCTGGAGCCAGGAAAGGTAAATAAATCAGAGCTTGTAAGCCTTGTCGAGAGAGGATTGTGGGACGCTTCGGGGGAGCCAGCGCTGGACTGCCTGCAGCTACAGGGGAGGGGGAAGCCTCATAGGGACCCTGAGGCTTCCCCCTACCGAGGTGAGCACCCCCCAGGGGATGTTTATTTTTTTTGTTACAGGTTCTCTTTAAAGGGTATGTTAAGTCTGAAAAAAAAAATATCTAGCTTAACTCACTTAGTAGCCATCCTTTTCCCTCTGTACTTTCGCACAGCTCCCTTCAGCTGCTGTGCTTATCTGAAGGTTGGGTCAGTAGTGGGTTACTGCGTATGCACGGCACTGCCACACGCCTGATCACGTTCGAATAGTTGAATAGAATCAGAATGACTACAGGGGGCTGGAAGACGCCCCAGGTAAGTTCAACTGGACAATTTTTTTACACTTCTAAAAAAAACACCCTACAATCTTTGCATGCAGGTGGGAAGGGTTAGAATCTCAGCCAGTGTGGCCAGTGGTGACACAGCGGTCTGGATTAGGATCAGGGAGACACGTCTTACGGATGGTGTCAGTAGAGAATGACTCTCTGCAGTTACTCATCATAACACAATTAGTCTCAGAGCATTACAGGCAGCAGCCAATTACCTGCAATTACCCGTCACCTGGATACGCTCCTCCGGGACAGTCTGCCTCCAATATGCTTCCTCCAGCAGAGGATCCGTCCTGCGGGCTGCAGCCTCCACCTGTTCTCACAGCGGTACCCAGGGCCGGTTCTCTCATGAAGTAAGGTGAAACATTTGCATCAGGCGCAGGGATTATAGGGGCAGCAGGTTTGTACTGTTTACACCAGCCTTTCTCAACCTTTTTACCCTGAAGGAAACTTTTGGATCTCAAGGAACCCATGCAAACTATTTTTTTGACTTGACGAACCCCTGCATTTATTTTGCAGGAGGCATGGACCCTGAGACGAGGGGGCATAAACGTTTTATACATACCTGGAGCTTCCTCCAGCCCCCTCAGTGCAGATCACTCCCTCACCGCGGTCTAAAGCCTTCTAGAGTCTTCCGCAGCAACCCCATTCTTCATGGCCAGTCTGGCGTACTGCGCATGCGCGGCCACGCACGCCCACCCCGCTCCCTTTGCCAGGAGCGCAGAACGCTCCCAGCCACGAGAGCAAGATGGGGGTGTTTGGCCGCACTGCGCCTGGGCCGACTGGCCCAGACTGGCCGCAAAGAACGGGGCTTCTACCGGAGCATCTAAGAGGAGTTAGACCGCGGCGAGGGAGTGATCTGCACGGAGGGGGCTGGAGAAAGCCCCAGGTATGTATAAAACTGTTATGCCCCCTCATCTCAGGGTCACTTTAACTTGCATCAGTCACACTTATTTCATCTCACCTCTTGTCATGTGACTGCAGAACGCCTGTTTATTCAGCAGCATTAATATGAAAGCCACACCCAATTCCTCCAGGAGTGCGTTGCTATCAGGGCTGGATTTGAACTTTTTGCTGCCCAAGGCCCACTATGACCCTCTTCCACTGGACCAACAGAATCCTAAATCCCCCCCCCCCCCAACACGGCAGGGATTATATTGTAGGGTCCTCTGAGGACAGTTAGTGACATGATGGAAGGGATTAGATTGTAAACTCCTTGGCGGGAGGCGCATTTGGTGATTGACAGGCAGCTCAGAGAACACTGGTGCCAGATCCGGCTGTTGGTAGACACCCACCACCATGTGTAAACTCTGTGTTGCAGGACAAATGTTCGGCACGCTAACTGCTAATGCCAACCTGCTGCCCACAGCCCGCCCCGTGCTTTCCTGGTGCCCTAGGCCATGGCCTATGTGGCCTTGCCAGAAATCCGGCCATGGTTGCTATTAACAGTAAAGGCATTTTTTTGGGGGGGCCATAAAACTATGATAAATGAAAGTTAGCAATACCCAGTTCTTCAGAGAGTACCTTGAAATAATTTCTGTAGTAGCATGACAGCTTCCATCTCTCTGAAGGCCAGTAACGCTGTCCTCATACCATTGCTGTGGAGAGACTGGTTTATTGGTGAAAGAGAGGATGTATTTGGCATGGACCTGTGTGTGCCGCTAGTGTCCACTCCTACAGAGAGGTTACCGTATCTTGTTATTTTGCGCACATAATTGGGGGTTTGTGGTGAGAGCAGCAATTACTGCTGTTATGTAAATGAATATATGGTAAGTCGTGACCGAAAACAAGCATGCAGGCCGGACCTCTCGCTTCGCTGTCTGCAGGGTGTTCTGGGTCACGTCTGGGTAGAGAGGAGAGAAGATCAGTGAGATTGGATTTCTTTTCAGACTTGTATGCAAATGTAATGCTTGGAAGCGGGCCAATCAAACGTACTCTCTGCATTTGAAGGACGCGATTCTGTGCTGTACGTGCCGTTTGCATCCAAGTCAAGTTGCAAGAATTACCATCTCATTGATTATCTGAGTTCTACTTGTGTATGTATCCATTACATGAACGTACCTGCCAGAGAACTAGTTATTTCTTAAAGCGGAATGAAACCCTGCATTTCTTCTATGCTCAAAAAAATTATTTACAGCATATTATATACAACCAGTATTTTTATTTTTTTTACTAGAACAGCATTCGAAGGGTTACACACAGGACTTGAAAGTTCAGTGCAGAGAAATCTGAACACATCAGAAATGCAGATAATGTTATCTTGTGTTTACTTAATTGTATCACGTGAGGAATGTGACACATTCTCTGACTGCAGAATCTCCTGGACACAGACAGACACTCAAAGAATTTCTGCCTTCAATACATAATGAATGAAACCAGTTATGAATAAAATGCAAAGGCAGCTCTCAAAGCAAAAAAAAAACTGTACTTTTGGGAACCTATACTTTCTAAATGAATAATAATACAAATGCAAATATGATAACCGTATGGCATATAAAAAGTAGGAAAACATGTTTTTATTGAATATTATGTCAGGGTTTTATACCGCTTTAATAGTGCTACCGCTTTAAGACTGTTAAAGTGACACTGAAGCAAAAACAAAACTTGTGATATAATGAATTGTCCTGTTACAGATGTGCCCTCTCTTTTCACCATATCACTGTAAGGATGCCTACTCATAATGCAACCTTGATTGTACAATCTTACCACATAATGGGCTTCATTCACTAAACCGTGATAACTCAGATATCACACCTCATCAAAGATATCACATCTTAGTAAAGATATCACACCTTATGAAAAGATATCACACCTTAGTAAAGATATCACACCTTATCAAAGTTAACACGCCTTATCAGAGTAGTATAGCAAGCGCTATGAACCTGCAGGGGCTCAGGGCAGGACGAGTGCCATTGCCAATTAGCAGGCATAAGTTTGTAGTGCTCGCTATGCTACTCTGATAAGGTGTGCTAACTTTGATAAGGTGTGATCTTTGAGTTATCACGGTTTAGTGAATCAGGATTATATGAGGTTCTACCTGTATAGTTACATAGTAACTAAAGTATTGATCTAAAATATATTCGCTCAGTTTACCCTTCTACTACTTAGATTTGGTAAAATTGTACCATAAAGATTGTATTGTTGGTGGGCACCTTAACCCCTCCCTTGACCTTACAAATGGTAGTCACATGACAGCGGTGAGGACAGGCTGCAGGATTGTGTCGTTAACGGCCACCTCTAGTTGCTGGACATAAACACACATAAAGATCTTTTACAAAACATCAAATGTCTTTTTTAAGTTTTCGGCATTAATTCATTATGAAATGACTGTCCTGGTCTCCACCAATCAGATGGCGCTATTTGCCCTTCACAGCAGGTTTGGGTGGGTGTGGCGTCTGGAGGGTGGCTGAGATATTGTCAGCCGTGTGTCACATTTTGAATTGATTTTAGGATGTCCAATAACATGATGAAGATCGCTGAGGCCCGCAAAGATGTGGAGCAACTGAAGATGGAGGTCAATATAGACCGCATGATGGTAAGTGACCCTGTGATTCTGTGATTACAGAGGCCCACCTCCCTTATTCACATAATCACCCCCTCTTTAGCGCCAACTTTAGACGCAGCATATTTTATATTTATTTAAAGAGAACAGAGCACCACAGAATTCCTTAAGGAACCTTCTTAGGGCTCTTTCACATCAGAGCTGGCGTTGGAGAACGTTCAACGCATACATTTTGTTGTGTGCGTTTTGATATGCGTTGCACTGCAGTGAGTGCGTTTTTAATGCGTTTTCAATGCGTTACAGCACATAGGAAAACGCAGATAATTTTTTTTCTTTTTTTAGTTTTCAACTTTCTACATTGTTCCTCTGTTGCATTCTGGGACTGATTGCCTGCGTTGACGTTTTAAAAACGCGCATAGCGTGCGGTTTACATTGACTAACATTGTAACGTGTAAAGCTAGCTTCAGCCGAAAAACTGCGCCTGGGTGTGTTGTAACGCAACGCACAAAAACGCTGCGTTATATGTGAAAGCTAAAATGAAAGTCTATGGACTTTCATTTTACCTTGGGTAACGCAAACTTTACCCATTGCGTTG
Source organism: Hyperolius riggenbachi (assembly GCF_040937935.1). Taxonomy (NCBI): domain Eukaryota; kingdom Metazoa; phylum Chordata; class Amphibia; order Anura; family Hyperoliidae; genus Hyperolius; species Hyperolius riggenbachi. Next base: position 26,192,455 of record NC_090653.1, on the reverse strand, counting down.
AAACGCAGAAAATCTGCCCTGATGTGAAAGAGCCCTAATAAGGGAGGTTCTTAATTAAGTGTGCCATTGGGAGGAGGGGGAACCATCACTTATCACATGCACCGTCTTTTTCACCCGACCGGCCCCATCAACCACAGTTTGTAACTTCCCGTCAGTGTTGGTTACAAACTGCAGCCGGTGGGGTGGAGAAGATGTTGCATCTCATGCGGGTCAGGGACCAGAGGAGCAGGACCCCGTAGGCAAGGATCTGTGTTGGGAGGTATGTTACAGCGGGGATCGGTGTTAGGAGGAATGCTAGGGTAAGGATCGTGTTAGGAGGAATGTTAGGGCGAGGATCGGTGTTAGGAGGTATGTTAGGGCGAGGATCGGTGTTAGGAGGAATGTTAGGGCGAGGATCGGTGTTAGGAGGAATGTTAGGGCGAGGATCGGTGTTAGGAGGAATGTTAGGGCGAGGATCGGTGTTAGGAGGAATGTTAGGGCGAGGATCGGTGTTAGGAGGTATGTTAGGGCGAGGATCGGTGTTGGGAGGAATGTTAGGGCAAGGATTGGTGTTAGGAGGAATGTTAGGGTAAGGATCGTGTTAGGAGGAATGTTAGGGCGAGGATCGGTGTTAGGAGGTATGTTAGGGCGAGGATCGATGTTAGGAGGAATGTTAGGGCGAGGATCGGTGTTACGAGGAATGTTAGGGTAAGGATCGGTGTTGTGAGGAATGTTAGGGTAAGGATCGGTGTTGGGAGGAATGTTAGGGTGAGGATCGGTGTTAGGAGGAATGTTAGGGCGAGGATCGGTGTTAGGAGGTATGTTAGGGCGAGGATCGGTGTTAGGAGGAATGTTAGGGCGAGGATCGGTGTTAGGAGGTATGTTAGGGCGAGGATCGGTGTTGGGAGGAATGTTAAGGTGAGGATCGGTGTTGGGAGGAATGTTAGGGTAAGGATCGGTGTTGGGAGGAATGTTAGGGTAAGGATCGGTGTTAGGAGGAATGTTAGGGTAAGGATTGGTGTTAGGAGGAATGTTAGGGCGAGGATCAGTGTTAGGAGGAATGTTAGGACAGGGATAGGTGTTGGGAGGAATGTTAGGGCAAGGATCAGTGATGGTGGGAATGTTATGGTGCTGATTGGAGGAATGTTAGGGTGAGGATCAGGAGGAATGGTTAGAATGTTTATTAAGAGATGTTATAGATCACCCCATTGTTACTCCTATGTTAGTAACAACCAGCCATGTCCGTCACCTGATGAGTCTGCATTGTGTCTCACCTCTCTCCTGTCAGGTGTCAGTGGTGGTGTCGGACATTCTCTCCTTCTGTGAGTCCAATTGTATCTCAGATCCGCTGGTCTCTCCAGTTCCAGCTCCTGAGAATCCGTTCCGAGACAAGCGACTGGTCTGCATCATGCTGTGATCGGGGGAACATACCTGATGAGCCCCTCCCCCCACCAACTGGTCTGCATCATGCTGTGATCGGGGGAACCTGCCCGATGGCTCCCTACCCCCACCGACTGGTTTGCATCATGCTGTGATCGGGAGAACCCACCTGATGCTCCCCTCCCCCCACCGACTGATCTGCATCATGCTGTGACTGGGGGAACCCGCCTGATGCTTCCCTCCCCCCACTGCTTATTCTACTAGCATACAACCCTTATTCCTATAATATCCAACAACCCCTCCCCTCACCTGCCCATCCAACACCCTTCACTGGGATATTAGAGAGAGTGTTGGTGTTTCCATAATAAACATTGTTACAGTTTATGTGTGTGTCACTGTTTATCTCTGGGGTCAGGCTCCTGCTTTGTCACTGTGATTCAGTAGTCTTATATAGAGGAATGTTAATGGTTTTCTGGTTACAGTAAACTTCTTATGAAGAACACAGGTCTATAGTGCCACCTGCTGGTGATTATCAGTACTGTCCCTCAGCAGAACTAAGAGCACCAGCAGAGGAGATTTACCAAAACTAGTGCAAGAAAAAGTAAAGCAGTGGTCAGAGAACCCAATAAGAATAATTGGTGTGGTCAGAGAACCCAATAAGAATAATTGGTGTGGTCAGAGAACCCAATAAGAATCATTGGTGTGGTCAGAGAACCCAATAAGAATAATTGGTGTGGTCAGAGAACCCAATAAGAATCATTGGTGTGGTCATCTTCCATACCTTCCAGTTTTGCCATTCCTGGGACTGAAATCCTACATCAGGCGAAAATGAGATAGTACAGTTGTCTCCTGAGTCCTGACTCAGTACCCAAACAGGTGATGCAACACATTGGTTAACATGTCCCTGTCCAAACTATTTAAAATGTATGCTTGGCATTAAATTCGAAATGTGTTTACATAGTTACATAGTTAGTTTGGTTTGAAAAAAAGATATCTGTCCATCAAGTTCAACCAGAAAAAAATAAACAAATCACTGTTCTGAACCTGAGCATATTCCAATTGATCCAAGGGAAGGAGAAAACCCTTTACAGGCCTAGCACGTTAACCTTAAAGGAGTTATCAGGCAAAATTAAGAAAATAAGCGTTACTTACCCGGGGCTTCCTCCAGCCCCAAGCTCCCAGCATATCCCTCGCCGCAGCTCTACCCGCAGCCGTTCTGCAGCAGTAGATCTGCACCTGCGCAGTCCGCTCCGGTCCACGTGACGGTGATTGACAGAGCTGCTCGCGCAGGCGCAATACAGGCCGACCTGGAGGTCAGCCTAACGTCATCGCCGGGGACCTGAACGGAACTGCGGTGAATGGCTGTGTGCAGAGCTGCGGAGAGGGACATGCTGGGAGCTTGGGGCTGGAGGAAGCCCCGGTAAGTATCGCTTATTTTCTTCATTTAACCTGATAACTCCTTTAAAGAGAACCCCCAGGTGGGTTCTAAGAATGCTATCAGCACACAGAGGCTGGGTCTGCATATACTGGCAGCCGGCTTTGGAAGTGTCACTCTCTGCCGCTCCCTGCCTCCTCCATAGCGCCGGTCCCCACCCGCGTCCCCGCTGAATGGAGGAAAGGGATGCGGACGGGGACCGGCACTATGGAGGAGGCGGGGGAGTGGCGAGACTGACACTTCCAAAGGTAAACTGCCGGCTGCGACACGCTTTATGTCGCTAGCATGGCATTTGATTTATGGGGGGCAAGCAGAGCGCAGGGTGGGGGGCCTGGGGGGCAGCAGTATAGCAACAGAGGCTGGGCAGTATATGCAGACCCAGCCTCTGTGTGCTGATAGCATGCTTAGAACCCACCTCGGGTTCTCTTTAAAGTGAAATATTCCTTTCCGACTCCAGGTGGCAGTGAGATGAAATCCCTGGATCAACTCTCCTGGGAATTACCTAGTAATTATAGCCGTGGATGCCCTTCAATGCAAGGAAAGCATCCAAGCCCTCTTTAAATGCAGATATAGAGTTTGCCATAACTACTTCCTGGGGTAAGATATTCCAGATTTTAACCACCCTCACTGTGAAGGACCCCTTTCTAAATAGATGGCAAAAACAGTTTTCCTCCATACGCAGATCATGTCCCCTTGTCCAAGCCTAGGGACAAAAAGTTCATCATCTGCCAAGCTGTTGTATTTAAGCTTGTTTTTTTAAAAAAGGTTTGAACATTTGCCATGTTGTCTTGATACTAATTTTTATGAAATAGAGATTTTACATGAATTAAAATCATAGCAGTATCATAGCTTTATTTTTAGAAAAGAGTTCTGGCCATCGTGCAATATTATCATCAAAGCGCTGATGGCAGAACTTTTTTCAGTGAAAAGAAGAGGAGGAAGTCCTGGAAGAGATGGGATGGACCTCACAGTGCTCTGAACTCTAAATAACTGACTCTGGGTGGGATTACATGATGGAGAGACAGACGCAACTGGAACAGCCCAAATCCAATTAAAAAAACAGAGGTTACATCTCCTGGATGTATGAAATACCTGTGTGCAAATGCATTTAGGAGAATTAACCAGTTAATGACAATATAACTTATTAAAGCGTCCTGTTTGAGCCTGTTAACGGCAACACGTTTTAATAAGTCGCTCGTTCCCGCCCCTGCTCCGCACGTGTATGTGCTGCTCCCACCGCCGTTTACCATAGGGTCACTGCGATCTGGGATTGGGGAAGAGGACCTCCTACCCAATCGCAATGCCTGGAATGAAGGGACGTGACCGCGGTTACTGGCCACTTCCATTCATAAAACAGGAAGCCTTCACAGTGTAGTTAAACGTAAAAAAAAAAAAAAAGTGAACACTTCCTATAACGGGAAAGTGTTCACTAGCACCATCTTGTGGCCAAAAAGTAAGACTACACATAAAATCACATACATACATACACAATATTAATTCAATTAATAACTTACACTTCCAAAGCCCCCCCCCCCCCCCCCCCTCCACAAAAAAAAAAACACTTGTAAAAAAAAAACAAAATCAGTTTAAAAAAATATACATGAATAGTTGCCTTAGGGACTCAGCTTTTTTAATCTATATTTTATGAGGAAAAATTACTTTTACTTTACTACATAGGGGCTTGTAATTATGGACCGGACCAAAAAAAAAAAAAACTAAACAGAAAAATAACACCTATATTTCCAAATAATATACTCTCGCCATACATTGTGATAGGGACATAATTTAAACCGTTTAGTAATCGGGACAACTGGGCAAATAAAATGTGTTGGTTTTATCCACAGGAGAACGTTTAATTTTAAGACTATACTGACCGAAAACTGAGAAATAATGATTTTTTTCCATTATTTTCTTATTTTTCCCGTTAAAACGCATTTAGAATATTCTTAGCAAAATGTACTACCCACAGAAAGCGTAATTGGTGGCAAAAAAACGAGGTATAGATCATTTTGTTGTGATAAGTAGTAATAAAGTTATTAGGGAATAAAAGAGAGGAGCATTGACAGGTGAAAATTGCTCTGGTCCTTTAGGGTAAAAACCCTTGGGGGTGAACTGGTTAAAGGACACCTGAAGTGAGACGGATATGGAGGCTGCCATATTTATTTCCTTTTAAGCAATACCAGTTGCCTGGCTGTCCTGATGATCCCCTGCCTCTAATACTAATAGCCATAGACCCTGAACAAGCATACAGCAGATCAGGTGTTTCTGACATTATTCTCAGATCTAACAAGATTAGCTGCATGCTTGTTACTGGTGTTATTCAGACACTACTGCAGCCAAATAGATCAGCAGGGCAGCCAGGCAACTGGTATTGTTTAAAAGGAAACACATATGGCAGCCTATATATTCTTCTCATTTCAGTTGTCATTTAAAGCAAACCTGACGTGAAAAAAAAGTATGATATAATGAATTGTATGTGTAGTACGGATAATCAATAGAACATTAGTAGCCAAGAAAAGAGTATCATATTGTTTTCCAGTACAGGAAGAGTGAAAAGCTTCTCTGAGCAAGTCGATCCACTGGGTCAAATGCAGTCCTATTTTCTGAAGCACTTCAACAGGCAAGAAACAGTGACAGCCAGCTTGAGATAAGGTTTTACTGCATATTGATATAAACCATTTGGACCAGCACCATGTCAGAAATATACAATATGACTGGTTATTCCCAGACTAGAATGTGCTAAGGGCCAGAGCCGGGACAAGGTCCTCCAGCACCCAAGGCTGAGACACCAAAATGCGCCCCTCCATCCCCGCCACCCCAGCCGCCACACACTGATTGCTATTAGACTAAGAGGTGCCACAGGGCCCACAACCTCCCCAACACCTTAATATCTAGTTATCTGGCTTGCAGTCACTGCTATGTATTCCGTTTTCTTATTTCTTTCTGCTTCAAACACAATTAGGAATGACAGCTGAATGAATTCTGCGCCCCTTCCTACACTGCGCCCTGAGGCTGGAGCCTCTCCAGCCTATGCCTCGGCCCGGCCCTGCTAAGGGCATAACAACCACATGAGTATGCAAAGAAAAAGCACCAGACTAATCATGTTAGCAAATGTCACAAAATCTTTATTGTACATAGCCACAAAAAGCAATAAAAACTATAAAAAAAAATCACCAAAAAGTTGACAAACAATGTCTCTCAAAGTACATGAATATAAGTGGGTAATTATATAATATATCTGTATAAACAACAGGCCAAAATGGATAACTCCCAAGGGGTTGTAATAGCAGTTTCAATAGAGTGCAAAGAGTTTTGTAATAGAATAAATAGATAAAGTACAAAGATTGTATAATAAGGTATGATCCTCCAAACACAATGGAGAGAATTGTGAATCAACGCATGAAAATTAGAAAACCGCAATGCAAGGGATATAGGGTAGAAGCTAATGTGCATAAAAGTATGGATAAGGGCTCTTACACAGTGGGACGTTGCGTTTTAGGGGACGTTAAAGTCGCATAACGTTCCCCTAACGCAACGCATGGTGGTGCTAAAGTTGGATGCTACATATAGCCGCGTTATGCGGCTCTTGGTGCGACGTTTTAGTTCGATAGAACCGGCAATGATTCATATGAATCATTGCTAGCAGGCAGAGAACAGGCAATGATTCATACGAATCATTGCTAACAGGCAGAAAACCAAGAATGATTCATATGAATCATTGCTAGCAGGCAGAGAACAGGCAATGATTCATACGAATCATTGCTAACAGGCAGAAAACCAAGAATGATTCATATGAATCATTGCTAGCAGGCAGAGAATGATTCATATGAATCATTGCTAGCAGGCAGAGAATGATTCATATGAATCATTGCTAGCAGGAAGAGAACCATTGCAGTGCAGTGAATATTAATTAGCCATGTGGCTAGGGGGACTCTCCCCTCCTCCTCTCCTGCACACAAAAAACAATAAAACAAGACTAACGGGACTAAAACCGCGTATAACACACAGCATGCGGCACTTTCATTGAACGTGCAGCATTACAATGTAACGCAACGTGGGCACTGTGAACAGCCCATTGATTTAGCATTACTGTGAGTTGGGCTGCATTACAGGCTGCTCTAACGGGCGCCTGTAACCTCCCACTGTGAAAGCAGCCTTAGGGCTCTTTCACATTAGGGCAGACTTTCTGCGTTAACGCAAACGGAAGCCGTTTGCGTTAACCAAGGTAAGATGAAAGTCCATAGACTTTCATTTTACCTTTCACACTCGACGCTGCGTTTCGATGCGTTGCGGTTCCGACGCACCCGGGCGCAGTTTTTCCTCCAACGCACCCGCGAGCCGGCGGTTTCCGTCGGGTTTAATTACCAGCTACCGCCGCTGATTGCGTCGCACCGCAGATACCCGACGACATGCCGCAGGCAGACAACGCGTGCAGGAGAACGGCTCCTGTTCGCGTTGTCAGATGTGAAAGAGCCCTTAGAGAAGGCTTACGTGAAGAGTTGCATGGAGGGATGCAAGAGGCCGAGAAGAGAGACACCAGACAGCTCCATGAACCTCTTCACGTTACCCACTAATATATATTACCCACTTATATTCATGTACTTTGAGAGACATTGTTTGTCACCTTTTTGGTGATTGTTTTTTATTGTTTTTATTGCTTTTTGTGGCTACGTACAATACAAAAGTTGTGACATTTGATAATATATGATTAGTCTGGTGATTTTTCAAAAGGGTACATTTTGCATATTCATAAGGTTTTACTGCAGGGAAGGGTCAATAATTATGCTTTTTTATAGTTTAAAAGACAGCGTGTAGTTTAAAGACTGCAACTGTGACAGCATGATGGAATGTCATTTAAAAAAGCTATATAACTGAAAACAAAAATATGAGACTCTTTTCCTTGCTACTAATGTTCCATTCATTATCCGTGCCTCACATACAATTCATTATATCATACTTTTTTTTGGTTCAGGTTTGCTGGATTAGATGGACATAGATTTTTTCTTTTTATCCTGCTTCTTGTTCATTATCCACTAGGGGGAGCTGCTACTCCATTTTGCAGTACTCCAGCACTGAGGTGATGATATTCTATCTAAACTCCAAAATGTAATTTTCTTCCATCATAATCTTCCTACAAATGTCTTTTCCACATTAAGCGTAATTCACCGGCCAGTTGGAAAGGGCAGATTACTTAGGACTGATATGTAGAGCGTGTAATCAGTGCGTGGATCTCATTTCTGACTGATGGATTCCGGTCTCTCCTGCGATGAGAGCAAATCTATAAATATCACCTGGAAAGAGATAATCTGATAAAGTAAACTGAGATAAGGTTCTGATAAGGAGGAAAGATTATTCCCTGCATATCTCTACCTTCCAGCCAGTGATGTAAAACTCACACACTTAACTAAAGTCATAATCATGCACGTGTACAGAGGCAGTGGCGTAGCTACAGAGCTGTGGGCCCCGGTGCACATTTTATATTGCCCCCCAAGCACTCTATACATAACAACTGATACAGCGCACCAGAACCTGCCAAGCACAACTACAATGTCAGAGGAGCAAGAAGGGGATGGGGAGCAGTTTGTTAATGATTACCACTATTCAAAGTATCTATAGAAGTGATTATTATGAGCACAGGACCAATACAGAGCTAATACTGCAGCTGAGGGAGGGCACCTTGGCCCCCTCTGACCCATGGGCCCTGATGCGGTCGCTACCTCTGCAACCCCTATTGCTACGCCACTGTACAGAGGCCCACAACAAGAGCAGGATCATCAACCTAGGCAGGTGCCTGGGACCTAATTAGTGTCAAGGTACCCAGCTGACACCTTGTCTGATTCTTTCCTACCTCAAATTACCATAAGGGCTGGTGCACATCCCAAGTAATCAGTTATACAGCTGACCCGTGTCTGTGCAGTCCGGCCCAGCAATGTCTCCCAAGAGGATCGGGTCCTGATCCCCGATGAGCGTCATCCCTCAAAAGGTGTGTATGCACCTTTAAGGACAACTGAAGTGAGAAGAGTATGAAGGCTGCCATATTTATTTCCTTTTAAACAATACCAGTTGCCTGGCAGCCCTGCTGATCTATTTGTCAGAAACACCTGATCTGCTGCATGCTTGTTCAGGGTCTATGGCTACAAGTATTAGAGGTAGATGATCAGCAGGGCAGCCAGGCAACTCCTGTCAAGGTTATCTGTTTGTATTGACCTGAGGAAGCGGGCTGAGACCTGTGAAACGCGTTGTCTACAATTAACCACGTTGAAATAAAGACTCCTTATATCCTTTTTGAGTGAGTCTTCTTTGGAGGTAAGACACCTCTTATTATATTACGATACTATCATCATACTTAGACCCGTTAGCATTATAACTGGGCGCCTCCCCAAACCTCTTAAACAGATGAATGGGTAGATGTAGGAGTGATGGATGGATGAAAGGAGGAGTGATGGGTGGATGGATGAAGGAGTGACTGAAGGATGGATGGATGAGGAATGGTTGGATGGATGAAGTAACGAGAGATGGATGGTTGGATGAACAGATGGATGAAGGAGTGACTGAAGGATGGATGGATGAGGAATGATTGGATGGGTGAAGTAACGAGAGATGGATGGTTGGATGAACAGATGAATGGGTAGATGTAGGAGTGATGGATGGATTAAAGGAGGAGTGATGGCTGGATGGATGAAGGAGTGACTGAAGGATGGATGGAGGAGGAATGGTTGGATGGATGAAGTAACGAGAGATGGATGGTTGGATGAACAGATGGATGGGTAGATGTAGGAGTGATGGATGGATGAAAGGAGGAGTGATGGGTGGATGGATGAAGGAGTAACTAAAGGATAGATGGATGGATGAGGAATGGATGGATGGATGAATTAACGAGAGATGGATGGTTGGATGAACAGATGGATGAGTAGATGTAGGAGTGATGGATGGATGAAAGGAGGAGTGATAGGTGGATGGATGAGGAATGGTTGGATGGATGAAGTAACGAGAGATGGATGGTTGGATGAACAGATGGATGGGTAGATGTAGGAGTGATGGATGGATGAAAGGAGGAGTGATAGGTGGATGGATGAAGGAGTGACTGAATGATGGATGGAACTATGACGTCAGTGAGATCAGGAACCTCTGTGGTGACACTTGTGTGTCTCGTCCTGCTTCTCTCCCTCTATGTCTCTGTTTTTGTCTGGTGATGAATGTTGTAAATGAGGTAAAGATTACATTATGCGAGCTATGCTGGGAATTATCTCCCCCGGAGAGCTGTGGGTTCTACCACAGGAAATGGCTCTGTCTCTTTTGGTGCCATCTGGCCGATACTCTCGAGGCCACCAGATGATGTCTTGTAAGAACAAGCTCACATATAAAACATGGCAACTGCTTTCATGTATCCAGCCAAAGCAAGCAAGTCTGCAGACATAACCCTTCACCTCTCTCATGCTGTTCCCTTAAAACTGTCATCAAGGGTCCCTCAGTTGAGATTTACTCCCGTTTACTTTTAGATTGGCGTCACCATCCAGGAGCTCTGAGGACTTCCATCAGATAAGCCATCTCAAGAACGTACATGCTTCAAAGAGCTTCTTCATCATTCGCTGGCAGAAGTCATACTGAATGGTCACAATTAACGAGATGACATCTTTTTGTAGCATCTGTGGTTTTCTTTCTGTACACATGCTTTCTGCCACGGCACTGAAGGGAGGTCCTACATGGGATACCTTCTGCCATTGAATGAAGGAAGAGGGTTTGGTAGTGTGGAGCTTCTCTAATAGATGCTTTAAGAAATATTTGTTACTATAAGAAGCCACAGCAGAAAGACTGAGACCCCCATGGCCAGGCAAGGCCAAAAAGGCCATGGCCTAGGGCACCAGGAAGTCAAGGGGTGGGTGTCAGAAGCAGCAGTTAGCCTGCTGAACATTCACAGCAATCGGGTGAGCTGCCGAACGAGCTATTCCTGATGCTGGTTGTGCTGCACTCTGCACACATTATCAGCCATTGCCGGCCCACCGTCGTCCTGCTTCACAGTTTGTGCATAGGGGTGGGTGGCTACCAACAGCCATATCTGGCACCTGGAGGATGAGGGGGCCGCTAACAGGTACTCACAGTGATCTCTGAACTGCCTGTCACTAACAGAATGCACTGCTCGCCAAGGAGTTTACAATGTAATCCCTGCCATCACGTCACTAACTGTCCTCAGAGGAGTTTACAATGTATTCCCTGCCATCATGTCACTAACTGTCCTCAAAGGAGTTTATAATGTAATCCCTGCCATCATGTCACTAACTGTCCTCAAAGGATTTTACAATCTATTCCCTGCCATCATGTCACTAACTGTCCTCAGAGGAGCTTATAATGTAATCCCTGCAATCATGTCACTAACTGTCCTCAGAGGAGTTTACAATGCAATCCCTGCCGTTTTGGGGGGGGGGGGGGGGGCTGGCTGGTTAGGATGCTGTCGGTTGGGGGGCAGCTAGTAATAGTGGGCCTTGGGCAGTAAAAAGTACAAATCCGGCCCCTGCTGACCCCCACCATAACTAATGTAGTATGGCCACTATGAATCTTCCTGGTGTCATTATTGTTTGCTGCTCTGAGCCTGAACTGCACACATGGGCTTAGCTATAAACCATAGGGCCGCATAGCAATGTTTTAATTGTTCCCCTTCCCACTGAAGACCCCATTATCGCCACCGGCCATTGCCACTGGGCCTCCCTTAGCTCAGGCCCCCATAGCAGTTGCTATGGTTGCTATAGTAATCCCTCCGCCTCTGACTGATCATCTCAGAAGTCAGAACCAGTTATCTGCTCAATGTCAGTCAAGAACATTTCCAGGGATGAAGGTGTCTGGTCTCCACCAGTTTCTTGACATGAAGGGCAGGTGGATCTACAGAGAACTGATTTTACGTGTAAAGTTGAGCTGTTGTAGTGCTCTGTACTCACTGGGTACCCCCTCTTGTGTGCACCCTGTTCTTGTCACTTCCTGTCACTGTACCCCCTTGTCCATCCCCTTTCCTCTATACCACCCCTCTCCATGGCCCTCTATCCACTCCTTCCCTTCTCTGAGGTGTTTGCCATTACCCTTTCCTCTATCTTCCCCCCTTTTCTCTGCTGTAGTTGAACCTGTCCTAATGATACATTCCCCTGTGTCCTTATTTGGTCCCTTGTTTGTCCACCTCTTCTGTACCATCTCTCTTCCTCTGTGGCCCACAACCTCTGCCGGTGTAAAACCTCTAGGTGTCTTCCTATCCCATTCTGTCAGGGGCATAACAGGAAACCAGCCACATCCCCTCCCCCCCCCTTCCCCCCCTTCCCCATGCAATATTTGCTCAGGCCCATATTTTGACTAGAACAGGTGTAATGAAAGATTTTGCAACCCATTATATTTTGCAACTTGCCATAGAGGACAGCGTATAACTGCGTAGGCGTGGCTTCTGTCTGTTAACACGCCCGTACGATTTTGCAACCACGTATTCCATTGAGCTAGAAGGGGGATTATTCCCTGGGGGGGTTATTAGTTGAGCAAGAGGGGGGATTGTTCCCTCCGGGGGGGGGGGGTTGTTAGTTGAGCAAGAAGGGGGAATGTTCCCTCCAGGGGGGGTTATTAGTTGAGCAAGAGGGGGGGGTTGTTCCCTCCAGGGGGGGTTATTAGTTGAGCAAGAGGGGAGGGTTCTGTGTGAGAATAGGGTTTGGTTGGGTTGCATTTTCTGATACAGATAGGTTGAAGTCAATGGTTAGGTTGCACTTTCTGATAGCTATACGTATAAAAAAGTGCAACCGGTTGCAAAATCTGATAAAGTTGCAAATAATTTCACTACACTGGCTCTGTGTACACCTTTGTCCCCCTTCACAATGTTCCTCACGTGCACATTACTCCACTGTACCACCCTTCTGTGTCTCCCATGTTCTGCCCTCTGGGTATGCCAGTTGCCAGCTCCCTCCCTGCCCCTCCCCCCCCCCTTCCTCGCCACCCCAGTGTGCTCTGTGCAGTTCTGCATCCCCCTCTCTGTCCCCCCCGTGTATTTGCCATCGTCTTTGGCACTCCCGTCTGTTTCGCCGCTCAGGAAGCTTTTAGTGTCTCTTTTATTTGTCTAGAAAAGGGCCGCACATCCTCTCCAGCTGGGTCGTTCAGTGCTCGGTGGTGACACATCGCAGCGGGGGCGGGGGAGACGGTGACAGAAGCCATGGCTCTCAGCAAACTTTGATATATAACGAAATCATAGACAGGAATATAAACAGCCGACTGAGTTCCAGAATTTCGGCCAACTTCCAGAGAGGCGAATCCGCTGCGAGTCTGAGAGGCTGAAGTGAAGTACTTGAGAAGCGACAGTAAATCCCCGCACACGGCCCGCGAGCAGACTGTCTGCAGAAAACGCCATTCCTGAGGGCCCATTTCCACCGACCTGCATGCGATTTGAATGCGGTTGCTGACATGCGGTTTTATGCACATTTTAACTCATTGTAACCCTCACGTCCAAAGTTGGTACGCTGCAGGTTTCTGTATGTGAGACTTACGTCCAGCACTAAAAGCCGCCGCCGCCGCCGTGATTTTGTGCATGCGTGCGCGCCCCAATCGCTTGTGCACAAAAAATAAATAAACATTCATGCACATGCATGCTGATCCCATTGTAAATGATTGCTGCTAGAAGCAGTCAGTCATTCACATAAAGTTAAAGGGGAAAAAAAGGGTTTTAAAAAATTAAAGTGACAGTGTAGTATTAAAAAATAAAGTGGGTTTTGTTTTGTGTGTGTGTGTGTGTGTGTGTGTGTGTGAAGTTTTAACCCCTACCAAACTAATTAACCCCTTGTGTCACCTATACTTGGCTTTAAGATTTGTGGACACCTGTAATGGCTGCAGCCAATAGCAATCACATGCGATCACTATGACGTCAGCTCAGGGACCCAAAACGTTACTCTGACAACAGGTAATAATGCAACGCTACGCTGCCAATAGTTAGTGAAGCAAGCACATTATGACCAACATGTATTAACCACTTTCACCTCCTAGACGTACTAGCTACGTCCAGGAGGCCATGTGCGCTCCTGTGCGCTCCCGCGGCATGCATGCGCGCTCCCGGCCGTGGATCATTAGCCCAGGAATCAATGAATCGGGCTATGGTGCCCGATCACTGATTCCTCTCCCCCACAAAAAAAGCGACAGCTTCTCTTGGAAGCTTTGCTTTTTCTGACTCCTACGTCACCCTACGTCGCTCTAAGTGTACATGTTACGCTTACAGTGACGTCATGTAAACAAACTCATGGCTGCCATCTTGTGGCCAAAAAGTAAAACTACAACTAAATGTAAAAAAAGTTCATTGTGATAAATAATGATAAAGTTATAGGCTAATAGATGGGAGGTGAACATTGCTTGGATGCATAAAGTGAAAACGACTGAAGGCTGAAGTGGTTAAAGGGGTTCTTGGGGGGAGGGGGGTGTTGAAAATAAAAACGGACATTTACCTGGGGCTTCTATCAGCCTCCTGCAGCTGTCATGTCCCATGCCGTCCTCCTCCGATCACCCATTCCCCACCGCCGGTACCGGGCAATTATTCGTCTAACAAGACGAATAGTGCACACTCCCGGTCGTATCATTGGGAGCTTACTGCGCAGCCGCAGTCTTGCTAGGATCGGAATTACACCGGGACCGGTGGCGGGGAATGGCGGATCGCTGGAGGACGGCGCAGGACACGACAGCTGCAGGGGCAGGGGCAAATCCAGGATTTTCAAGGGGGGGGTTCCTGATAGGTCTCTTTTGGCAAGCCGCACACTACCGCGCATGCGTTTGCCCACAAAATCCACATGATGCACAGCATTTCTCCACAAAATACACACAATGCGCAGTGTTTCCCTACAAAATACACATGATGCAGTAGCGTTTCGCCAAAATATATATAATGTGGCAGTGATTAAGTAGCCAGATAACCCCCCTTTATTATGGATAACGAAATTACCCCACCCCTCTTTAGTATAGGTGACCAGATGACCCCCATTTATCACACAGGTAGCCAGATGAGGCCCCCCCCAGTTAGGATAAGTAACCATATGATCCCCATTTATAGTATATAGCCAGATAACTCCCCATTCAGTACATTCCCCCTTGTATTTCGCCAGATCCCCCTTGTATATATGGCCAGTGTATATAGTCAGATCCCCTGTATATATAGCCAGAGATCCCCCCCTGTATATACCCATATACCCACTGTATGCAGCCAGATGCCTCCCCCTGCATATAGCCAGTGTATATAGCCAGATCCCCCTGCATATAGCCAGTGTATATAGCCAGTTCCCCCTGCATACAGCCAGTGTATATATATAATCGTAATGTGGGCAGCAGCCATCAGAAAATAATCGTAATGTGGGCAGCAGCCAGCAGTCATCAGAAAATAATCGTAAAGTGGGCAGCAGTCACCAGAAAATCACAATGTGGGCAGCAGGCACCAGAAAATCGCAATGTGTGGGCAGCAGTGACCAGAAAATCGTAATGTAGGCAGCAGACACCTGAAAATCGCAATGTGGGCAGCAGACACCTGAAAATCGCAATGTGGGCAGCAGTCATCAGAAAATCGCAATGTGGGCAGCAGTGACCAGAAAATCGTAATGTGGGCAGCAGACACCTGAAAATCGCAATGTGGGCAGCAGACACCTGAAAATCGCAATGTGGGCAGCAGTCACCTGAAAATCGTAATGTGGGCAGCAGACACCTGAAAATCGCAATGTGGGCAGCAGTGACCAGAAAATCGTACAGTGGGCAGCAGTGACCAGAAAATCGTAATGTGGGCAGCAGTCACATGAAAATCGTAATGTGGGCAGCAGACACCTGAAAATCGCAATGTGGGCAGCAGTGACCAGAAAATCGTAATGTGGGCAGCAGTCACATGAAAATCGTAATGTGGGCAGCAGTCACCAGAAAATCCTAATGTGGGCAGCAGGCACCTGAAAATCGTAATGTGGGCAGCAGTCACATGAAAATCGTAATGTGGGCAGCAGACACCTGAAAACCGTAATGTGGGCAGCAGACACCTGAAAATCGCAATGTGGGCAGCAGACACCTGAAAATCATAATGTGGGCAGCAGACAATTAAAAATCGCAATGTGGGCAGCAGTGACCAGAAAATCGTAATGTGGGCAGCAGACACCTGAAAATCGTAATGTGGGCAGCAGACACCTGAAAATCGCAATGTGGGCAGCAGAGACCAGAAAATCGTAATGTGGGCAGCAGAAACTAGAAAAAAATGCACCTGTGAAAAAAAAAACAAATCACTTACCTGACAGAAGTCTTCTCCTCTCCCGGCATCTGGCACCAGCTCCCCGATGATCCTCCTGCAGCACATCTCCCGCGCTGACAGGCAAAGTGCAGGGCTACGGCAAGATGGCTCCCGAAGCCCTGTACTGGAGACACAGTCTCCAGAGCAGGGCTTCGGCAGCCATCTTGCCGTAGCCCCGATCTGCCTCCGGGAGACTGCGCTGCGGGGAAGAAGCAGCATATCTGGCTGGGGGGCCCCTCAATAGGGAGGGTGACAGCGCTCCCCCCCCACACGGCTAGCGGGCCCCGGGCCCCCCTACTGCGCACACACATGAGCAAGCGGCAGCTGCACTATTACATTCAGTGGCTGCCGCTGCTCAGATTCCGGAGGCACTTCCGGTCTAGGTGCAAGGGGGTGGTTCCAGACACCCGGAACAACCCCTTCAGTGCGCTAGAGGGGGCCGGCAGAAGCCTCAGGTAAGTGTCCGTTTTTATTTTCAACACTCCCCCACAGAACCCCTTTCAGGACTTTTTTATGCTATATCACTTCTATGACTATTTATTGGCGTTACCATTACAATGTATGTTTTATGCATAAGATTACTGTTCTGTGAAGCCCTCAATTTGTATTTTGTTCGTTTTTGATTATGCTAGAAAATGCCAATGTTGGGCATACTTCGACATAGGATTGGAAAGGGTTAATGTGTATCATCCTAATTCAAACCTCTCCATTTTATCTGCGATGACTTCACTGCCTGTCCCCAGCCAAATAAGCAATGCTGGTTTATGAGGATTACTCGCATTTGCTACAGACTGGGGACTCCGTATCATATGGCCCTGTTTGTTATTGTTTATGTCTCAGGCCTGTTCCATTTCTCAGATCAGAGGAAAGTTTGTTATTTCAGAACTTGTTTGGAAACGTTCAGAGATGAAGATACAGGATTGTGCTCATCATATGTCACAGCAACCACCACCTGCAACTCTTCATCCTCACCTGACTCCAGGTGGCAAGACAACAGCGACCTCGGTGGACAAACACTGCAATTACATCAGTACATTCCACTGTCTTTGGCATTATTAAAGCGGACCTGAACTCAGAACATCCTCTCTGCTCTAAGGCTGCTTTCACATTGGGACGTTAGAGGCGCCCGTTAGAGCAGCCTGTAACGCAGCCCAACTCACAGTAATGAAAAATCAATGGGCTGTTCACAGTGCGGACGTTGCGTTACAGTGTAACGCTGGACGTTCAATGAAAGTGCAGCATGCTGTGCGTCATACGCGGTTTTAGCCATGTTAGACTGTTTGTACATGCTCAGTAATGTTGTTTTTTTTTTTTTTTTTGTGCAGGAGAGGAGGAGGGTAGAGTCCCCCTAGCCACATGGCTAATTAATATTCACTGCACTGCAATGCAGATTCTCTTCCTGCTAGCGATGATTCATATGAATCATTCTCTGCCTGCTAGCAATGATTCATATGAATCATTCTCTGCCTGCTAGCAATGATTCATATAAATCATTCTCTGCCTGCTAGCAATGATTCATATGAATCATTCTCTGCCTGCTAGCAATGATTCATATGAATCATTCTCTGCGTGCTAGCAATGATTCATATGAAACATTGGCGGTTCTCTGCCTGCTAGCAATGGTTCATATGAATCATTCTCTGCCTGCTAGCAATGATTCATATGATTCATCAACTCTGTAGGAGTTGATTCATCAACTCTGTAGGAGTTCAGCGATTCATATGAATCATTCTCTGCCTGCTAGCAATGATTCATATGAATCATTCTCTGCCTGCTAGCAATGATTCATATGAATCATTCTCTACCTGCTAGCAATGATTCATATGAATCATTGCCGGTTCCATCGAAAGAAAATGGCGCATGTAGCATGCACCTTTAGCACCACCATGCGTTGCATTAGGGGAACGTTATGCGACCTTAACGTCCCCTAAAACGCAACGTCCCACTGTGTAAGAGCCCTAAAAGATAAGCAACAGCATAATAACCTTAAGGGCTTGTTCACACTAAGGGCACTTTCGGGATTTGTTAAGCGGCGGCAATTTAGAAAATCGTGCTAAAAGCGCTTGTGCAATGATTCCCTATGAGAGAGTTCACATCTGAGCGGTTCGATTCCGATCCGCTCAGCAAAGCGCTGCCTGGACCATTTTTGGGGCAATTTGCCTATAATGGAAGGTATAGAGAAATCGCAAAGCGCTTGAAAAAACACTTTCTGTAGCGATTTCCCCAGCGCTTTTAAAAATAAATACATTGTATTTATTATTTTCCGGGTCAAAGAGTTCACTTCCTGACTAATGGCAGGAAGTGTAAAATCAAATCGCTCTGCAAAAGTGCTTAGAAAAGCACTTTACAAAAAAATCGCAGGTAAGCGCCAGGAGGCACTAAAAATAACCGTGTACAAAATCGCAACATGCTGGCATCAGCAATTGCGATTTTAGATGTGAACAAGGCCTTACAGAAAAACATTTCTTTGTTGCAGCTGATACTAATACTGCAGTAATTCTGCAGTGTGTCTACTACAAAGGGTTAACATACTGTGTTTACAAATTAGCTTCTGAATCTGAAAGATCAAATTACACTTGTGATTACTTGAAGATGAGGGGGAATTAGACAGGCCCTTCACCCAAACACAAACAGGGTGGATTAATCTGTGTTTTCCTTGTGTCCAGGTCCATTTTAGAGCGGACGTGAACTCTTGCACACGCATGATGGAAAACACAGAGAAATTCACCCTTTGTCCACCCTGTGTGTGTTTATAGAGGACAGCCTGCCTAATTCTCCCTTCTCAGCAAGTAATGAGGCAGTGTAAGTTGAGCTGTCAGCTTTCTGCTGAGTCTGCTGACTTGTGAGCTAATATTTAAACACAGGAGGTTAACCCTTTCTGTGTTCCCAGCCACCAGGGAAAAAAAACCACTCAGCAGCATCTCTGTAGGAGTTCTATAATAAAGGTTGTTCTTCTCTTGCTTATCTTTTAGAGCAGAAAGAAAGTTCTGAGTTCAGGTCCACTTTAAAGGGAGCCAATTATTAAAAGGGGAATCTGAAGTGAGAGGGATATGGAGGCTGCCATATTTATTTCCATCTAAGCAATGCCAGTTGCCTGACCCTCCTGATGATCCTCTGCCTCTAATACTTTTAGCCACAGCCCCTGAACAAGCATACAGCAGATCAGGTGTTTCTGACATTATTGTCAGATCTGACAAGATTAGCTGCATGCTTGTTTCTGGTGTTATTCAGATACTACTGCAGCCACATAGATCAGCAGTGCTGCCAGGCAACTGGTATTGTTTAAAAGGAAATAAATATGGCAGCCTCTGTATACCTATTAATTCAGTTCCCCTTTAAGCAATGCCTGGCTGTCCCACTCATCCTCTGCCTCTAATACTCTTAGCCATAGACCCTGAACAAGCATGCAGATCAGATTTACTGGCCCAAGTCTGACTGGATTAGCAGCATGCTTCTTTTCTGTGATTCACACACTACTGCAGCCGAAGAGATCAGCAGGACAGCCAGGCAACTAGTATTATTTAAAAGGAAATAAATATGGCAGCCTCCATATCCCTCCCACTTCACTTGTCCTTTAAGCAGTGGCACCGAGACGTCTCTCTCTCTCTCTCTCTCTCTAAACCTATGCTCGGACATAGGCTGACATAGGATTCAGAAAGAGTTAATGATCCCATTTGGGGGTAAAAATCAGGGAGGGGAGCACCAAAGTCTAGTTTTGCTCAGGGCGGCCCTCCTGTTAATTAATTAACATTTTATTGTGTACTTTCTGCATCATATTGCAGAGCTCAGTTGTGTGATCTGTTGTACGTTGTATATTGCAGTACTGTGTGTTCTGTATGTTACACTTTCTAAGTTACAGCACTGCAGTCTTTACAATAACATTTATAACGAGTTTTTTTTCTCCCATTGGACTCAAAGCGCATTTCTTGTGTGTATGTTGTAAATTGCAGCGCTGTGAATATGCTGAAAACTGAAGCATTTGTTGTGATTTATGTTATGTTGTATATTGTGGCACTGTGTGGTGTGTTTTGTTGTATATTACTACTAGCTGATTGCCCGGCGTTGCCCAGGTATGTATTTGGTTGTTGTTGGTCCGCCCACTTTTCTAACCCTAACACACAATGACTCAATGACCTAGTTTGTGAGCTTTGCATTGTTTGGCATCAATAATTTGCATTGAAATGAAACAAATCTGATTGGCTGTGGCTCCACCCTCTTTTCTGATTTTGAACCCCAGTCACCAAATGACCAACTGTACCAGGTTTTAAGCTTGTGTCCTTAACAGTGCAAGAATGGCAGCAATTGAATATTCCCCTTGAAAAGCAATAAATGAATTTGGATTGGCTTTTGTAGGCTCCACCCAGGGGAGGACTGGCCCAGGGGGACGGGGGGCAATTGCCCCCCAGGCCGCCCGAATCTTAAGTAATTAGGGCCAGCAGACATACCACAGGTGACAGGTTCGCAGTGGGGATCGCAACCTCGCACAAAATTTCCCGGCAAGTTGAAGTATCCAATCAGAGAAGGGGCTGAGGCGGCCGGCCGTGGTGTGCCCTTGTGCGTGGCTGCGCCTGCGGTGGGTGTGAGCGGCACAAGGACACAAATAGCTTAGCTCCTCTCCGGCCCGGTGGGTTGACCCTGCTTGACTCCGCCCCCCGCTTGGAGCCATTGCCGCCCACAATGTGCTGCTGTGCCTGCGGTGTCATCGGAGTGAGCTGTCTCACTCTTCAGCTTTCTGTGCTGGGGGGATGGGGGCCTGGAGCTGTGGCTACGAGTGGCTGGTTGGCCTGACTGGAGGAGTCGGACACAGTCCTTCCCTGTGCTGCTGTGCCTGAGGTGTCGTCGGAGTGAGCTGTCTCACTCTTCAGCTTTCTGTGCTGGGGGCCTGGAGCTGCGGCTACGAGTACGAGTGGCTGGCTGTCCTGGCTGGAGGAGTCGGACACTCGGGGGCCTGGGAGTCAGAGATGCCACCTATAGCTGCTTGCTGCTGTGGAGGAGGAGGAGGTGTAGGACTGAGGAGACAGGAGGATAGAGGAGGTCGGTTCCAGGTCGCCAGAGGAGAAGGTGGTTTTTATAAATTTTGTTTCTGTACTTCTTCTCCCTTCTTGTCGCTGAGTTACTCACACTTTGCTGCCTGCCTGCTACTGCTGTCAAATTCAATTCTCTGCCCAAGCCAGTGCCCTCTGAGGTTTTTTTTTGTGTGATAATCATCCCCATTCTGACCCTGGCCTGAGGGGGAACGTTTTTTCTTCTTGTGGTGTGATTGACGGCAGGGGAGGGGGGAGGCAGGCAGTTAGGCACTGTCAAACAGGTAGTTGGAGGGGGGGGGGGGGGGGGGTAGGTGTCAGACAAGTCGTTTGTATGGTGGGTGGGCAGGAGTGGGGTTAGGCATCACCAGGTAGGTAGGTTTGTGTGTGTGTGTGGGTGGGGGGGGGGGGGGGTTAAAAGAGTTGTCAGGCATTTTTAATGAAATAAGTGCTACTTACCCGGGGCTTCCTCCAGCCCCACGCTCCCAGCATGTCCCTCGCCGCAGCTCTGCAGTCAGCCATTCGCTGCCGTTGCCTCCCAGTCCCCGGCGATGGCACCAGTCCGACCTGGATGTCGGCCTGTACTGCGCCTGTGCGAGCAGCACTGTCAATCACCGCCACGTGGACCGGAGTGTACTGCGCAGGCGCAGTAGTTCTGCGTCTGCACAGTACGCTCTGGTCCATGTGGCGGCGATTGACAGCGCCGCTCGCACAGGCGCAGTCGGCCTGACGTCATCGCCAGGGGCTGGGAGGCAGCGGCAGCGAACAGCTGACTGCAGAGCTGCGGCGAGGGACATGCTGGGAGCTTGGGGCTGGACGAGCCCTGGGTAAGTAGCACTTATGTTCATAAAAAAAAAAAAGCCTGATAACTCCTTTAAGGTTAGGCATCAGACACAGACAGGGTGTGTGTGTGTGTGTGTGTGTGCGTGTGTGCGTGTGTGCGTGTGTGCGTGTGTGCGTGTGTGCGTGTGTGTGTGTGTGTGTGTGTGTGTGTGTGTGCAGGGCCGTGCAGAGGGTCCTTAACTGGGGGGTGCTCAAATTTAAAAAAGGGGCCTGGCAATGCCTTCCCCCGCATGCCCCCCCCCCCCACCTCGTTTTTGGCTAGGGGGTATTGATTGTCATGCTGCTGAATGCAGATGCTTGGTGCCATGTGGGTTCTGGGTGTGAGTACAGAGTGTCATGTGGGTTCTGGCTATGGTTGGGTATCGAGTGCCATGCTGGTGTTGATTGAAAGTACTTAGTGCCATGTGAGTTCTGGGTGTAAGTACTGAGTGTCATGTGGGTTCTGGCTATGATTGGGTATCGAGTTTCATGCGAGTGTTGATTGCAAGTACTTAGTGCCATGTAAGATCTGGGTGCATGTACTGGATGTCATGTGGATGCTGGGTGCAGGTACTGGATGTGACATGGGTGTGAATACTTGTCGCCATGCCTGTACTGGGAACTGGCTATGGGTGGGCTTTGGGCATCACATGGGTTTTGAATGCAGGTACTTTGGGTGCGGGTACGGGTTAAGTAGGTACTTGGTGCAGATAGCGGGTGCCATGTGGAAGTTGTGTGCAGGTGTGAGTACTGGGTGCAATTTTAGGCCTGGGTGCAGATACTTGGGGCTTGATTCACTAACCGGTGCTAAGTGTTAGCAAGTTAGCTAACACTTAGGTATCAACCATCATGTAAGTGTTGATTGCAGGTACTCAGTCCCTTGTGAGTTCTGGGTGCAAGTACTGGATGTCATATGTGAGTGCTTGGTGTGGGTGCTGGGCACCAAGTGGAGGCTTAGTGCAACTGGAACTACTGCAGATGAAACATGTGGGTGTTGGGTGCAGGTACTGGGTATCACATAGGTGCAAATACTTGGTGCCATGCCTGGGTGCTAGCTATGGTTGGACATTGTGTCATGTGGGTTCTGAGTGCAGGTACTTTGGGTGCGAGTACTAGTTATGTGGGTCCAGATAGTCTGTGCCATGTGGAGGCTGTGTGCAGGTGTGAGTAATGGGTGCCATGCTGGGGCTGGGTGCAAGTACTGTGCCATGTAGGTGTGAGTACTGGGTGCCAGCTATAGGGTGAAGGGGTTGCAGGTATTGGGTGTCATGTGGCTGTTTGATGCAAGTACTCAGTGCCATGTTGAGGCCGGATGTGAGTATTGGGTGGAGGGTGCTCGGTTCAAGTACTGGGTGCTTGCAATAGTGGGGGTTACTGGTTGAGTGTAATGTATGTGGGAGCTGAATATATGGTGGGATTGTTGTGGGTGCAAGGGGTGGGAGATCACTGTGGGTACTGCTATGAATAGCATAGCTGCTGCTAGGGGAGGTAGAGGTCAGTGTGGTTGCTTGGGGAAGGGTAGGTCACTGTGGGTGCTGGGGGGAGAAGTAACTGTGGGTGCTGTGGAAGGTAGAGGTCAGTATGGGTGCTGGAGGAAAGGGAGGTCACTGTGGGTCCTTTGGGGGAGATCACTGTGGGTCTTGGGAGGTAGAGGTCATTGTGGGTGCTGGAGGAAGGGGAGGTCACTTTGGGTGCTACTATGAACTGCATAGTTGCTGCTAAGGGAGGTAGAGGTCAGTGTGGGTGCTGGGGGAAGGGTAGGCTACTGTGGGTGCTGTGGAAGGAAGAGATCAGTATGGGTGCTGGAGGAAGGGGAGGTCACTGTGGGTGCTGGAAGAAGTCAGAGTGGTTACTGGAGGAAGGAGTGGATGCTGGGTGTTGGGAAAGGCCACTGTGGGAGCTGGCAATGGGAGAGGTCACTGTAGGTGCTGCTTTTGGGATGGAATGTCCCTGTGGGTGCTGCAGGGGACAGGAGGGTAGCCACTGGGGGAGGGAAAAATCTTTGTGGGTGCTGGGGGAGAGATAGGTCAGTGTGGGTGCTGGGGTAGTCAGGATCACTGCTGGAGCTGGAGAGGGAGAGGTCACTGTGGGTGCTAGGTGGAGGGAGAGGTCACTGTGGGTGCTGGGGGAGGGAGAGGTCACTGTGGGTGCTAGGTGGAGGGAGAGGTCACTGTGGGTGCTAGGTGGAGGAAGAGGTCACTGTGGGTGGTGGGGGAGGGAGAGGTCACTGTGGGTGCTGGGGGAGGGAGAGGTCACTGAGGGTGCTAGGTGGAGGAAGAAGTCACTGTGGGTGCTGGTGAGGGAGAGGTCACTGTGGGTGCTAGATGGAGGGAAAGGTCACTGTGGGTGCTGGGTAGGGGAGATGTCACTGTGGGTACTGGGGAGGGAGAGGTCAGAATGGGTCCTAGGTGGTGGGAGAGGTCACTGTGATTGCTAAGTGAAGGGAGATGTTACTGTGGGTACTGGGGAGGGAGAGGTCAGTATGGGTCCTAGGTGGAGGGAGAGGTCACTGGGTACTAGGTGGAGGGAGAGGTCACTATGGGCACTGGTGAGAGAGAGGCCAATATGGGTCCTAGGTGGAGGGAGAGGTCACTGGGTCCTAGGTGGAGGGAGAGGTCACTGTGAGTGCTAGGGGAGGGAGTGGTCACTGGGTACTAGGTGGAGGGAGAGGTCGCTATGGGTACTAAGGGTGGAGAGGTCAATATGGGTACTAGGTGGAGGGAGAGGTCACTATGGGTGCTGGGGAGGGAGAGGTCAGTATGGGTCCTAGGTGGAGGGAGAGGTCACTGTGATTGCTAGGTGAAGGGAGATGTCACTGTGGGTACTGGGGAGGGAGAGGTCAGTATGGGTATAGGTGGAGGGAGAGGTCACTGGGTACTAGGTGGAGGGAGTGGTCACTATGGGTACTAGGGAGGGAGAGGTCAATATGGGTCCTAGGTAGAGGGAGAGGTCACTGGGTACTAGGTGGAGGGAGAGGCCACTATGGGTCCTAGGTGGAGGGAGAGGTCACTGTGACTGGGGGAGGGAGTGGTCACTGGGTACTAGGTGGAGGGAGAGGTCAGTATGGGTCCTAGGTGGAGGGAGAGGTCAGTATGCCACACTGGGATTTCTGTCTGGGCCTCTTCACTTTGAAAGTGTCCCAGGCGGGGGCGGAGCTTCCCGCGGGTGGGCGGGGCTTATCGCGACCGGGGGCGGAGCTTATTGTGCACGCGAGTGGGGCTTTTTTTTGAAGATTTTGAAAAGGGGGGTGCCTGGGCACCCAGAGCACCCCCCTGTGCACGTGCCTGTGTGTGTGTGTAAGATTTGCACACAAGAAAGATATGGCTTTGGGCTGGGGATGGCGTGAAACGGGCCTCTAGTTTGTGTTGTCCCCCCAGGCCAAAAGGTCCCAGTCCTCCCCTGGCTCCACCCTCTTTTATGAATATTAATCCCAGTCACCCAGTGACCAACTGTGCAAAGTTTGAGAACCCTACCGTTAACAGTGTAAGAATGGCTGCAGTTTACATTTTCCCAGTGAAATTTCTATTTGTCTCCACCCACTGATGACCCAGCATTGCCCGTGTATGTATTTGGCTGGTGTTGGCTATGCCCACTTTTTGTAATAGTAACAGACAATTACTTAATTACTCAGTGACCAGATTTGTGAGCTTTGCAGTCTCTGGCATCAATAATTTGCATTGAAATGAAACAAATATGATGGGCTGTTTGTGTCTCCACCCCTTTTCTGCATTTGAACCCCAGTCACCTAATAAATAACTGTACCCAGTTTGGGGCTTGTGCCATCAACAGTGCAAGAATGGCAGTAATTAAATACTTCCCTTGAAAATCAATAGATGAATTTTGATTGGCTTTTGTAGGCTCCATCCACTTTCATGAATAATAGCTGATGAATCGGTGTTGCCCAGGTATGTATTTGGCTGGTGTTAGCTCCAGCCACTTTTTCTAACCCTAACACACAAATACTCAATGACCAAGTTTGTGAGCTTTGGGGTCTTTGTCATCAATAATTTGTATATTCCCATAGAAATTAAGCAAATCAGATAGGCTGTTTGTGGCTCTGCATCTCTCCGGCATTTGAACCCCAGTCACCCAATGACCAACTGTAGCAGGTTTGAGGCATCTGCTATTAATAGAGCAAAAATGGAAGCAATTTAAATATTCCCCTTGAAAATCAACAGGTGAATTTTGATTGGCTATTATAGGCTCCACCCACTCCCCATAATATTAATCTCAGTCACCCAGTGACCATCTGGGCAAAGTTTGAGAACCTTTGCCATTAAAAGTGTAAGAATGGCTGCAGTTTATATTTTCCTAGTGAAATTTGTTTTTGGCTCTGCCCAATTTTTGTAACCTTGACACACAGTCACTCAATGACCAAGTTTGTGAGCTCTGGGGTCCTTGGCATCAATAATTTGTAATTTACCAGTGAGATGAAACAAATCTCATTGGCTGTTTTTAGCTCCACCCCTTTTCTGAATTTTAACCCCAGTGACCCAATGACCAACAGTACCAGGTTTGAGGCTTGTGCCATTAACAGTGCAAGAATGACAGCAATTTAAATATTCCCCTTGAAAATCAACAGGTGAATTTTGATTTTCTTTTTAGGCTCCACCCACTTTTTTGAATATTAATGCCAGAAAATCCCAGTGACCAAGTTTTAAGCTTTTGGGTTTCTGCCATCAAAATTGTGTGAATGGAAGCAGTTTATCCAGTAAAGTAATCTGATTGGCTGTTTGTGGCTCCGCCCCTTTAGTGCATTTGAACCCCAGCCACTTCATGACCGACTGTAGCTGGTTTGAGGCCTCTGCCATTATTAATGTAAAAGTGGCAGCAGTTTCAATATTTCCCTTAAAAATCAATAGGTGAATTTTGATTGGCTGTTGTAGGTTCCACCCACTTTCCTGAATATTAGTCCCATTCACCCAGTGACCAACTGTGTCACGTTTGAGAACCCTGCCAATAACAGAATGGCTGAAATCAATCTAACAAATCTGATTAGCTGTTTGTGGCTCCGCCCCTTTAGTGAATTTGGACCCCAGTCACCTATCAGCTAAGAGGCCTCTGCCATTAACAGTGTAAGAATGGTAGCAATGTAAATATTCTCCTTGAAAATCAATAGGTGAAATTTTGTTGGCTGTTGTAGGCTCCACCCACATTTCTGAATATTAATCCCAGTCACCCAGTGGCCCACTGTGTCAAGTTTGGGAACCCCACCATTAACAGTGTAAGAATGGCTGCAGTTTATATTTTCCCCTGGAATAAAATGTAGTTGTTGGTTCCGCCCACTTTTTCTAACCTTAACATACAGTCACTCAATGACCAAGTTTATGAGCTTTGGGCTTTTGGTATCAATAATTTGTATATTCCCATTGAAATTAAACAAATCTGATTGGCTGTTTGTGGCTCCGCCCCCTTTCCGAATTTGAACCCCAGTCACCCAGTGACTAACAGTACCAGGTTTGAAGCATCTACTATTAACAGTGTAAGAATGGCAGCAATGTAAATATTCCCTTTGAAAATCAACAGGTGAATTTTAATTGGCTGTTGTAGGCTCCACCCACTCTCTTGATATTCATCCCATTCACCAAGTGACCAACTGTGCAAAGTTTGAGAACCCTGCCAGAAACAGTGTAAGAATGGCTGCAGTTTATATTTTCCTAGTGAACTTTATTATTGGCTCCGTCCACTTTTTGCAACCTTGACACACAGTCACTCAATGACCAAGTCTGTGAGCTTTCAGGTTCCTGGCATCAAAAATGTGTGAATGGAAGCAGTTTATCCAGCAAGGAAATCTGATTTGCTGTTTGTGGCCCCGCCCTTTTAATGAATTTGGACCCCAGTCACCCAATGACCAACTGTACCAGGTTTGAAGCCTCTGCCACTAACAGTGTAAGAATGACAGCAGTTTTAATATTCCCCTTGAAAATCAATAGGTGAATTTTGATTAGCTGTTGTAGGCTCCACCCACTTTCTTGAATCTTAATCGCATTCACCCAGTGACCAACTGTGGCAAGTTTGAGAACTCTGTGATTAACAGTCTAAGAATGGCTGCAGTTTACATTTTTCCATTTAAAATGAACGGCTGAAATTTGATTGGCTGTGTTATGCTCCTCCCACTTTTCCTGGATTCGTAACCTCGGTCACCAAGTGACTAACTGTGCCAAGTGTGGGGACTCTGGCTTTATTACTGTGAGAATGGCAGCCTTTTACATGTTTTCCATTGACTTGAATGGGTGAAATCTGATTTGCTGTTTGTAGCTCCGCCCAGGTGTGCAGGGGGGCCGCGAGACCCCCAGAACATATCATCCCAGGTAGTAAGGGATCTGTATACCAAGTTTCGATCAAATCGGTCAAGCCGTTTTCGCATGATCGCGGCACATACACACACACACACACACACACACACACACACACACATACACACACACATACACACACACATACACACACACACACACACACACACACACACACATACATACATACATCCGATTTTATATATATAGATAGTGAATGTGGCATTTTGAACACTGCAGCACTATGCTGTGTTGTGACACATGTTACAGTACTGTGAGTTGTGTTACATTGCCTGTGTGTTGCAATGTATACTGCCTCAGTGTATGTTGTGTGTTGTATATCGCAGCTGTTGTGTATTGTGTTGTAAATGTGCAGCACTGTATTGCAGTACAATGACGTTATGAATCGTAGGCTTGTGCATTAGTTATGTTGTATATTGTGGAACTGTATTCTGTATTATATTGCATGTTTCTGTGCTTTGTATTGTGTATTTGCAGGTTGTGGTCTGTATGGGGGGGGCAGGGAATTCCACACATTCTAGGTTCTGGAATGGTGGACGCACTGGTGACCACACATATTTGGAATAGCAGAATAACCCTGAAGAGTGCAGGAACAGTGCAGTGCCCCAGTGAGTAGAGTGCAGTGCACGGGGGTGCAGTCACAGTGTATACAGTGCAGTGCACAATGTATATGTACAGGGCCCCAGTATATACAGTGCAGTGCAGGCTGTTGTAGGCTCCACCCACTCTCTTGATATTCATCCCATTCACCCAGTGACCAACTGTGCAAAGTTTGAGAACCCTGCCAGAAACAGTGTAAGAATGGCTGCAGTTTATATTTTCCTAGTGAACTTTATTATTGGCTCCGCCCACTTTTTGCAACCTTGACACACAGTCACTCAATGACCAAGTTTGTGAGCTTTCAGGTTCCTGGCATCAAAAATGTGTGAATGGAAGCAGTTTATCCAGCAAGGAAATCTGATTTGCTGTTTGTGGCCCCGCCCTTTTAATGAATTTGGACCCCAGTCACCCAATGACCAACTGTACCAGGTTTGAAGCCTCTGCCACTAACAGTGTAAGAATGACAGCAGTTTAAATATTCCCCTTGAAAATCAATAGGTGAATTTTGATTAGCTGTTGTAGGCTCCACCCACTTTCTTGAATCTTAATCGCATTCACCCAGTGACCAACTGTGGCAAGTTTGAGAACCCTGCGATTAACAGTCTAAGAATGGCTGCAGTTTACATTTTTCCATTTAAAATGAACGGCTGAAATTTGATTGGCTGTGTTATGCTCCTCCCACTTTTCCTGGATTCGTAACCTCGGTCACCAAGTGACTAACTGTGCCAAGTGTGGGGACTCTGGCTTTATTACTGTGAGAATGGCAGCCTTTTACATTTTTTCCATTGACTTGAATGGGTGAAATCTGATTTGCTGTTTGTAGCTCCGCCCAGGTGTGCAGGGGGGCCGCGAGACCCCCAGAACATATCATCCCAGGTAGTAAGGGATCTGTATACCAAGTTTCGATCAAATCGGTCAAGCCGTTTTCGCATGATCGCGGCACATACACACACACATACACACACACATACACACACACATACACACACACATACATACATACATCCGATTTTATATATATAGATAGTGAATGTGGCATTTTGAACACTGCAGCACTATGCTGTGTTGTGACACATGTTACAGTACTGTGAGTTGTGTTACATTGCCTGTGTGTTGCAATGTATACTGCCTCAGTGTATGTTGTGTGTTGTATATCGCAGCTGTTGTGTATTGTGTTGTAAATGTGCAGCACTGTATTGCAGTACAATGACGTTATGAATCGTAGGCTTGTGCATTAGTTATGTTGTATATTGTGGCACTGTATTCTGTATTATATTGCATGTTTCTGTGCTTTGTATTGTGTATTTGCAGGTTGTGGTCTGTATGGGGGGGGCAGGGAATTCCACACATTCTAGGTTCTGGAATGGTGGACGCACTGGTGACCACACATATTTGGAATAGCAGAATAACCCTGAAGAGTGCAGGAACAGTGCAGTGCCCCAGTGAGTAGAGTGCAGTGCACGGGGGTGCAGTCACAGTGTATACAGTGCAGTGCACAATGTATATGTACAGGGCCCCAGTATATACAGTGCAGTGCACGGGGTGCAGTGTATACAGTGCAATGCACAGGGGTGCAGTGTATACAGTGTAGTGCATAGGGGCTCAATGTATACAGTGCAGAGGGGCGCAGTGTATACAGTGTAGTGCTTAGGGGTGTAGTGTGTACAGGGGGGGCGGGAACAGATAGTGAGGCAAGGAGACAGAGGGAGGCACAGAGGGAATCACACACAGCAACTTAGGCAGGTGCCTAGGGCCTAGAGTCTAGGGGCTGGTTTATGCTAGCTCCTAACAAATCTTGTCAGAAAAGCTAGATGGCCATCAAGGGTGGGCCCATACTTGTTACTTGCCTAGGGCAGTGTTTCTCAACATTTTATTGGTATGTACCCCTTTGAAAACCCTATACTTTCCAAGTACCCCCTAGTATAGTAAACATTATCACAAGTACCCCTTGACAAATATACAATACAATACAATACAATACAATAACATTTGTAAAGCGCTTTTCTCCCATAGGACTCCTATATATTTAATCAAAGTACATAATTGGTTCTAAATCATTTCCAAGCATTTGCTATTTATTTTAATTAGCTAAAACACCTAATTTGGTGTTTAAATAAGATTTCTCATTTTCTAAAACTCTAAATTTGTTCTACTTGGTTAAGTATTTTAAGCCTGAGTACCCCCTGGAACCATCAGAAGTACCCCCTGGGGTACGCGTACCACACGTTGAGAACCTAGGGCCTAGGGCACCATTTTACCTTAATCCATCTAAGGACGCAGGGGGCAGAGGTAGCACAGAGGAACTGAAGGTGGCACATGGGGACAGAAGGAGGCACAAACACCCGTGGGAGTGTGATGTCATTTGAGGGCCTGGCTTAGATCAGGGGTGCGGCTTAATCAGGGGCATGGTACCCTCCCAGGACCAATGACACTCTAGGCAGTGGCCTGGAATGCCTATGCCTAAAAACGCCCCTGCTAACAGCAAGGCCTTTAATCACTCCAAAATCTCTCCCAAAATCACTGAAAAAACGACTTCCTCTTTCTCGGCTTGGCAAACAAGAGACTGCAGGTTCAAACAGGTACATTCTCCTGACTGTGTAATAATCGTGTACTGGGGAAAATTATTTATATACATTTGAATCCATGTAGAATTCATTTTTTTACCATCTGAAAAACAGAGTTTAATCCCACTTTAAGTGTGTATGGTGTCAAAAAGTGTACTGCTATTTACTCTAACCATCTAAGCCGCCTGGACGTGATTGTCACGTCCAGGCAGCTGCTGTTGCGCTGCTTTTCCATTCCAGAACTGCAATCAATTTTTATGACTGATTGTACAATTAAAAAATCTGACCAATGTACCACACACGTGTTCAATTATAAGTTAGCCAGCTATAGGTGCCCCAGAATAGGTTAGCCAGATAAAGGTGTCCCAGTATAGGTCAGTCAGCTATAGATGCCCCAGTATAGGTCAGCCAGCTATAGGTGCACCAGTATAGGTTAGCCAGCTATAGGTGCCCCAGAATAGGTTAGCCAGATATAGGTGTCCCAGTATAGGTCAGTCAGCTATAGATGCCCCAGTATAGGTCAGCCAGCTATAGGTGCACCAGTATAGGTTAGCCAGCTATAGGTGCCCCAGAATAGGTTAGCCAGCTATAGGTGCCCCCAGTATAGGTCAGCCAGCTATAGATGCCCCAGTATAGGTTAGCCAGCTATAGGTGCCCCCAGTATAGGTTATCCAGGTATAGGTGCCCCAGTATAGGATAGCTAGGTATAGGTTCCCCAGTATAGGTCAGCCAACTATAGATGCCCCAGTATAGGTTAGCCAGCTATAGATGCCCCAGTATAGGTTAGCCAGCTATAGATGCCCCAGTATAGGTTAGCCAGCTATAGGTGCCCCAGTATAGGTTAGCTAGGTATAGGTTCCCCAGTATAGGTCAGTCAGCTATAGATGCCCCAGTATAGGTTAGCCAGCTATAGATGCCCCAGTATAAGTTAGCAAGCTATAGGTGCCCCAGTATAGGTTAGGCAGCTATAGATGCCCCAGTATAGGTTAGCCAGCTATAGATGCCCCAGTATAGGTTAGACAGCTATAGGTGCCCGAGTATAGGTTAGCCAGGTATAGGTGCCCCAGTATAGGTTAGCCAGCTATAGATGCCCCAGTATAGGTTAGCCAGCTATAGATGCCCCAGTATAGGTTAGCCAGCTATAGATGCCCCAGAATAGGTTAGCAAGCCATAGGTGCCCCCAGTATAGGTTAGCCAGGTATAGGTGCCTCAGTATAGGTTAGCTAGGTATAGGTTCCCCAGTATAGGTCAGCCAGCTATAGATGCCCCAGTATAAGTTAGCCAGCTATAGGTGCCCCCAGTATAGGTTATCCAGGTATAGGTGTCCCAGTATAGGTTAGCTAGGTATAGGTTCCCCAGTATAGGTCAGCCAGCTATAGATGCCCCAGTATAGGTTAGCCAGCTATAGATGCCCCAGTATAAGTTAGCAAGCTATAGGTGCCACAGTATAGGTTAGGCAGCTATAGATGCCCCAGTATAGGTTAGCCAGCTATAGATGCCCCAGTATAGGTTAGACAGCTATAGGTGCCCCAGTATAGGTTAGCCAGGTATAGGTGCCCCAGTATAGGTTAGCCAGCTATAGATGCCCCAGTATAGGTTAGCCAGCTATAGATGCCTCAGTATAGGTTAGCCAGCTATAGGTGCCCTAGTAGAAGTTAGCCAGCTATAGATGCCCCAGAATTGGTTAGCCAGCTATAGGTGCCCCAGAATAGGTTAGCCAGATATAGGTGCCCCAGTAAAGGTTAGCCAGCTATAGGTGCCCCAGTATACGTCAGCCAGCTATAGGTGCCCCAGTATAGGTTAGCCAGGTATAGGTGCCCCAGTATAGGTTAGCCAGCTATAGGTGCCCCAGTGGTAGGTTAGCCAGCTATAGGTGCCCCAGTATAGGTTAGCCAGCTATAGGTGCCCCAGTATAGGTTAGCCAGCTATAGGTGCCCCAGTGGCAGGTTAGCTAGCTATAGGTGCCACAGTATACGTTAGCCAGCTATAGGTGCCCCAGTATATGTTAGCCAGCTATAGGTGCCCCAGTGGTAGGTTAGCCAGCTATAGGTGCCACAGTATAGATTAGCCAGCTATAGGTGCCCGAGTGGTAGGTTAGCCAGCTATAGGTGCCCCCAGTATAGGTTAGCCAGCTATAGGTGCCCCAGTGGTAGGTTAACCAGCTATAGGTGCCACAGTATATGTTAGCCAGCTATAGGTGCCCCAGTGGTAGGTTAGCCAGCTATAGGTGCCACAGTATATGTTAGCCAGCTATAGGTGCCCCAGTATAGGTTAGCTAGGTATAGGTTCCCCAGTATAGGTCAGTCAGCTATAGATGCCCCAGTATAGGTTAGCCAGCTATAGATGCCCCAGTATAAGTTAGCAAGCTATAGGTGCCACAGTATAGGTTAGGCAGCTATAGATGCCCCAGTATAGGTTAGCCAGCTATAGATGCCCCAGTATAGGTTAGACAGCTATAGGTGCCCCAGTATAGGTTAGCCAGGTATAGGTGCCCCAGTATAGGTTAGCCAGCTATAGATGCCCCAGTATAGGTTAGCCAGCTATAGATGCCCCAGAATAGGTTAGCCAGCCATAGGTGCCCCCAGTATAGGTTAGCCAGGTATATGTGCCTCAGTATAGGTTAGCTAGGTATAGGTTCCCCAGTATAGGTCAGCCAGCTATAGATGCCCCAGTATAGGTTAGCCAGCTATAGGTGCCTCCAGTATAGGTTATCCAGGTATAGGTGCCCCAGTATAGGTTAGCTAGGTATAGGTTCCCCAGTATAGGTCAGCCAGCTATAGATGCCCCAGTATAGGTTAGCCAGCTATAGGTGCCCCCAGTATAGGTTATCCAGGTATAGGTGCCCCAGTATAGGTTAGCTAGGTATAGGTTCCCCAGTATAGGTCAGCCAACTATAGATGCCCCAGTATAGGTTAGCCAGCTATAGATGCCCCAGTATAAGTTAGCAAGCTATAGGTGCCACAGTATAGGTTAGGCAGCTATTGATGCCCCAGTATAGGTTAGCCACTTATAGATGCCCCAGTATAGGTTAGACAGCTATAGGTGCCCCAGTATAGGTTAGCCAGGTATAGGTGCCCCAGTATAGGTTAGCCAGCTATAGATGCCCCAGTATAGGTTAGCCAGCTATAGATGCCTCAGTATAGGTTAGCCAGCGATAGGTGCCCCAGTATAGGTTAGCCAGCTATAGGTGCCCTAGTAGAAGTTAGCCAGCTATAGATGCCCCAGAATTGGTTAGCCAGCTATAGGTGCCCCAGAATAGGTTAGCCAGATATAGGTGCCCCAGTAAAGGTTAGCCAGCTATAGGTGCCCCAGTATATGTCAGCCAGCTATAGGTGCCCCAGTATAGGTTAGCCAGGTATAGGTGCCCCAGTATAGGTTAGCCAGCTATAGGTGCCCCAGTGGTAGGTTAGCCAGCTATAGGTGCCCCAGTATAGGTTAGCCAGCTATAGGTGCCCCAGTATAGGTTAGCCAGCTATAGGTGCCCCAGTGGTAGGTTAGCTAGCTATAGGTGCCACAGTATAAGTTAGCCAGCTATAGGTGCCCCAGTATATGTTAGCCAGCTATAGGTGCCCCAGTGGTAGGTTAGCCAGCTATAGGTGCCACAGTATAGATTAGCCAGCTATAGGTGCCCGAGTTGTAGGTTAGCCAGCTATAGGTGCCCCCAGTATAGGTTAGCCAGCTATAGGTGCCCCAGTGGTAGGTTAACCAGCTATAGGTGCCACAGTATATGTTAGCCAGCTATAGGTGCCCCAGTGGTAGGTTAGCCAGCTATAGGTGCCACATTATATGTTAGCCAGCTATAGGTGCCCCAGTGGTAGGTTAGCCAGCTATAGGTGCCACAGTATATGTTAGCCAGCTATAGGTGCCCCAGTGGTAGGTTAGCCAGCTATAGGTGCCACAGTATAGGTTAGCCAGCTATAGGTGACCCAGTATAGGTTAGCCAGCTATAGGTGCCACAGTATAGGTTAGCCAGCTATAGTTGCCCCCTCCACTTCCTCCCTCTGCAGAGTGTGAGCGGAGAGGTTATGAAAAGAGACTCACTGGCTCCCGATATTCCAGCGATGATATCCATTCATCAGCAGCAGCGCGTCCAGCACAGTCTCTATGGCTACAGCGGGTCTCTGTGACCCGGCGGCTCGTAACAGTGCATCACATGACTCATCATGTGACTCGCTGTTACACACTGCCGGGTCACGCGCACAGAGACCCGCTGTAGCCATAGAGACAGTGCTGGAAGCAGGGCCGGGCCGAGGCATAGGCTGGAGAGGCTCCAGCCTCAGGGCGCAGTGTAGGAGGGGGCGCACAATTCATTCAGCTGTCATTCCTAATTGTGTATAAAGCAGAAAGAAATAAGAAAAGGGGATACATGGCAGTGACTGCAAGCCAGATAACTAGATATTAAGGTGTTGGGGAGGTTGTGGGCCCTGTGGCCCTCTTAGTCTAATAGCAATCAGTGTGTAATGGCTGTTGTGGGAGGGATGGAGGGGCGCACTTTGGTGTCTCAGCCTTGGGTGCTGGAGGACCTTGTCCCAGCTCTGGCTGGAAGCGCTGCTGCTGATGAATGGATATCATCGCTGGAATATCGGGAGCCAGTGAGTCTCTTTTCATAACCTCTCCGATAACACACTCTGCAGAGGGAGAAAGTGGAGGGGGCGCTTTGGGCCTTTTATACATGGGCTGCCTGTAGGCACAAGCCTACAGTGCCTATAGGTAAATCCAGCTCTGCCTGGGTCATCATGATCTTAGCTTACTAATTCTACCATTAAATGGGATTTGTGAGTAGTCCTAAAATGTTGAATTATAATAGATAAAGTAAATATTAGAACTTTTGATATTCTAGAGTATTTACTGGATACAGCGCAGAGGTTCTTGGGTCTTGCAAGAGCTTAATAGGGCAGTGGTTCACAGTATGGAACATACAAACTTCCCCAGGCACAAAAAGGACACCCTCTGGATGACTTACCATTGGGCTTCTGCTGCAGCAGAGCTGGAAACTGAGACTGAGCCCAGCATGTTTCTAGAGGTGACACCACCAGCACCGTATGAGCTCCAATCTCTTTGAAAGGAGACATCAGACCCAGGGCCGAGGCAGAGGCGAGAGAGGCTCCAGCCTCAGGGCGCAGTGTAGGAGGGGGTGCAGGGCCGAGGCAGAGGAGAGAGAGGCTCCAGCCTCAGGGCGCAGTGTAGGAGGGGGCGCAGGGCCGAGGCAGAGGCGAGAGAGGCTCCAGCCTCAGGGCGCAGTGTAGGAGGGGGCGCAGGACTGAGGCAGAGGAGAGAAAGGCTCCAGCCTCAGGGTGCAGTGTAGGAGGGGGCGCAGGGCCGAGGCAGAGGAGAGAGAGGCTCCAGCCTCAGGGCACAGTGTAGGAGGGGCCTGGCTGAGGCAGAGGCGAGAGAGGCTCCAGCCTCAGGGCGCAGTGTAGGAGAGGGCCAGGCAGAGGCGAGAGAGGCTCCAGCCTCAGGGCGCAGTGTAGGAGAGGGCCAGGCAGAGGCGAGAGAGGCTCCAGCCTCAGGGCGCAGTGTAGGAGAGGGCCAGGCAGAGGCGAGAGAGGCTCCAGCCTCAGGGCGCAGTGTAGGAGAGGGCCAGGCAGAGGCGAGAGAGGCTCCAGCCTCAGGGCGCAGTGTAGGAGAGGGCCAGGCAGAGGCGAGAGAGGCTCCAGCCTCAGGGCGCAGTGTAGGAGGGGGCGCAGGGCCAGGCAGAGGCGAGAGAGGCTCCAGCCTCAGGGCGCAGTGTAGGAGAGGGCCAGGCAGAGGCGAGAGAGGCTCCAGCCTCAGGGCGCAGTGTAGGAGAGGGCCAGGCAGAGGCGAGAGAGGCTCCAGCCTCAGGGCGCAGTGTAGGAGAGGGCCAGGCAGAGGCGAGAGAGGCTCCAGCCTCAGGGCGCAGTGTAGGAGAGGGCCAGGCAGAGGCGAGAGAGGCTCCAGCCTCAGGGCGCAGTGTAGGAGAGGGCCAGGCAGAGGCGAGAGAGGCTCCAGCCTCAGGGCGAAGTGTAGGAGAGGGCCAGGCAGAGGCGAGAGAGGCTCCAGCCTCAGGGCGAAGTGTAGGAGAGGGCCAGGCAGAGGCGAGAGAGGCTCCAGCCTCAGGGTGCAGTGTAGGAGGGGGCGCAGGGCCGAGGTGAGAGAGGCCCCAGCCACAGGGCGCAGTGTAGGAGGGGGCGCAGGGCCAGGCAGAGGCGAGAGAGGCTCCAGCCTCAGGGCGCAGTGTACGAGAGGGCCAGGCAGAGGCGAGAGAGGCTCCAGCCTCAGGGCGCAGTGTAGGAGAGGGCCAGGCAGAGGCGAGAGAGGCTCCAGCCTCAGGGCGCAGTGTAGGAGAGGGCCAGGCAGAGGCGAGAGAGGCTCCAGCCTCAGGGCGCAGTGTAGGAGAGGGCCAGGCAGAGGCGAGAGAGGCTCCAGCCTCAGGGCGCAGTGTAGGAGAGGGCCAGGCAGAGGCGAGAGAGGCTCCAGCCTCAGGGCGCAGTGTAGGAGGGGGCGCAGGGCCAGGCAGAGGCGAGAGAGGCTCCAGCCTCAGGGCGCAGTGTAGGAGAGGGCCAGGCAGAGGCGAGAGAGGCTCCAGCCTCAGGGCGCAGTGTAGGAGAGGGCCAGGCAGAGGCGAGAGAGGCTCCAGCCTCAGGGCGCAGTGTAGGAGAGGGCCAGGCAGAGGCGAGAGAGGCTCCAGCCTCAGGGCGCAGTGTAGGAGAGGGCCAGGCAGAGGCGAGAGAGGCTCCAGCCTCAGGGCGCAGTGTAGGAGAGGGCCGGGGCAGAGGCGAGAGAGGCTCCAGCCTCAGGGCGCAGTGTAGGAGGGGGCGCACAACTCACTCAGTTATCATTCCCTTATTGTGTTTGAAGCAAAGAGAAATAAGAAAAGGGGATACAAGGCAGTGACTGCAAGCCAGATAACTAGAGATTAAGGTGTTGGAGGCCCTGGGGTGCCTCTTAAGCAGCCCATACACTCAGCCGATTTTCTGGCCGACCGATCGATCGATCAATCGATTGCAAATCGGTTGGCCAATCGACCGATCGACAGCCGATTTCGATCGATTTCGATGGATTTCCATCGAACTTGCAGGGTGGAAAATTTAGGTCGATCTGATGAGATTGCTTATCAGTTTGCATTGGCCTTAATGGAAATCTGATGGCAAAAAAATGCCATCAGATCGAATTTCAATAGATTTCAAAATGAAATCTATTGGAATTCTTTCCTGGTAAAAAATGTTCTAAAAACGCATCAGATAGATCATCAGATGCATTTCTTATCTATCTGCTGCCAATCTGACGAGTGTATGGGCACCTTTAGTCTAATAGCAATCAGTGTGTGACGGCTAGAGTGGAGGGATGGAGGGGCGCACTTTGGTGTCTCAGCCTCGGGTGCTGGAGGACCTTGTCCCGGCTCTGGAAGACATTTTCTCCTGGCATCAGTGTGTTTGGTTGTGGGTTTTGCAGGACTCCTTTCTTTGATGCAGTAGGATGTTTTGGTAGCTGTGAAGCAGTAGGCCCTTATCAACCAGTAAAGATCCTCCATCTATGAGTATCTTTCCACTATGTCCACCAATTGTTCCATAGTTCTGAAGGCCTCCAAGAGTGAGCTCGGAGATTGCTAAGCAGGGAGCTTGGAGACCAGTCCAGCATGACCTATTTCACTAATTGGGAATCAGATGGAACCTGTAACTGCAGCCACTTTTTAAAACATTGCTGGATCTGGTAGATACTTCATGCCACATGGTCAAATGTGCTTGTGGAGTTTCCTGTTGATAAATAAGCCGGGCATCTAACCAGCAGCTCCTCTCTTGCAGGTTCCCATATCTTTCTACCTGAACTTGATTAGATCTTGTTTGCA
Source organism: Hyperolius riggenbachi (assembly GCF_040937935.1). Taxonomy (NCBI): domain Eukaryota; kingdom Metazoa; phylum Chordata; class Amphibia; order Anura; family Hyperoliidae; genus Hyperolius; species Hyperolius riggenbachi. The sequence goes on along the minus strand of NC_090653.1, from coordinate 26,153,275 downwards.
GGTCCTGGCACTGGCAGGGTGCATCATCTAATGGAGTATCTCCTCCATTATACAGACTATATCATCTTTTAAACATCAGTTTCAACAGCCTAAACAACTACAACATGCGCCGTGCAACAGATGTCGAGTTTAGAGGAGGTTAGGGATTGCAGCAGAATAATAACAGATAAGGCTTTATTTTCCCAAAAAGGCAAACAAAAAGTAATGCTCCCAGCAGCAGCAGCACAAGATAAAGTCAGCTTGTCTTTGGTACAAACAAAGCAAGGTCAATCCTCACCAAGTCAGGGTTTCCTCCTACAGCAGGGGTGTCACAGTCCGAATGTTTCCATGCACACCACAAACACCCCCCAAAACTCCTTGCAACATTTTTTACACAGCAGCATACTTTATTGTATGGTTGCCTTGAAATCTGTGAGAGATTCTGATTGTTATTTTTGGTCAGCAATTAACCACAGGGGTTTTTTACACTTATTTGCTGACCATCACGGCAGTGTTTCTCAAAATTTTCTTGCCCCCAGTAGAGGATCTGATGGTCACATCCAGGGGCATAACTAGAGCGGAGTTGCCCCCGCAATTGCAGGAAGAGGGGGGGGGGGGCAGAGCTGTGGGGGGCCGAACTACAAATCTTCCCTTTCTCCAATCAGGGGCAAATTTAAGAAAAGGCCCAATAGGCCATGGCCTAGGGCACCACAGGATCAAGGGTGGGTGGACAGCAGGCTATACTGGGGGAGGGGAAAAGTCACCTGGCTACCTATACTAGAGGGAGGTGGGCGCTCACCAGGCTATCTATACAGAAGTGGGGGAGGGTCATCTGGCTTCTAATACTAGAGGGACGGGGCTATCTAAACTGGAGGAGGGGAGGGGGGAAGGGTTATCTGGCTACCTATGCTAGAGGGAAGGGTCAATGGGCTACCTATACTGGAGGGAGTGGGAAGGGTCATTTGGCTACCTATACTGAATGGCAACGGCTGCCGACAGTGGCCTTGGGCGGCAAAGAGGCCCTGCCTCTGATACAGGGGACTATAGCCTCAGATCAGGTGTTTTTGTGGCTACACTTGTTATGGGTGTGAAGATCATGATGGCCACACGTGTTTTATGGCCCTTGTGAGATGGGCCCCCAGGCAAGGGAAGGGGTGTGAGCATTGGGGGGGGCCACTGGTCACATCATGTAAAATAACCCACTTCAGTCCATTTGTGTTCATCCAACAACATCATTTCAGGGCAGGTCTGGTGTAGAAGTCTCCTCTCAGACTGACAATCTGATCCAAAGACGATGTACTGTACATTAGCAAAGAAATCAAAAAGGCTTACCAGCTCGTAGTCCCCCAAGTTATATGGTTGTTATAAAAGCATGTACTGGATAACCAAATGATGTCCCATCTAATTCAGTCACATGAACTTCTCTGGTAAATATGCCAATGGGCGAAACCGGTCGGTTGGAGTCATATGGCACCAATTCCCCCTTCCCCTTGATTGGGTTTTTATATAGAGCGATTTCTTACTGTGGGATACCCTGTAATTTGGGACCCCCTATGTAAGTTTATTTTTAATGTATTTATTTGCCTTTGGGCATACTAAACAATTTACACTTAGATGTTTTAAAGAGCAACTGTAATAAAAAGAATACAAAAAATAAAATTGCTTATTGTTTACAGTATTCCTTTATTCTCCTCTATGCATCCTGTTTGTCCGCTGGGATCGCTGGAATTCCATCTGAGACATAAAGTCCAGTCATCCATCTTGAATTTAGCGGTTGTTATTACTGGTGAAACTCAAAAAATTTGAATATCGTGCAAAAGTCCCTTTATTTCAGGAATTCAACTTAAAAGGTGAAAGTAATATGTGAAATCGGAAGCCTTTGCAGGGGATTTGGATGAATTCGCTGATTAGAGTCTGACACATTGGCCTCAATTCACTAAGCTTATCTCCTGTCTTTAATAACGTTTCTAGAGTGATCACCATGGTGATGAGGCATGTAGTATTCAGGAAACATTTTACCTCTGGCAAACCTAAAGTTAACTCTTCTGTCTTTAAGTTAACTCTTTAATCCTTAAAATAACTCCAGAGTTCTAACGTTAAAAACAGGCTGTTAATTAACTGCATGTGAAAATAACTACAGAGGAGGTAACTTAACTACAGAGGAGGTAACATAAGGAATGGAGAGATAAGATAACTCTCTCACTGTGTGGAGGTAAGTTTTCTCTTGCCTTATTATCTCCAGCATGATCTTAGTGAATTGAAGCCATTGAATCTAGCATATTGAACCTTTTCACAATAGTCTAATGGTCTGAGATTTTGATTTGGGGATCTCATAAGCTGGAAGCCATAATCATCAAAATTATAACAAATTAAGGCTTGAAATATCTCGCTTTGCATGAAATGAGTCTATCTCATAGATTAGTTTCACCTTTTAAGATAAATTACTGAAATAGATAGACTTTTGGCCGATATTCAGTTTTTTTGAGTTTCACCTGTAAGTTTATTAGGAATATTGGTGCTGATTTTGATCTTTAATCCTGATTTTTATTTTAGTTAATCGATCCATAAGATGTCAATATTTATGGTCAGTAATGAAGAGTTCAGCACCCTCCCCCCTCCCCCCTCTGTTGTTGTGTATACAGGAAGTTTTGTCTTCCTTAGTTAGTAAACAGCAGCACCTGTGTACACATTGTGTTGTTGTCTGTTTACACTGATGTGCAGCAGCAGCTGTGGCATAAAATCCCTCATTTGATATTCTGAGTTGCTGCAAGCTGGAGGGGCCACACACAGACAGGATTCCCCCACTTACTGCCTTGTTGCTGCCAATCTCTCCTGCACTTTGAGTCCTATGGGAGAAAAGTGCTTTATAAATGTTATTGTAATGTATATTGAGTGTATGGCATATAGCACAGTGATGCACACAGCACACACAGGATTCAGAGATGCAAAAAACAAGACAAGACAAATAACATTTATATCGCGCTTTTCTCCTGGCGGACTCAAAGCGCCAGAGCTGCAGCCACTAGCCCTATAGGCAGTAACAGTGTTAGGGAGACTTGCCCAAGGCCTCCTACTGAATAGGTGCTAGCTTACTGATCAGGCAGAGCCGAGATACAAACCCTGGTCTCCTGTGTCAGAGGCAGCGCCCTTAAAGGGAACCTAAACTGAGAAGGATATGGATTTTTCCTTTTAAAATAATACCAGTTGCCTGACTCTCCTGCTGATGCTGTTTCCAATACTTTCAGCCACAGCCCCTCAACAAGCATGCAGATCAGGTGCTCTGACTGAAGTCAGACTGGATTAGCTGCATGCTTGTTTCAGGGTTGTGATTCAGCCACTACTGCAGCTAGAGATCAGCAGGACAGCCAGGCAACTGGTATTGTTTACAAGAAAAAATCCATATCCCTCTCAGTTTAGGTTCCCTTTAACCATTACACCATCCAGCCACCCACACATACAGCACGGGGACACAAGTAGCACACATAGAGAGCAGAGGTTCATTGTACACATGCAGTGATGTAGCAATATGGGATGCAGAGGTTGCAACCACATCGGGGCCCCTGGACCAGAGGGGCCGTTAGGGGCCCTCCTTCATCCGTCTTATTAGCTTTTCATTAGTGCTATGCTGGTAATGATCACCTCTATATATACATTGCATAGTGATGTTCCTTAACCTCCCCAGCGTTCAATTTCCCCAGGATTTCTGTGCAAACAGTGATAAAATTTATTTTTAAAACTTTTTTTTTCCTGTAACTTGCCAAAATGTGTCAAGCAAGGGTCTAGTATACAGTGCAGTGGAGTATTGATGTGTATGCATGTTTATACTGTTCACAGCATGTTTTTTTGAACGGACATTTCTGTCCATAACGCTGGGGAGGTTAAAGAGACTCTGAATCGAGTCTAAATTCACTTTTTTAACATGCAGTCATGTTAACAACTATAACCCTTGCTAAACCGCCGCTATCCCGCGGCAAAACAAGGGGTTTATACCCCCAAATGCCCCCTGCAAAATCCACTACTTTCTTGGTCGTAAATTTTGCTGCTCCTGGAGGCGGAGCTTACGGCTGTAGCTCTGCCTCTATGCACGTCAATCGCCGTGCGGATCTCCACCTCTCCCTGCCCCTCTCAGTGAAGGAAGACTGAGAGAGGCAGGGAGAGGCGGCAATCAGCCGGGATTGACGCGCTGAGAGGCAGAGCTACAGCGCTAAGCTCTGCCTCATCAGGAAGCACTCCCCTGAGTTAGGGGAGGGGATTTGGGGGGTATAAACGGCTTGTTTTGTTGTGGGATAGCGGCGGTTTAGCAAGGGTTATAGTTGTTAACATGATTGCATGTTAAAAAAGTGAATTTAGACTCGCTTAAGAGTCTCTTTAACAATCTGTTTCCTTACTCTGATTACACCTCTCTGGCACTGCAGCTGTCCTTGGTAGGTTTTATGGCTCCATATCAATAGAGGGCTTGGGGCCCAATGTATAACTCTCACTGGTGCCCCAAGCTCCTCAGCTACGCCACTGTACACATGCAGTGCATGGCTGCATTTAACACATGCAGTGAGTGCAGTGGTGCAGTATATGCACACAGAGCAGGGGTGCATTATACAAATATAGCCCAGGGGTCAAGACAAATAACATTTATATTGCGCTCTTCTCCTGGCGGACTCAAAGCGCTTGAGTTGCAGTCACTTGGCCGTGCTCAGTAGGCAGTAGCAGTGTTAGATAGTCTTGCCCATGGACTCCTTGCTGAATAGGTGCTGGCTTACTGAACAGAAAGAGCCAAGATTTGAACCCAGGTCTCCTGCGTCAGAGCCTTAACTATTACACTATCCAGCCACTGTATTGTATACACACAACTCTTGGGTTTCGTACAACTCTTCTGAGCATTGGACATTCTGACCTTATGGTGAAGTTGCTGGGAAGTTTGGAAACTCAGTAGAACATCTCCTCATCACACTGAGCAGGGACGGATCAAGACCAAGTTGCGCCTGGGGCAAGGTCAGGTTTTGGCGCCTTAACTGCCATTCATTTTGCCGCCTTTCTAAGAATTCAACAAACTGCCCCCCAGGTCCGTCCCTGACACTGAGTCTGGTATGTGATGTCCAAGCAAACAAGTGGTCTTATATTTTTGTCATAAATTAGCTAGCATCCCTATAAGACCCCCCTGATGTTGTAATTAAGGCATCTATGACCAAGATGGCGCCCACGGAGGTCGCCTCGGTCACATGGCTCCAGACTCTTGTATAGTTTTTTGTTAGTTTTAGTTAGTTTTAGTGTTAGATAGTACAGGTTTAGATAGATTTTTAGTCTTAAATACAGGATCCGTGTACAAGATCCGTGTACCTCTGACTGCCGCCTCCGACCACCGCTGGGGGCTGACCATCGCTGGGGCTCCTGCCTCCGGAGGAATCTCCCAGCCGCAACTTCTCCTGGCTGCCGCAGTAACCCCAGCCTTCTCCATTCCGACCGCTGTCCTGCTGCCCGATGCTCCTCCGGCTCCATCCCCGGCTGCGCTCTAGAGGCTCCTGGCTCCATCACTGCCTGCCGCCGCTCCGGAGGACTTCAGCGCTCCCAGGGTCCGCATCCCCGGCTGCGCTCTGGTGACTACTGCTCCTGGCTCCAGCACTGCCTGCCGCCGCTCCGGCTGCGCTCTGGCGACTACTGCTCCTGGCTCCACACACTGCCTGCCGCCGCTCTGGACGACCGCCGTGCTCCCAAGAGCCGCATCCCGATGACTGCTCCGGCATCCGGTTAGCTGCTCCTGGATCTGCAGCACCTCTCCAGCTTGCTCCCCATCCAGCGGCAACGTGTAACCCACATGGCCAGGCCTGCCTCCTCGTGGCCCTGCCCGCACTCCAGCCACCTGGTGACCCTGGAACAGCATCTCGTCTGGGGAGGGGGGGGGCAGCACCTTGTCTGGCTTGTGACGGAGTCTCCGCCAAGCCCGGTCTGCACTCCTCCATCCTGGGAGTCTCCACTCTGCCTGGCCTGTACTCCTCCATCCTGGCTGGTGAAGATGCCTCCACGCTGCAGTCCCTTCAAGCTCGGCCTTACCCAGTGTGCCCACTGCTGCTGATAAACCTGCAACCTCTTCCAGAGGCTGCATATCCTGCCCTGCGGCTGCTTACCCTGCCCTTGGTGAGTCCTGCTCTCCCTACTGTGATCCTCTGTCTGATTGAAATAGGCTGTGGTGTGCCTGCCCCATACCACCTGTGCCCGCTCCATACCTGCGTTGTGCCTGCTCTATACCATCTGTGCCTTGCTAAATACCACCTGTGCCTGCTCCACATCATCTGTGCCTGCTCCATACCATCTGTGCCTGCTTCATCTCTTGTGCTTAGCCTGTGCTGTGCTGCCCGCTCTTCCCCATCTATTTGTACCATAGACGGTGCTGTCTGTCTGTTCAATACCATCTAACTGTGCCATAGTCTGTGCCTCGGCCCCATATCATCTATCCGTGCCACAGTCTACGCTGTGCTGCCTGACTTCTCCACTCCATCTAAGTGGGCCCTGGACTGTGTTTTGCTCCCTGCCCCACACCATCGATACTGTGCCAGTGCCTGTGCTACGCTGCCTAAACCACGTACTGCCCACTCCACACCTTCTAGACATCTTGGGCTGCTTACTTACCGGGCTACGCGCACCAGACCATCTACCGTGCCACGCACCGGGCTGTGCCGTCTGCTCCAGTCCACCTATTTGTGCCCCACACCGGGACGTGCTGCCCGCCCCATACCATCCAACTGTTGTGCTGCCTGCTCCGTACCACAGACTGTTGTGCTGCCTGCTCCGTACCACAGACTGTTGTGCTGCCTGCTCCATACCACAGACTGTTGCGCTGCCTGCTCCATACCATTTGCACCATATCTGTGCCACAGTCTGCGCCGTGCGGCCCACCCCACGCCCTCTGACTCGTGCCACGCACTGTGCCAGGCCGCTGCCTCTTTCCTACCTCCATCTTCTGGTAGCCTCTTCACTGTGCTGCCCGCTTATCCCACCTACCGGGGCCACACACTGTGCCACCTACTGAGGAAATTGGACCATGAGCGCGAAACGGACCGCCACCCTCTCCAGAGAAGCCCTTCTTGAATGGGAACCCCCGGACAGCCCCAACCCAACACCGGGCTCTCCCCTGTGGGTTGCTGTCACTGCACACATCGAATACCTCTCCACCAAGCGAGCACCAAACAAGCGCCGCCACAGAGGAAGGAGGGCGGGGGCCCAGGTCCGACTGAAAAGGAAAGGCCTACGCTCGCCTGTCCCTGCCATCCTACTAGCAAACGTCTGCTCGCTCCCCAACAAACTGGACGAGCTGCTTCTCCTTCTCGACAGCAAACCCCAGATCAGCAAGAACACCCCTGTTCTCTGTTTTACCGAGACCTGGCTGTGCGAAAGCATCCCCGACGACTCCCTACAGGTACCAGACTACAACCTCCTAAGAGCAGACCGTGATGCAGCCCTCTCTGGGAAAACGAGAGGCGGCGGAATCTGCTTTTACATAAACACCTCCTGGTGCTCCAACACCACCACTCTCCACAAGGCCTGCACCCCAGACGTTGAGCTCCTTGCCATAAACTGCAGGCCCCGGTACTCTCCGAGGGAATTCTCTTCCCTTGTCCTCGTTGGGGTCTATATTCCACCCGATGCATGCTCCAAGACCGCCCTGCATGTACTCTGCGACTGTATCTCACGGTGGGAAACAGCCCTCCCAGAGGCCCTGTTCATCATCTTGGGCGACTTCAATAAGGCGAACCTTCGGCACGTGAGGCCCCTCTACAAGCAGCACATCACCTGCCCTACCAGGAGCGGTAACACCCTGGATCACTGCTACACGGTTCACAAGAACGCCTACAAAGCCACCCAAGGAGCCCCCCTGGGAAACTCTGACCACAACACAGTACACCTGATCCCCTCCTACAGGAGGCTCCTAGAGACTTCAAAGCCCATCACCAAAACCGTCAAAAAATGGACTGCAGACGCCAAACTGCAGCTCCAAGCTTGCTTTGAAACCACCGACTGGACGGCTCTGGAGGCACCTACCCTTGATGAATGGGCCGAGAACATCTCCTCCTACATCACCTTCTGCGAAGAAGCGTGTATCCCGTCCAAGTCCTTCAGGGTCTACCCCAACAACAAGCCCTGGTTCAACGACAGGCTTCGCCGACTTCGGAAACGCAAAGAGGAGGCGCACAGGTCTGGCTCCTTAGAGGAATTCAGAGAAGCTAGGCTCGCCCTGAAAAGAGAACTGCGATCGGCAAAGAGGGCCTACGCTGAGAAGCTGGGGCTCTGCCTCCAGTCCACCAACACACGGGAAGTATGGAAGGGCCTGAGAGCAGCCACAAACTTCAAACCAACATCCCAAACGGCGACCCCGAGCCCTCGACTGGCGGAGGAGCTCAATGAGTTCTACTGCAGGTTCGAGCAACATTCCAACCAGCCCGTAGGCAAATCCACATCGACCTCTGACGTACTCGGCGCCCTGGCTCCTAGCGCTGTTCGGGAATCCGAGGTACTCCGGCACCTCCGGAAGCTGAATCCCAGGAAATCTTCCGGCCCGGACGGAGTGTCGTCTGTCTGCCTGCGAACCTGCGCCGATCAGCTAGCCCCTGTGCTCACCTCCTTGTTTAAGCAGTCATTATCTGATGGTACAGTCCCCTCCTGTTTCAAGAGGTCCATAATTGTACCAGTCCCAAAAAAAACAGGCAGTTCCGAGCACAATAACTTCCGCCCAGTGGCCCTAACCTCTAACATCATGAAGCTCCTCGAGCGGCTGGTCCTTGCCCACCTGAAGAGGTCCACAGACGCCCTTTTAGACCCGCTCCAATTTGCATATAGGGCAAACAGATCCGTGGAGGATGCCATCAATGTCAGCGTGGCACACATCACTGAGCACTTAGACAGGCCGGCCTCCTATGCCAGGATCCTGTTCCTAGACTTTAGCTCAGCGTTCAACACGATCTGCCCTGACATCCTGATCACCAATCTGACACAGCTCGGAGTTGATCCCACTCTCCGAGCATGGATCAAGGACTTCCTGACAAATAGAACACAACAGGTGAAGCTCGGCAACTATTACTCCAGCATTCGAACCACCAATACTGGGGCTCCACAAGGCTGTGTTCTGTCACCTCTACTGTTCTCCCTTTATACCAACGACTGTATCTCATCCGCTGACTCTGTGAAGGTCATCAAATTTGCGGATGACACCACCATTATTGGCCTAATTGGAAGCAACGGAGAGCATGAATACCGGAGCGAGGTCGAGAGAATATGCAATTGGTGCAGGGAGAACAACCTAGTTCTCAACACTGCAAAGACTGTTGAACTAGTTGTAGACTTCAGGAGGAACCCCCCCCCCCCCCCCCTCGCCTGTCCTCATTGGAGGAACAGAAGTTTCTATAGTGTCATCGGTTCGGTTCCTTGGCACGACTCTCACCAATAATCTGAAATGGGGGCAGAACACCACTAAAATTCAAAAGAAATCCCAACAGAGGCTGTTCTTCCTGCGCCAACTGAAGAGATTTGGCATGCCACGGGAGCTGCTGGCCAGCTTCTATACCGCCACCATAGAATCCATCCTCTGCTCCTCAGTCATTGTTTGGTACGCGGGTGCATCGGCCAGTGATAAACATAAACTGCAGAGGGTCATAGCTGATGCAGAGAGAATCATCGGGTCTCCTCTTCCACCTCTTGATCTCCTCCACTCCGCTAGATTGAGTAAGAGGGCCACCATGATCTCCCGTGACCCCTCTCACCCTGGCAGCCACTACTTCAGGCTCCTCCCGTTGGGCCGCCGCTTCAGGACTATACCATCCAAAACCACCAGGCGGAAGAACACCTTCTTTCCCCAGGCCGTTCGGTCACTGAACTCTGACTTTCCCCAGTCCGGCCTGCACTCATAATTGCCGGGCCGACAGCTGGTCCCCGTCGCTGCCTCCTCTGTATATCTGATTACTGCATTTCAAATTGTATGTGCTGTTGTATCTGTCTATGCCATGTGTACCACAAATAATTCCGATTATGGCTCTTGCTGTACTTGGCGAAATAAAACTGATTCTGATTCTAATGACATTATTTATGGTTGCAGAACAATGTATCTCCTTTTTAATGTCCAGTGTATATAAACTGTGTTCTAAATGTTGTCAGTATACAGAAATCGACTGATGAAGGCTTTATAGTCGAAAGCTTACTCCTTTACTTCTAAGTTAGCCAATAAATGTTATCGTCCTAATTCAAAACTTCTTGCTTTCCTTGTAGAATGGCGGACTTCAGCTTGTTTGGAAGTGGCCTTATAAGCCTTTGTTGTCTGATGGGCAGCAACCATTGCTTCTTCTCAGAACTCACTGCTGATTTCTTTCCTCCTTGGCATTGTGTTGACACACTCCTGAATGCTCCAGACTAACAAACTTCAGAAACCAGTTTTTAGAATTCTTTCATATGGGAGGCTGAGCAGCGAGATTGTTGGGCAGTTCATCCTCTGATCTGCCAGCCACCTAGTGCTTTCCAGCTGCAATCTAATGCAGAAAAATGGCAATGTATGTTGTGACGCCGGGCGACGCCCAGTCGGCCAAAACGCAATTGCGGTCGCTTTGCGACACAAATCATTAAACCAAGATTTGATGTGTAGTCTCCCTCTGCCTAGGAACAGCTGAGGGATTTGTCTTAGCTGAGTAAAAGCCTGGGGGGAGGTGATAATTAGCTTGGACATATTCCCTGTGGAAGGCAGAATAACATGGAGGCATGAATTCCCTTTTCTGTTCTGGAAACCAGGTGACACCTAGATGTTAATTAGCCTGAGCCTTTCATAACAGGGAGAGCCAGGAAGCTAATCCCAGCAGGGGGCTATTCAAAACCTGCTTCCACTCCAGACTAAACGGCACCGAGCACGGGCCATAAGAAAGCATGGGTGGTAGGATTTCCTGTCGGTATACGAAAACCGTATATCACACAGCTATGATATTCATATAGTCTTGTTCGGTAAAATCTGGCCATCGTGTTGATATGAAATTCATTGTGATGGCACATCCGGTTATTGAGATATTAATCTTCTCAGAAACCTGATCCGCTGCACTAGCCATGTCTGATATCATATTAATCGGTAGGTTCTGGGGATCGATAATATGTAATTATTATTTGTGTGTCGGCCGCGTAGGTCGGCCTAGGGAACATGTCCGGATTATGGGGTTGCTGAAAGCACCTGCCCAGATGTGATTACCATAATCCGGCCTGGGGGCCGACTCTGGAAGCCCGCCTCTGAACTCAGCTCCATTAAAAGTGAATGAGCTGCCCGGGCAATTCAGTCCTCCAATTCCATCTATATGAGAACATTCTGCTGCCAGCCAGAGGACACATGGCTGGCGGCCATCTTGCTGAACTTTGAATTGAGCTCTGAAACAAAGGGCACATGGCTAGCGGCCATCTTGTCGGAACTGAACAAAGGGCATCCTCCATATTGCTTGGATTTTAAACTTTGCTGAACTGAACAAAAGGAACTCTACAAGTTTCCCAGAACGGACATATTTCCACAAACCCTAAGTATTTTTTCTCCCTTTCTTTTATTTTTCATACTTGCTATTACTGTTTTAATAATTGTTGATTTTAATAATTGTCTGTATATATTAATTATTTATTTTGCCTGTGAATAAAAGACTTTATCAAAGTCATTCACTGTTCCGCTACCCTGCTTTTCAGCCATACACAGAAACCGATCCCAGGTCTCTGGAGAGACACTACTACTATTGTTTGTTGTTGGCTAGACAGAATAGAGTGTGTTTAACCGTTTTTATTCGCAGGACTAGTCAGTCAACGGGTACCTCACAGGCTCCCTTCTGGTTTGTCTGCGGCTAATTCCCAACGGTTCCTGTGCATTGACTGCGACCAGAGTTTGCACGATCCGTGCGCTGGCACCGTTTGGAAGGCCACTTGCGGTCTGACCACTAGGGCCTCTTGTGACATATGTATTCCCAGCCTATGACATGCATTATGGTTACTCAGCAACTCCATCAAATCACATATGAATGCGGCCATGTTCAGATGTCACTTAATATAACGGACCTGTTCACTACCTGTCCCAAGGGCTAGAAATCATCCAGTCTTCAATCTCCTGTATCACAGAGGCTTATAGAGGGGGTCACACTTGCTGATGATTGGTTGATCCAGTGCTTTCCTTAGCAGCACCTCTTAATTCCTATGTCAATGGTTATGGTGTACTTACTTTTTCACACACTGCTTCCGTATTTTGACTTAGGGTGTATACACATATCCAATTTTGAATCAGCAATGATTACCAATGTTTACCATCGCCATGTAGCATGAGGGCCAACAGATTTTGAATACTATGTCCCCGCTCCTGTTCTCCCTGTTCTGACTGTAATCAGTCAGAAAATGATCCCTTTAACCTATACACATGGAGGGGGGAGGGGCTATTTGGTCACCCCTAAATTAAGAGAGCAGCCAGAGAGCACCATAAGGATGTGTGCTGTCCCCGATTCTCTTTTCACTGTACACGAACAGCTGTACCTCATCCGCTGACTCTGTCAAGGTCATCAAGTTTGCGGATGACACCACCATACTAGGCCTCATAGATGAAAACGATGAGCACGAATATCGCAAGGAGATTGAGCGGATCCTCAGGTGGTGCAAGGAAAACAAACTTGTATTAAATACGCCAAAAACTGTGGAGCTAATTGTAGACTTTAGAAGGAACGCTCCGCCTCCCAGTCCGGTCTTCATTGATGGTACGGAGGTCTCAAGAGTACACAGCGCACGGTTCCTTGGTACCACCATCACGGATAACCTGAAGTGGGATGCGAACTCCTCCGTAATTCAAAGGAAAGCCCAGCAGAGGCTGTTCTTTCTCAGGCAGCTGAAGAAGTTCGGGATGTCGCAGGAGCTAATGATCAGCTTCTACTCTGCCACCATCGAGTCTGTCCTTTGCTCCTCCATCATTGTCTGGTACTCCGGGGCTAATGCAAGGGACAAACACAAACTGCAAAGGGTAATCAGTGCTGCTGAGAAGATCATCGGATCACCCCTGCCACCCCTGGACATCCTTCAATCATCAAGAATGAGGCCCAGGGCAAACAAGATCACTCAAGACCCCTCCCACCCAGGCAGTTGCTTCTTCGCCCCCCTTCCTCTAGGTCGCCGTTATAGGTCCATCCTCACCAAAACCACGAGGCATAAAAACACCTTCTTTCCCCAAGCGGTTGCCCTACTTAATTCATGCACTCTCCCAACCGACATCCCCTAATCTTCCTCGGCCACCCCCGTGCGGAACACGAGCACGGAAAGAACAGTCTCTGGCTGGCCATGTTGTACCACATGTCATCGTTCAAATGTCTGTTTGCATAAGAATAGACCTGAACTAAGTGTTAAATTGAAATCAGGGTGTCTCTGTAGCTAAGATCTGTACCATGTGCTGTTGCCACTGCTGCTATTGACTGTCAAACTGCTGTAGTGTCTATGTAGATATTATCTGTACCATGTTGATGTTGCTAAGCCAATTGCCGTTGTGTCCACAAAAAATTCCGGGTGCGGCTCCTGCCGTACTTGGCGAATAAAGTTGATTCTGATAAAGTTGATTCTGATTCTGATTCTGATTCTGATAATTCCTTACTTTCATTGCAGCAACACATAGAGGTGGTCAGCACTGGGACAAGGGTGCGCTGCGGAGAGGGTAGGTTTTTTTGCACCATCTTCACAAATACCCTCCAACACTGAAGGCCACGTAGGCTGATATAAACTCAGACAGAGGTACCATACACCCAGAGATTCCTCCCCACCGGCCACATAAAAATACATAGGAATTTTAGGGGTTAACACCACTCTGGGACGGCGAGGCTATGCTGTTTTTATAATTAAAACAAAAAACACTCAAACATTTAGATATTAATATAATATTTATGCGATCTCCCAGTCATGTATTATAAACATTTTTTTTCCTGACAAATTCCTTGTTTAAAAAAGCTGCATTACTAGGCTATTCGCTGACGATTAATGCAGCCGTCACCTGGGACAAAAAAGCCTACAGAAAGGCCTGGGGGTGAGTGAGTTCATCCCTGAAGTGTCCTCGCAAGTCTACCAGGCTACAGGTCTACCGGGCTACAGGTCTACTGGGCTGCAGGTCTACCGGGATACAGGTCTACCGGGCTCCAGGTCTACCGGGCTACAGGTCTACCGGGTTACAGGTCTACCGGGATACAGGTCTACCGGGCTACAGGTCTACCGGGCTACAGGTCTACAAGGCTGCAGGTGTAGAGGGCAGCAGGTGACAGTAAATTAGTGCAGGATGTACTCTGTATTACTGGTGGAGGCGTGTCCATCTTCCATAGTGACAGCAAAGTAGCACAGGATGTTCTCTGCACTGAATGACAGCACCAGATGACTCACATTCACCTATTGCGATCCAAGCAATAGAGGTCCCGTCATCCGGAGCCCATCTGTCTCCTCTAGAGTGCTGTCGCTCTGTTACTACTACTATTACTACTTCCTACTTCCTGTCTGATCTGAGAATCAGGAAGTTCAGAGCGAGCGGCTGCACTGTAGAAGAGACAGATGGGTTTCAGATGACGGGATCTCTATCGTTTGGATCATGGATAGGTGAGTGAGCGTTTGCCATCTGCTGCTATCATTCTTGCAGCAGCTGTGGTTCTCTGTGGGAAGGAAGGGAGGAGTGGGCAGTGGCAGAGTGCACAGTAGCAGGAGGGGGACCTAGGAGGAGAGCCTGGCTCTGAAGACAATCAACAGCGCACGGCATCATTTGACAAGACAAGACAAGACAAATTACATTTATATCACGCTTTTCTCCTGGCAGACTCAAAGCGCCAGAGCTGCAGCCACTAGGATGCGCCCTATAGGCAGTAGCAGTGTTAGAGAGTCTTGCCTAAGGTCTCCTACTGAATAGGTGCTGGCTTACTGAACAGGCAGAGCCGAGATTCGAACCCTGGTCTCCTGTGTCAGAGGCAGAGCCCTTAAAGGGACTCCGAGCAGTGCCTGTGGGTATGCCTTTAAGCATACCCATAACTAATTAATTACATCCTCACACCTACCAGCATGATGTTTGTAATTATATCCCGAAATTGAGATTTCGATCTCGAAAATAGCGAAAACTAAAAGGCATAGGGTGGTGGTTTATATATCATTGGAAAGAGGAGAAAGAGAGCTTTAAAATGATATGCCTCTTTCCATAGTTACTGCACTGCTCAGAGTCCCTTTAACCATTATACCATCCAGCCACCGCTGACAGGATGGCGAGGGCTGGTTTATGTGCTGGTTTATGTTTATGGCTGGTTTATGTTTATGACTCTGAATGGGGGCCCCAAGCGACTGCTTTTGTTGCCTGGTCGGTAATCCGGCCCTGCATACTACACTATTGGGGCTCTTGGTGTTCCTCTGTTTATCTTCTATAGTGACAGTAAAGGAGAGCAGGATGTTCTCTGTATTACTGGTGGATTCGTGTCCATCTTCGATAGTGACAGTAAAGGAGAGCAGGATGTTCTCTGTATTACTGGTGGAGGCGTGTCCATCTTCCATAGTGACAGCAAAGTAGCACAAGATGTTCTCTGCATTACAGGTGGAGGCGTGTCCATCTTCCATAGTGACAGTAAAGGAGAGCAGGATGTTCTCTGTATTACTGGTGGAGGCGTGTCCATCTTCCATAGTGACAGCAAAGTAGCACAGGATGTTCTCTGCATTACAGGTGGAGGCGTGTCCATCTTCCATAGTGACAGTAAAGGAGAGAAGGATGTTCTCTGTATTACTGGTGGAGGCGTGTTACATGGGAAAGCTGTTCAGGTGCACCCAGGCTTCACAAGAATAAATGTATCTCAGATTCCACATTAAATATTCTATGGAGGAGGATTGGAAGGAAATCCCCGGTACAGTGAGCACACTTATACAACAGTAGATCATCATCTGTCTAATGATTACCATATGAAGAGATGAGACTGATACTAGTCAGCTGGTCACCATATAATGGCAGACAGGACCGATAGCAGCTTTGTTTTATTTCTGTAAAATATTGTGACATGGTGTTGGTACACTTTTTCATTTTGTTTTTATTCCATTATGTTGAATAGAAAATGGAATCGAAAATTCACCCTTTTAATAATTCCCCTCGATGCAGGTGGCTATTTGGTTGATCCCTTGGCAAAGAGGTAACCAAACAGTCCCATAACCAGCTTTACTTTATATTATTCTCATGAGTTTTTTAGGGGTCAGAGGTCAATAAGAGCCCGTTGTCCCGTAACAGGAGGAAAAAGAGTAGCAACAACCAATCAAAATAATCGTGTCATGTTTCTGTTGGCAGAGGTAAAAGAATCTTCTGCTGTAACGACTGTCCAGTTTCTGCCATGTAATTGGTTGGTTCTTCCAGTAACCTCTGAAATGTTCTGGAAGTTAAGAGGGCTAGTTTTGTGGTGGCGATCAGAGCTCTTACGGTCTTATTGACTCCACTTCCAAAAGAAGCATCTGATCTACTACAGGATATGGATCCTCTCCTAGGTGCAGCCACTTTCCAAACAGGTACATGAACACCACTACAACCCCATCATCCTTTTAGTACTTCTGGTTCTTGTTTGACTGCTGCTTATCTATACCATTACTAATGGATGAAACCTGATTGATTGCTGATGGGTACACACAAGACAAGACTAGTGTCTCTGCATTGATCATACATGCCAAACTCTGGCCTGCAGAGCCATCAAATTTGGCCTGCAAGTGGTTTCCCTTAGTTGTATTATGTTTGGCCCACTCTAGACCACCAGTGAAGCTAATTGGGGCGAAGCCCTAGATCACCTGTGAAACCATATTGGGGAGAGAGTTGGAAAGCACTAGATACCAGGGAACTGTATGGGGGGGGGGGGGGCACTAGACACCAGCGAAGGGAACTGTATTGGCGAGGGAGGAGGCATTAGACACCAGAGAACATTATAAGGGAGGGAGGTGGTCACTAGACACTGAGGTTAGCCCGCGACTTGACCTCATTGTTCAATTTCGGTCCACCTTGTATCTGAGTTTGACATCCCCGGCATAGATGGTGGATAAAGAGGGAAGAGTTATGCAGGAGGTCTGACCGTAGGCAGGACAATCACACACTCAAGCCTAGTGATGGTCAGAGAAAAAACATATTTATGTCTGGTTGGGAAATGCTGTACAGAGGAGCGCTCCATATCTGGAGGTGACTCAGTGTTTGGCAGCAATCCTCCTCAGCAATGGCGATAATGACAATGGGGTTGATTATCTCCAGTTCTGTATACATTCCATGAGATGACGGATCTCGGCGAGGTGACGTGTCTGCTTGGGGATCGCACTGCACTCTGTGTATGTGTGCTTAGGAGGTGTGTGTTTATTTCCAGAGATAAGAGCAGCCCAATAACCTCTCTGCCCAGAAATAAAATTTATAGCCGTTCCCAGGGCACGGGCGGATAACCGATGATGTCACACAGTGGCGGGAGAGAGTTCCTTACAGAGCACGATGGTGATGAAGAGTCCACAAAGCAGGAATGACCTACAGGCTGGATAGAAGATCTCCCTCGTTTTTACAGACGTCTTCCTGCTGTCTGGTGACATCACACTAGACAGAACTACATATTAGTGGTAATGGGAAATGTCTCGGACTCAACGGTTCAACTTGATGGACAACAACAAATAACATTTGTGAAGCAGTTTTCTCCTGTAGGCAGGCCCGGATTTACATCACAGGAGCCTATAGGCACAGATGTTCTGGCACCCGAGACTCCGCCCTCCATGAACCTACAAACCGCTGCTGAATTGTACCGCAAATGTTCTGTCCGGCCCCGCTGTCACTTCCCCCTTACTTCCCCTGCCCAGGGTATGTAGCCACAGGTGTCCCTTAATACTGAGTGTACCTCTGCCTACCTAATACTAAGTTGCTATAGGTGCCCCCGACTGTGTATGCAGAGACCAGGGTGAGTAACCTCTCATTTATGCTCCACTTGGGACTCTGCATAGATAAGGCAAAAGGGAGGCATTCGAGGAGGGGAGTTAGTCGCCTTTCCATCATCAGGCGCCTGTAGGCACGTGCCTACTGTCCTTATGGTAAATCCGGCCCTGCCTGTAGGACTAAAAGTGCGGAAGCATTACTTAACCTCCCTGGCGTTCTATTAAGATCGGCAGGGAGGCTGCGGGAGGGTTTTTTTTAAATAAAAAAAAAACTATTTCATGCAGCCAACTGAAAGTTGGCTGCATGAAAGCCCACTAGAGGGCGCTCCGGATGCGTTCTTCTGATCGCCTCCGGCGGCCAGAAGTAATACGGAAGGCCGCAATGAGTCCGTGTTTCGCTTACCTCGTCGCCATGGCGACGAGCAGAGTGACGTCATGGACGTCAGCTGACGTCCTGACGTCAGCCGCCTCCGATCCAGCCCTTAGCGCTGGCCGGAACTTTTTGTTCCGGCTACGCTGGGCTCAGGCGGCTGGGGGGACCCTCTTTCACCGCTGCATGCGGCGGATCGCCGTGCTGCAGCGGCGATCAGGTAGCACACGCGGCTGGCAAAGTGCCGGCTGTGTGTGCTGCTTTTTATTTGAGCCAAATCGGCCCAGCAGGGCCTGAGCGGCGACCTCCGGCGGTACTGGACTAGCTGAGCTCGTCCAGACCGCTCAGCAGGTTAAAGCAGTAAGTCTGAAAATGTCAGGCTAAACAGGTGGCTTTTCAGTCTGGATTTGAATATCTCCAGGGATGGGGCTGTCTTTACTGGGTGTGATAGGGAACTGCAAAGGGTAGGGGCAGCATGACAGAAAGCTCTGGCTCCAAAGGTATTGAGGTGCTCTCTGGGAGTGACCAAGTTTATGGATCCATCTGATCTGAGGTTGTGAGAGGTGTGGTGCAGCGTCAGCAAGACCTTCATATATCCAGGGCCCATATTGTGCAGTGATTTGAATGTCCACAGTCCAATCTTCAAGAGTATTCTCCATTTTAAAGGTTGCCAGTGCAGTGACTGAATGATCGTTGTATGTGCGGCGGGGCTAGTTTGTTAGCAATCTGGCAGCAGCATTCTGTACTAATTGCAGGCGACGCAGGTCCTTGTTTGGGAGGTCTGCATAGAGGGCATTGCAGTAGTCCAGCCGTGATGTGATGAAGGTGTGAACTAGCGTTGGAAGAGCCTCTGGGAGAATGAGATGCTTAATTTTTGCAATGTTCCTCAGATGAAAGTAGTGTGGATCAATGTCTTTTTTCTACCAAACTAGCTATGCAACAGCAAACCCAGGAGGATGACGCCTCCCACCACAATCAATCGATCAAAACCTAGA
The DNA here is from genome assembly GCF_040937935.1 of Hyperolius riggenbachi. Lineage (NCBI taxonomy): Eukaryota > Metazoa > Chordata > Amphibia > Anura > Hyperoliidae > Hyperolius > Hyperolius riggenbachi. The sequence continues at coordinate 26,134,036 of NC_090653.1, read as the reverse complement.
ACTTCCTCATAAATATTTATTTCAAGACAAAAGGCCCAGAACAAGCTAACGTTACAGGGAAATCTCAGGTGAATTCAACTTTATGCACTTACAGTATGAGTGCATAAAGGTGAATTCCCCTGGCACTTCCCACAGTGCGCAGACAGACTTTTGCCATTGAGTAATTTTTGCCTTGATAATGGGACCAGGTGTGGCCCCGAAACGTTGACTTTTGGGTTTCGTATCTTGAAATAAATAAAAAAATGTATGAGGAAGTGCTAGATTTTCATTTAAAGAGACTCTGTGACAAAAATTTCATCCTGTTTTCTACCATCCTACAAGCTCCTAAACCTATTCTAATGTGCTCTGGCTTACTGCAGCACTTTCTACTATCACTGTCTCTGTAATAAATCAACTTATCTTTCCCCTGTCAGACTTGTCGCCCTGTGTCTAGAAGACTGCCAACTCTTCAGTGTTATGCACGGCCCCCCTCCACGCCCCCTCTATGCACACTCCCGTGTCTGTTATTTAGATTATCAAGCTTCTCTGTGCTCTTATCTGTGAGAGAAGAGAGCTGCTGGCTTTTACAAGCTGGATAAATCATCCTCTGTTATGCTGGGAATACACGGGTCGATCCGGCGGCCGATTAGCCGCCGGATTGACCCCAGCCGCGTTCCCGCCGCGTCCCCACTCGTCCGCGTGTGCGCGCTGATCGATTACCGCTCTTCCACGCCAGTGCTCCTTATCAGCCGCTCAATTCCCTGCTATTGTCCGCCGGCGGGGATCGAACAGGCGCGGGTCGAGCAGCGTGATCGGACCAGCTGAATATTATCAGCTGGCCGGATCAGCTGCTCGATACACGGTACAGAAACGTACCGTGTATCCCCAGCATTAGGCTGTGAAAGGAGCTGGGCTGTCACATACATTACAGACACCGGAGCTTTCTGCAGGAAGAAACAATCAGCCTGTAACTCTTCAGTGAGTGAGAACTACAGGGGGAAAGAAACACACAAATGATCTCTTGAGATTCAAAAGGAAAGATGTATACAGCCTGCTTGTGTATGGATGTATTTTCTATGTGTTGACATCCTGTACATCAACCTACTTCCTGTTTTGGTGGCCATTTTGTTTGTTTATAAACAAACTTTTTAAAACTGTTTTTGTCCACTTTTAATGCGGCGGGGAGCGGCGAAATTGTGACAGAGGGGAATAGGAGATGTCCCCTAACGCACTGGTATGTTTACTTTTGTGCGATTTTAGCAATAAAGATTCTCTTTAAAAAATGTAAAAGGTCTGCCAAGGAAGTTTGAGCTCTGCCGTAGTGTATCCCCCAAAAATTGATGTAATCTGACAGCATTTCACCAAAAAGACACCTAATCTGGTAGAAGTTCCTCCAAAATACAGATAATATGGAAGTGGTTCCCCCAAAATAGACAATGTGGCAGCAGCAGTTCCACCAACATACACATAATTTGGAAGCAGTTCCCCAAAATACGCGAAACCTGACAGCGGATCACCCAAAATACACGTAACACCCAAAAGACATAATATGGCAGTAGTGGTCCCCCAAACATACACAATCTGGCAGCAGTTCCCCAAAATACACGTAATCTGGCAGCAGCTGTTCCCCTAACATACACATAATCTGGCAGCTGTTCCCCAAAATACATAACAGCGATTCCACAAAAATGCAGATAATCTGACAGCAGTTCCCCCAAAATAGGTACCCCCAGGTAGCCAGGTCTATAGGTGTCCCCAGTATAAGTAGCCATGCATAGTAGTCCCCAGTATATGTAGCCAGAGGTATAGTTGCCTAGTATATGTAGCCAGGGGTATATGTGCCCAGTATATGTAGCCAGTGGGATATGTCCCCAGTATATGTAGGCAGGGGTATATGTCCCCAGTATATGTAGGCAGGTGTATATGTCCCCAGTATATGTAGGCAGGGGTATATGTCCCCAGTATATGTAGGCAGGTGTATATGTCCCCAGTATATGTAGGCAGGGGTATATATGCCCAGTATATGTAGGCAGGTGTATATGTCCCCAGTATATGTAGGCAGGTGTATATCTCCCCAGTATATGTAGGCAGGCGTATATGTCCCCAGTATATGTAGGCAGGGGTATATGTCCCCAGTATATGTAGGCAGGGGTATATGTCCCCAGTATATGAAGGCAGGTGTATATGTCCCCAGTATATGTAGGCAGGAGTATATGTCCCCAGTATATGTAGGCAGGTGTATATGTCCCCAGTATATGTAGGCAGGTGTATATGTCTCCAGTATATGTAGGCAGGTGTATATGTCTCCAGTATATGTAGGCAGGTGTATATGTAGGCAGGTGTATATGTCCCCAGTATATGTAGGCAGGTGTATATGTCCCCAGTATATGTAGGCAGGTGTATATGTCCCCAGTATATGTAGGCAGGTGTATATGTCCCCAGTATATGTAGGCATGTGTATATGTCCCCAGTATATGTAGGCAGGGGTATATGTCCCAGTATATGTAGGCAGGGGGATATGTCCCAGTATATGTAGGCAGGTGTATATGTCCCCAGTATATGTAGGCAGGGGTATATGTCCCAGTATATGTAGGCAGGGGGATATGTCCCAGTATATGTAGGCAGGTGTATATGTCCCCAGTATATGTAGCCAGGTGTATATGTCCCCAGTATATGTAGGCAGGGGTATATGTGCCCAGTATATGTAGGCAGGGGTATATGTCCCCAGTATATGTAGGCAGGTGTATATGTCCCCAGTATATGTAGGCAGGTGTATATGTCCCCAGTATATGTAGGCAGGGGTATATATGCCCAGTATATGTAGGCAGGTGTATATATGCCCAGTATATGTAGGCAGGTGTATATGTCCCCAGTATATGTAGGCACGGGTATGTCCCCAGTATATGTAGGCAGGTGTATATGTCCCCAGTATATGTAGGCAGGGGTATATGTGCCCAGTATATGTAGGCAGGTGTATATGTCCCCAGTATATGTAGGCAGGTGTATATGTCCCCAGTATATGTAGGCAGGTGTATATGTCCCCAGTATATGTAGGCAGGGGTATGTCCCCAGTATATGTAGGCAGGGGTATATGTCCCCAGTATATGTAGGCAGGGGTATATGTCCCCAGTATATGTAGGCAGGGGTATATGTCCCCAGTATATGTAGGCAGGGGTATATGTCCCCAGTATATGTAGGCAGGGGTATATGTGCCCAGTATATGTAGGCAGGTGTATATGTCCCCAGTATATGTAGGCAGGTGTATATGTCCCCAGTATATGTAGGCAGGTGTATATTTCCCCAGTATATGTCCCCAGTATATATAGGCAGGTGTATATGTCCCCAGTATATGTAGGCAGGGGTATATGTCCCCAGTATATGTAGGCAGGGGTATATGTCCCCAGTATATGTAGGCAGGTGTATATGTGCCCAGTATATGTAGGCAGGTGTATATGTGCCCAGGTAGCCAGGTGTGCCCCCAGCCCCCACCCGGAGGGAGCAGAGCAGGGAAGGCGAGCTATAGGGACAGCGGGGATGGGCGGACATCTCCCCCCCCCCCCCCCCCCCCATCCCTCACCTTTGTGCTCCCCTTCCTGCCTCTCCCCTCCGGCGTTTTTAAATGTCAGCCCGGCGGCGAAAGTGGGCGGAGACTTACCTCGTTCCAGTCGCATGGGACGCTCCGCTCTGTGTGCGGCTAGAAGACCAGACTAGCCGCACACAGAGCGGAGCGTCCCATGCGACTGGAACGCAGGAAGTCTCCGCCCACTTTCGCCGCCGGCCCGACACTTAAAAACGCTGGAGGGGAGAGGCAGGAAGGGGAGCACAAAGGTGAGGGATGGGGGGGGAGATGTCCGCCCATCCCCACTGTCCCTATAGCTCGCCTTCCCTGCTCTGCCCCCCTCCACACAAGCCAGGGTGAACAGCGTTCACTTTGAAGAAAAAGTGGGTGGACGCCGTTCACCCGCGTTCACGCAGGACTCGACCCCTGCTCCTGATTTTTCCACCCCATGCTGCTGCACCCCTCCCAGATTTCCACCTCACAATCGACAACACAACCATTCTCCCTACCTCCCAGGCCCGCTGTCTGGGTGTCACCTTGGACTCTGACCTCTCCTTCATCCCACACATCCAAAACATCACCAGAGCCTGCAATTTCCACCTCCGTAATATCTCCAGGATCCGCCCCTTCTTAACCCTGGACACGACCAAACTGCTCATCCCTGCCCTCATCATCTCCCGCCTTGATTACTGTAACTCCCTCCTTTCTGGCCTCCCCCTGAAACGCACTGCCCCTACTTCAATCGGTGATGAATGCGGCTGCAAGACTCATCCATTCTTCGCACCGCTCTGCATCCACATCTCCCCTTTGTGAATCCCTGCACTGGCTCCCTATCCGTTTCAGGATAAGTTTCAAGATTCTATGCCTGGCGTATAAATCTGTGCACAAAACCTGCCCTACCTACATCTCGGAGCTTGTTCACAGGTATACACCAGGTCGCCCCCTCCGTTCCTCCAACGACCTTCGCCTCACCCCCCCCCCCCCCCCCCCGCATTTCACACTCCCATGCCCGCCTGCGGGATTTCTCAAGAGCTGCCCCCACCCTCTGGAATGCCCTTCCACCACCCATCAGACTTGCTCCCTCTTTCAACACATTCAAGCAAGCCCTCAAAACCCACCTCTTTATGATGGCCTACCCACCTCCTACCACACAGTAACTCTCTAAGGAATATTTAACAGCCCCCCCTAGTGTTTCCCCCCCCTCCCTTTAGATTGTAAGCCTCTGGCAGGGTCCTCCATTCCCTAGTGTATTCTACAGGATCATGTGCTCCTGTCCTATGACAGCCTGTACTTGTATTACTGGGCCTACCTAACCAGCTCATATTGCATGATCATGTATTTTGTACAATTTGTATGCATAACTTTGTTCTATGTGTATAACCCTATGTATGTCATCCTTGTATCATTGTATATATTTATTGTCCAGTGCTGCGTAATATGTTGGCGCTTTATTAATACAATAAATAATAATGATAATAATAAAGTATGATAGGGCCAATGGAGGGATTGGCAGAGAGAGGCAGCAGGAGAGATGGATAAAAACAAGCAGCAGAGTTCAGTAGGGACTGGAGAGGTGCCAGTCTGTTTTTTCATAGGCCGCAGAGTTGTGTGTTAAAGTAGTCAAGCCGAGATATGATTAGAGCATGTGCAAGCATTTTGGTAGCCTCCTGGAAATGAAAGGGACGAAGTCTGAATGTTTTTTGAGGTGAAAATAACAGGAGATAGTTAATGATGCTTAATGATCAAATAAAGGGATTAAAGACTGGTTTCATCATCTTTCCTCCTTCCACCTCCCATGGAGAAGGCATTGTTTCTGAATAATAACACTTCTGCTGGACGATCAGGAGACATCCAACGAAAAGTTACTTTATTCTTCTTATTAAACGCTTTAGCAGCCAATTTATTTAGAAGCTTGCAAGTGTGAGACAATAACAGAGGACTTCTGCTTTCAGTTTCTGTATTTTCTGCTAGTAGAGAGAGATCAAAGCATTTCAAGAGTTTACAGCACAAGGAGTTCTGCCCACTGAGATCACAACCAGTGCACCTATCTCACACAAGATACCTCTACTGAAGCTGCTGAGAGGTTAAGGGTTTGCATAGCTCATTCATCATTCATAGTGTTGCCAAATGGTGGAGAGGCTATTCCTTCTGTTATTTCTAACAGCCCTGAAGCATTTCATCTTCCGATAACTTCGAGCTGCGGCTGAAACAAGCGTCGTTTTATTTTGGCAGAATCTGCCATTCTTTCAGGTTATGAAAACTTCCCAGTAAACACGGGGAAAGGTCATTTATTATTTCATCACAAAATATTTAATTTGGCTTCTGTCTTCGTGTAATTCTGGAGCAGGGGAATTCTAGGCTATTGTCCGCTCCCCAGAGTCCCGTCTCCCTCCAGAGTCAGGATGTGGTGGGGGCTTCTTACAGCCGCAGCCTCCAGAGGTGCCCCTCGGTCTGTGACAACGACATGAACAATAGAGTGCATAGCCATAGTCTAATGTCCTACCATATTTTTATTATGTATTTATATAGCACTGACATCTTCTGCAGCGAGTACATAGTCATGTCACTGACTGTCCTCAGAGGAGCTCACACTCTAATCCTACCATAGTCATAGTCTAATATCCTACCATATTATTATTATTATTATGTATTTATATAGCAGTAACATATCCTGCAGCACATTACAGAGTACATAGTCATGTCACTGACTGTCCTCAGAGGAGCTCACACTCTAATCCTACCATAGTCATAGTCTAATGTCCTACCATATTATTATTATGTATTTATATAGCACTGACATCTTCTGCAGCACATTACAGAGTACATAGTCATGTCACTGACTGTCCTCAGAGGAGCTCACAATCTAATCCTACCATAGTCATAGCCTAATGTCCTACCATATTATTATGTATTTATATAGCACTGACATCTCCTGCAGCACATTACAGAGTACATAGTCATGTCACTGACTGTCCTCAGAGGAGCTCACAATCTAATCCTACCATAGTCATAGTCTAATGTCCTACCATATTATTATTATGTATTTATATAGCACTGACATCTTCTGCAGCACCGTACAGAGTACATAGTCATGTCACTGACTGTCCTCAGAGGAGCTCACAATCTAATCCTACCATAGTCATAATCTAATGTCCTACTGTAATAGATAGCGGAGATACCGCCACAGAGGCAGGCGGCATGGCGGCTATCTCCGCGTATCAGCCGGCGGCCTCTGCCGCGCAGTTGCATGCTGCTGCTCTGCCTGGTCCTTCTATTGCACATAGATTGAGGGCTACGCGCACGCCAGGACCTTTATGCGAATAGTAGGGGAGTCAGCTGATCTGTCTAGTCAGCTGACTCCAACGGTACTTGGGATTGGCTGAGTGATGGGGGCGGCGCTGCGGGGCATCTCTGTATATATAGTACTAGTCTGTCAGTTGCCCCGTGTCTGCTGTTGCGAATGCTAACGTGTTAGCGCTCAGACCCTAGTCAGATCCCAAAGTGTGCTAGAACCAGCTGGAGCTGGGGATCCATACTTAGCCAGATTCTGTTGATAGATTAAAGTACTAATTGCATTGTATTATCTGTTATGACCTTCTGCTTTCTTTGACTATTCTCCTGCTTGTTGATTCTGTACTTCTGCCCATCTGATTCATGTTGCCGACTCTGCCTGAACTTGACACTGAACCAGCCTTCTGTCTTTGTACTTTATCTGTCCATACTTTGCCTACTCTGCTTGTCTGACCTTTCTGTCCTCATCAGTGGGCCTAGCCACTGGCGAGGGATCTGTGGCTTTGCACCTACTCCTCAGGTGAAGCTCAGCTGCAGCACTGTCTGTAACACCTGCTCCTCATGTGTCCGCTAGCTGCAGTATAGTCTTAATCACCTGCTCCTCAGGTGATCAGCCTTTGCAGCACTGTCTGTAACACCTGCTCCTCAGGTGTCCGCTAGCTGCAGTATAGTCTTAATCGCCTGCTCCTCAGGTGATCATCCTTTGCAGCACAGTCAGTGGTCCCTGCTCCTTAGATGTCCACTGGCTGCAGTATAGTCTTAATCGCCTGCTCCTCAGGTGATCATCCTTGCAGCACAGTCAGTGGTCCCTGCTCCTCAGGTGTCCACTGGCTGAAGTACAGTCTGAATCACCGGCTCCTCAGGTGATCATTGGCTGCAGTACTGTCTGAGTCACCCGCTCCTCTGGAGATCTCCTCTTCCTCATTACTGTTGCACCAAACACTATCTCACATTGGTTGTCCTGTGTCTGGCTATACTAGCATTATTGGTGATTCTGCAGATCACCACATATTCAGGTATAGCATCTGTATTATTGGTGATACTGCAGATCACCAATAATCAGAAAATCTGTTTTGCTGACACCAATCGTTACACCTACCATATCATTATGTAATTATATAGCACTGACATCTTCTGCAGCACTTTACAGAGTACATAGTCATGTCACTGACTGCTCTCAGAGGAGCTCACAATCTAATCCTACCATATCATAGTCTAATGTCCTATCATATTATTATTATGTATTTATATAGCACTAACATCTTCTGCAGCACATTCTAGAGTACATAGTCATGTCACTGACTGTCCTCAGAGGGGCTGACAATCTAATCCTACCATAGTCATAGCATGATGTCCTACCATATTATTATTATGTATTTATATAACACTAACATCTTCTGAAGCACATTATAGAGTACATAGTCATGTCACTGACTGTCCTCAGAGGAGCTCACAATCTAATCCTACCATAGTCATAGTCTAATGTCCTACCATATTATTATTATGTATTTATATAGCACTGACATCTTCTGCAGCACATTACAGAGTACATAGTCATGTCACTGACTGTCCTCAGAGGCGCTCACAATCTAATCCTACCATAGTCATAGTCTAATGTCCTACCATATTATTATTATTATGTATTTATATATGTAGGTATGCCCTACCATATTATTACACACAGCACGGGTAGCACTCTCGTCTTGCAGCGCAGGTCACTACAGGGAGGTCTCTGTGGTACTTTATTTCCCTTTTGAATTGTACCGCAAAATGTTCTTCTATTTGTTATGTCATCACAGGCTCAGATTTTATCTTCAAAGGATGTACTTGTGTAAACTCACTTAATGTTTCATTGTTATGTGATGATTGGCCTTAACTAAATTATTAAAGGCCGTTTTAAATTTACTGCACTTCCATTGAAACCCCTATTTTGCTTGTATTCTCTTCCTGTATATACAGAGGTTGTTTGAGAGAACAGGTGTTTTACGGCGCCTCTCGTCTTAAACATAAACTCTGTATAAAACCTGCACAGAACTTCCATAAAGCAAATCCCACCATCACATATGCAGGAGAATCATGGATCAGTGATCTCTATAGCACTGTAGGAGATGGCGGCATTACACAATAATGTGTAATTATCACAGTGAGGACATTAGAGTGTAAGCTCTGGGCCCAGAGCCGGGACAAGGTCCTCCAGAACCCAAGGATGAGACACCAAAGTGCGCCCCTCCATCCCTCCCACTCTAGCCGTCACACACTGATTGCTATTAGACTAAGAGGCGCCCCAGGGTCCCGAACCGCCCCAACACCTTAATCTCCAGTTATCTGGCTTTCAGTCACTGTCGTGTATCCCCTTTTCTTATTTCTCTCTGCTTCAAACGCAATAGGGGAATGATAGCTGAGTGAGTTGTGCGCCCCTCCTACACCGTGCCCTGAGGCTGGAGCCTCTCTCGCCTCTGCCTCGGCCCAGCCCTGGCTCTAGCAGTGAAGAGACCTATGGGAATAGATAAGTGATCTCTATTAGTGATGAGCTGACGTTACGCCTATGTGTAATTACACATCATACTGTAAATCACAATTACACATTGTCATCGTAATGCAAAATTTTGGGGGAAAAAATGTAACTCATTTTATATGTGATTGTAATCATTTGTAATTTTGCATAATTTTTGCGTAACTTTGTGCCGAATTTAGCGGTTAATAGCAAAGCTACCATTCATGCTATTTCTACCAAAATTGCTACATATGTTAAAGGTGTTGTCAGGGAAATTTGAATAAAATAAACGCTACTTACCGGGGGCTTCCTCCAGCCCCAAGCTCCCAGGACCTCCCTCTCCGCAGCTCTGTCCGCAGCAGTTTGCCGGAGCTCCGACCCGGTCCCCGGCGATGACATCAGAGCGACCAGAAGGACGCTCTGTACTGCGCCTGCGCGATCGGCGCTGTCAATCACCGCCACGTGGGCCGGAGCGGACTGCACAGGCGCAGAACTACTACCACCTGCAGTCCGCTCTGGCCCACGTGGTGGTGATTGACAGTGCCGATCGAGCTGGCGCAGTACAGAGCGTCCTCCAAGTCAAAAAATATTTTTTTGAAAAAAAAAAAAAACTTGTAGTTTTTGAGAAAATTGATTTTAAAAATGCAAAGAAAAATGTTTTTTAAACTGTCATTTTTCTGAGTTTATGTAACGATTGTGGAATTATTTCTGTGGTCAGCGCTCAGGACGCGCGCTGACACTGCGGAAATCCTCCACAAGCGTATAATCTGAGAGAACCCAGCAATGGTGCTATGCACCTGTAGAGGGGAATTCCTGACGGCAGATGGAGCTGTGGAGAACAGAGGAACGACCCCTCTGTACTGCCACAGATGCCAAATAGGAATTGTACGAGGGGAAGCAATGCAGGGCAAGATAGCCCTTAAAGAGAGAGAGCACAGAGACAGGATGTATGTGTGTCCACCAATCTAGTCGCCACCCAGCAACGATAAACACACAACAGTGAAGACCAAGTGGGAAAGCACAACAGCAGAAAGCAAGTGAGAGAGCAATCGCAAGAGATGACGATTGCTAACAGTGAAACAAGACTGAATACGCACAGAGAAGGAATGTATGTATGTCCACCAATCTAGTCGCCACCCAGCGACGGCGAACACACAACAGCGGAAACCAAATGAGATCGCAAGAGATGACGATTGCCAACAGCGAAACGAGACTGAATAAGCACAGAGACAGAATGTATGTATGTTCACCAATCTAGTCGCCACCCAGCGACGGTGAACACACAACAACGGAAACGAAGTGGGAACGCAATCGCAAGAGTAGCGATTGCCAATAGTGACACAAGACCAAATTAGACAGAGCACAAGTGTAGCAGAAAAGGCATAACAAATAACAATGATGAGAACATCAAGGAAAATAACAAACGCTAGCTAAACGCGAACACCGCACTCATTTGCAACAGCGAACGCGTTTAAGCACGATCACCGCGCGTTAGGCGCCCAGTGATAAGCGTGCCACCCTAACTAACCAAAGGACACAAACACGAAATAGAGAATGCGAACGCTTGCTAAACGGTTACATCACCGAGCCTACAGCAAGCGTTCGTACCAGACAAGACAGACAGATGGGACTACCAGTAGCAACCACTGCTCTGGCTAGCACCCCTAAGGCAGAATATAGAAGGAACCACCACTGCTACCGCTAGAGCGGATGCGATCCAGACAGATATACAGATGGGGCTGCCAGTAGCAAACGCTACTCTGGTTAGCACCCCTAAGGCAGAATACAGAAGGAAGCACTGCCACTACCACTAGGGCGAATGCAATCCAGACGGATGGAGCAGCCAGTAGCAACCGCAGCTCTGGCCTACACTCCAAAACAGACAGAGCGATCTCCTGTCGAGCACCGCTGGCGACCAGACAATCGAGACAGAGAGACAGAAAAAGGCAATACAGATAATACAACCTGACTGCACTAGAAGGGATGCCTAGTGCAGTCCCAAGGAATACTCTAAGATAATCTTTAGC